>NC_092336.1:640555000-641287500 GCF_046630445.1 Rutidosis leptorrhynchoides
CGAGCATCAACGTCATACGCACCGTAGTTACCAAGAAATACCAGCTATAATAACCGATGAAGTATTAACTCATTTCCCCTGAAGAAATTTTATGTATATTTAATATATATGAATTTTGAAATCAAAATAAATCTTTTCGTACCAAGTTATTACGTGTGAATCTTAACTGGTAGGTACTACTCGGTTAATTCATATTACTAATATGCTATGATGTACATACTTCGTTAATGACTTAACCATCGTTAACTACAATCTCTGTTTCCAACTCAATGAATTCCATTTCATAATAAACTAAGTATATTATTAAATTATATGGTTGATTTTATACTTTCATCTTCGATGTATTCGAAACTTTCTAGAAAACATCATTCGTATCTTGCGAAGTTAGCAAGAGTTCCATGAGCACCAACATGATTCACTGAGAAAATATCAATAAAACTGAGTATTGATTACATTAGTGAAATACTCCGTAAAGATTATTAAATCTTTAATGTTTTATTCATTTCTAATTCAAGTCAAAAATCAAATGAGCTTAATATGATATTAACTCATCAAATCTGTATTACATCTGAAGAAAATATACATACATATATTTTCATAAAGACGATAATAAAAATTCTTTTGTACAAAATATTACTTGTGAAATCTTTAACGGGTAGGTAATTCTCGGGAAATATTTAAGTTCACAATTAATATGTTACACTGTACATTCTTCAACTTTGATTCAAAAATTATTAACTATGCTCACAGCGATATACAATCGTTTCCATACAAATTCAATTACATATTCTGATATTGACGGATCAGAATCCAAGTCAAGATTTAACGGGTGATATCATTCTTAGATCTCTACATCTTTCAAAGCTATACTTTGACTTCAAAAATGTGAAAGATCCTTTAGCATTGTTATTACTGAAAATAACCTTGCAATTCCTTTCCAAAAGTATCCAGTATTATCAACCATTCAACCAGTCAACAACGACCTTTCAGACTTGTAACTTTGGCATATACGTTTTTGTTACTGGGGAACCTTTCATGTTCCACCACATTAGCAGTAAATTTTTCAACAACTTCATTGATCTTTGACCTTCCGAAAAATCCTTATACTCATTGAAACCGTATCATGTACTCATCCACATCTTGTAACGGCAATTGCCATACCAACTATCAGGAATTAGCAATCAGTATTTTGAAATCTTGTAGCACGTCTACGCTAACAGTTATATGTGTACATATAACGTCTACCTCTTGGACTTACATACTTCGAATGTGAAGTTTCCGAAAAACACCCCAAACTACTAAACTAGTTCTCCGAATTTTGGAAAAATGTTGATGAAGCAGCAAAAACTGTAAACGACCTTAACAGTCAAAAGTTTGATGATAAAGAATAGTATGGTGGTAAAGCTGAGAAAAAGAGAAAGTTTGGAACTGGAAAACGGATTGAGCAAAGTATGAAAGAGGCTGTGGATAAATCACAAGGACAAAACCTGTCTTCAAAGAATCCAAATGATTCAGTATCTGTTGAAGCCATTAACGAATACCTTGCTTCCGAATCTAAACCCTTGCGGACAATATTCTTCATCATCCTCTGATATTAGAAATTCTAAGATATCATCATATCTTTCATTATAAATATCCTCCATATTTCTGGAGATA
This sequence comes from Rutidosis leptorrhynchoides, assembly GCF_046630445.1. NCBI lineage: Eukaryota > Viridiplantae > Streptophyta > Magnoliopsida > Asterales > Asteraceae > Rutidosis > Rutidosis leptorrhynchoides. The sequence goes on from NC_092336.1 coordinate 640,556,657, forward strand.
ATTTCATAATCATTCTTATCGAAAATCAATTTTCTCTTTACGATATCTGTGTTACACCATAAAAGAAACTATTTTAGTTTCTAAATTCTGAAACTTTCAAGTTTAAAATATAAATGTTTTGAAGTAATGTTGGGAATTGAAGCATGAGTTAATATAATATAATGACACTTGATCAACGTGATTATATTACAGTAAGTCATGCTAAGTTTCTAATGGAACGTGATAAAGGTTCACATATCATACCCTCATCATGAACCATGTTACATAACTCTTTCATTCTATTTAACCTCTAAACATATTAAGAAAATATTTTTCTTGATGATTCGGTCTTTTTCGAGGTATTCTGGTAATTTGACAAGTCAGATTGTGCCATTACCGTTTCTTTCTTAGAACATTAATTATGTTCATTTCAAAATCCATATCTACGAATTTTGAACCATTATTCGCTTGACTTAAAGTCGGGAAGAGAAAACGAAAGCATGAAGCTCCGAAATATAATGGAAAATATAAATCCCGAAAACAACCCCGAAATTACAAACCGTGTATATCAATGCGTATAGCAATATAAAGACACGGGAGAATGAAAAACAATATAACCCCAAGGTAATAGTAGAAGAAAATAACCTCCTCTGGTGGCAGATGAAAAAGAAGAATGAATGATATGATAGCCAAGAAAATATCAAGAATCAAAACTGGATGAAGCATTTTCACAAATCTTTTGTAAGTATGAAATAAGAAAGAAGATTATAGGAGTGGTGAAAATAAATGAAACGGAAGAGGTTAATTTATAGCAAAATATCAGACATAGCAATCGAGGCAGATTACGCATTTAATCAAAGGAAATCCCAATTTCCTTAAATTCTGAAGAATCAAATCTTATTTAGATAATGAAGATTTTCTATTCCTTAAATTACGAAAATCAATCGTTAATATGTCAAGAGTTAAGACGAATCTATATTCTTCATTTCACTCTTTTACGATAACTTCCCTCATACGCTTCGAGTAATTGGATTGTGTTATCCATATTATTCAACGGTGATAAAACTCTAATTATCAACTCATATACGTCATGAAAACATTTTTATTGTTAGCCATGACGACCTCACTCAAATTTCGGGACGAAATTTCTTTAACGGGTAGGTACTGTGATGACCCGAAAATTTTCGACCAAATTTAAACTTAATCTTATATGATTTCGATACGATAAGCAAAGTCTGTTAAACTGAATCTCAAAATTCTTGAACTATTCAATTACCTTTCGTTTATTCATGATGATGCACGAATAATTATATGTAAATAGATACATATACTATAACTTGAAAACGTAACTAAGTGTTGGGTATATGATACTGTGCATTAATCTTATTTGATTGATTACCTGATTGATATATTTAACTACGGAGTTAAAAGATTATGCCAAATGATTCAAGTAAAAGACATTTACTGAGTCTCTTAAGGATTATGATATCATTACGGGTCTCTATTGAGAGGTCCACGTTGATTTGAGAAATCATTCATTTTTAACGGTATTCGGAACAAATGATAAAGTGTTTGTTTAAATAACGTAACTTGGACACATACAATAATAAGGAATATTAACTGTTGGAATTAGATATATGAATAACCTGTGTTATGTATTTTAAAAACGTGTTTATTAAATATTGAATATATATATATTTAAATATAATATTAACTTGGTCATAAAACAATCTGTTATTATATATATAATAACAAATAACGAGACGATGATTTATAGAAGTAAATGACCAAAATACTCGAAAGTTTAAGATATACTTTGAGTGGTATAGTTTAGGAATAATTTAAGACTATATTTTGACAAAGGTACGAGTCGCGAAACGTAATGTACAAGTTTTCTCAACGTACGAAGAGACACTCGAAAAACCGAAACCGGGACATAAGTCGAGTGATGACGTACGACTTATCGGAACAAAAATTACAAGTCAACTATGCATGTGAATTTAATATAATATATAATTAATTATTTAAATTAAATATATTATATATATTATATTAAATTATGTCGACAAACAAAATTACAAAAAAATATGTGAGCTGAATCTGACGGTCATGCGATCGCATGGCAAATAGGCATAAAACCCATGCAATCGCATGGGCATCAGAATCAGGCCACACCTATAAAAGCTCAAGCATTTTGGTCTCTGTCTTACACACATACATATCATACTCCATATTTATATTATTATTATTATTATTATTATTATTATTATTATTATTATTATTATTATTATTATTATTATTATTATTATTATTATTATTATTATTATTATTATTAAGATTAATATTAATATTATTATTATTATTATTATTATTATTATTAAGATTAATATTATTATTAATCTTATTATTATTAATATTATTAATTAGTATTATACATAAAATACTACGACGAGGTTATGAGTGTGTCACTTTCAAAATGGTTTTAAGAGCGGGATAGAGCTAAGGAAATTATGGGTTATTGCCAAGGAGGTTATGGGTAATGTTCGGGGATATATTTATGAATCAAACCTAGTGTTTATCATCTCGTTACGTCTACGTACTTTCCTACAATATTGAATCTCAATATTAATACGTAAGTACTTATATTTTATCTATTATATATTAATAGTGTATCCATGTCTAGTACTCGAGTATATATATTTATAAATGCTTGTATGCTAAATTTCGTCGTTAAACAGTTTATAATGAATCACGAATTAAATCCATATATTACTGGTAAAAGGTATATGATATACATTGATAATGCTAAAAACGAACATATATTTCATAGCATTATTCCTCAAGAAAGACAAGCTTTTAGTTGCAATTGTTCGATTTACAAGCAATATTCGTTTAAATATTAAAAAGTGAATACAAAAGGCAGATTCGACAAATTGAAGACAAAAAGGTCCAAAGAGCTAAAAAGTACAAGATACAACTAAAAAGGTTCAAAATATTGATGAGGAACGTCTCAAAATGACAAGAGTACAAGTTACAAGACGCAAAGTACGCGATATAAAATAAAACGCGAAGACGTCCGAAAATCCGGAACCGGGACCTGAGCCAAGAAGAAACGCCCGACGCAACGGACCAAAAATATCTAGTCTACTATGCACAAGAATATAATATAATATATATATAATTATATATAATTATATATTATATATATTATTATTATTATATTACGTCGGCAAGAAGAAAACAAATCCATTTGGCTGGATCCAGGGTGGCCATGCGACTCGCATGGCCAGAAGCACAAATCCATGCGAGTCGCATGGAGTGAGATTGCTGGTCAGGTCCTATATAAAGCCAGTTTTCTGCCGAGTTTTTAACATCTTTTTCTCTTCCTCTTCATACGTAAATATATTTATATTTATAATTTATATTTTAATTTTAATTATAATTCTAATAATAAGGGTATGTTAGCGAATGTTGTAAGGGTGTAAGTCGAAATTCTGTCCGTGTAACGCTACGCTATTTTTAATCATTGTAAGTTATGTTCAACCTTTTTACATTAATGTCTCGTAGCTAAGTTATTATTATGCTTATTTAAAACGAAGTAATCATGATGTTGGGCTAATTACTAAAATTGGGTAATTGGGCTTTGTACCATAATTGGGGTTTGGACAAAAGAACGACACTTGTGGAAACTAGACTATGGGCTATTAATGGGCTTTATATTTGTTTAACTAAATGAAAGTTTGTTAATGTTAATATAAAAGATTTACAATTGGGCGTCCCTATAAATTACCATATAAACTCGATCGGACACGATGGGCGGGGTATTTATATGTACGAATAATCGTTCATTTAACCGGACACGGGAATGGATTAATAGCCACTAGAATAATTAAAACAGGGGTGAAATTACATTCAAGGGTAATTGGTGTAATTGTTAACAAAGTAGTAAAACCTTGGTTTACACGCAGTCGATAACCTGGTGTATTCATTAAACAAAGTATTAAAACCTTGTTACAATTCGAATCCCCAATTAGTTGGAATATTTAACTTCGGGTATAATAATAATTTGACAAGGACACTTGCAATTTATATTTATGACTGATGGACTGTTATGGACAAAAACCAGACGGACATATTGAATAATCCAGGACAAAGGACAATTAACCCATGGGCATAAAACTAAAATCAACACGTCAAACATCATGATTACGGAAGTTTAAATAAGCATAATTCTTTTATTTCATATTTTATTTCCTTTATTTTATATTTAATTGCACTTCTAATTATCGCACTTTTATTGTTATTTAATCGCACTTTTAATTATCGTACTTTTAATTATCGCAATTTAATTTTATCGCATTTTTATTATTCGCAATTTCATTATCGTTATTTACTTTACGCTTTAATTTAAAGTCTTGTATTTATTTTATATTTTACATTAGGTTTTAACTACGAATAAAGTTTTAAAATCGACAAACCGGTCATTAAACGGTAAAAACCCCCCTTTATAATAATAATATTACCTATATATATATTTGTATTTTTATAAAAGTAAACTAATATAGCGTTGAGCTTTGTTTAAAGATTTCCCTGTGGAACGAACCGGACTTACTAAAAACTACACTACTGTACGATTAGGTACACTGCCTATAAGTGTTGTAGCAAGGTTTAAGTATATCCATTCTATAAATAAATAAATATCTTGTGTAAAATTGTATCGTATTTAATAGTATTTTCCTAGTAAAATATAAGCTATTTTATATACACCTCGTTCGACATCAAGTATTTTTGGCGCCGCTGCCGGGGAACTCGCCGAAGCGAAACGCCATATTTTTAATTTTTAAGTTATAATTAGTTTTGGTAAAATTTATATTTTTTTAAAAAAAAAAAAAAAAAAAATATATAAAAAAAAGAGCTTTTAAAAACCGAAAAAAAAAAATATACTTATATATATTTTTAAGATTTTTATTTACAAAATTATCAAATATTTCTATTTTTAGTTTTATAAAAATATAAGTTTTTATTTAAACTATATAAATATTTTATATTAAATTTTAAAACAGAAAAAAAAAAAAAAATAATAAGTAATCGGGCCAAGGTACTGTAGCAGCCCAACTTTTGGCCTGGATCCGAACACCATGCGACTCGCATGACCCACCCCCTTAAACCATGCGACTCGCATGAGGGGTCTGACAGGGCCACATCCAAACCCTAATTCCGCATTTATTACGATTATTATTTAATTATTATTAATTAAACCCTAATACTATTATTATTATTATAATTAAGTTTTTAATTTATTTAGTTATTTTTACTTTTTGTTTAGTTTTATTATTTATTTACTTAATACTTTTGTTATAAAATATAAAAATAATATTTTTATAAAATCTAATATTTTTATAACTTTTTATAACTTTTATATTTTGTCCCTTTTTAATCGTTGTAGCGTAATATTTGTATTTTTTAGCTCATATTTAATTTTAAACTTAGTTTTTGCTATAATTATTTTTACTCCTAGATTTTTAGGCTTTGCCGTAGAATTCCTTAAGTGCTTTTTCTTTAGACTAAGATTTAGGTGCTTTAGAATTTTGCGACGCCTTTTTAAGTTTTAGTTTCTTTTTAAGTTATTTCTATTTGGGATTTAGTTTTTCCCTGTAAGCTTTAATATTTTTAGACCTTTTACTATGTATCAATTATCATTCCAATTAGTAATTTCAATTTGCGATTATAATTTTAAGTTAGTTGTAGTAATAAGGTTAGGTTAGTTAAGTATTTTTAAGTTTTTATAAGTTTCTTTTATTTTTCCGTCGTCTTTTATTTTTCAACCATTTTTTCTTTTTCAACTTTTATCGACAAACTCTTTTTCTCTCTTATTTCTCGCTATTCTAGTTTTAGGACTTAGAATTTTTTCTACTTCTTATCTAAATTTCTTAAAATTACAAAAATTTATTTTAAGTGGTTAAATTGATAGACATCAAAATTTTCTGGTTCGTAGTAATAGTTGGATTTGTACGTGGACCGGGTTATTGGAGCCAAACAGTCCTCAATTATATTGAGACCAAACGAATCCTGCCCCTCTGCTGCATCTTTTGGCTATTCGAAACGTGGGCAAAATCAGAAAAGTCTATTGATTGGATAACTTATTATAATTTTTCTTTCCTTTTAAAAACTAATAGGATATTCAGTGAATGCACCGAGCAAGACGTTCATCACCTTTTGTACGTTCACCACCTGTAACTCGATCAAGACATCGTTTAACAAATATAACCGCCGTTGATTTTTCTTTAGAATCGTCATCCAGTCGACCAAGTACTTCAACTCAAATTTCCGATAATCCAGTTTTTGAAACAAACCTCGCAATTGAGAATCCAGAAAATATTCAGGAACGGTTCGTAGATCCTGAACCATTAAACTTTCCTCCGGAACCACCAATCATTCAAACAGAGATTGTTGAGGAACGAACTATTAAATCAGAATCATCTAGTGATACCGAGTCAACAAATTCAATTATGGAGAATCTGGAACCTTTAAGTATGGAAGACCGAATGAGAGCTAAACGCACTGGCCAAGGTCACGCAATTACTCATCCAGACATTAATGCGCCAGATTATGAAATCAAAGGACAAATTCTACACATGGTGACTAATCAATGCCAATTTAGTGGTGCGCCGAAAGAAGATCCAAATGAACATCTACGTACCTTTAATAGGATCTGCACACTATTTAAAATCCGAGAAGTGGAGGATGAACAGATATATCTCATGTTATTTCCCTGGACTTTAAAGGGAGAAGCCAAAGATTGGTTGGAATCGTTACCTGAAGGGGCGATCGATACATGGGATGTTTTAGTTGACAAATTTCTTAAACAATTCTTTCCCGCATCTAAAGCCGTAAGACTTCAAGCAGAAATTGTTACGTTCACACAGAAGCCAAATGAAACTCTATATGAAGCATGGACAAGATATGGAAAGTTGTTAAGAGGATGTCCGCAACATGGTTTAGACACCTGTCAAATAGTACAAATATTTTACCGAGGATGCGACATCACTACAAGAAAAGACATAGATATAGCAGCTGGTGGTTCTATTATGAAGAAAACCGAAACTGATGCTTACAAAATTATTGATAATACTGCTTCCCACTCGCATGAGTGGCACCAAGAAAAAGATATCATTAGATCATCTAAAGCAGCTAGAGCCGATTCTAGCCATGACTTAGATTCCATTTCGGCAAAGATAGATGCTTTCGAGAGACGAATGGAAAAGATGACTAAGGATATTCACTCAATACGAATTAGTTGTGAGCAGTGTGGAGGACCACATTTGACAAAAGATTGTCTCAGTATTGAATTAACAATGGAACAAAGAGAGAATATTTCATACATAAACCAAAGGCCTGGAAATAATTATCAGAATAATTATCAACCGCCAAGACCGATTTACAATCAAAACCAGAATTATAACCGAAATATTCCATACAACAACCAACAAGGTCCTAGCAATCAACAAGTATCCAATAATACTTACAATCAGCAAAGACCGAATTTTCAAAACAAACCACCGCAACAAACCGATGATAAAAAGCCAAATTTAGAAGATATGATGACAAAGCTAGTTGAAACTCAAACACAGTTTTTCACATCTCAGAAACAAACCAATGAACAAAATGCTCAAGCATTTAGAAATCAACAAGCTTCTATTCAAAATCTGGAACAAGAAGTAAGTAACCTAGCAAGGTTAATAGGTGAAAGAAAACCGGGAAGTCTACCAAGCGATACAAATGCTAACCCCCGGAATGAAACAGCTAAAGCTATTACCACAAGAAGTGGAACAACACTTAAACCACCTGAAATACCTGTAACTTCTGATGAAACTATTCCTACTACACAAGAACCACAACCTGATCAAGATAATGAAAAAGAACCGGTAGTTGAGAAGGTTAATGAAGATAACACAGTTAAGGATAAACCTTATGTTAAACCATACCAACCACCACTTCCTTATCCGAGTAAAATGAAGAAAGAGAAACTTGAAGCCGAGCAATCCAAATTCTTGGATATGTTTAAACAGATAAATGTAAATCTTCCTTTCATTGATGTGATTTCAGGAATGCCAAGATATGCTAAATTCTTGAAAGATCTAATCTCAAATAGAAAGAAAATGGAAGAACTCTCGGCTGTTACTATGAATGCTAATTGTTCAGCAGTGCTGTTGAATAAGATACCAGAAAAACTATCTGATCCAGGAAGTTTCACAATTCCATGTTTTCTGGGTAGTCTTAGTTCAATAGAAGCATTAGCAGATTTAGGTGCTAGTATAAATCTAATGCCGTATTCACTATACGCTAAACTAGACCTTGGAGAATTGAAACCAACCAGAATAAGCATACAACTAGCCGATAGATCAATAAAATATCCTAGAGGGATAATGGAGAACATGCTAGTTAAAGTTGGTACTTTAGTATTTCCAGTAGATTTTGTTGTTTTGGACATGGAAGAAGATTCTCAAGTTCCTCTCATATTAGGAAGACCATTCTTAAACACGGCTAAAGCAATGATAGACGTGTTCGGTAAGAAACTGACCCTAAGTATAGAGGATGAGAGTGTTACCTTTTCAGTTGATAGAGCAATGCAACAACCACAATCTGCAGATGATACATGTTATTATATTCAAACTATAGATGCACATGCAGAATTATTAGAAGAATTTCCAGAATTACAAGGAACGGGAGAATGTTCTTTAGGAGAAGGTAATGAACCAATTGATGAAGCTGAAATGTTAGCTACACTTATAGCTAATGGATATGAACCAACAACAGAAGAAATTCAAATACTAAAAGAAGAAGACAGATATCGATATAAATCATCGATAGAAGAACCTCCGAAATTAGAGTTAAAGCCACTTCCAAACCATTTGGAATACGCTTATTTACATGGTGAATCTGAATTACCTGTAATAATATCGTCTTCTCTTACTAAAAATGAGAAATCACAACTCATTTCTGTGTTGAAAGCTCATAAACCAGCCATTGCATGGAAGATTCATGATATTAAAGGAATAAGTCCTTCGTATTGCACACATAAAATCCTTATGGAAGAAGGTCATAAAACGTATGTGCAACGCCAACGAAGACTAAATCCTAATATGCAAGATGTAGTTAAGAAAGAGATTATTAAACTGCTAGATGCAGGTTTGATATATCCAATCTCTGATAGTCCATGGGTAAGCCCAGTTCAATGCGTACCTAAGAAGGGTGGCATGACTGTCATCACAAATGAGAAAAATGAGCTTATTCCTACTAGGACTGTAACAGGATGGCGTGTATGTATTGATTATAGAAAATTAAATGACGCCACCAGAAAAGATCACTTTCCCTTACCTTTCATTGATCAAATGTTGGAAAGATTAGCCGGAAATAGTTACTATTGTTTTCTAGATGGATTTTCCGGATATTTTCAAATTCCAATAGCACCCGAGGACCAAGAGAAAACCACATTCACGTGCCCTTATGGTACTTTTGCTTACAAACGCATGCCATTTGGACTTTGTAACGCCCCTGCAACCTTTCAAAGGTGTATGATGGCGATTTTTCACGACATGATAGAAGAATGCATGGAAGTATTCATGGATGACTTTTCAGTCTTCGGTGATACATTTAAATCATGTCTAGTTAATCTGGAACGAATGCTAATTAGATGCGAAAAATCAAATCTAGTGCTTAATTGGGAGAAATGCCATTTTATGGTTAAAGAAGGCATCGTTCTTGGACATAAAATTTCAAAAGAAGGAATTGAAGTGGATAGAGCTAAAGTAGATGTAATTGCTAAACTTCCACATCCCACCAATGTTAGAGGAGTTAGGAGTTTTCTAGGGCATGCCGGTTTTTACCGACGTTTCATAAAAGATTTTTCAAAAATTGCCACTCCTATGAATAAACTCCTAGAAAAGGATGCTCCATTCATCTTTTCAGATGAGTGTATCAAATCTTTTAATATTCTTAAAGAGAAACTCACTAATGCACCGATCATGATAACACCAAATTGGAATCTACCATTTGAACTAATGTGCGATGCAAGTGATTTTGCAATGGGAGCCGTTTTAGGACAAAGGATTGAAAAACGATTTCAACCTATATATTATGCTAGTAAGACATTACAAGGAGCACAAACGAACTATACAACTACTGAAAAAGAACTCCTTGCTATTGTCTTTGCTTTTGACAAATTTCGATCATATCTTGTTCTAGCAAAAACGGTGGTCTATACCGACCATTCTGCTCTTAGATACCTATTTTCAAAACAAGATGCTAAACCAAGATTAATCCGTTGGATCTTACTCTTACAAGAGTTTGATATTGAAATCCGAGATAAAAAGGGAGCAGAAAATCTCGCCGCTGATCATCTTTCTCGTCTTGAAAATCCCGAATTAGAAGTTCTAAATGAATCAGCCATACAAGACAACTTTCCTGATGAATATCTATTGAAGATAGATTATAAAGAAATCCCATGGTTTGCAGACTATGCAAATTATTTAGTATGTGGATTCCTTGAAAAAGGATTATCATACCAAAGACGAAAGAAATTCTTCAGTGATATAAAACACTATTTCTGGGAAGATCCACATCTGTTTAAAAGTTGTCCTGATGGAATAATATGCCAATGTGTATTTGGAAATGAAGCTAGTAAAATTTTAAACCATTGTCACACAGGACCAACAGGAGGGCATTATGGGCCTCAACTAACAGCAAGAAAAGTTTATGAAGCTGGATTCTATTGGCCTACAATTTACAAAGACGCACACCTTCTTTGCAAATCCTGTGATGCATGTCAAAGGGCCGGAAGAATAAGTCAACGTGATGAAATGCCACAAAATGTCATCCAAGTATGTGAAGTATTTGACATTTGGGGTATTGACTTTATGGGTCCATTTCCAAAATCTCATAATAATCTATATATACTCGTAGCCATTGATTATGTATCTAAATGGGCGGAAGCACAAGCTCTCCCAACTAACGATGCACGAGTTGTAGTCAACTTTTTAAAATGTCTTTTTGCAAGGTTTGGAACACCGAAAGCTTTAATAAGTGATCGGGGTACTCATTTCTGTAATAATCAACTTGAGAAAGTTCTTAAAAGATATGGAGTAACTCATAAAATCTCCACCGCATATCATCCACAAGCAAGTGGACAAGTTGAAAATACCAACCGAGCTTTAAAACGTATTCTAGAGAAAACCGTAGGATCAAATCCGAAGGAATGGTCCATTAAATTGGACGATGCACTCTGGGCTTTTAGAACAGCCTACAAAACTCCAATTGGAACCACACCTTTTAGACTTGTTTATGGAAAAGCATGTCATCTTCCAGTAGAAATTGAACACAAAGCATTTTGGGCTTTGAAGACATGTAATCTTGATTTACATGAAGCCGGACGTCTACGATTAAGTCAACTAAACGAATTAGAAGAATTAAGACATGCAGCATACGAAAATTCGTTAATCTATAAAGAAAGAACGAAGAAATGGCATGATAAAAGAATCAGAAGTTCAAAAGAATTTAAAGAAGGAGACAGAGTTCTTCTTTTCAATTCACGATTCAAGCTATTTCCTGGAAAATTGAAATCAAGATGGTCTGGACCATTCATAGTCAAAAGAGTTTTCCCATACGGAACGATAGAATTGATAAATTCAAATGGGATTGAATTTAAAGTTAATAGTCACAGAGTTAAACATTACATACATGGTCCGATGGAAGTCGACAACGAAGTTAATCACAATTTCGACACCACAGCTAACTAAGTGTGGGGAGAATCAAGTCTTTAAAGGATAATATATATTTCTGTTAGAGTTAGATTGTCTGTTTTCGTGTAGTTCTCGAAAATGGAACACGTATGGTCTTTCCCTAGCAGACCCTAAAGAACTAGTCTTCTCCCCCCATTCTGAATTTTTATTTTTTTTAGGTTTTTACGAAATGAAGACTGCCTGTGAACTAAACCATGGTCTAATGCTACACGCTTTGATCACTAAACGTAATAATGACATACTACCGAGTGAATTAGTATCAGTAATCAGAGAAAGAATGGACGGAGTTAGAAAAGGATCCAGATGCGAAGATAATAAGTTACAATTTGGTAAAGGAAAATCAAAATCCGCAGCAAAAAGAAGAGCACGACACCTAGAACGATGTCACAAATGCGGAAAATGGTCACATGGAGGTAAATGTTCAAATAATCAAACCTATTCAAATACCGAATTTGTTACTTTATGCAGAGACGGACCGTTCATATGTTTAGAAGAAAAGACAATGAATGCTCGAGGTTACGCCTATGCAGCCATGGAAAACCAATTAAACCGACTATCTTATGAATATAATAGATCATATAACTAAGAAATCTATTCCACAGGTATGTCTGTATAGTTTTTATTTTTATTTTTATTTTTAACCTTTTGATAATAAACGCTAATTTGTTCGCTAAAAAGTATTAAATTGGTATTGAATAAAATTAGGTTTGGCGACCGAAATTATTGATATCATTCAAAAATTTATTACATCACTGCGAAATTTAACGTTTATTCTTAAGGTATAAATATCTTTAATCAATCAACCCAAAATATTTCAAAAATTCGTCATGAGTTAAATTAGGTCTTGGAACCGAAATTACTTTACCGAAAAGAGGGGCGCATATTTTTGATAATATTTGATTGATAAAAGTGGGATAAAAAGACAAAAAGATTTTTAAATTTATTTTTACCATGTTTTTAAAATTAATATTTAAATCTTAAGTTAATATTGTAAACTTTATAAAAACAATATATTTAAAATTGTAAATATTTGAAAAATTAATATAAGTTTGGTGTGAATTTATAATATGATTTTTTAAATTAAGTTTGGTGTGAATTTTTAATTTTTAAAATATGAATTTTTAATTTTATGCATTTCAAATTTTAAGTTTGGTGTGATTTTTTTTAATTTTGAATTGTATATTTAAGTTGTGTGAATTTTAAAAAACAAAAATTTACTTTATCTCTTTAAGTTAAAAATATGATTTTTAAAATTCGTCGTAAGTTGAAGACTAGGTCTTTGAACCGAAATTGCTTTACCCGAGGGAGGGACGAGAACTTTTATTATCATTATTTTTAATCTTATTGATTTAAAGTATGCCAAAAACATTGAAAAAATCCAAAAAAAAATCTAAGCTTTTAAAACAATCGCTTGAAAATGACAAAATTTTAAAATTTTGTCGAGGGACGGACTAGGGCATCGTCCCGAAACGACCTCGTCCTAAAAAGAAACAAAATTTTTAAAATTTTATTTAATTCTATGTTTTAAAAGTATAAGGTTTTATTAAAAAAAAAAAAAAAAAAAAAAAAACCTGGAATTTACCCCCATGCGACTCGCATGGGGGAAAGGCATAATCCATGTGAGTCAAATGGCTGTTAAAAACTGGACAGGATCAAAAACTCAGTCGACCTGTTTCTTTCTCACAATACACACACATATACACGAACCATCTCCAAAACCCTCTCAAAAATTCATCATTTTTCATCAAATTTCTTGCAAAACTTCACAATAATCATGCCTAGATTCAGTAGTCTCAACCCCTTCAGGAGAAAGGTAAAGATTTCACCCCTAATCTCTTTAAATTCGAATTTTTGTGTTCTTGAGCTAGAAATTTTATATTTTGATTTTGTTAAATTTAGGTGTAATTAGAGCTAAATTGTTGTTATATTATGCATGTATATCCTAGATAGAAGCTATTTAACATGAATTGAAGCTAAAAACTTCAAATTTTTAAGAATCTAGGGTTTGTGTTCTTGAGCAATTTGGGGCTTTTTGATATAAACAGGTTATGGCCGATTTTTGTCATGAATTGTTGCTAAATTAAGTAGTGTAACATGTTTAGGTAGTTAATTGATCCAAACTTTGAGCCTAAACATGATTTTTGAGAATTAAAGTGGACTTTTTAAGTCTAAAAATTCATGAACTTGGATAATTTGATATAAAGGCCATTTGAAACTTGTTTCATTGCTAGTAGTGATTATTTTGGCATGTTATTTAAGATAAATGCTTATGAACTTGATGTACATTTTTCGTATATGCTTATTTGACAAAGTGTAGACTTGACAAAAATATGAAAATGAGCACTAGTTTGATTTGAATGCCATGTAACAAGTGTTTAATTGCTATAATGATTATTGTTGACATGTTTAAGAGTTTAAATGTGATAAAACATTGTACACATTTTCGTATGTAAAAATGTAGAATTGTTATTATTAAGAAAATGTGTATAAAATGTGTTATGAATTGAACATGTCATCATAATTGTTTCAAGTTATTATTTTGCTAACACTAATGCATATTTGGATGCACAATTTTTGTGTTTAATGTGTTTTACAGAAAGCCGATACTGGAGGTTCAGGAGCATCATCGTCCAGACAACCAGAGCCCGAACCGGAAATGTTTCATGAACAAGAACAACATATGCAACAAGAAGAAGAAGAACATGAGGAGCAACATATTCCTTATCACGATCAAGATCAATTATTCGTGAATCAGTTTCGTCAATTCGCTCCACATCAAAGGATTCTGAGCTTAGACATTAATGAAGATCAGTTACACCCAAATCTGAGATTTGATCGATGTTGGATAGAGTATCCAGATTATCAAAAGAACATGCACATTCTCTACTTTAAGGTTGTTGAAATGCCAAGGGCAATTGACTGGGTACCTTTGGAAACAGTTGACCTTGCCAAACCGATTCGGGAATTATTGGTGCAAAGGTATGGTAATTCTCAGTTTAACGATTGGATGCGTCTATTTTCCATTCGTAGAACCATATATAGGGAATGGTGTATAGAATTACTTAGTACTATTAAGTTAAACAGTGATGTTAGGAGGATAGATGATAGAAGCTTTATTAGATTTCTGTTAGGTGGACGCATGTACAGAATGTCCATGATAGATTTAGCTAGGGCCTTACAGATTTACACCCCTGCTGAACTTTTGAGCCCCGACTGTAATAGCTTGATTGCCCAAGGAGAAAGGGTAGATAGGGAATTTGATATTAACGCTGTCTGGAGGCGTATGTCCCACTTTAATGAATTTCACGCCAGTGGAAATCATACATACTTAGATATAGACAGAGCTGAACTCCGGGTGATTCATAGATTCTTAGCAAACACAATTACACAAAGGGGAAGAAATAAGGAGAAATTGACCGTAAACGATTTATTCTACCTCAAGTGTATTAGAGACCCGAGGAGTTTCGTTAACATTCCCTATTGTGTTGGTTATTATCTCGCTAATGTAGTTTCGGGGATGAAATCGGGGAGTATTATAGGTGGTGGTATTTTCATTACTCTCATTGGAGAGTATTTAGGTGTAGATAAGCACCAAGGGGGTCCAATGAACGAAATAGAGGACGGAGGTGAAACTATAAGTTCAAACCTTTATCACGGTGCAAGGGTATTATTAATGAGACGTGGTCGGGTATATCGATACGAGGGACCTCAGCGACAGGTAGAAAGAGGTTCGGATGACGAGATGGAGGATGCGAACAACATTATAGGAGTTGTTCGGGAGACTGCTCTTGATTTAGGCGTTCGTATGGAGGATGAATACATGACGAACTATGATAGGCATATGCAGTACGAGGCATGGCAACGTCGGAATGACTACGAGCATTCCCGGCAACGAGAGCATGGCCGATGGGATTATCATCAGCGCCAAATTATAAGCCAGTTGCAGCCTGGCGAGATGTATTATCCGACCCGACCCGCATACTATCCCGCACATCAGCCAGAAATGAGACCACCCTATGATTCATATGATTATGACGCAGCATACCAGTTCACCTATAATCAGCCATGGAACCCGGACGCGAACATGAATTGGGATCCCTATCCTAATTATCCTCCTAACCCACCTCCTGATCAGTAGAGATAAATTGGTAATTTATATTTTTATTATTTTAAACACTTAACATTTCTATTACGTTTATGTAATGTTTGATATTTCTATTATTATTGTGTACTAATATTTTTCTTATAGTTTGAAAGTGGGATGCCAAAGTTCCATTTCAAATTTCATGTATGATTATATTTGTATTGTATGTATTCTATTTTATGCACAAAACAGGGTAAAACAACGCGTTTTCAAAGACTGGCATTAAGTTCAGCAAAAGCAAGTAATTTTGACGACAATGATGCAAAATGTATGTGAAATAACAACAAGACGGAATGAACAAATGACGTGCACCATTTATCATTCAGCAAACAAACGCCAATATATTTGGAAACTTTGGTAAAAATTTAATCATTTTCACACAAATCACCCTCAATAATTGTAATTGTTACTGATTTCTTGCAATTGAGGGCATTGCAAGATCTTAAGTGTGGGAAGGGGTTAAATTCTTTCGGATTTTAAAATTTTTTACTTTATACACTTGGTTACCATTAAAAATACTAGTAAAGCAGTAGTTGTATTAGAATCTAGTGCTCTCTGATAAAAAAGAACAGCCCTAGTCTTATATACTGACTACCCAATTCTAGTAAAATTTTTTAAAATTTTCAATTAAATGAATTCAAAATCATGCTTATACATATTTATGAACGATAAAACTAGGTTTTAACACCGAAATTATTGTTACCTCGGAAAGGACATAAATTGAGAAACAAACGAAAATGTTAAAATTCATTTAAAATGGAATAGAGGACGATAAAAAGGAAAATAAAAGCCAAGTGTGGGAAAATTTACCAAGTTATTTTAAACATATGTCACATATATCTGTAACAAATAACTAAAAATACTTTTGCTTTGGACTAAACTAAACTGTTTTACCCGATGAAAGAAAAGAAGAGATGGATCTACACGATGAATCAATTCCATCACTAAAAGGAAGTAAAGTCTTCCGAAAAAGACACGCGCTTCTTGATTTAGGTCATGAAGTTGTCGTCCAGACCAGCTGTAGGTTGACGAAAAATCTAGAAAAGTCATCACTAAAATCAGCAGGAAATCCACGGACCTCAGCATTAAACAGGGTCGCCAAGTGGTCAGATTTATCCTAACCATGAGAAGGATTTATCTTGTACAATGGGGGGGCACCGTGCAAATTAGCTGGATAAGACTAATGAATCAGATCCCCAGAAAGGATAATCTCCTTAAAGATTAAAAATCAGCTTTTAAGACTGATATTACTCAATCCTAGAGATTGACCTTAAAGATTGAGAATTCAAACTCATGGAATTCAATGATATCTAAACTCGAGCTGAAACGAGAAAATATTTTGATCAAAATTATAAACCGATTTGTTTTCTAAAAACCCTATTTTCAATGCGTTCATTACCATTGAACGTAAAATCCTAGGAATTCACCTGGAATTCATTAGGTCACCTGAACTAAACCGGGTGTCAACCGTAAGAACGGTGGTTGCATAGCATGGTCAAAGACAGGACCTTGTGCCAGACCGAAAAATTATAAGGGTGAGCTTTACTATTGCTCCTACCAAGGATAGTAATTGCATCCGACACGTTATAGACCATAATCAAAAGCATGTCACGGGACATTGCCTTAACAGTTGCTTGTTCAACGCTTTCCTTTACAACCGGACAGTAGTTTGCCGAAAGGTAATATACGGAACAAGTAAACTGGACGTGTTGCTTTCCAAATACAAGGTTAGCAAGTGGGTGACACAAAACCGCAAGTTTTGAGCTAAAATTTTCAAATTTGAAACCCACCAAACCCACAAAAATATTTTGCAAACACCGGTAAAGGGTTATTCCGGAAAACTTATCTAGGGTAAAAACTAAATTTCAAAAGAACAAATGTTTTCATAAAGATCCAATTTCCTTAATGGATCTAAATTTTTATAGTCATGTGGGACTGTAAACCATATCGTTACTACCACTGTTTATACCGCCGTATAGAAATCACTGATGTACAAAGTGTGAAGAATAAAGAAGTGATTCTAGTATTTCAAGACAATATTGCTTGAGGACAAGCAACGCTCAAGTGTGGGAATATTTGATAATGCTAAAAACGAACATATATTTCATAGCATTATTCCTCAAGAAAGACAAGCTTTTAGTTGCAATTGTTCGATTTACAAGCAATATTCGTTTAAATATTAAAAAGTGAATACAAAAGGCAGATTCGACAAATTGAAGACAAAAAGGTCCAAAGAGCTAAAAAGTACAAGATACAACTAAAAAGGTTCAAAATATTGATGAGGAACGTCTCAAAATGACAAGAGTACAAGTTACAAGACGCAAAGTACGCGATATAAAATAAAACGCGAAGACGTCCGAAAATCCGGAACCGGGACCTGAGCCAAGAAGAAACGCCCGACGCAACGGACCAAAAATATCTAGTCTACTATGCACAAGAATATAATATAATATATATATAATTATATATAATTATATATTATATATATTATTATTATTATATTACGTCGGCAAGAAGAAAACAAATCCATTTGGCTGGATCCAGGGTGGCCATGCGACTCGCATGGCCAGAAGCACAAATCCATGCGAGTCGCATGGAGTGAGATTGCTGGTCAGGTCCTATATAAAGCCAGTTTTCTGCCGAGTTTTTAACATCTTTTTCTCTTCCTCTTCATACGTAAATATATTTATATTTATAATTTATATTTTAATTTTAATTATAATTCTAATAATAAGGGTATGTTAGCGAATGTTGTAAGGGTGTAAGTCGAAATTCTGTCCGTGTAACGCTACGCTATTTTTAATCATTGTAAGTTATGTTCAACCTTTTTACATTAATGTCTCGTAGCTAAGTTATTATTATGCTTATTTAAAACGAAGTAATCATGATGTTGGGCTAATTACTAAAATTGGGTAATTGGGCTTTGTACCATAATTGGGGTTTGGACAAAAGAACGACACTTGTGGAAACTAGACTATGGGCTATTAATGGGCTTTATATTTGTTTAACTAAATGAAAGTTTGTTAATGTTAATATAAAAGATTTACAATTGGGCGTCCCTATAAATTACCATATAAACTCGATCGGACACGATGGGCGGGGTATTTATATGTACGAATAATCGTTCATTTAACCGGACACGGGAATGGATTAATAGCCACTAGAATAATTAAAACAGGGGTGAAATTACATTCAAGGGTAATTGGTGTAATTGTTAACAAAGTAGTAAAACCTTGGTTTACACGCAGTCGATAACCTGGTGTATTCATTAAACAAAGTATTAAAACCTTGTTACAATTCGAATCCCCAATTAGTTGGAATATTTAACTTCGGGTATAATAATAATTTGACAAGGACACTTGCAATTTATATTTATGACTGATGGACTGTTATGGACAAAAACCAGACGGACATATTGAATAATCCAGGACAAAGGACAATTAACCCATGGGCATAAAACTAAAATCAACACGTCAAACATCATGATTACGGAAGTTTAAATAAGCATAATTCTTTTATTTCATATTTTATTTCCTTTATTTTATATTTAATTGCACTTCTAATTATCGCACTTTTATTGTTATTTAATCGCACTTTTAATTATCGTACTTTTAATTATCGCAATTTAATTTTATCGCATTTTTATTATTCGCAATTTCATTATCGTTATTTACTTTACGCTTTAATTTAAAGTCTTGTATTTATTTTATATTTTACATTAGGTTTTAACTACGAATAAAGTTTTAAAATCGACAAACCGGTCATTAAACGGTAAAAACCCCCCTTTATAATAATAATATTACCTATATATATATTTGTATTTTTATAAAAGTAAACTAATATAGCGTTGAGCTTTGTTTAAAGATTTCCCTGTGGAACGAACCGGACTTACTAAAAACTACACTACTGTACGATTAGGTACACTGCCTATAAGTGTTGTAGCAAGGTTTAAGTATATCCATTCTATAAATAAATAAATATCTTGTGTAAAATTGTATCGTATTTAATAGTATTTTCCTAGTAAAATATAAGCTATTTTATATACACCTCGTTCGACATCATACATGTTTTTGGAAAGCTGGCAAAAAATCGATAACTTTTCATTTAGACACCGAATAGTTTCGATGAACGGATTAAAAGATATGATCAACTGAATTATGATTGACGTTAATTGAAATTGCTTTTGAATCTATAATTAAGATTTAAACAACTTGTTTACGAGATTGATAAAGTGAATTTTTAAATATTGCTAACCGAGTAAATGAATCTTTATATAAGGCACGTCTCATTTTGTTAAACTATTGTCAAAATTGACTTTTTGAAACGACTTTGGATAACTTTTGTATGTCGATCTCGAGCATTAGGATTGTGATACACTATGACCTGACCTAGCTTGATAGACATTTATTGACCAACATATGTTCTCTAGGTTGAGATCTACGATTCTTTGATATACCGAGTTTCGGTCACATTACGATGAACAACTGTATGTGCTGCTAAGGTGAGTTTCATATGATCCCTTTTACTCAATATATTTTTGGGCTGAGAATACATGCGACTGTTTATAAATACTGAAAATACTAGATTTATATGCGTGAGTTTCATAAGATCCCTTTTACTCTCTACATTTTTGGGCTGAGAATACATGCAAATGCTTTGTTAACCGATATACAATATTTATATGTGTGAGTTTCATTTGCTCCCTTTTTAATTGCTTTTGCAATCTATATTTTTGGGCTGAGAATACATGCACTTTATTTTAAACGCAATGGATACAAGTACATACTAAATTCTACACCGAGTTTGAACCGAAAATCCCTTAGCTTTGGTAACTAGTAACTGCCGGTTATAAGAACTGGTGGGCGCGAGTAGTTATATATGGATCCATAGGGCTTGATATTCCCGTCCGAGCTAGAGCACTAGCCTTTTAACGGACGTATGCTATTTGAGAAGCGTACACGTTGGTTTGCGTGTATTATTAAGATGATTATACAAAGGGTATAAAATATATATACGTTAAGTTTAGTTACCAGGGTGCTCAATTTCGTAGAATATTTTGATTAACGTTTCTGGATGAAACAACTGAAATCTTGTTATCCACTTTTATATGCAGATTATGCGAAACACTAAAACTATGAACTCACCAACCTTTGTGTTGACACTTGTTAGCATGTTTATTCTCAGGTTCCCTAGAAGTCTTCCACTGTTTGCTTATATAATAGACAAGCTATGTGCATGGAGTCTTACATGGCATATTTTTCAAGAAAACGTTGCATTCACCAATTCATCACCATGTACCTTATTTAGACTGCATTGTCAACGGAAGTACTGTTGTAAACTATTATATAAGGTGATTGTTTATATGTAGAAATCATCAGATGTCGAAAACCTTTGATTTAATATTCATTTATGGTGTGCCTTTTCAAAAGAATGCAATGTTTATAAAACGTATCATATAGAGGTCAAATACCTCGCAATGAAATCAATGAATGACGTATTCGGCCAAATGGATTTGGAGCGATCGTCACATATTAGTATGATTTTCGATTAACATAAGTATATTACATACACTAAATTAATATTATTATTATAACTTACGGTTAATAACTAAGTATACTATATAATAAAGTATAATGCTTATAATGTAAGTTAATAACAATACATTATTAATAAACACTTATTTTATAACTATACTAATTTAATAATAATAACTTATAGTATATAATATAAGATAATCAAATTGTTAATACATTAATAAATATAATATAACATATAAAACTAAAGTGAAGGTTAATCAAAGATAATGTACAATTCATGTGAACTTCATCGCTACTCACGGTCGTAAGTGAATGATGTCTAGGTTGCCATTTATGGGTAAGCTTGTGGATCTCAAATGCCATGACTTAGATTCTGGTCAAGAGTCCTGGGCCCCCGATTACATCTGGTCATTCCTGACTTATTTGATAGCAACGAAGTTTGAGTAAAGTTATACAACGTCTTGCTAAAGATTAACCCGAACTTTCTAAAATTGGAAAATTACTATAAGTGGAAACTTTCCATAAATAGTAACCTTCTGAAAATGGAAATTCTTTAGTGAACCATTACTATCAATATAGTACTATATACTATTGTCTGTTAGGCAATGTCTGATCATACGTTCTATCTCTAGGTTGAGATCTCGGTCACGTCCTTCCGTTCAATTCTTTCGTGAAATACTCTTTTGTGCTGCTAAGGTGAACTTCATAGCCCCACTTTTTACTGTTTCATAACTGTTTTATAACTTTTGGGGTGAGACACATGCTTGCTTTATAACTGTTTTACGCTTAGACACAAGAACTAAATTGTTAACTATGCTGTCATGCTTTGATTCATGCTAAATCCCTACCGTAATATCGTCAATTGCTACGTTTAAATGAAAACTTAATTATTGTGAGTAGGCTACTGAGAGTGACGTCTCTAGTCAGTTGACCGTTGGTCTTTGACTACCTAATAATGATTCAATGACACGAATAACAAGTGTCACGGGGTAACTGTTGTTTAGTCACGATATTACAAACTCAGCATTACTTTTAGATTGGTATTTCTATATCAATCAACACTTTATATTGATATTTCTATATCAACTTTATTAAATCTTGTGGTCTAACACTATTATTGAAATCATTATTTATGATAAACCTATGAACTCACCAACCTTTTGGTTGACACTATTTAGCATGTTTATTCTCAGGTATTACATAATGCTTCCGCTGTGTATTTGCTAATTGAAAGCAACATTTCAACGAGTCATTCATGGATAATTTGAAAGGCTTGCATTTGCTAATTTGATGATGATTGCTTGCTATGCTTAGAGTCTTCATTACATATCATATCAATTAAAGACATTTAATGTTCTAAATACAATGTAATCTATTTATCTTCCGCTGCAAAACTCAATAAAACGTCTCATATAGAGTCGTTCTCGTTTATACAACTGTGATTTGATATAATTAGTCACAAATACCCCAGGCCCTATTTGGGGGTGTGACAGTTTGGTATCAGAGCAGGCTGTTGTAGAGAACCAGGATTGCATTTTAAGTTTGCCTTATACAATTAGGTACCTTAGCAATGTAGGACTACAACTTCCTTTGACTATAGTGCCTTTAATTGTTGCCTTTAATTGTTAAATGCTACACTATACTTTAGAAACTTTACTCATCTTAGAATGCCAAGCCAATCTAAGACTCTGTTCACTTTTCTAAGTACTATCCAATTACGCCATCGCGTTTAAATGTGACACTATGATTTCTGAAATTCTTGACATTCCTAAGTCATCTATCATGGTTTGTGTATTACATATGTATTACATGAAATATTATCCATGAATTTTGAAACTCCTATATTTGTTACTATTCATACTCAAACGTATATAACTCCCTGTTATATCACGTACCTATATGCCTTATGCCTTTATGCATCGGTTTGCGAACCAGAAAATGTCATTGAGTTATCGAGAATCTCAAAGACATTATAATGTCATCACTATTCATATTCATTACTTTCTTTGCTTTCTTGTTGTTTTGATCATTGAAATTTCCCGACAGATGACGTCTACGAAACTATAGAATAGAAAGCGTTTGGATTACTGATTTAAAGGATCCTATAGCTCAAGCCCCTGGACCTGAATATGTCATTACGAATTAAAAATCTTTAATCAAAAGATTATCAGATTACATACTTATCATCTAGACACGTCATACTGCCATTATTAGAGTATACACACATCATATCTTATTATATCTTATCGTATCTATCCCAATAATCTTTGTCTAACACTTTTCCTAAATTTCCTCCGTAAATTACGGAAATCTTTTTGCTACATATACATATTCAAGGAGATGAATATATCATCCAGTATTCAACACTAATCTCATATCAAATCCTAATTCAAATCACATAATATGGATTTCTCAACTGATTCCTCGATCTCCAATGGCAGCGTAACCGGAACAAACGAACCAATCAGCCATCATCTATTTTAGATGAATTGGGGATGGGTTCGTAGTAAACTTAATCAATGGAGACAAGAAGAAGGTAATCCCTTCCACCAACCGAATTCACCTCTTGGTGAAGAACCTGAAGCACTTACCGGCGAACCCGTTCGGAACACTATTTTCACCCTCATTTCCAGGATATCCAGTCATGAATATATAATATCTAAAATTCTAGATCTTATTCATCCACTTGTCCGAACCGCCAATCATCCCGGAATAATAGAAGAAGTCAATGAGCTTCGCGCTCGAGTGGTGGCTCTGGAGAATATAGTGCGAAACCTACGAACACCAGCAGTAGCACCAGCAGCATAACCAGTACCATCAGCATCACCACCAACAACATCTGCTTCACCACCAACAACATCTGCATCCCACGCCTCAACATCACACTCAGTACCTCGGATATCAACATCATACGCCCCATAGATACCAAGGAATATTAGTAATAATGAGTTAAGATGTATTGACTCATTCTTCCTGAAGAATTATATATGTATACTTTATATATATGGTTTGGAACACTAATAAATCTTTTCGTACTAAACTATTACGTGTGAATCTTAACTAGTATGTACTACTTGGTTAATTCATATCACTAATATGCTATAATGTACATCCTTCGTTAATGACTTAATGATCGTTAATCACTGCTTCAGCACAATAAACTCCATTTCATAATAAAACAAGTGTATTATTCAAATACATGTCTGATTTTACACTTCCATTTTCGATGTACTCGAAACTTTTTAGAAAACATTATTCGTGTCTTGTGAATTTTGCAAGAATTCCACGAGCACCAACATCATATACCGAGGTATATCAATAACAATGAACGATGAAGTATTGATTCATAACTCCATTAAAGAAATATTCCACGACAATTATGTAATCTCTCAAGTTTTGAAGATTATTTATTCTTGTTCCAACCGCAAATCAAATGATTTTAATATTATATTAACTCATTAAATCTATATTATATTTGAAGAATACATATATGAACGTATATCTCCATAAAGATTGTAATTAAAGTTCTTTTGTACAAACTGTTAATTGTGAAAATATTTTAACGGGTAGGTAATACCCGAGAAATATTTATATCTCACATTAATATGTTGCATTGTACATTCTTCAATTCTGATTCAATAATCAGTAACTATACTACTTACGTTCACAAGATATATGTATCCGTTCACTAAAGAACAACCATTTTCGTACAAATTCAATTACATATTCTAATTTTGACATATCAGAATCCAAGTAAAGCTTTAGCAAGTGTTATCTTCCTAAAGATTACTAAATTCATGAATTATATTCATTCGTATTCTATGATGAATTATCACACCAAACCACCGAACTTACCATTCCTTACTTTTGAAAATCACAATATTTCTTTGTCAGTCGTTAGATCCATTGATGGATGCAACTTATGCTTAAACACTTCAAATTCAAAATTCTTGAAAACATCCTTTGAATCTTGACGATCACAATCAGCGTTTAATCATCTAAAAACGAAATTTTTTGAAACCATCTTGGATTGATAACCGATGATTCAAATATGGCTGCATTAAATGCAGAGGAAACAGAAAAATTGTAGATGGTCTTAAGGGCCAACAGTTTGATAATAAAGAATGGTACGTTGGAAAAGCTCAAAATAAAATTAGGAACTGAAAAATGGATTGACCTAACCATGGAGGAGACCAAGGACAAACACAAGGGCCAAACCCTATATTCAAAGAATCCAGGTAATTCTGGATCCGGTGAAATCTTTAGAGAATATCTTGCTCCGAAGTTATGTTAAAAGCATGCGGAAAATTTTTCTTCATCAACTTTTGAACTTAGAAATTCCAAAATGTCGTTATAAATATCCTCTATATTTCTGAAGATATTTTCATAACGATTTTTGTCCGCAATTAATTATCTCTTTGCGATATCTTTAATACATCATAAAGGAAACTGTATTAGTTTCTATATTCTGTAAAATTCAAGTTTAAATTATAAATGTTTTAAAGAAGTGTTGAGAATTAAAGCATGAGTTAGTATAATATAATGACGTCAGGCCAACGTGATTATATTACAATAAGTCATGCTAAATTTTTAATGGAAGATGATGATTCATAGACTTTATATTCATCATTTGCCATGTTACACGACTCTTACATTCTATTTAACCTCTAAACATATCAAGATAATATTTTTCTTGACGATTCGGTCTTTTTCGGATATTCTGGTAATATGACAAATCAAATCGTGCTATTACCTTTCCTTTCTACTTTATATATTATGATCATTCGAAACTTCATACCTACGAATTCTGGACCATTACTTGCTTTACAAAAGCATAAAGCTCCGACATATAAGGGAAAATATAAAGCCCGATAACGACTCCGAAATTACAAACCGTGTATATCAATGCGTATAGCAATATAAAGACACGGGATAATTAAAAACACTATAACCCCAAGGGCATAGTAGAAGTAAACAGATTCCTCTGGTGGTAAAAGAAAAAGAAGAATGACTGCATATATGGTCAATATAATAACAAGTATCAATACGGGATTGTGCATATTAACAAATCTTTTGGAAGTTTGAATTGAGGAAGAAAGTATAGAAGTGATAAAGATAATGAAACGGAAGAAGCTAATTTATAGAAAAATTTCCAAACACATCAATCGAGGCAATTCACCGCATTTAATCAAAGAAATCTCAAAATTCCATAAATACCGGAGAATCAAATCTTATAGATTACGAAGATTTCCTTTAATCCCTTGAATTCCGGAAATCAATCGTGACTACGTCAAAAGTTAAGGCGAACATTTAATTTTCTCATTCGCTCTTTTAAGATAACTTCATTTATACTCTTCCTATAATCGAATCGTTTTATCCATATTACCCAATATTGATAAAACAATATTTTCAACTCATATTCATCATTCTTGTTGTAAAGAATGACAATCTCTATCAAATTTCACGACTATGATTTTCATGAACTCCTCTCTATTTTGTCTACCTTAGCGTGGTGGCATAAACGCTCAAGGTTTAAATGAGCTCGATATTATTCATAACACATTTTATATATCCAATTTACTGAAATGACTTGTATAACATTATCATTTTGAATGATCTCCGCATTAATAATAAAATGCACTTCGTAGAAGAACTTGTAGAAATTATGGTTTGTATGATTCTAATTCTTGAAACAGAACAATATTCTATCCGTTGGAATTCACGCAAGGCCCCGAGCATACCTGGGAACGTGAAAATCAAATAAAATGTAAATATCCTCGTCTATGTACGAATAACACCGATTAATGGCAACAACTAAATTTTGAGACGAAATTTCTTTTAACGGGTAGGTACTATAACAACCCTCATATTTCCATACCTGAATTGACTAATTTGACTATAGGGTTGTTATCCATACGTAATATATAATTAAATTTGACATTGATCAAATATTTATTTTTAGTCGACACTTTTTGTTAACTAAAGTTTACACTAATTATATAAAATAACTTTAGTTAATATTAATATTAATGCGTATTATATTTAAAACTATATGTAACATAATTATTAATTAAATAATAAGTTATTTTAATCATTATATATATATTTTTAGCTTATAAAAAAAGAGATTTTTTTATAAATTAAATAATGAGCCCATGAATTTTGACTAAATATTTTTAAAAACAAAAACTTATTAAAATTATTTTTAACATGTTTTTATTTTTTGTCAAAATTGGCACCTTTATTTTATTTATATTTTTTCTTTTTACCAACCATTTTTTTTCTATAAATACCCACTTTTATTTCATAAAAACTTGTATTAAATCTTTGGAAAAACTCTCTCACAAACTTGGGAAAGTACTTGAGGTATTTTCTATATTTTTTATCGAATTGCTTTTATTTTTTGTATATTCTTTATAAATTCGAAATTAATATATATAAATTATGTTTATATGTTTTAATTAGTATTATAAGTATTATAATGTATAATTTTGATAATTTATGGAATATTATTTATAATTAAATATGAATTATGTAGTATTTAAACGTAAAAACTATGAAAAATTCGTAATAAAATATTAAACAGTAATAAAAATAATTATAATTTTTTTTGAGATTATTATACTTTTATATAGAAGCAAAAATTATAAAAATTAAATAAATGTGTTGATTAGTATTTAAATAGAATTTACTTTTGCATTATTCTAAACTGTGAGAAATAATAAAGAAAATACAAAATAAATACAAACGTGTATTAAATCTATTTTTATAAAATTTTTATATGATTAGTAGCATCACTAGATACTTTAAAGAAAAATATAAAAATTAATTTTAAATTATTTTTCTTATTTATTTAATTATAGGCCGATTACAATGGTTAAATAATTAGAAAACATTAAATAAATAATATTTTGATATAAAATTTGATTTAATAATTTTTATAACATTTTTACATAATATAGAACCTGTAAAAAATATAAAATTATTTATTTAGGTCAATTTAATATTTATTACCTAATTAAATTTGATTAATATAAATCGAGTATATATATAAAGAAAAGTGGGAAATAAATACAAAAACTTGATAAAATTATTTTTATAAAATATCCTACTGAATTGTATAATTAACTAAGTTTATAAAAATTATAAATATAATATTTAATGAATTAATATTCGAATTAACATATATTAGTATGATTTTCGATTAACATAAGTATATTACATATACTAAATTAATATTATTATTATAACTTACGGTTAATAACTAAGTATACTATATAATAAAGTATAATGCTTATAATGTAAGTTAATAACAATACATTATTAATAAACACTTATTTTATAACTATACTAATTTAATAATAATAACTTATAGTATATAATATAAGATAATCAAATTGTTAATACATTAATAAATATAATATAACATATAAAACTAAAGTGAAGGTTAATCAAAGATAATGTACAATTCATGTGAACTTCATCGCTACTCACGGTCGTAAGTGAATGATGTCTAGGTTGCCATTTATGGGTAAGCTTGTGGATCTCGAATGCCATGACTTAGATTCTGGTCAAGAGTCCTGGGCCCCCGATTACATCTGGTCATTCCTGACTTATTTGATAGCAACGAAGTTTGAGTAAAGTTATACAACGTCTTGCTAAAGATTAACCCGAACTTTCTAAAATTGGAAAATTACTATAAGTGGAAACTTTCCATAAATAGTAACCTTCCGAAAATGGAAATTCTTTAGTGAACAATTACTATCAATATAGTACTATATACTATTGTCTGTTAGGCAATGTCTGATCATACGTTCTATTTCTAGGTTGAGATCTCGGTCACGTCCTTCCGTTCAATTCTTTCGTGAAATACTCTTTTGTGCTGCTAAGGTGAACTTCATAGCCCCACTTTTTACTGTTTCATAACTATTTTATAACTTTTAGGGTGAGACACATGCTTGCTTTATAACTGTTTTACGCTTAGACACAAGTACTAAATTGTTAACTATGCTGTCATGCTTTGATTCATGCTAAATCCCTACCGTAATATCGTCAATTGCTACGTTTAAATGCAAACTTAATTATTATGAGTAGGCTACTGAGAGTGATGTCTCTAGTCAGTTGACCGTTGGTCTTTGACTACATAATAATGATTCAATGACACGAATAACAAGTGTCACTGGGTAACTGTTGTTTAGTCACGATATTACAAACTCAGCATTACTTTTAGATTGGTATTTCTATATCAATCAACACTTTATATTGATATTTCTATATCAACTTTATTAAATCTTGTGGTCTAACACTATTATTGAAATCATTATTTATGATAAACCTATGAACTCACCAACCTTTTGGTTGACACTATTTAGCATGTTTATTCTCAGGTATTACATAATGCTTCCGCTGTGTATTTGCTAATTGAAAGCAACATTTCAATGAGTCATTCATGGATAATTTGAAAGGCTTGCATTTGCTAATTTGATGATGATTGCTTGCTATGCTTAGAGTCTTCATTACATATCATATCAATTAAAGACATTTAATGTTCTAAATACAATGTAATCTATTTATCTTCCGCTGCAAAACTCAATAAAACGTCTCATATAGAGTCGTTCTCGTTTATACAACCGTGATTTGATATAATTAGTCACAAATACCCCATGCCCTATTTGGGGGTGTGACATATAATGCGCATAATAATATCCCCAAAACAGAACATCTCGTCTGTATAATATATAAACTTCGAAGTACTAAACACCACGCCCACTAGCTCTTCCGTCTAGTGAACATTCTGGGTGGGGGTGTTAAACCCGGTAGCTACCTTTAGGATTCGCGTCAATTAGGCGTGCACTAATTCTCAAAATTAGTGATGTTCCCTAATTCTTAGGTTACCAAGCAATAATAATCAGGGGGAAAAAATTCATATCAATTGTGGCAATTATCACGTCCACATAATTCAATGGTGGCAATTATCACGTCCACATAATTCATTCGAGGAATGTTTTGCTTGTGTCTATCTCGTCAAACATTTATAAAAGCATTTCATGTATTCGCAGTTCAAAATGTATTTCAAAAGCATTTAATATAGCAGTTGTAAAAGTAGCGCATGTATTCTCAGTCCCAAAAATGTAAAGAGTAAAAGGGAGCAAATGAACTCATGCATATAAATATTGCAAAAACAGTTATTTAAACATTGCATGTATTCTCAGTCCAAAAATGTAATGAGTAAAAAGGGAGCAAATGAACTCACGCATATAAATATTGCAAAAACAGTTATTTAAACATTGCATGTATTCTCAGCCCAAAAATGTAATGAGTAAAAAGGGAGCAAATGAACTCACCATACTGTATTTTGTAGTAAAAATACACATGACGTCATTTAACAATTGTAGGGTTGACCTCAGATTCACGAACCTATATCATTTATCTATATATATTAACACATAAAATGGTAATCGAATAGATTTACATATTAATGTTATAATTATTATTTTAATAAATTATATGTTTCAATAATAACTTATTTAGATATATTTATTTTATATACGCTAACTAGATAATTAATATTTATTACAAAATATTAATATATTTATGTTTTAGGTATCAAATAAAGTTTTATATAACTTAATAGTTACTTGATAAGATAATATTAATGATAATAAATAAAATTTGTATTATTTTATGATAATAATAATAGTAAATATAATTAATAATAATTGTAATTATAATCATTTTCATGTTAATATTCTTGTTTATAATCTTTATATTTATAATGATAATAATAATAATAGTGATACTAATAATAATATTAATAATTCATTTAAATTGTAATTAAATTGAAATTTTATCAATTTTTATATTATTATCCTTATTTATAATCTTTATATTTATATTCATATTTATATTCATAATAATAATAATAATAGTGATAATCTACTTTAATAATAATAATAATACTATGTCTAGGGTTAACATGAAGTATTAAAATAAAAAAAAAACATGTTGATAGAACCTGAGCCCCTTTGATTGTAGGTGTGCACGTTAACCAATTGTGCTGTTTCGATTTTTCTGTTATGTAACACAATTATACTTTTAAAACTCTTAAATATATTTATAGTAAATATCATAACAATAATATAGATCTAGATGATTTATAAAATAAAATAAAAAAAATAATCTTTATACCTAATAAAAAGGGGAACGGGTCGGTTATAGCAAATCAAGAATAGAAACACGCAGGAGAAGGAAATCAGGGTTCAAGGTTTCATCAATTCAAAAATCATCAACCGATCAAGAGGCAATCGCTAGTATTTTCGCAGTTCATTGATTGATTAATTCGATCAGGAGAAGAACCCAGTCACGAATACATGAACCATGATAACAACCGTCATCGTCAGTCTTCTTCATCAATTAAATCGAGTAATCGATTCATCAATCGATCCAGTAGGTAATCGATTCTTCGATATTCTATTAATTTCTGTAATCCCTCTATTTATTTTATATACTTTTTCTTTTTAAATGAATCAACACAAATAGTAATAATAGGGTTCTTGAAGGGTTTTGATTTAATGTATCAACAATGGTTTCAATTTTTCCTCATTCAATCAGACGAGCAGTAATAGTTAGTTACAAATTGGAGGTGTTTGTTATGGTTTAGTTTTTGTTAATGAAGAAAGATATAGATGATGGTGATTAAGGGTGGATTGATGTTTTGTCCCAATTAGTAACTGAAAACGCACTTCAATATCTGAAATATGTTCGGTTATGTTGCAGGGTTAAATGGAGGCATAAAGGATAGTGGCAGTAGTAGGTAGTAATAGAAACAGAAAGGTTAGTAGTAGTATGTAATAAATGGCGGTTGTGGTGTTGTTTAAATGTTGGTAGTGGTGTTATTGTTAGGCTAGAAACAGGAAAACAAACTACAGCAGCAGTGACACAATTTGGTGGCAGTTCATGAGTAATTATGGTGGTGTGTTTTGATGGTTTTGTGATGTTTGTTCGAGTTGGTAACGGGTGTCGGATTAGGGTTAATGATTTTGGAGATAGCCATGGTATAATAGAACAAGTAACGTATTCATTTTCATGATCATAATTATATCAATATCAATATATTATCGTGATCTTTATTTTTCATCTTACCTATCGACTCTGCATTTTCATCACCCCTTCGGTTGCTGTACAGAAACAAGGAAACATAAACAAATGGGACTGTGGTGATGCTAGGTGGCAATTGAAAAAGAAAGCAGCAACAAGTGCATTAGCAGTTCTGGTGAGTTTGTTGTGTATATAACATTTGAAACAGGAACAGATGGCAGTAGCATAGTTTTTGAGTTGATTGTTTATGTTTGAATTATTTGCAGTAGTTCATGAAAAAAAATAATTGCAGGTGTGGTTTTATTGCTAATCTCATTTAACAGGAATAAGATGAAAATGGATGTGTGATGGTAGTGATATGGAAATTGAAGGAGATAGAGATGGGAGGCAGGAGATAATGGCAGCAATAATCCCACTTTATGGAGACCTAGAACCCATTGCAGTTTGTGAGTTAAATGAAGATTGTTTTTGATAAAAGTGGTGATGGTTTATGATATATGAATGCATCTATATTTATGCATACCTATTATAATAGTACAATATGTTAAAGATTTAAATGGGTAATAGTGTAGCCAACGATTCCTTTTTCTATGTTTGAAATATTGATCATAAAGTAGTGTTGTGATTGAGATGTGGAACAAAAAAGGTTTTTGTGATGTAAGTTTTTTTTTTTGTTGCTTGTGGGAAAATAAGATAAAAATAAAGAATTGATGGATGGGTAGTGGTTTGGTTTAGATTGATACCTCCATTTTTTTTGTATGTATGTTGATAAATATATATAGAATATATGTACTCTTGTAAAAGTAGTAATTGATGGGAGGTGATGATTAATCTTGCACTTACATTGATCTCGTGGAAATTAGATAATGAAATAGATAGATGGCTAAGTTCAAAAATCAATTGTGGAGAAAAAGAAACAACTCATTGTATTAATAATCTTAAATTAAAATAAAACGTG
Source organism: Rutidosis leptorrhynchoides (assembly GCF_046630445.1). NCBI lineage: Eukaryota > Viridiplantae > Streptophyta > Magnoliopsida > Asterales > Asteraceae > Rutidosis > Rutidosis leptorrhynchoides. The sequence goes on from NC_092336.1 coordinate 640,590,170, forward strand.
TGTATGAGAAGTAGATAGCTCAGTAATATCAAATCAATTAGGCACAGTTTAAAGTATTGATAAGGATAATGTTTAACGGTATAATCTTAAATTAATATCACATATTACAATCAAAATGAAACAGCGATCACTCATTTTCGGATCACTGATTATTTTTAAAATCAAATAAGTTCACTTTTAACTCGTTTAATATCGATCGAATGATAATTGAACGTTACTATTGTTTACTTGATAGATTCGAAATCACAAAATATATAATTAATATACTTTATTTATATATAGATACATTTTAAATAATAATATCATATATTAATTTATTTTTCATAATTAATTCAAATAGCTAATTATTACAAATTACAATTATCTATATATATAATATATTTAATTAAATACATTTCTATTTTCAAATAAACGTTCGTGAATCATCGGGAATAATCGAAGGTCAAATGGTTTCATGTAAACAGTTCACAAATTTTGAGACTCAATATAACTGAATTTGCTTATCGTATCGAAATCATATGAAGATTAAGTTTAAATTTGGTCGGAAATTTCTGGGCCGTCACACACATTAGCCTTCCCGGGGTGATACAAAATGTCACAATCATAATCTTTCACCAAGTCGAGCCCTCTCCTTTGCCTATCATTCAAATCTCTTTGATCGAACAAATACTTTAAGTTTTTATGATCGGTGTAAATAGAGAACTTAACACCATAAAGATAATGACGCCATATTTTCAAAGCAAAGACCATGGCCGTTAATTCTAAATCATGGGTGGGATAACGTTTTTCATGTACCTTCAATTGTCGGGAAGCATAAGCTATGACCTTCCCATTTTGCATTAGTACACACCCCAAACCTTTCTTAGAAGCATCATAATAAATCGTCATATTCTCATTCCCTTCCGGTAAAACTAGTATAGGAGCTTGAACAAGTTTCTCCTTAAGGAGTTGAAATGCTTGTTCTTGCTTTTCTTCCCATCTCCATGGCACATTCTTACGGGTCAATTTTGTGAGTGGGGTGGCTATTCTAGAAAAATCTTGTATAAACCGTCGATAATACCCCGCTAATCCTAGAAAACTCCTAACTTCGGTGGGATTCATAGGCGGTTCCCATCTCATTATCGCTTCAATCTTCGTCGGATCAACACAAATACCCTTCTTATTAATGACATGTCCTAAAAATTGAACTTCACGAAGCCAAAATTCGCACTTAGAGAACTTTGCAAACAACTTTTCTCTCCTTAAAGTTTCTAACACTTGTCGTAAATGCACCGCATGCTCCTCTTCCCCCTTAGAATACACCAAAATATCGTCAATGAAAACTATCACAAACCTATCGAGCATTGGTCGACAAACTCTATTCATCAAATCCATAAACGCGGCCGGAGCATTAGTTAGCCCAAAAGGCATAACCACGAATTTATAATGACCATACCTCGTGCGAAAAGCCGTTTTAGGAATATCTTCTTCTTTCACCTTTAATTGATAATAACCCGATCTTAGATCTATTTTTGAAAAGAAACATGTTCCTTGTAATTGATCAAACAAATCATCTATCCTCGGCAATGGATATTTATTCTTAATAGTGACCTTATTCAATTCACGATAATCTATACACATTCTCATCGTTCCATCCTTATTTTTCACAAACAAAACCGGAGCTCCCCAAGGTGAACTACTAGGACGTATAAAACCTTTATCTATTAAATCTTGTAGTTGAGTCATCATTTCCCTCATTTCCGACAGATCTAGGCGATAAGGTGCTTTGGCAATTGGTGTGGCTCCGAGAATCAACTCTATTCTAAACTCTACTTCTCGTTCGGGAGGGACACCGGGCAATTCATCCGGAAACACATTCGGAAACTCATTAACTATCGGTACATCACCTATCCCAATAACCTTCTTCGAATCATCTACCACATGTGCCAAAAACGCACAACATCCATGGGACAAAAATCGTTTAGCTTTAGCATATGTGCATATAGGAATAGCACGTCTAGCCTGTTCCCCATAAATCCAAATAACCTTTCCACTTGGTGATGGAACTAACACAATTTTCTTACGACATAGTATTATTCCTTCATTGTCATCTAGCCAATCCATGCCTACAATTACTTGAAATTCTCCCATATGCATGGGTATCAAATCTATAACAAACTTCTCATCGTCCAAAATAATTTCACATCCTTTAATAACACTATACACCATAACAGTTTTATTGTCAGCTATCTCAACCTCTAAAGGATGCTCTAACATACTTGGGGTCATATCAAAATGTTTATAAAAAGAATAAGAAAGGAATGACCGCATAGCACCGGAATCAAACAAAACATGCGCAGGTAAAGAGTTTACAATAAAGGTACCTGACACCACATTTTGGGATTCCTTCGCTTCGTGAGCGGTAATCCGATGAGCTCGGGTTCTTGGTCGGCTATCACTTGTATTTGGTTCCGTTTTAACTTCCTTTTTAACACCATCACTCGCCAAATCTTTCTTATACTCTGGACATTCGGCTTGAAAGTGAACCTTTTCAAAATAACAATAACACTGTTTTCCCTTCTTAGGACATTCGGCGGCTCTATGACCCGGTTTCCCACATGAATAATGTAGTGACCCGAACTTTTCCATGTTTATATATATTAATTGAGATTGATATTTACATGATTAAATGTTTCCAACATGTTAAGCAATCAACTTTTTAAGACTTGATTAATTGAAATATGTTTCATATAGACAATTGACCACCCAAGTTGACCGGTGATTCACGAACGTTAAAACTTGTAAAAACTATATGATGACATATATATGGATATATATATATATATATATAGTTAACATGATACTATGATAATTAAACATATCATAAAGTATATTAAAATTGAACTACATATGTAAAAACAAGACTACTAACTTAATGATTTTTAAACGAGACATATATGTAACGATTATCGTTGTAAAGACATTTAATGTATATATATCATATTAAGAGATATTCATACATGATAATATCATGATAATATAATAATTTAAAATCTCATTTGATATTATAAACATTGGGTTAACAACATTTAACAAGATCGTTAACCTAAAGGTTTCAAAACAACACTTACATGTAACGACTAACGATGACTTAACGACTCAGTTAAAATGTATATACATGTAGTGTTTTAATATGTATTTATACACTTTTGAAAGACTTCAATACACTTATCAAAATACTTCTACTTAACAAAAATGCTTACAATTACATCCTTGTTCAGTTTCATCAACAATTCTACTCGTATGCACCCGTATTCGTACTCGTACAATACACAGCTTTTAGATGTATGTACTATTAGTATATACACTCCAATGATCAGCTCTTAGCAGCCCACGTGAGTCACCTAACACATGTGGGAACCATCATTTGGCAACTAGCATGAAATATCTCATAAAATTACAAAAATATGAGTAATCATTCATGACTTATTTACATGAAAACAAAATTACATATCCTTTATATCTAATCCATACACCAACGACCAAAAACACCTACAAACACTTTCATTCTTCAATTTTCTTCATCTAATTGATCTCTCTCAAGTTCTATCTTCAAGTTCTAAGTGTTCTTCATATATACTACAAGTTCTAGTTACATAAAATCAAGAATACTTTCAAGTTTGCTAGCTCACTTCCAATCTTGCAAGGTGATCATCCAACCTCAAGAAATCTTTGTTTCTTACAGTAGGTTATCATTTTAATACAAGGTAATAATCATATTCAAACTTTGGTTCAATTTCTATAACTATAACAATCTTATTTCAAGTGATGATCTTACTTGAACTTGTTTTCGTGTCATGATTCTGCTTTAAGAACTTCGAGCCATCCAAGGATCCGTTGAAGCTAGATCCATTTTTCTCTTTTCCAGTAGGTTTATCCAAGGAAATTAAGGTAGTAATGATGTTCATAACATCATTCGATTCATACATATAAAGCTATCTTATTCGAAGGTTTAAACTTGTAATCACTAGAACATAGTTTAGTTAATTCTAAACTTGTTCGCAAACAAAAGTTAATCCTTCTAACTTGACTTTTAAAATCAACTAAACACATGTTCTATATCTATATGATATGCTAACTTAATGATTTAAAACCTGAAAATACGAAAAACACCGTAAAACCGGATTTACGCCGTCGTAGTAACACCGCGGGCTGTTTTGGGTTAGTTAATTAAAAACTATGATAAACTTTGATTTAAAAGTTGTTATTCTGAGAAAAAGATTTTTATTATGAACATGAAACTATATCCAAAAATTATGGTTAAACTCAAAGTGGAAGTATGTTTTCTAAAATGGTCATCTAGACGTCGTTCTTTCGACTGAAATGACTACCTTTACAAAAATGACTTGTAACTTATTTTTATGACTATAAACCTATACTTTTTCTGTTTAGATTCATAAAATAGAGTTCAATATGAAACCATAGCAATTTGATTCACTCAAAACGGATTTAAAATGAAGAAGTTATGGGTAAAACAAGATTGGATAATTTTTCTCATTTTAGCTACGTGAAAATTGGTAACAAATCTATTCCAACCATAACTTAATCAACTTGTATTGTATATTATGTAATCCTGAGATACCATAGACACGTATACAATGTTTTGACGTATCATGTTTACACATCTATATATATTTCGGAACAACCATAGACACTCTATATGTGAATGTTGGAGTTAGCTATACAGGGTTGAGGTTGATTCCAAAATATATATAGTTTGAGTTGTGATCAATACTGAGATACGTATACACTGGGTCATGGATTGATTCAAGATAATATTTATTGATTGATTTCTGTACATCTAACTGTGGACAACTAGTTGTAGGTTACTAACGAGGACAGCTGACTTAATAAACTTAAAACATCAAAATATATTAAAAGTGTTGTAAATATATTTTGAACATACTTTGATATATATGTATATATTGTTATAGGTTCGTGAATCAACCAGTGGCCAAGTCTTACTTCCCGACGAAGTAAAAATCTGTGAAAGTGAGTTATAGTCCCACTTTTAAAATCTAATATTTTTAGGATGAGAATACATGCAGGTTTTATAAATGATTTACAAAATAGACACAAGTACGTGAAACTACATTCTATGGTTGAATTATCGAAATCGAATATGCCCCTTTTTATTAAGTCTGGTAATCTAAGAATTAGGGAACATACACCCTAATTGACGCGAATCCCAAAGATAGATCTATTGGGCCTAACAAACCCCATCCAAAGTACCAGATGCTTTAGTACTTCGAAATTTATATCATATCCGAAGGGTGTCCCGGAATGATGGGGATATTCTTATATATGCATCTTGTTAATGTCGGTTACCAGGTGTTCACCATATGAATGATTTTTATCTCTATGTATGGGATGTGTATTGAAATATGAAATCTTGTGGTCTATTATTACGATTTGATATATATAGGTTAAACCTATAACTCACCAACATTTTTTGTTGACGTTTAAAGCATGTTTATTCTCAGGTGAATATTAAGAGCTTCCGCTGTTGCATACTAAAATAAGGACAAGATTTGGAGTCCAAGTTTGTATGATATTGTGTAAAAACTGCATTCAAGAAACTGATTTCGATGTAACATATTTGTATTGTAAACCATTATGTAATGGTCGTGTGTAAACAGGATATTTTAGATTAACATTATTTGATAATCTACGTAAAGCTTTTTAAACCTTTATTTATGAAATAAAGGTTATGGTTTGTTTTAAAAATGAATGCAGTCTTTGAAAAACGTCTCATATAGAGGTCAAAACCTCGCAACGAAATCAATTAATATGGAACGTTTTTAATCAATAAGAACGGGACATTTCAGTTGGTATCATAGCGTTGGTCTTAGAGAACCAGAAAATTTGCATTAGTGTGTCTTATCGAGTTTGCTAGGATGCATTAGTGAGTCTGGACTTCGACCGTGTTTACTTGAAAAATGATTGCTTAACAAATTTTGTTGGAAACTATATATTTTTAACATGTGAATATTATGTGATATATTAATCTCTTAACGCGTTTGATATTATGTGATAGATGTCTACCTCTTGAATAAGTCCCATTGACTCACCTAATAATAATGAAGAGTCAAATGTAAATTGGAATGATTCGTGGACTGATTCACAAGTTCCCGAAGAGGAACCGGAAGAAGAGTCGGAACCGGAAGAAGAATCGGAACCGGATGAAGAAATAGAACCGGTGGGGGAAATAATAAAACGGTTAAGTAAAAGAAAATCCTCAACCAACCGACCAAGGTTAATTATGGTCAATGGTGTTTCCGCTAAGGAAGCAAAATATTGGGAGGATTACCAATTCTCCGATGAATCGGATTCTGACGAGAATTCCGATGATGTTATAGAAATTACCCCAACTGAATTTAAAAAGGCAAAAGAAAATAATAAGGAAAAGGGCATAAAAATAGAGAAATCTAATTCCAACCCCGATGAACTTTATATGTATCGTCAACCCCCGAAGTCCTTAAGTTGTAACAATGACCCGGGAACCTCTAAACTACCAGGTTTTTCTAAACCAATGTGGAAAACGACGACTCGTATTAGGGGAACATCATATATCCCTAGAAACTTGGCAAAACGAACCAAAACCGAAGAAGAAGAAACAAGCGAGTCGGAATAAGATAGTTGTATTCGTGTGGTGTAATATATGTAATATAGTGTGCTTATGCTTTATGATATATGTAAAAATTGCTTGTATTAATAAGTATTTTTTTTTATGAATCTAACTCTTGTCTATTTTACAGTATAAAAATACAAAATGGATAGACAACCCAATATTTTAAGAGACCTACCCGGAGACATGATTGATGAAATCTTGTCTAGAGTCGGTCAGAATTCTTCGGCACAACTATTTAAGGCGAGATCAGTTTGTAAGACATTCGAAGAACGTTCCAAGAATGCCTTGGTTTATAAAAGGCTTTCGTTCGAAAGATGGGGGATATCACATTGGGAAATCCATAAGTTACGATGTGTTTACTTTGACGCATATATTGCGGGGAACCCAAATGCTATTTTACGCAATGGGTTAAGAAATTATTTTGACTCAATATATCTGAATATTGGACTTCGTGATTTAGAAAAAGCGGCTAACATGCAACATAAAGAAGCATGCTATGCTTACGGGTTAGTAATGTTCGGTTCTCACCAAAGTGAGAAAAAGAACATCGGGCTACATCTATTAAACAAAACGTTCCCACAAGTGACGGAGTCGGTAATTGGGGTAAGAAATGAGGTTTTTAGGTGATTAAGAGACTGTTGGTCATTACGTAACCCTCGTCCCTTTGACGACGTTACAACACGCTGTCTTATCAATGGCCATAACGGTTATGTTCCACAAGACCAAGGATGGGAAGTAATCCTAGTAAAACCAGAATGCATGACTTGTTTCTGGACGTATGAATTACGTGTCTTTATTGCCTTTGCTGAACGACTTGTGTACTAGCTAGAATTATCTTCACAACCATCTTGTATCAAATTTATTGTGTGCTATATTTCATGCTATATGTAAAATAAGCGGTATTGTAAGTTTGTAAAATATTGTGTAAAAGTTTGAACGCGAAATATTATTATAATCAGTTTTTCGTATAGAATTGTAGTAGTTGAAATGGTATGTTAGCTACTAAGTATGAACTTAACGGGTAGGTACTACCCGAATTAAAGAGTATAAAATGCTAATATGAAGAAAAAGCTTTTATAAATGAGTTCATATTATGCTACGAAATACTATTAACTACTCTTAATATTCTGTATGATTAACTTATTCCATTTGACTATTTTGAAGGAAATGGCACCGACTACTCGACACACCGTGAATATGAATGAAGAGGAATTTCGTATTTTCTAGCTTCAAACATAGCCGCAGTACAGGCTGCGCTACATACCAACAATAACCTTGGATCTAGCAGTACAGGAAATCATGTAGGATGCACCTACAAAGAATTCACTGCCTGCAAACCTTTGGAATTTAATGGAACCGAAGGACCGATCGGACTGAAACGGTGGACCGAGAAGGTTGAATCGGTGTTTGCCATAAGTAAGTGTACTGAAGAGGACAAAGTAAAGTACGCTACGCATACCTTCACAGGTTCTGCGTTAACATGGTGGAATACCTATCTAGAGCAAGTGGGACAAGACGATGCGTACGCACTACCGTGGTCAGCATTCAAGCACTTGATGAACGAGAAGTACCGTCCCAGAACCGAGGTCAATAAGCTCAAGACAGAACTTAGAGGGTTACGAACCCAAGGATTTGATATTACCACGTACGAAAGACGATTCACAGAATTGTGCCTATTGTGTCCGGGAGCATTCGAAGATGAGGAAGAGAAGATCGACGCGTTTGTGAAAGGATTACCGGAAAGAATCCAAGAAGATATAAGTTCACACGAGCCCGCCCCCATACAACAGGCATGTAGAATGGCTCAAAAACTAGTGAACCAGATTGAAGAAAGAATTAAAGAACAGACTGCTGAAGAGGCCAATGTGAAGCAAGTCAAAAGAAAGTGGGAGGAAAACGGTAATAAGAATCACCAATACAACAACAACAGCAATTACAACAATAATCGCAACAATTATCCCAACAATCGCAACATCAATCGCAACTACAACAAACGGCCCAACAACAACAACAACAACAACAGCAACTACAACAATCATCCCAACAACAATAATAACCGCAACAACAACAACAATCAGAAGCAGCTATGCCAAAGGTGTGAAAAGTATCACTCGGGGTTCTGCACCAAATTTTGCAACAAGTGTAAAAGAAATGGTCATAGCGCGGCGAAGTGTGAGGTCTACTGACCAGGGGTTAATAGAACGAAAGGAACAAATGGTGTCAGAACGAGTAATGGCGGAGCAAGTTATGCCAATGTAGTTTGTTATAAATGTGGAAAACCGGGCCACATTATTAGAAATTTCCCAAACCAGGAGAACACGAATGGACAAGGCCGCGGAAGAGTTTTCAATATTAATGTGGCAGAGGCACAGGAAGACCCGGAGCTTGTTACGGGTACGTTTCTTATTGACAATAAATCTGCTTACGTTTTATTTGATTCGGGTGCGGATAGAAGCTATATGAGTAGAGATTTTTGTGCTAAATTAAGTTGTCCATTGACGCCTTTGGATAGTAAATTTTTACTCGAATTAGCAAATGGTAAATTAATTTCAGCAGATAATATATGTCAGAATCGAGAAATTAAACTGGTTAGCGAAACATTTAAGATTGACTTGATACCAGTAGAGTTAGGGAGTTTTGATGTGATAATCGGTATGGACTGGTTGAAAGAAGTGAAAGCAGAGATCGTTTGTTAAAAAAATGCAATTCGCATTATACGAGAAAAAGGAAAACCCTTAATGGTGTACGGAGAAAAGGGCAACATGAAGCTACATCTTATTAGTAATTTGAAGGCACAAAAACTAATAAGAAAAGGTTGCTATGCTGTTCTAGCACACGTCGAGAAAGTACAAACTGAAGAAAAGAGCATCAATGATGTTCCCGTCGCAAAAGAATTTCCCGATGTATTTCCGAAAGAATTACCGGGATTACCCCCACATCGATCCGTTGAATTTCAAATAGATCTTGTACCAGGAGCTGCACCAATAGCTCGTGCTCCTTACAGACTCGCACCCAGCGAGATGAAAGAACTGCAAAGCCAATTACAAGAACTTTTAGAGCGTGGTTTCATTCGACCAAGCACATCACCGTGGGGAGATCCTGTTTTGTTTGTCAAGAAGAAAGATGGTACATTCAGGTTGTGTATCGACTACCGAGAGTTGAACAAACTTACCATCAAGAACCGCTACCCACTACCGAGAATCGACGACTTATTTGATCAACTACAAGGCTCGTCTGTTTATTCAAAGATTGACTTACGTTCCGGGTATCATCAAATGCGGGTGAAAGAAGATGATATTCCTAAGACTGCTTTCAGAACACGTTACGGTCATTACGAGTTTATGGTCATGCCGTTTGGTTTAACTAATGCACCAGCTGTGTTCATGGACCTCATGAACCGAGTGTGTGGACCATACCTTGACAAGTTTGTCATTGTTTTCATTGATGACATACTTATTTACTCAAAGAATGACCAAGAACACGGTGAACATTTGAGAAAGGTGTTAGAAGTATTGAGGAAGGAAGAATTGTACGCTAAGTTTTCAAAGTGTGCATTTTGGTTGGAAGAAGTTCAATTCCTCGGTCACATAGTGAACAAAGAAGGTATTAAGGTGGATCCGGCAAAGATAGAAACTGTTGAAAAGTGGGAAACCCCGAAAACTCCGAAACACATACGCCAGTTTTTAGGACTAGCTGGTTACTACAGAAGGTTCATCCAAGACTTTTCCAGAATAGCAAAACCCTTGACTGCATTAACGCATAAAGGGAAGAAATTTGAATGGAATGATGAACAAGAGAAAGCGTTTCAGTTATTGAAGAAAAAGCTAACTACGGCACCTATATTGTCATTGCCTGAAGGGAATGATGATTTTGTGATTTATTGTGACGCATCAAAGCAAGGTCTCGGTTGTGTATTAATGCAACGAACGAAGGTGATTGCTTATGCGTCTAGACAATTGAAGATTCACGAACAAAATTATACGACGCATGATTTGGAATTAGGCGCGGTTGTTTTTGCATTAAAGACTTGGAGGCACTACTTATATGGGGTCAAAAGTATTATATATACCGACCACAAAAGTCTTCAACACATATTTAATCAGAAACAACTGAATATGAGGCAGCGTAGGTGGATTGAATTATTGAATGATTACGACTTTGAGATTCGTTACCACCCGGGGAAGGCAAATGTGGTAGCCGATGCCTTGAGCAGGAAGGACAGAGAACCCATTCGAGTAAAATCTATGAATATAATGATTCATAATAACATTACTACTCAAATAAAGGAGGCACAACAAGGAGTTTTAAAAGAGGGAAATTTAAAGGATGAAATACCCAAAGGATCGGAGAAGCATCTTAATATTCGGGAAGACGGAACCCGGTATAGGGCTGAAAGGATTTGGGTACCAAAATTTGGAGATATGAGAGAAATGGTACTTAGAGAAGCTCATAAAACCAGATACTCAATACATCCTGGAATGGGGAAGATGTACAAGGATCTTAAGAAACAGTTTTGGTGGAAGGGTATGAAAGCCGATGTTGCTAAATACGTAGGAGGATGTTTGACGTGTTCTAAGGTCAAAGCTGAGCATCAAAAACCATCAGGTCTACTTCAACAACCCGAAATCCCGAAATGGAAATGGGAAAACATTACCATGGATTTCATCACTAAATTGCCAAGGACTGCAAGTGGTTTTGATACTATTTGGGTAATAGTTGATCGTCTCACCAAATCAGCACACTTCCTGCCAATAAGAGAAGATGACAAGATGGATAAGTTAGCACGATTGTATTTGAAGGAAGTCGACTCCAGACATGGAATACCAATCTCTATTATCTCTGATAGGGATGGCAGATTTGTTTCAAGATTCTGGCAGACATTACAGCAAGCATTAGGAACTCGTCTAGACATGAGTACTGCCTATCATCCACAAACTGATGGGCAGAGCGAAAGGACGATACAAACGCTTGAAGACATACTACGAGCATGTGTTATTGATTTCGGAAACAGTTGGGATCGACATCTACCGTTAGCAGAATTTTCCTACAACAACAGCTACCATTCAAGCATTGAGATGGCGCCGTTTGAAGCACTTTATGGTAGAAAGTGCAGGTCTCCGATTTGTTGGAGTGAAGTGGGGGATAGACAGATTACGGGTCCGGAGATTATACAAGAAACTACCGAGAAGATCGTCCAAATTCAACAACGGTTGAAAACCGCCCAAAGTCGACAACAGAGCTACGCTGACATTAAAAGAAAAGATATAGAATTTGAAATTGGAGAGATGGTCATGCTTAAAGTTGCACCTTGGAAAGGCGTTGTTCGATTTGGTAAACGAGGGAAATTAAATCCAAGGTATATTGGACCATTCAAGATTATTGATCGTGTCGGACCAGTAGCTTACCGACTTGAGTTACCTCAACAACTCGCGACTGTACATAACACTTTCCACGTCTATAATTTGAAGAAATGTTTTGCTAAAGAAGATCTCACTATTCCGTTAGATGAAATCCAAATCAACGAAAAACTTCAATTCATCGAAGAACCCGTCGAAATAATGGATCGTGAGGTTAAAAGACTTAAGCAAAACAAGATACCAATTGTTAAGGTTCGATGGAATGCTCGTAGAGGACCCGAGTTCACCTGGGAGCATGAAGATCAGATGAAGAAGAAATACCCGCATCTATTTCCAGAAGATTCGTCAACACCTTCAACAGCTTAAAATTTCGGGACGAAATTTATTTAACGGGTAGGTACTGTAGTGACCCGAACTTTTCCATGTTTATATATATTAATTGAGATTGTTATTTACATGATTAAATGTTTCCAACATGTTAAGCAATCAACTTTTTAAGACTTGATTAATTGAAATATGTTTCATATAGACAATTGACCACCCAAGTTGACCGGTGATTCACGAACGTTAAAACTTGTAAAAACTATATGATGACATATATATGGATATATATATAGTTAACATGATACTATGATAAGTAAACATATCATAAAGTATATTAAAATTGAACTACATATGTAAAAACAAGACTACTAACTTAATGATTTTTAAACGAGACATATATGTAACGATTATCGTTGTAAAGACATTTAATGTATATATATCATATTAAGAGATATTCATACATGATAATATCATGATAATATAATAATTTAAAATCTCATTTGATATTATAAACATTGGGTTAACAACATTTAACAAGATCGTTAACCTAAAGGTTTCAAAACAACACTTACATGTAACGACTAACGATGACTTAACGACTCAGTTAAAATGTATATACATGTAGTGTTTTAATATGTATTTATACACTTTTTAAAGACTTCAATACACTTATCAAAATACTTCTACTTAATAAAAATGCTTACAATTACATCCTCGTTCAGTTTCATCAACAATTCTACTCGTATGCACCCGTATTCGTACTCGTACAATACACAGCTTTTAGATGTATGTACTATTGGTATATACACTCCAATGATCAGTTCTTAGCAGCCCACGTGAGTCACCTAACACATGTGGGAACCATCATTTGGCAACTAGCATGAAATATCTCATAAAATTACAAAAATATGAGTAATCATTCATGACTTATTTACATGAAAACAAAATTACATATCCTTTATATCTAATCCATACACCAATGACCAAAAACACCTACAAACACTTTCATTCTTCAATTTTCTTCATCTAATTGATCTCTCTCAAGTTCTATCTTCAAGTTCTAAGTGTTCTTCATATATACTACAAGTTCTAGTTACATAAAATCAAGAATACTTTCAAGTTTGCTAGCTCACTTCCAATCTTGCAAGGTGATCATCCAACCTCAAGAAATCTTTGTTTCTTACAGTAGGTTATCATTTTAATACAAGGTAATAATCATATTCAAACTTTGGTTCAATTTCTATAACTATAACAATCTTATTTCAAGTGATGATCTTACTTGAACTTGTTTTCGTGTCATGATTCTGCTTTAAGAACTTCGAGCCATCCAAGGATCCGTTGAAGCTAGATCCATTTTTCTCTTTTCCAGTAGGTTTATCCAAGGAAATTAAGGTAGTAATGATGTTCATAACATCATTCGATTCATACATATAAAGCTATCTTATTCGAAGGTTTAAACTTGTAATCACTAGAACATAGTTTAGTTAATTCTAAACTTGTTCGCAAACAAAAGTTAATCCTTCTAACTTGACTTTTAAATCAACTAAACACATGTTCTATATCTATATGATATGCTAACTTAATGATTTAAAACCTGAAAACACGAAAAACACCGTAAAACCGGATTTACGCCGTCGTAGTAACACCGCGGGCTGTTTTGGGTTAGTTAATTAAAAACTATGATAAACTTTGATTTAAAAGTTGTTATTCTGAGAAAATGATTTTTATTATGAACATGAAACTATATCCAAAAATTATGGTTAAACTCAAAGTGGAAGTATGTTTTCTAAAATGGTCATCTAGACGTCGTTCTTTCGACTGAAATGACTACCTTTACAAAAACGACTTGTAACTTATTTTTCCGACTATAAACCTATACTTTTTCTGTTTAGATTCATAAAATAGAGTTCAATATGAAACCATAGCAATTTGATTCACTCAAAACGGATTTAAAATGAAGAAGTTATGGGTAAAACAAGATTGGATAATTTTTCTCATTTTAGCTACGTGAAAATTGGTAACAAATCTATTCCAACCATAACTTAATCAACTTGTATTGTATATTATGTAATCCTGAGATACCATAGACACGTATACAATGTTTTGACCTATCATGTTGACACATCTATATATATTTCGGAACAACCATAGACACTCTATATGTGAATGTTGGAGTTAGCTATACAGGGTTGAGGTTGATTCCAAAATATATATAGTTTGAGTTGTGATCAATACTGAGATACGTATACACTGGGTCATGGATTGATTCAAGATAATATTTATTGATTTATTTCTGTACATCTAACTGTGGACAACTAGTTGTAGGTTACTAACGAGGACAGCTGACTTAATAAACTTAAAACATCAAAATATATTAAAAGTGTTGTAAATATATTTTGAACATACTTTGATATATATGTATATATTGTTATAGGTTCGTGAATCAACCAGTGGCCAAGTCTTACTTCCCGACGAAGTAAAAATCTGTGAAAGTGAGTTATAGTCCCACTTTTAAAATCTAATATTTTTGGGATGAGAATACATGCAGGTTTTATAAATGATTTACAAAATAGACACAAGTACGTGAAACTACATTCTATGGTTGAATTATCGAAATCGAATATGCCCCTTTTTATTAAGTCTGGTAATCTAAGAATTAGGGAACATACACCCTAATTGACGCGAATCCTAAAGATAGATCTATTGAGCCTAACAAACCCCATCCAAAGTACCGGATGCTTTAGTACTTCGAAATTTATATCATATACGAAGGGTGTCCCGGAATGATGGGGATATTCTTATATATGCATCTTGTTAATGTCGGTTACCAGGTGTTCACCATATGAATGATTTTTATCTCTATGTATGGGATGTGTATTGAAATATGAAATCTTGTGGTCTATTGTTACGATTTGATATATATAGGTTAAACCTATAACTCACCAACATTTTTTGTTGACGTTTAAAGCATGTTTATTCTCAGGTGAATATTAAGAGCTTCCGCTGTTGCATACTAAAATAAGGACAAGATTTGGAGTACATGTTTGTATGATATTGTGTAAAAACTGCATTCAAGAAACTGATTTCGATGTAACATATTTGTATTGTAAACCATTATGTAATGGTCGTGTGTAAACAGGATATTTTAGATTATCATTATTTGATAATCTACGTAAAGCTTTTTAAACCTTTATTTATGAAATAAAGGTTATGGTTTGTTTTAAAAATGAATGCAGTCTTTGAAAAACGTCTCATATAGAGGTCAAAACCTCGCAACGAAATCAATTAATATGGAACGTTTTTAATCAATAAGAACGGGACATTTCAAATAACAATCGGTAGTACCCGCTTTACACTCACCCGCATGATTCTTACCATACCTATTACACGTCTCCCCTTCTTTACCACCGCTCTTTCCCGACGTGAAACCCCCTTTTGATTTGTGCGGGGATTCGGAATTAAACTTACCTTTCTTCGGGCTCATACTTTGCATTGACTTTGAATCTTGATCTAACTTTCATTTAAACGCAGCTTTCTTCTTAAGTTCGTGTTCCCTCACAAGGGCCCTATTCATCATCTCGGCTAACGTCTTATACGTACCCTTATCAATAAACTCACTTATTTCAGGGTTTAACTTTTCATGATAGTGATCCATCATCAACTTAGGACTTGAAACAAAGTCCGGGAAAAAATGACACTTATCATTAAACTCGGCATTAAACTCATTCACTGATTTACTCCCATGTTCAATATTCATGAATTCGGACTTTAACCGGCTAACCTCGGCGGGTGGAGCAAATTGATCCATAAACATCTCACGAAACTTTTCCCATGGAAAACTTGTTGCCACCTCCCGCCCATGTGACTTAACTATGAAATTCCACCATTCATAACCACTTCCTTTCATTTGGTGTGCCGCGTAAATTACGTTTAAGTGTTCGGGGCATTCACACAACATGAATGTTTCTTCTAACTCATCAATCCACCTTTGACTAACAATCGGATCAAACTTACCGTGAAACTTCGGTGGATGACAATTTGCAAAATTCTTATACTCAAAGCGCTCATCTTTCTTTCTTGGAGCTTCTATTTCCTCTTGTCTTACCCCACTTCCCCCTTCCCCTCTTAACATAGCATTATTGGCCATAAAAGTTTTTAACTTTTCATCTAATTGATCATTAATCAATGTCTTTATCTTCTCTAGAAGGGTTGGGGTGTATCGCACCAACGCTTGTCCTATTTGCCCTGAAATATCATTTGCCATAGTAACCTCATCGGATTCAGATTGTGAGCCTTCAACAGATTCTATTGACGGGGTGTGGACGTACTCATCGTCCTCATCATTACCTCTATTGGGAGATACAATAGCCATTCTGAAACAATATATATAATTCATTAGTTCAAACTCATGTATCAACAATTAATCATAACTTAAAAGACCGAAAGAATTTCCAACTCACTTCACCATGATTATAGTAAATATTCATGCGTACTAAAATGATGTAATGGCAATGGTTGGTCATCATTACACCATCGTATTACGCACTTAATCCATTATGACTCATGGTTAATGAGCATTAAACTCTTTGTTCGGGTTATCCACAATCTTAGTATCACACTATAAATCTCGTCAACAAACTTTCTCTTATGGAGCATGGCATAATCCTTTAAACTCGTCTATCATGCAAGTCCTAAACCGCTTGTCCTATATTAACGATGGTTTAAGCCTAGATAATCCCTATAGTGGATTATCCAAGTCCCTTAAACCATAGCTCTGATACCAACTTTTAACGCCTTGAAACGATAGACATTTTTTTTTAAAAACAGGTGTCTGCCCAGACCAAGTGATATGCCGTGGCGCGGCAAGCCTTGGTCACGGCGCGACATTTCAAATGAATTTATTCCCGCTTACACGGTTGCTGGTACTGAGCTGCAACATGTTACAAAAACTACATTTTTACCATTTCATCATCACCCAACATATTTTGACAACATAATGCATAAACAAGCTTAATTAAAACAATTTCATACATCATTAAACACTTCGAAAATCTTTTAATCATAAGCAACACTTTTACACAACTTAAACATAACATTTGGTCCCATTCCTTCGAAAGAAACATAGTTTATAAATTCAAAAGACTTGACGTTGATAAGCGGTACCATTAGAGCTTGATTCAAAATAGAGACTTGCATTACCACTTACTAAAACCCAAAGCTCCGCTATCTTTACATAGGCTCCTTACCTTCCCGGTGTCCTTTCGTTCCTATAAAAACATAAAACAACATGGGGGTAAGCTTTTACGCTTAGTGAGTTATAGGCGAATAATAAAGCATACAATATTGGGCATAATCATTATATCACTTTGTATTTTCAACCAAATGGTTGCTTACTTACTTTCGGATCCGACCCATTACTTACCATAGACATAACTTTCTAAGGCCAACCCTAGTAATCATGTCTAAGCTAAACACAACCATAGACATACTCATATGCCTAAGCTACCTTAATCACATTGCATTCATACATATGTACATAGACACCCAAAGTGTTTAAGCTAAGTCATACCATAGACAAAGGTTACTAAGCAAGCTTATTAACATTGCCTAAGCTATTCATTAACCATAGATACAATTATTAGGTGAACCTAATAATTCTATCTAAGCTACTCATCTCGTGCACTTAGTCGTTGCTCTCTTGCACGGATGCAATCCGAGAACTCTAAGCCACTATTGACCCGACCAATTTACCCCCTATAAACTCACCTTGATTAAATGAGGTTCCTTGATCACTTGAAGCTCCTATGCCTTGATTAGCACATATACATGAGCTAATTTCATCAATAACGTAACTCAATGAAATCACAACTTTCAAGAGCTTTCAATACTTTCATCAAACATCAAATGTGCATAAACCCATCTCTACTACTAGCAACCCTAAAATCATCATTTATCCAAATATGATTACTTACAACAATAACAACAATTCACATATAAATTTTCTCCTTTACAATTTGACTAAGTCTCATAAACATTTTCATTGAGGCATTTCATCAAACACCTAGTGTGCATGACTTGATTTAAAGCTATAAATAACATCCATTTCATCACATTCACAACATACACTCAAAATGCAAGTTCAAACATGAACTTACTTCCATTATCAATTACAAATTCGTTTTTAACCAAACAAATATGCATACACACATCATACAACAACTCTTAAGCTTTAGATTCATCTAAAACACCCAATTCTAGTGGAACTTAGATATAAAAGTTCATACATTGTCTTTAGGGATTTAAGAACCCTGATGTGCACAAATGGAGAAGAAATTGAAGAATTAAAACTTGCTATGATGATTAGAGCACACTAGATTTCATTAATTTCCACTTGCATGTACAAAATCCTTTCAATTGAAGATTTCTTCTTCTCTTCTTGTTTGGGTCGACACACACAAGAACACACTAAGTTTCTGTATTTTTTTGCAACTGATAATGATTTTCCAGCATTTTACTCTTTTAATTGATTTAACTTTGCCTCATTTACACTTTCTACCCTCCCCACCAAAACCATATTAAGGGAGGTCCTTAAATTAACTTTGCATCACTAGTCCCCTTTCAACTTAACTAACAAACTTTAAATATTATCCACTTATAATACAAAATAACACCAACAATATATATACCTATTAAATTACATAAAATATCACCTTAAATAATTGGGATGTTACATTCATACTACTAATTTAAAGAGTTTTTAAACAATATATATGTTACTACTTAAACGACGTAATTAACTTATGTTAAAATGTATTTACATATAATGTATTACGAGTGTAAATACATTCTTACAAGTATTGAATACACTTTATAATATACCAATACATATAAAGGATAGCTATACTCGTATTTTTGTTCAATTTCCTCAAGAATTCTACTCGCATTCATACGGCATTTTTACCCGTATTATACACAGCTTCTAGAAGTATTTACTATTGGTATATACCAATAGAAATCTGCAATTATTTGTGTAATATGTCATCCATGACCTAATAAATTTAATATGTCATCCATGACATATTACATTTTAACTTATCTTAGATATTTTCACTAAAAGCCAAAATTATAAGCTTATAAATAAGGACCATTTTAACTCATTTTTACTCCACATTTTCTTAAACTAAAAACACACACTTGAATGCTCTCATATCATACTTTAATCTCATCAACTTTCCTCTTCATAATCAAGGTAAAATACTTCTCAAAATCCTTGTTCAATTCCTTGTATAGTTGCTATCTTATTATACTTATAAAACTTGTAAAAACTAGAACTTGTTTTGATGAACACCAAACTTGTTTGAAAAACTAATCTAATCTTTCTAACTTAACTCTAATAACACTTATTTATATATATTATGATGTTATATTAAGTTAATATAAGAACTTATAACTTGTACATATGAAGAACACCTTGAAACTTAACATATATCCTTTAATCTCCATTTGGTAAAAAGCGGGCTGTTTTGGGTTGGGAATTAAAAACCTATCTTAGACTTTGAGTTCGAGGCTAAGAATTTGGAAATATGTTAATATATGTAAATAAGACTTCCAGTATTTTTTTCATGATTTTAGACAAAGTGGAAGTATTTTATCAAAAATCATATATTGGGTGGATGCCGGGATATTTCCAAATCTGTCCATCGACACAAAAAGAGGATAAAGCTCTAAAAATTACTATTTGGGATGAACTTTTCGAATTAGTTTTGTAAAATTTACTTCTTAAGGAATCCATAGCAATTTGATTCACTTTAAACGGAGTTGTAATGAATATTTGGCGAGCAAAACAAAATCTGCTAAAATTAACGTTGTATGGACGAAATTTATATTATAAAAACTATATTAACTATATCCTTGTTAACTTTTCCTATATCCTATATATATTTGGACATGTTATCAGTAGTATAACAAAATATTATAATCTTGATTAATTCTGTGATTGTATATATGTATAATAATATAATAATATTCTTGGTACGTTCTAACACAATAAGTATACAATACGTTTTGATAAATCCTAAGACAATACGTACACAATATGTCTTAGTTAATTCTAAGATAATACGTATACAATACGTCTCTGGGTTGATGCAAAGACAATACGTATACAATACGTCGTGGGGTAATTCTAAGATTATATATATATATATATATATATATATATATATATATATATACCGATTATTGGACTGTTGGACTTTTTGAACTATTTTGGACTACTAACAAAGGACTACTAACAATGGACTACTAACATAAAATGTTAAAAATTATTAAATAAGTATTCTATGAACTTGCTTTATTTTATTCATATGTCGTATTATTATCTGAATCGTTATTATTGTTATAGGTTCGTGAATCCAAGGACGACGGTCATATTTTTAATAAGTTGAAACTTATTATTAATATACTTTTACTACTGTGAGTACATAGTCCCATTTTTAAACTCTACAAATATTTTGGGATGAGAATACATGCATTTTATGTTTTATGCCATAGACACAAGTACTTAAAATATATTCTACGTTGAGTTGTACCACTTTGTATATCTTCTCTAATAGCTTGGTAACTAATATTTACATGTTGTAAGAACAAGTATACGCGAATCCTATTGATAGATCTATCGGGTTTGACAACATCAACCGGGCTAGTCGCTCTAGTATCGTAAACGGTTGCATAGTACTTCATTTTTACTACACTTGGTACAGTGTAGGGAGATTTCATAATAAAGGAAATATGCCACATTAATGGTTAAGTATGGTTACCGAAGCGCTCAACAACTTATATAATACTTTTATACACTTGCGAGTGTACATATATTTATAACTATGAAATCTTGTGGTCTATATTTATATCGATGATAAACCTATATATCTCACCAACCTTTGTGTTGACTGTTTACGCATGTTTATTCTCAGGTCCTTAAGAAAGTCTTTTGCTGTTGTATTATCTGAGCAAGCTGTGCATGGAGTCTCATACTTTTATTTAAATAAAGTGTTGCATTCAATAAAACCTTTGTCATGTATTATATTCTACTGTTACATCACGTGTGTAGTATTTAGAAACCAATGTATTTTGGGGATTATTTCTTAAATAATCACCCACTTGTTTAAAACATGCATTATGTATAATAATGATGTGCTTTTTATAAAACGAATGCAATATTTTCTAAAACGTATCATATAGAGGTCAAATACCTCACTATGGGACCAATGAGAACGTACTGCGTTTATAGTAATATGGACGGGTCGTTTCAGTAAAAGTCAAAGTCAGCGGGGTCGGTTCAGCTTTCCGACTTTTGTTCCATGATAAGAAGTCATGTATAAGCATGTTGTCCAAGTTTCATGTTAATCGAAGGTGCGTAGCATAGTTAGAATTAAACGTGAGAACGCAAAGTGATTTTGGTCAGCCGATATAGGAGCGGCGCACCAAGTGGAGCTCAAATAGGCATATGGGGGCCTTGAGCGGCGCTCCAGGGGCCTTGAGGGGCGCTCAGGGTGTCTGATCAGCAATCTGGGCAGTTTTGAACACTTAATGCACGAATCCAACTTCAAACAACCATAACTAATGAACCGTAAACATTCAAAACACGTATCTTATATCGTTGGAAAGGTAAATTAATGAGGAATACAACTAAACACATATCATCAATAAAATTCATCATTTACAATAACCAAGTCCTCGCTGAATAATCATTAAAAGTTCATCATTAAAGTTTCAAGTTCTAAAAATGCATTTCATGATTCGGGCATCCAATTTACACATACGATATGCCGTTTCGAAGGTAGTTAAACATACAATACAACCTAACACTTACAAATAACATCTCATAGCATTCAATGCATCAAAAGTTCATTTTAAAATCTATCAAACCCTAACCAAGAATCACAAAATCAAATATCATGTTAATGTGGGATTTTCATGTCATCGAACATACCAAATCGAAGCATATGAAGTAACTAACTCTTTGAATACACAAACATTAACATCTAAACACATTTCATCATCCAAAATCAAAGATTTGATAAACCCATTTCAAGTGTTCATGCTAGTTACTCAAAACAAACAAATCGAGTAAACCATTTACATATACAACAACCTAGTGAGCCATAGACACTAATTGAAATGTCCCGTTCTTATTGATTAAAAACGTTCCATATTAATTGATTTCGTTGCGAGGTTTTGACCTCTATATGAGACGTTTTTTCAAAGACCGCATTCATTTTTAAAACAAACCATAACCTTTATTTCATAAATAAAGGTTTAAAAAGCTTTACGTAGATTATCAAATAATGATAATCTAAAATATCCTGTTTACACACGACCATTACATAATGGTTTACAATACAAATATGTTACATCGAAATCAGTTTCTTGAATGCAGTTTTTACACAATATCATACAAACATGGACTCCAAATCTTGTCCTTATTTTAGTATGCAACAGCGGAAGCTCTTAGTATTCACCTGAGAATAAACATGCTTTAAACGTCAATAAAAACGTTGGTGAGTTATAGGTTTAACCTATATATATCAAATCGTAACAATAGACCACAAGATTTCATATTTCAATACACATCGCTTACATAGAGATAAAAATCATTCATATGGTGAACACCTGGTAATCGACATTAACAAGATGCATATTTAAGAATATCCCCATCATTCCGGGACACCCTTCGGATATGATATAAATTTCGAAGTACTAAAGCATCCGGTACTTTGGATGGGGTTTGTTAGGCCCAATAGATCTATCTTTAGGATTCGGGTCAATTAGGGTGTCTGTTCCCTAATTCTTAGATTACCAGACTTAATAAAAAGGGGCATATTCGATTTCGATAATTCAATCATAGAATGTAGTTTCACGTACTTGTGTCTATTTTGTAAATCATTTATAAAACCTGCATGTATTCTCATCTCAAAAATATTAGATTTTAAAAGTGGGACTATAACTCACTTTCACAGATTTATACTTCGTCGGAAAGTAAGACTTGGCCACTGGTTGATTCACGAACCTATAACAATATATACATATATATCAAAGTATGTTCCAAATATATTTACAATACTTTTAATACATTTTGATGTTTTAAGTTTATTAAGTCAGCTGTCCTCGTTAGTAACCTACAACTAGTTGTCCACAGTTAGATGTACAGAAATAAATCGATAAATATTATCTTGAATCAATCCACGACCCAGTGTATACGTATCTCAGTATTGATCACAACTCAAACTATATATATATTTTGGAATCAACCTCAACCCTGTATAGCTAACTCCAACATTCACATATAGAGTGTCTATGGTTGTTCCGCAATATATATATAGATGGGTCGACATGATAGGTCGAAACATTGTATACGTGTCTATGGTATCTCAAGATTACATAATATACAATATAAGTTGATTAGGTTATGGTTGGAATAGATTTATTACTAACTTTCACGTAGGTAAAATGAGTAGTTTTTATCAATCTTGTTTTACTCGCCATTTCTTCGTTTCTAATCCGTTTTGAGTGATTCCAGTGGCCATGGTTTCGTATTGAACTTAACTTTATGAATCAAAATAGAAAAAGTATAAGTTTATAGTCAAAAATACAAGTTACAAGTCATTTTTGAAAGAGGTAGTCATTTCTGTCGAAAGAACGACATCTTGATGACCATTTTGAAAAACATACTTTCACTTTGAGTTTAACCATGATTTTTGGATATAGTTTCATGTTCATAAGAAAAAACATTTTTCTAGAAGTATAGCTTTTAAATCAAAGTTCTTCTTAGCTTTTAATTATCCCAACCAAAACAGCCACCGGTTTTACTACGACGGCGTATATCCAGTTTTATGGTGTTTATCGTGTTTTCGGGTTTTAAATCATTAAGTTAGCATATCATATAGATATAGAACATGTGTTTAGTTGATTTTAAAAGTCTAGTTAGAAGGATTAACTTTATTTGCGAACAAATTTAGAATTAACTAAACTATGTTCTAGTGATTACAAGTTTATAACGTTGAATAAGACAGCTTTTTATGTATGAATCGAATGATGTTATGAACATCATTACTACCTCAAGTTCCTTGGATAAACCTACTGGAAATGAGAAAAATGGATCTAGCTTCAAAGGATCCTTGGATGGCTTGAAAGTTCTTGAAGCAGAATCATGACACGAAAACAATTTCAAGTAAGATTTTCATTCGAAATAAGATTGTTATAGTTATAGAAATTGAATCAAAGTTTGAATATGATTATTACCTTGTATTAGAAAGATAACCTACTGTAAGTAACAAAGGTTTCTTGATCTTGGATGATTACTTGGAATTGATTTAGAAAACTTAGAAGTAAACTTGCAATCTTGGAAGTATTCTTGATTTTATGAAACTAGAACTTTTGGAATTTATGAAGAACACTTAGAACTTGAAGATAGAACTTGAGAGAGATCAATTAGATGAATAAAATTGAAGAATGAAAGTGTTTGTAGGTGTTTTTGGTCGTTGGTGTATGGATTAGATATAAAGGATATGTAATTTTGTTTTCATGTAAATAAGTCATGAATGATTACTCATATTTTAGTAATTTTATGAGATATTTCATGCTAGTTGCCAAATGATGGTTCCCACATATGTTAGGTGACTCACATGGGCTGCTAAGAGCTGATCATTGGAGTGTATATACCAAGAGTACATACATCTAAAAGCTATGTATTGTACGAGTACGAATACGGGTGCATACGAGTAGATTTGTTGATGAAACTGAACGAGGATGTAATTGTAAGCATTTTTGTTAAGTAGAAGTATTTTAATAAGTGTCTTGAAGTCTTTAAAAAGTGTATGAATACATATTAATACACTACATGTATATACATTTTAACTGAGTCGTTAAGTCATCGTTAGTCGTTACATGTAAATGTTGTTTTGAAACCTTTAGGTTAACGATCTTGTTAAATGTTGTTAACCCAATGTTTATAATATCAAATGAGATTTTAAATTATTATATTATCATGATATTATGATGTACGAATATCTCTTAATATGATCTATATACATTAAATGTCGTTACAACGATAATCTTTACATATATGTCTCGTTTCAAAATCATTAAGTTAGTAGTCTTATTTTTACATATGTAGTTCATTGTTAATACACTTAATGATATATTTACTTATCATTTAACATAATTAACCAAGTGTATCAATATCTTAATATGATTCATATGTACCTAGTATGACGTTATAACGATAATCGTTATATATATCGTTTTCGAGTTTCTTAATTTAATAGTCTCATTTTTATGTATATAACTCATTGTTAAATTACCTAATGAGATACATACTTATAATAAAATCATTTTAACTATATATATAACCATATATATGTCATCGTATAGTTTTTACAAGTTTTAACGTTCGTGAATCACCGGTCAACTTGGGTGGTCATTTGTCTATATGAAACCTATTCCAATTAATCAAGTCTTAATAAGTTTGATTGCTTAACATGTTGGAAACACTTAATCATGTAAATATCAATTTCATTTAATATATATAAACATGGAAAAGTTCGGGTCACTACAGTACCTACCCGTTAAATAAATTTCGTCCCGAAATTTTAAGCTGTTGAAAGTGTTGACGAATCTTCTAGAAATAGATGCGGGTATTTCTTCTTCATCTGATCTTCACGCTCCCAGGTGAACTCGGGTCCTCTACGAGCATTCCATTAAACCTTAACAATCGGTATCTTGTTTTGTTTAAGTCTCTTAACCTCACGATCCATTATTTCGACGGGTTCTTCAATGAATTGAAGTTTTTCATTGATTTGGATTTCGTCCAACGGAATAGTGAGATCTTCTTTAGCAAAACATTTCTTCAAATTTGAGACGTGGAAAGTGTTATGTACAGCCGCGAGTTGTTGATGAAATGTCCCGTTCTTATTGATTAAAAACGTTCCATATTAATTGATTTCGTTGCGAGGTTTTGACCTCTATATGAGACGTTTTTCAAAGACTGCATTCATTTTTAAACAAACCATAACCTTTATTTCATCAATAAAGGTTTAAAAAGCTTTACGTAGATTATCAAATAATGATAATCTAAAATATCCTGTTTACACACGACCATTATATAATGGTTTACAATACAAATATGTTACAACAAAATAAGTTTCTTGAATGCAGTTTTTACACAATATCATACAAGCATGGACTTCAAATCTTGTCCTTATTTAAGTATGCGACAGCGGAAGCTCTTAATAATCACCTGAGAATAAACATGCTTAAAACGTCAACAAAAATGTTGGTGAGTTATAGGTTTAACCTATATATATCAAATCGTAACAATAGACCACAAGATTTCATATTTCAATACACATCCCATACATAGAGATAAAAATCATTCATATGGTGAACACCTGGTAACCGACAATAACAAGATGCATATATAAGAATATCCCCATCATTCCGGGACACCCTTCGGATATGATATAAATTTCGAAGTACTAAAGCATCCGGTACTTTGGATGGGGTTTGTTAGGCCCAATAGATCTATCTTTAGGATTCGCGTCAATTAGGGTGTCTGTTCCCTAATTCTTAGATTACCAGACTTAATAAAAAGGGGCATATTCGATTTCGATAATTCAACCATAGAATGTAGTTTCACGTACTTGTGTCTATTTTGTAAATCATTTATAAAACCTGCATGTATTCTCATCCCAAAAATATTAGATTTTAAAAGTGGGACTATAACTCACTTTCACAAATTTTTACTTCGTCGGGAAGTAAGACTTGGCCACTGGTTGATTCACGAACCTATAACAATATATACATATATATCAAAGTATGTTCAAAATATATTTACAACACTTTTAATATATTTTGATGTTTTAAGTTTATTAAGTAAGCTGTCCTCGTTAGTAACCTACAACTAGTTGTCCACAGTTAGATGTACAGAAATAAATCGATAAATATTATCTTGAATCAATCCACGACCCAGTGTATACGTATCTCAGTATTGATCACAACTCAAACTATATATATTTTGGAATCAACCTCAACCCTGTATAGCTAACTCCAACATTCACATATAGAGTGTCTATGGTTGTTCCGAAATATATATAGATGTGTCGACATGATAGGTCGAAACATTGTATACGTGTCTATGGTATCTCAAGATTACATAATATATAATACAAGTTGATTAAGTTATGGTTGGAATAGATTTGTTACCAATTTTCACGTAGCTAAAATGAGAAAAATTATCCAATCTTGTTTTACCCATAACTTCTTCATTTTAAATCCGTTTTGAGTGAATCAAATTGCTATGGTTTCATATTGAACTCTATTTTATGAATCTAAACAAAAAAAATATAGGTTTCTAGTCGGAAAAATAAGTTACAAGTCGTTTTTGTAAAGGTAGTCATTTCAGTCGAAAGAACGACGTCTAGATGACCATTTTAGAAAACATACTTCCACTTTGAGTTTAACCATAATTTTTGGATATAGTTTCATGTTCATAATAAAAATCATTTTCTCATAATAACAACTTTTAAATCAAAGTTTATCATAGTTTTTAATTAACTAACCCAAAACAGCCCGCGGTGTTACTACGACGGCGTAAATCCGGTTTTACGGTGTTTTTCGTGTTTCCAGGTTTTAAATCATTAAGTTAGCATATCATATAGATATAGAACATGTGTTTAGTTGATTTTAAAAGTCAATTTAGAAGGATTAACTTTTGTTTGCGAACAAGTTTAGAATTAACTAAACTATGTTCTAGTGATTACAAGTTTAAACCTTCGAATAAGATAGCTTTATATGTATGAATCGAATGATGTTATGAACATCATTACTACCTTAAGTTCCTTGGATGAACCTACTGGAAAAGAGAAAAATGGATCTAGCTTCAATGGATCCTTGGATGGCTCAAAGTTCTTGAAGCAAAATCATGACACGAAAACAAGTTCAAGTAAGATCATCACTTGAAATAAGATTGTTATAGTTATAGAAATTGAGCCAAAGTTTGAATATGATTATTACCTTGTATTAGAATCATAACCTACTGTAAGAAACAAAGATTTCTTGAGGTTGGATGATCACCTTACAAGATTGGAAGTGAGCTAGCAAACTTGAAAGTATTCTTGATTTTAAGAAACTAGAACTTTTGGAATTTATGAAGAACACTTAGAACTTGAAGATAGAACTTGAGAGAGTTCAATTAGATGAAGAAAATTGAAGAATGAAAGTGTTTGTAGGTGTTTTTGGTCGTTGGTGTATGGATTAGATATAAAGGATATGTAATTTTGTTTTCATGTAAATAAGTCATGAATGATTACTCATATTTTTGTAATCTTATGAGATATTTCATGCTAGTTGCCAAATGATGGTTCCCACATGTGTTAGGTGACTCACATGGGCTGCTAAGAGCTGATCATTGGAGTGTATATACCAATAGTACATACATCTAAAAGCTGTGTATTGTACGAGTACGAATACGGGTGCATACGAGTAGAATTGTTGATGAAACTGAACGAGAATGTAATTGTAAGCATTTTTGTTAAGTAGAAGTATTTTGATAAGTGTATTGAAGTCTTTCAAAAGTGTATAAATACATATTAAAACACTACATGTATATACATTTTAACTGAGTCGTTAAGTCATCGTTAGTCGTTACATGTAAGTGTTGTTTTGAAACCTTTAGGTTAACGATCTTGTTAAATGTTGTTAACCCAATGTTTATAATAACAAAAGAGATTTTAAATTATTATATTATCATAATATTATGATGTACGAATATCTCTTAATATGATATATATACATTAAATGTCGTTACAACGATAAACGTTACATATATGTCTCGTTTCGAAATCATTAAGTTAGTAGTCTTGTTTTTACATATGTAGTTCATTGTTAATATAATTAATGATATGTTTACTTATCATAATATCATGTTAACTATATATATAACCATATATATGTCATCATATAGTTTTTTTACAAGTTTTAACGTTCGTGAATCACCGGTCAACTTGGGTGGTCAATTGTCTATATGAAACCTATTTCAATTAATCAAGTCTTAACAAGTTTGATTGCTTAACATGTTGGAAACATTTAATCATGTAAACATCAATCTCAATTAATATATATAAACATGGAAAAGTTCGGGTCACTACAGTACCTACCCGTTAAATAAATTTCGTCCCGAAATTTTAAGCTGTTGAAGGTGTTGACGAATCTTCTGGAAATAGATGCGGGTATTTCTTCTTCATCTGATCTTCACGCTCCCAGGTGAACTCGGGTCCTCTACGAGCATTCCATCGAACCTTAACAATTGGTATCTTGTTTTGCTTAAGTCTTTTAACCTCACGATCCATTATTTCGACGGGTTCTTCGATGAATTGGAGTTTTTCGTTGATTTGGATTTCATCTAACGGAATAGTGAGATCTTCTTTAGCAAAACATTTCTTCAAATTCGAGACGTGGAAAGTGTTATGTACAGCCGCGAGTTGTTGAGGTAACTCAAGTCGGTAAGCTACTGGTCCGACACGATCAATAATCTTGAATGGTCCAATATACCTTGGATTTAATTTCCCTCGTTTACCAAATCGAACAACGCCTTTCCAAGGTGAAACTTTAAGCATGACCATCTCTCCAATTTCAAATTCTATATCTTTTCTTTGAATGTCAGCGTAGCTCTTTTGTCGACTTTGGGCGGTTTTCAACTGTTGTTGAATTTGGATGATCTTCTCGGTAGTTTCTTGTATAATCTCGGGACCCGTAATCTGTCTATCCCCCACCTCACTCCAACAAATCGGAGACCTGCACTTTCTACCATAAAGTGCTTCAAACGGCGCCATCTCAATGCTTGAATGGTAGCTGTTGTTGTAGGAAAATTCTGCTAACGGTAGATGTCGATCCCAACTGTTTCCGAAATCAATAACACATGCTCGTAGCATGTCTTCAAGCGTTTATATCGTCCTTTCGCTCTGCCCATCAGTTTGTGGATGATAGGCAGTACTCATGTCTAGACGAGTTCCTAATGCTTGCAGTAATGTCTGCCAGAATCTTGAAATAAATCTGCCATCCCTATCAGAGATAATAGAGATTGGTATTCCATGTCTGGAGACGACTTCCTTCAAATACAGTCGTGCTAACTTCTCCATCTTGTCATCTTCTCTTATTGGTAGGAAGTGTGCTGATTTGGTGAGACGATCAACTATTACCCAAATAGTATCAAAACCACTTGCAGTCCTTGGCAATTTAGTGATGAAATCCATGGTAATGTTTTCCCATTTCCATTCCGGGATTTCGGGTTGTTGAAGTAGACCTGATGGTTTCTGATGCTCAGCTTTGACCTTAGAACACGTCAAACATTCTCCTACGTATTTAGCAACATCGGCTTTCATACCCGGCCACCAAAAATGTTTCTTGAGATCCTTGTACATCTTCCCCGTTCCAGGATGTATTGAGTATCTGGTTTTATGAGCTTCTCTAAGTACCATTTCTCTCATATCTCCAAATTTTGGTACCCAAATCCTTTCAGCCCTATACGGGTTCCGTCTTCCCGAATATTAAGATGCTTCTCCGATCCTTTGGGTATTTCATCCTTTAAATTTCCCTCTTTTAAAACTCCTTGTTGCGCCTCCTTTATTTGAGTAGTAATGTTATTATGAATCATTATATTCATAGATTTTACTCGAATGGGTTCTCTATCCTTCCTGCTCAAGGCATCGGCTACCACATTTGCCTTCCCCGGGTGGTAACGAATCTCAAAATCGTAATCATTCAATAATTCAATCCACCTACGCTGCCTCATATTCAGTTGTTTCTGATTAAATATGTGTTGAAGACTTTTGTGGTCGGTATATATAATACTTTTGACCCCATATAAGTAGTGCCTCCAAGTCTTTAATGTAAAAACAACCGCGCCTAATTCCAAATCATGCGTCGTATAATTTTGTTCGTGAATCTTCAATTGTCTAGACGCATAAGCAATCACCTTCGTTCGTTGCATTAATACACAACCGAGACCTTGCTTTGATGCGTCACAATAAATCACAAAATCATCATTCCCTTCAGGCAATGACAATATAGGTGCCGTAGTTAGCTTTTTCTTCAATAACTGAAACGCTTTCTCTTGTTCATCATTCCATTCAAATTTCTTCCCTTTATGCGTTAATGCAGTCAAGG
Organism: Rutidosis leptorrhynchoides; assembly: GCF_046630445.1. Lineage (NCBI taxonomy): Eukaryota > Viridiplantae > Streptophyta > Magnoliopsida > Asterales > Asteraceae > Rutidosis > Rutidosis leptorrhynchoides. Next base: position 640,621,742 of record NC_092336.1, read on the forward strand.
GTTTTGCTATTCTGGAAAAGTCTTGGATGAACCTTCTGTAGTAACCAGCTAGTCCTAAAAACTGGCGTATGTGTTTCGGAGTTTTCGGGGTTTCCCACTTTTCAACAGTTTCTATCTTTGCCGGATCCACCTTAATACCTTCTTTGTTCACTATGTGACAGAGGAATTGAACTTCTTCCAACCAAAATGCACACTTTGAAAACTTAGCATACAATTCTTCCTTCCTCAATACTTCTAACACCTTTCTCAAATGTTCACCGTGTTCTTGGTCATTCTTTGAGTAAATAAGTATGTCATCAATGAAAACAATGACAAACTTGTCAAGGTATGGTCCACACACTCGGTTCATAAGGTCCATGAACACAGCTGGTGCATTAGTTAAACCAAACGGCATGACCATAAACTCGTAATGACCGTAATATGTTCTGAAAGCAGTCTTTGGAATATCATCTTCTTTCACCCGCATTTGATGATACCCGGAACGTAAGTCAATCTTTGAATAAACAGACGAGCCTTGTAGTTGATCAAATAAGTCGTCGATTCTCGGTAGTGGGTAGCGGTTCTTGATGGTAAGTTTGTTCAACTCTCGGTAGTCGATACACAACCTGAATGTACCATCTTTCTTCTTGACAAACAAAACAGGAGCTCCCCACGGTGATGTGCTTGGTCGAATGAAACCACGCTCTAAAAGTTCTTGTAATTGGCTTTGCAGTTCTTTCATCTCGCTGGGTGCGAGTCTGTAAGGAGCACGAGCTATTGGTGCAGCTCCTGGTACAAGATCTATTTGAAATTCAACGGATCGATGTGGGGGTAATCCCGGTAATTCTTTCGGAAATACATCGGGAAATTCTTTTGCAATGGGAACATCATTGATGCTCTTTTCTTCAGTTTGTACTTTCTCGACGTGTGCTAGAACAGCATAGCAACCTTTTCTTATTAGTTTTTGTGCCTTCAAATTACTAATAAGATGTAGCTTCGTGTTGCCCTTTTCTCCGTACACCATTAAGGGTTTTCCTTTTTCTCGTATAATGCGAATTGCATTTTTGTAACAAACGATCTCCGCTTTCACTTCTTTCAACCAGTCCATACCGATTATCACATCAAAACTACCTAACTCTACTGGTATCAAATCAATCTTAAATGTTTCGCTAACCAGTTTAATTTCTCGATTCCGACATATATTATCTGCTGAAATTAATTTACCATTTGCTAATTCGAGTAAAAATTTACTATCCAAAGGCGTCAATGGACAACTTAATTTAGCACAAAAATTTCTACTCATATAGCTTCTATCCGCACCCGAATCAAATAAAACGTAAGCAGATTTATTGTCAATAAGAAACGTACCCGTAACAAGCTCCGGGTCTTCCTGTGCCTCTACCGCATTAATATTGAAAACTCTTCCACGGCCTTGTCCATTCGTGTTCTCCTGGTTCGGGCAATTTCTAATAATGTGGCCTGGTTTTCCACATTTATAACAAACTACATTGGCATAACTTGCTCCGACACTACTTGCTCCGCCATTACTCGTTCCGACACCATTTGTTCCTTTCGTTCTATTAACCCCTGGTCCGTAGACCTCACACTTCGCCGCGCTATGACCATTTCTTTTACACTTGTTGCAAAATTTGGTGCAGAACCCCGAGTGATTCTTTTCACACCTTTGGCATAGTTGCTTCTGATTGTTGTTGTTGTTGCGGTTATTATTGTTGTTAGGATGATTGTTGTAGTTGCTGTTGTTGTTGTTGTTGTTGTTGTTGTTGTTGGGCCGTTTGTTGTAGTTGCGATTGATGTTGCGATTGTTGGGATAATTGTTGCGATTATTGTTGTAATTGCTGTTGTTGTTGTATTGGTGATTCTTATCACCGTTTTCCTCCCACTTTCTTTTGACTTGCTTCACATTGGCCTCTTCAGCAGTCTGTTCTTTAATTCTTTCTTCAATCTGGTTCACTAGTTTGTGAGCCATTCTACATGCCTGTTGTATGGAGGTGGGCTCGTGTGAACTTATATCTTCTTGGATTCTTTCCGGTAATCCTTTCACAAACGCGTCGATCTTCTCTTCCTCATCTTCGAATTCTCCGGGACACAATAGGCACAATTCTGTGAATCGTCTTTCGTACGTGGTAATATCAAATCCTTGGGTTCGTAACCCTCTAAGTTCTGTCTTGAGCTTATTGACCTCGGTTCTGGGACGGTACTTCTCGTTCATCAAGTGCTTGAATGCTGACCACGGTAGTGCGTACGCATCATCTTATCCCACTTGCTCTAGATAGGTATTCCACCATGTTAACGCAGAACCTGTGAAGGTATGCGTAGCGTACTTCACTTTGTCCTCTTCAGTACACTTACTTATGGCAAACACCAATTCAACCTTCTCGGTCCACCGTTTCAATCCGATCGGTCCTTCGGTTCCATCAAATTCCAAAGGTTTGCAGGCAGTGAATTCTTTGTAGGTGCATCCTACACGATTTCCTGTACTGCTAGATCCAAGGTTATTGTTGGTATGTAGCGCAGCCTGTACTGCGGCTATGTTTGAAGCTAGAAAAGTACGGAATTCCTCTTCATTCATATTCACGGTGTGTCGAGTAGTCGGTGCCATTTCCTTCAAAATAGTTAAATGGAACAAGTTAATCATACAGAATATTAAGAGTAGTTAATAGTATTTCGTAGCATAATATGAACTCATTTATAAAAGCTTTTTCTTCATATTAGCGTTTTATAAGTTTAAATTCGGGTAGTACCTACCCGTTAAGTTCATACTTAGTAGCTAATATACAATTCAACTACTACAATTCTATATGAAAAACTGATTATAATAATATTTCGCGTTCAAACTTTTATACAATATTTTACAAACTTACAATACCGCTTATTTTACATAAAGCATGAAATATAGCACACAATAACTTTGATACAAGATAGTTGTGAAGACAATTCTAGCTAGTACACAAGTCGTTCAGCAAAGGCAATAAAGACACGTAATTCATACGTCCAGAAACAAGTCATGCATTCTGGTTTTACTAGGACTACTTCCCATCCTTGGTCTTGTGCAACATAACCGTTATGGCCGTTGATAAGACAGCGTGTTGTAACGTCATCAAAGGGACGAGGGTTACGTAATGTCCAACAGTCCCGTAATAATCTAAAAACCTCATTTCTTACCCCAATTACCGACTCCGTCACTTGTGGAAACGTTTTGTTTAATAGTTGTAGCCCGATGTTCTTGTTCTCACTTTGGTGAGAAGCGAACATTACTAATCCGTAAGCATAACATGCTTCTTTATGTTGCATGTTAGCCGCTTTTTCTAAATCACGAAGTCCAATATTCGGATATATTGAGTCAAAATAATTTCTTAACCCGTTGCGTAAAATAGCATTTGGGTTCCCCGCAATATATGCGTCAAAGTAAACACCTCGTAACTTATGGGTTTCCCAATGTGATATCCCCCATCTTTCAAACGAAAGTCTCTTATAAACCAAGACATTCTTGGAACGTTCTTCGAATGTCTTACAAACTGATCTCGCCTTAAATAGTTGTGCCGAAGAATTCTGGCCGACTCTAGACAAGATTTCATCAATCATGTCTCCGGGTAGGTCTCTTAAAATATTGGGTTGTCTATCCATTTTGTGTTTTTAAACTGTAAAATAGACAAGAGTTAGATTCATAAAAAAAATACTTATTAATACAAGCAATTTTTACATATATCATAAAGCATAAGAACACTATATTCCATATATTACACCACACGAATACAACTATCTTATTCCGACTCGCTCGTTTCTTCTTCTTCGGTTTTGGTTCGTTTTGCCAAGTTTCTAGGGATATATGATGTTCCCCTAATACGAGCCGTCGTTGTCCACATTGGTTTAGAAAAACCTGGTGGTTTAGAGGTTCCCGGGTCATTGTTACAACTTAAGGACTTCGGGGGTTGACGATACATATAAAGTTCATCGGGGTTGGAATTAGATTTCTCTATTTTTATGCCCTTTCCCTTATTATTTTCTTTTGCCTTTTTAAATTCAGTTGGGGTAATTTCTATAACATCATCGGAATTCTCGTCGGAATCCGATTCATCGGAGAATTGGTAATCCTCCCAATATTTTGCTTCCTTGGCGGAAACACCATTGACCATAATTAACTTTGGTCGGTTGGTTGAGGATTTTCTTTTACTTAACCGTTTTATTATTTCCCCCACCGGTTCTATTTCTTCATCCGGTTCCGATTCTTCTTCCGGTTCCGATTCTTCTTCCGGTTCCGACTCTTCTTCCGGTTCCTCTTCGGGAACTTGTGAATCAGTCCACAAATCATTCCAATTTACATTTGACTCTTCATTATTATTAGGTGAGTCAATGGGACTTGTTCTAGAGGTAGACATCTATCACATAATATCAAACACGTTAAGAGATTAATATATCACATAATATTCATATGTTAAAAATATATAGTTTCCAACAAAAATGTTAAGCAATCATTTTTAAAGAAAACACGGTCGAAGTCCAGACTCACTAATGCATCCTAACAAACTCGATAAGACACACTAATGCAAATTTTCTGGTTCTCTAAGACCAACGCTCGGATACCAACTGAAATGTCCCGTTCTTATTGATTAAAAACGTTCCATATTAATTGATTTCGTTGCGAGGTTTTGACCTCTATATGAGACGTTTTTCAAAGACTGCATTCATTTTTAAACAAACCATAACCTTTATTTCATCAATAAAGGTTTAAAAAGCTTTACGTAGATTATCAAATAATGATAATCTAAAATATCCTGTTTACACACGACCATTACATAATGGTTTACAATACAAATATGTTACAACAAAATAAGTTTCTTGAATGCAGTTTTTACACAATATCATACAAGCATGGACTCCAAATCTTGTCCTTATTTAAGTATGCGACAGCGGAAGCTCTTAATAATCACCTGAGAATAAACATGCTTAAAACGTCAACAAAAATGTTGGTGAGTTATAGGTTTAACCTATATATATCAAATCGTAACAATAGACCACAAGATTTCATATTTCAATACACATCCCATACATAGAGATAAAAATCATTCATATGGTGAACACCTGGTAACCGACAATAACAAGATGCATATATAAAAATATCCCCATCATTCCGGGACACCCTTCGGATATGATATAAATTTCGAAGTACTAAAGCATCCGGTACTTTGGATGGGGTTTGTTAGGCCCAATAGATCTATCTTTAGGATTCGCGTCAATTAGGGTGTCTGTTCCCTAATTCTTAGATTACCAGACTTAATAAAAAGGGGCATATTCGATTTCGATAATTCAACCATAGAATGTAGTTTCACGTACTTGTGTCTATTTTGTAAATCATTTATAAAACCTGCATGTATTCTCATCCCAAAAATATTAGATTTTAAAAGTGGGACTATAACTCACTTTCACAAATTTTTACTTCGTCGGGAAGTAAGACTTGGCCACTGGTTGATTCACGAACCTATAACAATATATACATATATATCAAAGTATGTTCAAAATATATTTACAACACTTTTAATATATTTTGATGTTTTAAGTTTATTAAGTCAGCTGTCCTCGTTAGTAACCTACAACTAGTTGTCCACAGTTAGATGTACAGAAATAAATCGATAAATATTATCTTGAATCAATCCACGACCCAGTGTATACGTATCTCAGTATTGATCACAACTCAAACTATATATATTTTGGAATCAACCTCAACCCTGTATAGCTAACTCCAACATTCACATATAGAGTGTCTATGGTTGTTCCGAAATATATATAGATGTGTCGACATGATAGGTCGAAACATTGTATACGTGTCTATGGTATCTCAAGATTACATAATATATAATACAAGTTGATTAAGTTATGGTTGGAATAGATTTGTTACCAATTTTCACGTAGCTAAAATGAGAAAAATTATCCAATCTTGTTTTACCCATAACTTCTTCATTTTAAATCTGTTTTGAGTGAATCAAATTGCTATGGTTTCATATTGAACTCTATTTTATGAATCTAAACAAAAAAAATATAGGTTTCTAGTCGAAAAAATAAGTTACAAGTCGTTTTTGTAAAGGTAGTCATTTCAGTCGAAAGAACGACGTCTAGATGACCATTTTAGAAAACATACTTCCACTTTGAGTTTAACCATAATTTTTGGATATAGTTTCATGTTCATAATAAAAATCATTTTCTCATAATAACAACTTTTAAATCAAAGTTTATCATAGTTTTTAATTAACTAACCCAAAACAGCCCGCGGTGTTACTACGACGGCGTAAATCCGGTTTTACGGTGTTTTTCGTGTTTCCAGGTTTTAAATCATTAAGTTAGCATATCATATAGATATAGAACATGTGTTTAGTTGATTTTAAAAGTCAAGTTAGAAGGATTAACTTTTGTTTGCGAACAAGTTTAGAATTAACTAAACTATGTTCTAGTGATTACAAGTTTAAACCTTCGAATAAGATAGCTTTATATGTATGAATCGAATGATGTTATGAACATCATTACTACCTTAAGTTCCTTGGATGAACCTACTAGAAAAGAGAAAAATGGATCTAGCTTCAATGGATCCTTGGATGGCTCAAAGTTCTTGAAGCAAAATCATGACACGAAAACAAGTTCAAGTAAGATCATCACTTGAAATAAGATTGTTATAGTTATAGAAATTGAACCAAAGTTTGAATATGATTATTACCTTGTATTAGAATGATAACCTACTGTAAGAAACAAAGATTTCTTGAGGTTGGATGATCACCTTACAAGATTGGAAGTGAGCTAGCAAACTTGAAAGTATTCTTGATTTTATGAAACTAGAACTTTTGGAATTTATGAAGAACACTTAGAACTTGAAGATAGAACTTGAGAGAGTTCAATTAGATGAAGAAAATTGAAGAATGAAAGTGTTTGTAGGTGTTTTTGGTCGTTGGTGTATGGATTAGATATAAAGGATATGTAATTTTGTTTTCATGTAAATAAGTCATGAATGATTACTCATATTTTTGTAATCTTATGAGATATTTCATGCTAGTTTCCAAATGATGGTTCCCACATGTGTTAGGTGACTCACATGGGCTGCTAAGAGCTGATCATTGGAGTGTATATACCAATAGTACATACATCTAAAAGCTGTGTATTGTACGAGTACGAATACGGGTGCATACGAGTAGAATTGTTGATGAAACTGAACGAGAATGTAATTGTAAGCATTTTTGTTAAGTAGAAGTATTTTGATAAGTGTATTGAAGTCTTTCAAAAGTGTATAAATACATATTAAAACACTACATGTATATACATTTTAACTGAGTCGTTAAGTCATCGTTAGTCGTTACATGTAAGTGCTGTTTTGAAACCTTTAGGTTAACGATCTTGTTAAATGTTGTTAACCCAATGTTTATAATAACAAAAGAGATTTTAAATTATTATATTATCATGATATTATGATGTACGAATATCTCTTAATATGATATATATACATTAAATGTCGTTACAACGATAAACGTTACATATATGTCTCGTTTCAAAATCATTAAGTTAGTAGTCTTGTTTTTACATATGTAGTTCATTGTTAATATAATTAATGATATGTTTACTTATCATAATATCATGTTAACTATATATATAACCATATATATGTCATCATATAGTTTTTTTACAAGTTTTAACGTTCGTGAATCACCGGTCAACTTGGGTGGTCAATTGTCTATATGAAACCTATTTCAATTAATCAAGTCTTAACAAGTTTGATTGCTTAACATGTTGGAAACATTTAATCATGTAAACATCAATCTAAATTAATATATATAAACATGGAAAAGTTCGGGTCACTACAGTTGTGGTAGCTCCGGTTGGTAAGCTACTGGTCCGATACGATCTATAATCTTGAATGGTCCAATGTACCTTGGATTTAGTTTCCCCCGTTTACCAAATCGAACAACGCCTTTCCAAGGTGAAACCTTAAGCATGACCATTTCTCCAATTTCAAACTCTATATCTTTTCTTTTACTGTCCGCGTAGCTCTTTTGTCGACTCTGGGCGGTTTTCAATCTTTGTTGAATTTGGATGATTTTCTCGGTAGTTTCTTGTATTATTTCCGGACCCGTAATCTGTCTATCCCCCACTTCATTCCAACAAATCGGAGACCTGCACTTTCTACCATAAAGTGCCTCAAACGGCGCCATATCAATACTAGAATGATAACTGTTGTTGTAGGAAAATTCTGCTAACGGTAGGTGTCGATCCCAACTGTTTCCGAAATCAATAACACATGCTCGTAGCATGTCTTCAAGCGTTTGTATCATCCTTTCACTCTGCCCATCAGTTTGTGGATGATAGGCAGTACTCATGTCTAGACGAGTTCCTAATGCTTGCTGTAATGTCTGCCAGAATCTTGAAATAAATCTGCCATCCCTATCAGAGATAATAGAGATTGGTATTCCATGTCTGGAGACGACTTCCTTCAAATACAGTCGTGCTAACTTTTCCATCTTGTCATCTTCTCTTATTGGCAGGAAGTGTGCTGATTTGGTGAGACGATCAACTATTACTCAAATAGTATCAAAACCACTTACAGTCCTTGGCAATTTAGTGATGAAATCCATGGTAATGTTTTTCCATTTCCATTCCGGGATTTCAGGTTGTTGAAGTAGACCTGATGGTTTCTGATGCTCAGCTTTGACCTTAGAACACGTCAAACATTCTCCTACGTATTTAGCAACATCGGCTTTCATACCCGGCCACCAAAAATGTTTCTTGAGATCCTTGTACATCTTCCCCGTTCTAGGATGTATTGAGTATATGGTTTTATGAGCTTCTCTAAGTATGATTTCTCTCATATCTCCAAATTTTTTTACCCAAATCCTTTCAGCCGTATACCGGGTTCCGTCTTCCCAAATATTAAGATGCTTCTCCGATCCTTTGGGTATTTCATCCTTTAAATTTCCCTCTTTTAAAAATCCTTGTTGCGCCTCCTTTATTTGAGTAGTAAGGTTATTGTGAATCATTATATTCATAGATTTTACTCGAATGGGTTCTCTGTCCTTCCTGCTCAAGGCGTCGGCTACCACATTTGCCTTCCCCGGGTGGTAACGAATCTCAAATTCGTAATCATTCAACAATTCAATCCACCTACGCTGCCTCATATTCAGTTGTTTCTGATTAAATATGTGTTGAAGACTTTTGTGGTCAGTATATATAATACTTTTGACCCCATATAAGTAGTGCCTCCAAGTCTTTAATGCAAAAACAACCGCGCCTAATTCCAAATCATGCGTCGCATAATTTTGTTCGTGAATCTTCAATTGTCTAGACGCATAAGCAATCACCTTCGTTCGTTGCATTAATACACAACCGAGACCTTGCTTTCATGCGTCACAATAAATCACAAAATCATCATTCCCTTCAGGCAATGACAATATAGGTGCCGTAGTTAGCTTTTTCTTCAATAACTGAAACGCTTTCTCTTGTTCATCCTTCCATTCAAATTTCTTCCCTTTATGCGTTAATGCAGTCAAGGGTTTTGCTATTCTGGAAAAGTCTTGGATGAACCTTCTGTAGTAACCAGCTAGTCCTAAAAACTGGCGTATGTGTTTTGGAGTTTTCGGGGTTTCCCACTTTTCAACAGTTTCTATCTTTGCCGGATCTGTAGTGACCCAAACTTTTCCATGTTTATATATATTAATTGAGATTGATATTTACATGATTAAATGTTTCCAACATGTTAAGCAATCAAACTTGTTAAGACTTGATTAATTGAAATATGTTTCATATAGACAATTGACCACCCAAGTTGACCGGCGATTCACGAACGTTAAAACTTGTAAAAACTATATGATGACATATATATGGATATATATATAGTTAACATGATACTATGATAAGTAAACATATCATTAAGTATATTAACAATGAACTACATATGTAAAAATAAGACTACTAACTTAATGATTTTTAAACGAGACATATATGTAACGATTATCGTTGTAAAGACATTTAATGTATATATATCATATTAAGAGATATTCATACATGATAATATCATGATAATATAATAATTTAAAATCTCATTTGATATTATAAACATTGGGTTAACAACATTTAACAAGATCGTTAACCTAAAGGTTTCAAAACAACACTTACATGTAACGACTAACGATGACTTAACGACTCAGTTAAAATGTATATACATGTAGTGTTTTAATATGTATTTATACACTTTTGAAAGACTTCAATACACTTATCAAAATACTTCTACTTAACAAAAATTCTTACAATTACATCCTCGTTCAGTTTCATCAACAATTCTACTCGTATGCACCCGTATTCGTACTCGTACAATACACAGCTTTTAGATGTATGTACTATTGGTATATACACTCCAATGATCAGCTCTTAGCAGCCCATGTGAGTCACCTAACACATGTGGGAACCATCATTTGGCAACTAGCATGAAATATCTCATAAAATTACAAAAATATGAGTAATCATTCATGACTTATTTACATGAAAACAAAATTACATATCCTTTATATCTAATCCATACACCAACGACCAAAAACACCTACAAACACTTTCATTCTTCAATTTTATTCATCTAATTGATCTCTCTCAAGTTCTATCTTCAAGTTCTAAGTGTTCTTCATATATTCTACAAGTTCTAGTTACATAAAATCAAGAATACTTTCAAGTTTGCTAGCTCACTTCCAATCTTGTAAGGTGATCATCCAACCTCAAGAAATCCTTGTTTCTTACAGTAGGTTATCATTCTAATACAAGGTAATAATCATATTCAAACTTTGGTTCAATTTCTATAACTATAACAATCTTATTTCAAGTGATGATCTTACTTGAACTTGTTTTCGTGTCATGATTCTGCTTCAAGAACTTCGAGCCATCCAAGGATCCGTTGAAGCTAGATCCATTTTTCTCTTTTCTAGTAGGTTTATCCAAGGAACTTAAGGTAGTAATGATGTTCATAACATCATTCGATTCATACATATAAAGCTATCTTATTCGAAGGTTTAAACTTGTAATCACTAGAACATAGTTTAGTTAATTCTAAACTTGTTCGCAAACAAAAGTTAATCCTTCTAACTTGACTTTTAAAATCAACTAAACACATGTTCTATATCTATATGATATGCTAACTTAATGATTTAAAACCTGGAGACACGAAAATACCGTAAAACCGGATTTACGCCGTCGTAGTAACACCGCAGGCTGTTTTGGGTTAGTTAATTAAAAACTATGATAAACTTTGATTTAAAAGTTGTTATTCTGAGAAAATGATTTTTATTATGAACATGAAACTATATCCAAAAATTATGGTTAAACTCAAAGTGGAAGTATGTTTTCTAAAATGGTCATCTAGACGTCGTTCTTTCGACTGAAATGACTACCTTTACAAAAATGACTTGTAACTTATTTTTCCGACTATAAACCTATACTTTTTCTGTTTAGATTCATAAAATAGAGTTCAATATGAAACCATAGCAATTTGATTAACTCAAAACGGATTTAAAATGAAGAAGTTATGGGTAAAACAAGATTGGATAATTTTTCTCATTTTAGCTACGTGAAAATTGGTAACAAATCTATTCCAACCATAACTTAATCAACTTGTATTGTATATTATGTAATCTTGAGATACCATAGACACGTATACAATGTTTCGACCTATCATGTCGACACATCTATATATATTTCGGAACAACCATAGACACTCTATATGTGAATGTTGGAGTTGGCTATACAGGGTTGAGGTTGATTCCAAAATATATATAGTTTGAGTTGTGATCAATACTGAGATACGTATACACTGGGTCGTGGATTGATTCAAGATAATATTTATCGATTTATTTCTGTACATCTAACTGTGGACAACTAGTTGTAGGTTACTAACGAGGACAGCTGACTTAATAAACTTAAAACATCAAAATATATTAAAAGTGTTGTAAATATATTTTGAACATACTTTGATATATATGTATATATTGTTATAGATTCGTGAATCAACCAGTGGCCAAGTCTTACTTCCCGACGAAGTAAAAATCTGTGAAAGTGAGTTATAGTCCCACTTTTAAAATCTAATATTTTTGGGATGAGAATACATGCAGGTTTTATAAATGATTTACAAAATAGACACAAGTACGTGAAACTACATTCTATGGTTGAATTATCGAAATCGAATATGCCCCTTTTTATTAAGTCTGGTAATCTAAGAATTAGGGAACAGACACCCTAATTGACGCGAATCCTAAAGATAGATCTATCGGGCCCAACAAGCCCCATCCAAAGTACCGGATGCTTTAGTACTTCGAAATTTATATCATATCCGAAGGGTGTCCCGGAATGATGGGGATATTCTTATATATGCATCTTGTTAATGTCGGTTACCAGGTGTTCACCATATGAATGATTTTTATCTCTATGTATGGGATGTGTATTGAAATATGAAATCTTGTGGTCTATTATTATGATTTGATATATATAGGTTAAACCTATAATTCACCAACATTTTTATTGACGTTTTAAGCATGTTTATTCTCAGGTGATTATTAAGAGCTTCCGCTGTCGCATACTTAAATAAGGACGAGATTTGGAGTCCATGCTTGTATGATATTGTGTAAAAACTGCATTCAAGAAACTTATTTTGTTGTAACATATTTGTAATGTAAACCATTATGTAATGGTCGTGTGTAAACAGGATATTTTAGATTATCATTATTTGATAATCTACGTAAAGCTTTTTAAACCTTTATTGATGAAATAAAGGTTATGATTTGTTTTAAAATGAATGCAGTCTTTGAAAAACGTCTCATATAGAGGTCAAAACCTCGCAACGAAATCAATTAATATGGAACGTTTTTAATCAATAAGAACGGGACATTTCAGTTGGTATCCGAGCGTTGGTCTTAGAGAACCAGAATTTTGCATTAGTGTGTCTTATCGAGTTTGTTAGGATGCATTAGTGAGTCTGGACTTCGACCGTGTTTACTTGAAAAATGATTGCTTAACAAATTTTGTTGGAAACTATATATTTTTAACATGTGAATATTATGTGATATATTAATCTCTTAACGCGTTTGATATTATGTGATAGATGTCTACCTCTAGAACAAGTCCCATTGACTCACCTAATAATAATGAAGAGTCAAATGTAAATTGGAATGATTCGTGGACTGATTCACAAGTTCCCGAAGAGGAACCGGAAGAAGAGTCGGAACCGGAAGAAGAATCGGAACCGGAAGAAGAATCGGAACCGGATGAAGAAATAGAACCGGTGGGGGAAATAATAAAACGGTTAAGTAAAAGAAAATCCTCAACCAACCGACCATGGTTAATTATGGTCAATGGTGTTTCCGCCAAGGAAGCAAAATATTGGGAGGATTACCAATTCTCCGATGAATCGGATTCCGACGAGAATTCCGATGATGTTATAGAAATTACCCCAACTGAATTTAAAAAGGCAAAAGAAAATAATAAGGGAAAGGGCATAAAAATAGAGAAATCTAATTCCAACCCCGATGAACTTTATATGTATCGTCAACCCCCGAAGTCCTTAAGTTGTAACAATGACCCGGGAACCTCTAAACCACCTGGTTTTTCTAAACCAATGTGGAAAACGACAGCTCGTATTAGGGGAACATCATATATCCCTAGAAACTTGGCAAAACGAACCAAAACCGAAGAAGAAGAAACAAGCGAGTCGGAATAAGATAGTTGTATTCGTGTGGTGTAATATATGTAATATAGTGTGCTTATGCTTTATGATATATGTAAAAATTGCTTGTATTAATAAGTATTTTTTTTATGAATCTAACTCTTGTCTATTTTACAGTATAAAAACACAAAATGGAGAGACAACCCAATATTTTGAGAGACCTACCCGGAGACATGATTGATGAAATCTTGTCTAGAGTCGGTCAGAATTCTTCGGCACAACTATTTAAGGCGAGATCAGTTTGTAAGACATTCGAAGAACATTCCAAGAATGCCTTGGTTTATAAAAGGCTTTCATTCGAAAGATGGGGGATATCACATTGGGAAATCCATAAGTTACGATGTGTTTACTTTGACGCATATATTGCGGGGAACCCAAATGCTATTTTACGCAATGGGTTAAGAAATTTTTTGACTCAATATATCCGAATATTGGACTTCGTTATTTAGAAAAAGCGGCTAACATGCAACATAAAGAAGCATGTTATACTTACGGATTAGCAATGTTCGCTTCTCACCAAAGTGAGAACAAGAAAATCGGGCTACAACTATTAAACAAAACGTTCCCACAAGTGACGGAGTCGGTAATTGGGGTAAGAAATGAGGTTTTTAGATTGTTACGGGACTGTTGGACATTACGTAACCCTCGTCCCTTTGACAACGTTACAACACGCTGTCTTACCAACGGCCATAACGGTTATGTTCCACAAGACCAAGGATGGGAAGTAATCCTAGTAAAACCAGAATGCATGACTTGTTTCTGGACGTATGAATTACGTGTCTTTATTGCCTTTGCTGAACGACTTGTGTACTAGCTAGAATTATCTTCACAACCATCTTGTATCAAATTTATTGTGTGCTATATTTCATGCTATATGTAAAATAAGCGGTATTGTAAGTTTGTAAAATATTGTGTAAAAGTTTGAACGCGAAATATTATTATAATCAGTTTTTCATATAGAATTGTAGTAGTTTAATTGTATATTAGCTACAAGTATGAACTTAACGGGTAGGTACTACCCGAATTTAAACTTATAAAACGCTAATATGAAGAAAAAGCTTTTATAAATGAGTTCATATTATGCTACGAAATACTATTAACTACTCTTAATATTCTGTATGATTAACTTGTTCCATTTGACTATTTTGAAGGAAATGGCACCGACTACTCGACACACAGTGAATATGAATGAAGAGGAATTCCGTACTTTTCTAGCTTCAAACATAGCCGCAGTACAGACTGCGCTACATACCAACAATAACCTTGGATCTAGCAGTACAGGAAATCGTGTAGGATGCACCTACAAAGAATTCACTGCCTGCAAACCTTTAGAATTTGATGGAACCGAAGGACCGATCGGATTGAAATGGTGGACCGAGAAGGTCGAATCGGTGTTTGCCATAAGTAAGTGTACTGAAGAGGACAAAGTGAAGTACGCTACGCATACCTTCACAGGTTCTGCGTTAACATGGTGGAATACCTATCTAGAGCAAGTGGGACAAGACGATGCGTACGCACTACCGTGGTCAGCATTCAAGCACTTGATGAACGAGAAGTACCGTCCCAGAACCGAGGTCAATAAGCTCAAGACAGAACTTAGAGGGTTACGAACCCAAGGATTTGATATTACCACGTACGAAAGACGATTCACAGAATTGTGCCTATTGTGTCAGGGAGCATTCGAAGATGAGGAAGAGAAGATCGACGCATTTGTGAAAGGATTACCGGAAAGAATCCAAGAAGATATAAGTTCACACGAGCCCGCCTCCATACAACAGGCATGTAGAATGGCTCACAAACTAGTGAACCAGATTGAAGAAAGAATTAAAGAACAGACTGCTGAAGAGGCCAATGTGAAGCAAGTCAAAAGAAAGTGGGAGGAAAATGGTGATAAGAATCACCAATACAACAACAACAGCAATTACAACAATAATCGCAACAATTATCCCAACAATCGCAACATCAATCGCAACTACAACAAACGGCCCAACAACAACAACAACAACAACAACAACAACAACAACAACAACAACAACAACAACAACAACAACAACAACAACAACAACAACAACAACAACAACTACAACAATCATCCCAATAACAATAATAACCGCAACAACAACAACAATCAGAAGCAGCTATGCCAAAGGTGTGAAAAGTATCACTCGGGGTTCTGCACCAAATTTTGCAACAAGTGTAAAAGAAATGGTCATAGCGCGGCGAAGTGTGAGGTCTACGGACCAGGGGTTAATAGAACGAAAGGAACAAATGGTGTCGGAACGAGTAATGGTGGAGCAAGTAGTGTCAGAGCAAGCTATGCCAATGTAGTTTGTTATAAATGTGGAAAACCGGGCCACATTATTAGAAATTGCCCGAACCAGGAGAACACGAATGGACAAGGCCGTGGAAGAGTTTTCAATATTAATGCGGCAGAGGCACAGGAAGACCCGGAGCTTGTTACGGGTACGTTTCTTATTGACAATAAATCTGCTTACGTTTTATTTGATTCGGGTGCGGATAGAAGCTATATGAGTAGAGATTTTTGTGCTACATTAAGTTGCCCATTGACGCCTTTGGATAGTAAATTTTTACTCGAATTAGCAAATGGTAAATTAATTTCAGCAGATAATATATGTCGGAATCGAGAAATTAAACTGGTTAGCGAAACATTTAAGATTGATTTGATACCAGTAGAGTTACGGAGTTTTGATGTAATAATCGGTATGGACTGGTTGAAAGAAGTGAAAGCAGAGATCGTTTGTTACAAAAATGCAATTCGCATTATACGAGAAAAAGGAAAACCCTTAATGGTGTACGGAGAAAAGGGCAACACGAAGCTACATCTTATTAGTAATTTGAAGGCACAAAAACTAATAAGAAAAGGTTGCTATGCTGTTCTAGCACACGTCGAGAAAGTACAAACTGAAGAAAAGAGCATCAATGATGTTCCCATTGCAAAAGAATTTCCCGATGTATTTCCGAAAGAATTATCGGGATTACCCCCACATCGATCCGTTGAATTTCAAATAGATCTTGTACCAGGAGCTGCACCAATAGCTCGTGCTCCTTACAGACTCGCACCCAGCGAGATGAAAGAACTGCAAAGCCAATTACAAGAACTTTTAGAGCGTGGTTTCATTCGACCAAGCACATCACCGTGGGGAGCTCCTGTTTTGTTTGTCAAGAAGAAAGATGGTACATTCAGGTTGTGTATCGACTACCGAGAGTTGAACAAACTTACCATCAAGAACCGCTACCCACTACCGAGAATCGACGACTTATTTGATCAACTACAAGGCTCGTCTGTTTATTCAAAGATTGACTTACGTTCCGGGTATCATCAAATGCAGGTGAAAGAAGATGATATTCCAAAGACTGCTTTCAGAACACGTTACGGTCATTACGAGTTTATGGTCATGCCGTTTGGTTTAACTAATGCACCAGCTGTGTTCATGGACCTTATGAACCGAGTGTGTGGACCATACCTTGACAAGTTTGTCATTGTTTTCATTGATGACATACTTATTTACTCAAAGAATGACCAAGAACACGGTGAACATTTGAGAAAGGTGTTAGAAGTATTGAGGAAGGAAGAATTGTACGCTAAGTTTTCAAAGTGTGCATTTTGGTTGGAAGAAGTTCAATTCCTCGGTCACATAGTGAACAAAGAAGGTATTAAGGTGGATCCGGCAAAGATAGAAACTGTTGAAAAGTGGGAAACCCCGAAAACTCCGAAACACATACGCCAGTTTTTAGGACTAGCTGGTTACTACAGAAGGTTCATCCAAGACTTTTCCAGAATAGCAAAACCCTTGACTGCATTAACGCATAAAGGGAAGAAATTTGAATGGAATGATGAACAAGAGAAAGCGTTTCAGTTATTGAATAAAAAGCTAACTACGACACCTATATTGTCATTGCCTGAAGGGAATGATGATTTTGTGATATATTGTGATGCATCAAAGCAAGGTCTCGGTTGTGTATTAATGCAACGAACGAAGGTGATTGCTTATGCGTCTAGACAATTGAAGATTCACGAACAAAATTATACGACGCATGATTTGGAATTAGGCGCGGTTGTTTTTGCATTAAAGACTTGAAGGCACTACTTATATGGGGTCAAAAGTATTATATATACCGACCACAAAAGTCTTCAACACATATTTAATCAGAAACAGCTGAATATGAGGCAGCGTAGGTGGATTGAATTGTTGAATGATTACGACTTTGAGATTCGTTACCACCCGGGGAAGGCAAATGTGGTAGCCGATGCCTTGAGCAGGAAGGACAGAGAACCCATTCGAGTAAAATCTATGAATATAATGATTCATAATAACCTTACTACTCAAATAAAGGAGGCGCAACAAGGAGTTTTAAAAAAAGGAAATTTAAAGGATGAAATACCCAAAGGATCGGAGAAGCATCTTAATATTCGGGAAGACGGAACCCGGTGTAGGGCTGAAAGGATTTGGGTACCAAAATTTGGAGATATGAGAGAAATGGTACTTAGAGAAGCTCATAAAACCAGATACTCAATACATCCTGGAACGGGGAAGATGTACAAGGATCTCAAGAAACATTTTTGGTGGCCGGGTATGAAAGCCGATGTTGCTAAATACGTAGGAGAATGTTTGACGTGTTCTAAGGTCAAAGCTGAGCATCAGAAACCATCAGGTCTACTTCAACAACCCGAAATCCCGAAATGGAAATGGGAAAACATTACCATGGATTTCATCACTAAATTGCCAAAGACTGCAAGTGGTTTTGATACTATTTGGGTAATAGTTGATCGTCTCACCAAATCAGCACACTTCCTACCAATAAGAGAAGATGACAAGATGGAGAAGTTAGCACGACTGTATTTGAAAGAAGTCGTCTCCAGACATGGAATACCAATCTCTATTATCTCTGATCGGGATGGCAGATTTATTTCAAGATTCTGGCAGACATTACATCAAGCATTAGGAACTCGTCTAGACATGAGTACTGCCTATCATCCACAAACTGATGGACAGAGCAAAAGGACAATACAAACGCTTGAAGACATGCTACGAGCATGTGTTATTGATTTCGGAAACAGTTAGGATCGACATCTACCGTTAGCAGAATTTTCCTACAACAACAGCTACCATTCAAGCATTGAGATGGCGCCGTTTGAAGCACTTTATGGTAGAAAGTGCAGGTCTCCGATTTGTTGGAGTGAAGTGGGGGATAGACAGATTACGGGTCCGGAGATTATACAAGAAACTACCGAGAAGATCATCCAAATTCAACAACGGTTGAAAACCGCCCAAAGTCGACAAAAGAGCTACGCTGACATTAAAAGAAAAGATATAGAATTTGAAATTGGAGAGATGGTCATGCTTAAAGTTGCACCTTGGAAAGGCGTTGTTCGATTTGGTAAACGAGGGAAATTAAATCCAAGGTATATTGGACCATTCAAGATTATTGATCGTGTCGGACCAGTAGCTTACCGACTTGAGTTACCTTGTACATAACACTTTCCATGTCTCGAATTTGAAGAAATGTTTTGCTAAAGAAGATCTCACTATTCCGTTAGATGAAATCCAAATCAACGAAAAACTCCAATTCATCGAAGAACCCGTCGAAATAATGGATCGTGAGGTTAAAAGACTTAAGCAAAACAAGATACCAATTGTTAAGGTTCGATGGAATGCTTGTAGAGGACCCGAGTTCACCTGGGAGCGTGAATATCAGATGAAAAAGAAATACCCGCATCTATTTCCAGAAGATTCGTCAACACCTTCAACAGCTTAAAATTTCGGGACGAAATTTATCTAACGGGTAGGTACTGTAGTGACCCGAACTTTTCCATGTTTATATATATTAATTGAGATTGATATTTACATGATTAAATGTTTCCAACATGTTAAGCAATCAAACTTGTTAAGACTTGATTAATTGAAATATGTTTCATATAGACAATTGACCACCCAAGTTGACCGGTGATTCACGAACGTTAAAACTTGTAAAAACTATATGATGACATATATATGGATATATATATAGTTAACATGATACTATGATAAGTAAACATATCATTAAGTATATTAACAATGAACTACATATGTAAAAACAAGACTACTAACTTAATGATTTTTAAACGAGACATATATGTAACGATTATCGTTGTAAAGACATTTAATGTATATATATCATATTAAGAGATATTCATACATGATAATATCATGATAATATAATAATTTAAAATCTCATTTGATATTATAAACATTGGGTTAACAACATTTAACAAGATCGTTAACCTAAAGGTTTCAAAACAACACTTACATCTAACGACTAACGATGACTTAACGACTCAGTTAAAATGTATATACATGTAGTGTTTTAATATGTATTTATACACTTTTGAAAGACTTCAATACACTTATCAAAATACTTCTACTTAACAAAAATGCTTACAATTACATCCTCGTTCAGTTTCATCAACAATTCTACTCGTATGCACCCGTATTCGTACTCGTACAATACACAGCTTTTAGATGTATGTACTATTGGTATATACACTCCAATGATCAGCTCTTAGCAGCCCATGTGAGTCATCTAACACATGTGGGAACCATCATTTGGCAACTAGCATGAAATATCTCATAAAATTACAAAAATATGAGTAATCATTCATGACTTATTTACATGAAAACAAAATTACATATCCTTTATATCTAATCCATACACCAACGACCAAAAACACCTACAAACACTTTCATTCTTCAATTTTCTTCATCTAATTGATCTCTCTCAAGTTCTATCTTCAAGTTCTAAGTGGTCTTCATATATTCTACAAGTTCTAGTTACATAAAATCAAGAATACTTTCAAGTTTGCTAGCTTACTTCCAATCTTGTAAGGTGATCATCCAACCTCAAGAAATCCTTGTTTCTTACAGTAGGTTATCATTCTAATACAAGGTAATAATCATATTCAAACTTTGGTTCAATTTCTATAACTATAACAATCTTATTTCAAGTGATGATCTTACTTGAACTTGTTTTCGTGTCATGATTCTGCTTCAAGAACTTCGAGCCATCCAAGGATCCGTTGAAGCTAGATCCATTTTTTTCTTTTCCAGTAGGTTTATCCAAGGAACTTAAGGTAGTAATGATGTTCATAACATCATTCGATTCATACATATAAAGCTATCTTATTCGAAGGTTTAAACTTGTAATCACTAGAACATAGTTTAGTTAATTCTAAACTTGTTCGCAAACAAAAGTTAATCCTTCTAACTTGACTTTTAAAATCAACTAAACACATGTTCTATATCTATATGATATGCTAACTTAATGATTTAAAACCTGGAGACACGAAAATACCGTAAAACCGGATTTACGCCGTCGTAGTAACACCGCGGGCTGTTTTGGGTTAGTTAATTAAAAACTATGATAAACTTTGATTTAAAAGTTGTTATTCTGAGAAAATGATTTTTATTATGAACATGAAACTATATCCAAAAATTATGGTTAAACTCAAAATGGAATTATGTTTTCTAAAATGGTCATCTAGACGTCGTTCTTTCGACTGAAATGACTACCTTTACAAAAATGACTTGTAACTTATTTTTCCGACTATAAACCTATACTTTTTTTGTTTAGATTCATAAAATAGAGTTCAATATGAAACCATAGCAATTTGATTCACTCAAAACGGATTTAAAATGAAGAAGTTATGGGTAAAACAAGATTGGATAATTTTTCTCATTTTAGCTACGTGAAAATTGGTAACAAATCTATTCCAACCATAACTTAATCAACTTGTATTGTATATTATGTAATCTTGAGATACCATAGACACGTATACAATGTTTCGACCTATCATGTCGACACATCTATATATATTTCGGAACAACCATAGACACTCTATATGTGAATGTTGGAGTTGGCTATACAGGGTTGAGGTTGATTCCAAAATATATATAGTTTGAGTTGTGATCAATACTGAGATACGTATATACTGGGTCGTGGATTGATTCAAGATAATATTTATCGATTTATTTCTGTACATCTAACTGTGGACAACTAGTTGTAGGTTACTAACGAGGACAGCTGACTTAATAAACTTAAAACATAAAAATATATTAAAAGTGTTGTAAATATATTTTGAACATACTTTGATATATATGTATATATTGTTATAGGTTCGTGAATCAACCAGTGGCCAAGTCTTACTTCCCGACGAAGTAAAAATCTGTGAAAGTGAGTTATAGTCCCACTTTTAAAATCTAATATTTTTGGGATGAGAATACATGCAGGTTTTATAAATGATTTACAAAATAGACACAAGTACGTGAAACTACATTCTATGGTTGAATTATCGAAATCGAATATGCCCCTTTTTATTAAGTCTGGTAATCTAAGAATTAGGGAACAGACACCCTAATTGACGCGAATCCTAAAGATAGATTTATCGGACCCAACAAGCCCCATCCAAAGTACCGGATGCTTTAGTACTTCAAAATTTATATCATATCCGAAGGGTGTCCCGGAATGATGGGGATATTCTTATATATGCATCTTGTTAATGTCGGTTACCAGGTGTTCACCATATGAATGATTTTTATCTCTATGTATGGGATGTGTATTGAAATATGAAATCTTGTGGTCTATTATTATGATTTGATATATATAGGTTAAACCTATAATTCACCAACATTTTTGTTGATGTTTTAAGCATGTTTATTCTCAGGTGATTATTAAGAGCTTTCGCTGTCGCATACTTAAATAAGGACGAGATTTGGAGTCCATGCTTGTATGATATTGTGTAAAAACTGCATTCAAGAAACTTATTTTGTTGTAACATATTTGTAATGTAAACCATTATGTAATGGTCGTGTGTAAACAGGATATTTTAGATTATCATTATTTGATAATCTACGTAAAGCTTTTTAAACCTTTATTGATGAAATAAAGGTTATGGTTTGTTTTAAAATGAATGCAGTCTTTGAAAAACGTCTCATATAGAGGTCAAAACCTCGCAACGAAATCAATTAATATGGAACGTTTTTAATCAATAAGAACGGGACATTTCAGTTGGTATCCGAGCGTTGGTCTTAGAGAACCAGAATTTTGCATTAGTGTGTCTTATCGAGTTTGTTAGGATGCATTAGTGAGTCTGGACTTCGACCGTGTTTACTTGAAAAATGATTGCTTAACAAATTTTGTTGGAAACTATATATTTTTAACATGTGAATATTATGTGATATATTAATCTCTTAACGCGTTTGATATTATGTGATAGATGTCTACCTCTAGAACAAGTCCCATTGACTCACCTAATAATATTGAAGAGTCAAATGTAAATTGGAATATCATCTTCTTTCACCTGCATTTGATGATACCCGGAATGTAAGTCAATCTTTGAATAAACAGACGAGCCTTGTAGTTGATCAAATAAGTCGTCGATTCTCGGTAGTGGGTAGCGGTTCTTGATGGTAAGTTTGTTCAACTCTCGGTAGTCGATACACAACCTGAATGTACCATCTTTTTTCTTGACAAACAAAACAGGAGCTCCCCACGGTGATGTGATTGGTCGAATGAAACCACGCTCTAAAAGTTCTTGTAATTGGCTTTGTAGTTCCTTCATCTCGCTGGGTGCGAGTCTGTAAGGAGCACGAGCTATTGGTGCAGCTCCTGGTACAAGATCTATTTGAAATTCAACGGATCGATGTGGGGGTAATCCCGGTAATTCTTTCAGAAATACATCGGGAAATTCTTTTGCGACGGGAACATCATTGATGCTCTTTTCTTCAGTTTGTACTTTCTCGACGTGTGATAGAATAGCATAGCAACCTGTTCTTATTAGTTTTTGTGCCTTCAAATTACTAATAAGATGTAGCTTCGTGTTGCCCTTTTCTCCGTACACCATTAAGGGTTTTCCTTTTTCTCGTATAATGCGAATTGTATTTTTGTAATAAACGATCTCTACTTTCACTTCTTTCAACCAGTCCATACCGATTATCACATCAAAACTCCCTAACTCTACTGGTATCAAGTCAATCTTAAATGTTTCGCTAACCAGTTTAATTTCTCGATTCCGACATATATTATCTGCTGAAATTAATTTACCATTTGCTAATTCGAGTAAAAATTTACTATCCAAAGGAGTCAATGGACAACTTAATTTAGCACAAAAATCTCTACTCATATAGCTTCTATCCGCACCCGAATCAAATAAAACGTAAGCAGATTTATTGTCAATAAGAAACGTACCCGTAACAAGCTCCGGGTCTTCCTGTGCCTCTGCCGCATTAATATTGAAAACTCTTCCGCGGCCTTGTCCATTCGTATTCTCCTGGTTCGGGCAATTTCTAATAATGTGGCCCGGTTTTCCACATTTATAATAAACTACATTGGCATAACTTGCTCCGACACTACTTGCTCCGCCATTACTCATTTCGACACCATTTGTTCCTTTCGTTCTGTTAACCCCTGGTCCGTAGACCTCACACTTCGCCGCGCTATGACCATTTATTTTACACTTGTTGCAAAATTTGGTGCAGAACCCCGAGTGATACTTTTCACACCTTTGGCATAGCTGCTTCTGATTGTTGTTGTTGTTGTTGCAGTTATTATTGTTGTTAAGATGATTGTTGTAGTTGCTGTTGTTGTTGTTGTTGTTGTTGTTGTTGTTGTTGTTGTTGTTGTTGTTGTTGTTGTTGTTGTTGTTGTTGTTGTTGTTGTTGTTGTTGTTGTTGTTGTTGTTGTTGTTGTTGTTGTTGTTGTTGTTGTTGTTGTTGTTGTTGTTGTTGTTGTTGTTGTTGTTGTTGTTGTTGGGCCGTTTGTTGTAGTTGCGATTGATGTTGCGATTGTTAGGATAGTTGTTGCGATTATTGTTGTAATTGCTGCTGTTGTTGTATTGGTGATTCTTATCACCGTTTTCCTCCCACTTTCTTTTGACTTGCTTCACATTGGCCTCTTCAACAGTCTGTTCTTTAATTCTTTCTTCAATCTGGTTCACTAGTTTGTGAGCCATTCTACATGCCTGTTGTATGGAGGCGGGCTCGTGTGAACTTATATCTTCTTGGATTCTTTTCGGTAATCCTTTCACAAACTCGTCGATCTTCTCTTCCTCATCTTCGAACGCTCCCGGACACAATTGGCATAATTATGTGAATCGTCTTTCGTACGTGGTAATATCAAATCCTTGGGTTCGTAACCCTCTAAGTTCTGTCTTGAGCTTATTGACCTTGGTTCTGGGACGGTACTTCTCCTTCATCAAGTGCTTGAATGCTGACCACGATAGTGCGTAAGCATCATCTTGTCCCACTTGCTCTAGATAGGTATTCCACCATGTTAACGCAGAACCTGTGAAGGTATGCTTAGCGTACTTCACTTTGTCCTCTTCAGTACACTTACTTATGGCAAACACCGATTCGACCTTCTCGGTCCACCGTTTCAATCCGATCGGTCCTTCAGTTCCATCAAATTCCAAAGGTTTGCAGGCAGTGAATTCTTTGTAGGTGCATCCTACATGATTTCCTGTACTGCTAGATCCAAGGTTATTGTTGGTATGTAGCGCGGCCTGTACTGCGACTATGTTTGAAGCAAGAAAGGCACGAAATTCCTCTTCACTCATATTCAAGGTGTGTCGAGTAGTCGGTGCCATTTCCTTCAAAATAGTCAAATGAAACGAGTTAATCATATAAAATATCAAGAGTAGTCAATAGTATTTCGTAGCGTAATATGAACTTATTTATAAAAGCTCTTTCTTCATATTAGCGTTTTATACTCTTTAATTCGGGTAGTACCTACCCGTTAAGTTCATACTTAGTAGCTAACATACCATTTCAACTACTACAATTCTATATGAAAAACTAATCATAAAAAAATATATATCATATTCAAACCTTTATACAATAACTTGCAAACTTACAATACCGCTATTTTACATATAGCATGAAATATAGCACATAAAACTTTGATACAAAGTAGTTGCGAAGATAATTCTAGTTAATAAATAAGGCGTTCAGCAAAGGCAACAAAGACACGTAATTCATACGTCCAGAAACAAGTCATGCATTCTGGTTTTACTAATACCACTTCCCATCCTTGGTCTTGTGGAACGTAACCGTTGTGACCGATAGTATGACAACGTGTTGTAATGTCGTTAAAAGTACGAAGGTTACGTAATGACCAACAGTCTCGTAATAACCTAAAAACCTCATTTCTTACCCCAATTACCGACTCCGTCACTTGTGGGAACGTTTAGTTTAATAGTTGTAGCCCGTTGTTCTTTTTCTCACTTTGGTGAGAAGCGAACATTACTAACCTGTAAGCATAACATGCTTCTTTATGTTGCATGTTAGCCGCTTTTTCTAAATCACGAAGTCCTATATTCGGATAATTGAGTCAAAATAACTTCTTAACCCGTTGCGTAAAATAGCATTTGGGTTTCCCGCAATATATGCGTCAAAGTAAACACATCGTAACTTATGGGTTTCCCAATGTGATATCCCCCATCTTTCAAACGAAAGCCTTTTATAAACCAAAGCATTCTTGGAACGTTCTTCGAATGTCTTACAAACAGATTTTGCCATAAATAGTTGTGCCGAGGAATTCTGACTGACTGTAGACAAGATTTCATCAATCATGTCTCCGGGTAAGTCTTCTAAAATATTGGGTTGTCTATCCATTTTGTGTTTTTATACTGTAAAATAGACAAGAGTTAGATTCATAAAAGATACTTATTAATACAAGCAATTTTTACATATATCGTAAAGCATAAGCACACTATATTACATATAATACACCGCACAAATACAACTATCTTATTCCGACTCACTCGTTTCTTCTTTTTGGAACTTGGTTCTTTTTGCTAAGTTTTTAGGGATATATGATGTTCCCCTAATACGAGCCATCGTTTTCCACATTGGTCTAGAAAAACCTGGTGGTTTAGAGGTTCCCTGGTTATTGTTACAACTTAAGAAATACACGTGTTGACGATACATATAAAATTCATCGGGGTTGCAATCAGATTTCTCTATTTTTATGCCCTTTCCTTTATTGTTCTCTTTTGCCTTTTTAAATTCAGTTGGGGTAATTTCTATAACATCATCGGAATCCTCGTCGGGATCCGATTCATCGGAGAATTGGTAATCCTCCCAATATTTTGCTTCCTTGGCGAAAACACCGTTGACCATAATTAACCTTGGTCGGTTGGTTGAGGATTTTATTTTACTTAACTGTTTAATTATTTCCCCACCGGTTCTATTTCTTCTTCCGGTTCCTCCTCCTCCGGTTCAGATTCTTCTTCCTGTTCCGATTCTTCTTCCGGTTCCTCTTCGGGAACTTGTGAATCAGTCCACGAATCATTCCAAATTACATTTGACTCTTCATTATTATTAGGTGAGTCAATGAGACTTGTTCTAGAGGTAGACATCTATCACATAATATCAAACGCGTTAAGAGATTAATATATCACATAATATTCACATGTTAAAAATATATAGTTTCCAACAAAATTTGTTAAGCAATCATTTTTCAAGTAAACACGGTCGAAGTCCAGACTCACTAATGCATCCTAACAAACTCGATAAGACACACTAATGCAAAATTCTGGTTCTCTAAGACCAACGCTCGGATACCAACTGAAATGTCCCGTTCTTATTGATTAAAAACGTTCCATATTAATTGATTTCGTTGCGAGGTTTTGACCTCTATATGAGACGTTTTTCAAAGACTGCATTCATTTTAAAACAAACCATAACCTTTATTTCATCAATAAAGGTTTAAGAAGCTTTACGTAGATTATCAAATAATGATAATCTAAAATATCCTGTTTACACACGACCATTACATAATGGTTTACATTACAAATATGTTACAACAAAATAAGTTTCTTGAATGCAGTTTTTACATAATATCATACAAACATGGACTCCAAATCTTGTCCTTATTTTAGTATGCAACAGCGGAAGCTCTTAGTATTCACCTGAGAATAAACATGCTTTAAACATCAACAAAAACGTTGGTGAGTTATAGGTTTAACCTATATATATCAAATCGTAACAATAAACCACAAGATTTCATATTTCAATACACATCCCATACATAGAGATAAAAATCATTCATATGGTGAACACCTGGTAACCGACATTAACAATATGCATATTTAAGAATATCCCCATCATTCCGGGACACCCTTCGGATATGATATAAATTTCGAAGTACTAAAGCATCCGGTACTTTGGATGGGGTTTGTTAGGCCCAATAGATCTATCTTTAGGATTCACGTCAATTAGGGTGTCTATTCCCTAATTCTTAGATTATCAGACTTAATAAAAAGGGGCATATTCGATTTCGATAATTCAACCATAGAATGTAGTTTCACGTACTTGTGTCTATTTTGTAAATCATTTATAAAACATGCATGTATTCTCATCCCAAAAATATTAGATTTTAAAAGTGGGACTATAACTCACTTTCACAGATTTTTACTTTGTCGGGAAGTAAGACTTAGCCACTGGTTGATTCACGAACCTATAACAATATATACATATATATCAAAGTATGTTCCAAATATATTTACAATACTTTTAATACATTTTGATGTTTTAAGTTTATTAATTCAGCTGTCCTCGTTAGTAACCTACAACTAGTTGTCCACAGTTAGATGTACAGAAATAAATCGATAAATATTATCTTGAATCAATCCACGACCCAGTGTATACGTATCTCAGTATTGATCACAACTCAAACTATATATATATTTTGGAATCAACCTCAACTGTGAAGACCCGTCCTAATCCATCCGGACGAATAAATTACATTTGGTTACATCGCGAGGTACTAGACCTCTATATGATATATTTTACAAACATTGCATTTCTTTTTTAAAAGACAAACTTTCATTACTTCAAAAGTTGACAGCATGCATACCATTTCCTAATTTATCCAAACATAAATGACTTGATAATAATCTTGATGAACTCAATGACTCGAATGCAACGTCTTTTGAAATATGTCATGAATGACTCCAAGTAATATCTCTAAAATGAGCAAATGCACAACGGAAGATTTCTTTCGTACCTGAGAATAAACATGCTTTCAAGTATCAACCAAAAGGTTGGTGAGTTCATTAGTTTAACATAAATAATCATTTCATAAATTTAATAGACCACAAGATTTCATATTTCCATTTCTCATAAACATACGTCCCATGCATAGAGACAAAAATATCATTCATATGGATTGAACACCTGGTAACCGACATTCACAATATGCATATAAGAATATCCCCATCATTCCGGGATCCTCCTTCGGACATGATATAAATTTCGAAGTACTAAAGCATCCGATACTTTGGATGGGGCTTGTTGGGCCCGATAGATCTATCTTTAGAGTTCGCGTCAATTAGGGTGTCTGTTCCCTAATTCTTAGATTACCAGACTTAATAAAAAGGGCATATTCGATTAGATAATCCAACCATAGAATGTAGTTTCGATCACTTGTGTCTATTTCGTAAAGCATTTATAAAAGCAGCGCATGTATTCTCAGTCCCAAAAATATATATTGCAAAAGCATTTAAAAAGGGAGCAAATGAAACTCATACATATAAATATTGTAAAACAGTTAATAAAACATTTGCATGTATTCTCAGCCCAAAAATGTAAAGAGTAAAAGGGGGAAAATGAAACTCACACATATAAATATTGTAAAACAGTTAATAAAACATTTGCATGTATTCTCAGCCCAAAAATGTAAAGAGTAAAAGGGGGCAAATGAAACTCACCATACTGTATTTTGTAGTAAAAATACATATGACGACAATGAACAAGTGTAGGGTTGGCCTCGGATTCACATACCTATATTAATTGTATATCTATTAAATCATATAATCGTAATCGAACAAAATATATGTATATTATTATTAGTGATCAAATTTTTATATTAATAACTTATTGGTTTCATTATTTAATTAAATATATTCATTTTATATATTTTTAAGTAAATAAAGATATTAATACAGTTAAGTTATGTGTATTAAATATATTTTTATATAAAGATCCGTTATTTGTCATTTTAACAATAATATTAGATTAAGGATAGTAATAATAATAATAATGATAGTAATAATAGTAATAATAATAATAATAATAATAATAATAATAATAATAAAAATGTTAATTTAAAAAAAATGATAATTTTAATAAGGATATAACTTTAATAATAATAATAATTTTTAATAAAGGAACTACCTCAAAAATCGATTTACAAAAGAATAATGACATCCGCCGGGCTCGAACCTGAGACCTCACGTTTAATAGTTTCCTTCAAAACCACTGAACCACTCTTTGCTATCTGATTTAATTCTCCCATTAATTTACATAATCTATCAATGTTACAGCCTTCTTCTAAACCCATTTAACATCTTCATAATTATAATCATCTCATTAACATTACATCATCATCATCGTTGTAGTAGCACAACATAAGAGTAGTTGTCGTTGGATAAAAAAACAGAAACAGATAGTTTGTGATTCGTGGCCCAATGTTGTTTCGGCCCAACTAATATAAGTCCACTCAACAGAATTTAAAAGGGCCCAATTAATAATCAAATGGCTGGTTCGGTTTTAAAAAAATAATAATAATAAAGGAGACAGATGGATTACAGCAGCCTTAAACGATTACACTCATCATCATTATCACCATATCATACATCATCGTCACTCTTCATTAACAACCTTCCTAGCCCAAGTAACAAAAGAAATCCATCCAATAGTTTATCAATTAGTAGGGTTATCGAGCAGAGAAATTGGAACAGAAGTTTAGTATGCGAAATAAATACTACAAGTGGGGATGTGGGGTTTCGGTTTGGTGATAGGGTTTTCAAACGACAGAAATAAAAAAAAAAAATCATCACCGGTTACTATCTGCCTTCGGTACTCATCATTCTTTTTTTTAAAGCAAGTTTCATCATTTCCTTGATTGCAATTGTCACAAAAGAAAAAAATATAAAAACGTTCATATGGTGACCCCTCAAGATGTCAGCCATGAAGAGGAATCCAAACACATGCACCATTCAATTGTCCACCATGGTAGTTTTAGTTTAATCGAAATATTGTGGTGGGTGGGTCCTTGTTGATCAAAGTAATTCATATATATATATATATATATATATATATATATATATATATATATATATATATATGATATATATATATATATATATATATATATATATATATATATATATATATGAGGAGAGTTTTCGGTTTATATAAAGTAACAATAACAAAATGGTAGTAGCCTCAAATTGACCATGTAATCGCATGATTAACAAGAATTACTTTTGGGTGGGGCTGTCCAGGTATCGAGTTGTTACAATAATAATATAAAGAGTAAGTGAGTGCCTCGGTCACAGTAGAGAAAGAAAGAGAAAGAAATAAACCGTATATCAGCAAATATTTTCAATGATGAAGCTGAGTTTGTTGATCGTATAAGAACAGGAATGGAGTTTTAAAGCAAGGAGTTAAATAAAGAGATGATTGATAGTGATTCCTGGTTGACAAAATGGCAGGGTTTTGAGATGAAGATGTCCATGCGTGTGTGTACGTGTAAACCGAACAGTAGCAGTAACTCAAGGGTATTCAGAAGCGGTAACAGAAGATAGTGGAACAATCGTTGATGTATGGGTGATTTTATGTGTCTGTTGGGGTGGATTCTAGGCTGCCAGGACAGTAGTAAAACAGTAGCAGTTTAGTTTGATGGTGTGATTTGGTGGTGGTTGTTTCGGGTTGCGATTCAGGGAGAAGAAAGGAAGAAAGTGGTGGTGGTGACTCGTTGCAGGTGACAGTGATCCGAAATATAAATGAAGAAACCAAAGGTTCGCGTACTTTTGCAAAGCAAGTGGTGTTTATATATGTGTAAGTAATTTATGTGTGTATCTTAATTATTTCTCTTTTTCATTCTCATTTGCAATAATGTACATATAATATGTTAATTAACAATTACTACATCATTAAGATTCGATCTTCATTTGTTTTGTAGTTTTGATTGGGTCGACAGAAGAATCAATCCGAAAGAATACAAACAAAATGATAGAAGATTTAGAAAGTTGACAGAAGTATAAGAAGACAAAAAAAATGAAAAGCAGATAGCGATTGGAAACTGAATTGTACTCCTTTTTGTTGTATTACAAATCTGATATTGATTACTAACAACTTTTGTTTTGTAGTTTTGATTGAATATTAATTGGTACGATTGATAATGATTTGTAACGAGTTCAGAGATATGAATCAAAATATATTACAGTTTGATTGAGATGTAAAACTGATTCCAATTCTTTCTCAGACTTTATCAATTTTAGTATTAATAAATAAATAAGTGTATTAATAATAATACTGATACTAATAATAATTATATAAATAATAATAATAATAATTAATAATAATATTAATGATATTGATAATTATAAAAAATGATATTATTAATGGTGAGAATAAGGTATTGTATTATAAATAATGATTTTAATGATAATGGTAATTATAATAATAAAGATAATGATAATCTTAATGATGATAAAAATTATACTTTTACTACTAATTATCATAATAATAATAACAATTAAATGTATCTAATTTCATATAAATATTATGTGTATATAATAATATTAGTAATAGTGATATTAATAATAATAATGTAAGTAATAATAATAATATTTGTTATAACATTTATATTTTAAATTTTCATTTTATATTATTAGTTATGTAATATGTAATAATTACATAATATATTATATAATAACATTTATTAAATATTTACTATCTATACATTATATCTTACAATATAATAATATTTATATATAATATATAATATATACTATATATTCTACTAACAACTTTTATTATCCTTTAATTGTTTTACATATTTATTTATAACAATAATTTCATACAAATGATATATAACATTTATTATATAAATATTTATATATATATATATATATATATATATATATATATATATATATATATATATATATATATATATATATATATACACACACACACATATCTATTTACAAATAATTGCTCGTGAATCGACAGAACAGTCGAAGGTCCAATGAATGTATGAAAACAGTTCAAAGTTTTTGAGACTTCAATGTTACAGACTTTGCTTATCGTGTCGGAAACATATAAAGATTAAGTTTAAATTTCGTCGGAAATTCTCGGGTCATCACAGTACCTACACGTTAAAGAAATTTCGTCCCGAAATTTGAGTGAGGTGGTCATGGCTAACAAAAAAAAAATGTTTTCATGACGAATATAAGTTAATAAATTGAGTTTTATCATCATTGAGTAATATAGATAAAAATAACTCGATTATTCGAAGAGTACGAATGAAGCTATCACCAAAGAGTGAAATAGGAAAGTAAAGATTCATCTTAACTTTTGACAGAGTCAGGGTTGAATTTAGAAAATAAGATGCAACTTAACTTATGACGTTGCCTTAGTTGAAATCCGAAATTCAAGGGATTTAAAAAAAATCTTCGAAATCTAAAGGATTTGATTCTTCGGTGAATAAGGAGATTAAGAGCTCTATAATTAATTACGGTGATCTGCCTCGATTACTCTGTCTGATATTTCTACTATAAATTAAGCTCTTCTGTTCCATTATTCTCACAATTCCTATACTTTCTTTCTTAGTTCATACATCCAAAAGATTGTGAAAATGCTTAATCTATTTCTGATCCTTATCCTTATCCTTACTTTTCCAACAATCATTCTCCTTTTCCAACTTCCACCGGAGGAATCTGCTTTCTTCTACTTCTCACTTGGGGTTATAGTGTTTTTAATTCTCCCGTGTCTTTATGGTGCGATAAACATTGATATACACGGTTTGTAATTTCTACGTTGTTGTTGGGTTTTATATCTTCCCTTATATTTCGATGTCCCTGCTTCTGTCTCCTATAATCATTGTCATCCATAGTTAATGCTCTCTCCTATTTACTGCGATTTATACTCCCTTTCTACTTCGAAGCTTCATGCTTTTGTTTTCTTTTCATAAGTAGTTGTCCAGACTTCATAGGTATGGAGTTTCGAAATTTCATAATATACAAGGTAGGAAGGAAAGGTAGTAGCACGATTTGATTTGTCAAATTACCAAAATAACTGAGAATAGAACTCTCAAGAATATACTTTCTTGATATATTCAGAAGTTAAGCAGAATGAAAGAGTTATGTAACATGGCACATGATAACGGTATGATCTGTGATTCATCACGTTCCATTAGAAACTCAGCATGACTTACTGTAATATAATCACGTTGATCAAGTGTCATTATATTACACTAACTTATGCTTCAGTTCCCAACATTACTTCAATAACATTCATATTTTAAGTTCGAAAGTTTACAGAATATAGAAACTAATCGTTTCTATATGATGTAACACTGATATCATGAAGAGATTAATGATTTCAGATAAGAATAGTTATGAAAATACTTTCAGAAATATGGAGGATATTTATAATGAAAGATATGATGATATCTTGGAATTTCTAATATCGATGGATGATGAAGAAGATTTATCCGTAAGGGTTTAGATTCGGAAGCGAGGTATTCGCTAAAGATTTCATCAGAAACAGAATAATTTGGATTCTTTGAAGTCAAACTTATTCCTTGTGATTTGTCCACGGCTTCCTTCATAGTTTCTCATAATCCGCTTTTCGGTACTAAATTTTCTATTGAATATTTCCAATATAATGATACACAGGAAGCACGAGGAGGTATATAATTTCGGACGAGAATATTTATGAAAATATCCTCAGAAATATCAAAGATATTGATGATGATATTTTGGAATTTCTAAGTTCGATGGTTGATGGGGAAAGATTTTCCGCAAGATTTTAACATGAGTGCGGAGCAAGATATTCGTTGAAGGTTTCATCGGATCCAGAATTACCTGGATTCTTTGAATATATGGTATGGTCCTTGTATTTGTCCTTGTTCTCCTTCGTGGTTAGCTCAATCCGTTTTCCAGTTTCAACTTTTCTGAGCTTTTCCAACATACTATTGTTTATCATCAACTTTCAATGATTAAGGTTGTTTACGGTTGTCTATGGTTTCTGCTGCTTCATTCAACTTTTTCAACATTTATAGTATTGATTTGTGACTGAGTTCTTTTCAGAATTTCAGAATGAAAAATCATAATTCTAAGAGATAAATGTCATACATATAACTGTTGATGTAGATATGCTGTGAGTTTTCAAAGTACTGATTGCTGATTCCCGGTAATTGGTATGGTAGTTCTCGTTACAAGATGCGAATGATTATATGATAGGGTTTCAATGAATAAATATAATGATTTGTCAGAGAGATTCAAGTCAAGAAGCAACGAGGTTGCTGGTATGTCTGCTGGTAGTATGGTGGAATATAAAAGAATTTTCCGGTATCAAAAGGGTAATTGTATATATCTGGATTATAGTAAAGCTACTTCGAATGAAAGGTCGAAGCTGACTTGCTGGAGCTGTGACAAAATTGGCTACTTTGAAAAGGGATCGCAAAGTTATTTTTGCTAATAAATGCCAAAGGATCTGATGCGGCTACGTGTTAAACTTTTACTCAATTGTCGAGAGTTTCTCAGGTGCATAACTATATGCATAAATCTTTCCTTCCGTAGATGAAGTGCA
This sequence comes from Rutidosis leptorrhynchoides, assembly GCF_046630445.1. Classification (NCBI taxonomy): domain Eukaryota; kingdom Viridiplantae; phylum Streptophyta; class Magnoliopsida; order Asterales; family Asteraceae; genus Rutidosis; species Rutidosis leptorrhynchoides. The sequence continues at coordinate 640,657,127 of NC_092336.1, forward strand.
GTTGATTCATCCTATTGATTGAGGTGTTTTCAAGAATCATGAAAGGTTTGAATGCAGATTGTAATTGTCGAGATACAATGAGGTTTAAGATGGAATCAAGTGGCAAACTTGAAGAATTGTTTAGTTTCATATGTTATAATCAATATTTTAATTCATTTTAATTGTCCAATGTTGGTAGTCCTCAGTTGATAGTCCACATTTAGCAATTCAATAATTCATATATAGTTTAATATATAATATTCGAATTAATTAATACGTATCGTGACCCGATATTTAAAGTGCGTAAAATAAATATAGAAATTAAATGACGATAAATAAAATTGTGAGAATGTAAATTGCGATAATTAATTTGCGATAAATAAAGTGTAATTAATTAGCTGGGAACAATTAGCTCGGAACAGTTAGCGTGGATTCTTAACAAAATTTCTCATAGTTAATTTGTTTGTTTCTAACAAATTTTATTTTGTCAAATGTTTCCTTCATTATGCCACTTGATTTTTGATAAATCAAAATCCAAATATGAAATTGGATGGATATGGTTATTCTGTGGTGAATCAGATTCGTATATCGGTGGATGTAAGTAGGATAATAAATGACCGTTGAATTAGCTTCAAAGAATGTACAGTGTAACCTATTAATGTGAGATCTAAATATTCCTCGGGTATTACCTACCCGTTAAAATATTTTCACCATTAACAGTTTGTACGCAAAAATTTTTAATTACAATCTTTATGAATATATATATATATATATATATATATATATATATATATATATATATATATATATATATATATATATATATATATATATATATATATATATATATATATATATATTTTCTTTAGATGTAATCATGGATTTAATGGGTCAATATGTTATTAAATTCATTTGATTTACCGTTTGAACAAGAATATATAATCTCTAAAACATTAGAGTTTACATAATCATCATGTCGAACGAAGATAAATGATGTAGAAAATCATATAGAACGACGATTATACTCGAGGTACAGAATGAGATGTCGAAGCTGGTGATGCGGATGTTGTTGTTGGTGGTACTAATGTTGTTGGTGCTAAGGTTGGTGATGTGACTGGTGTTGGTGATACTGTTGGTGCTTGCAAACTGTGTACCGTGCTCTCTAAAGTTAACACTCGAGCTCGGAGTTCTTTAACTTCTTCTACTAACCCTGGTTGGTTATCAGTGTGATGTAGTGATTGGATATCTTCTCTAGTTCCGTTAATGGTAGTCTCAAGATGAAAAATTCTGGCAAAAAGGGTATAAACGGTGTTGCGAACAGGTTCGCCGGTGAGCGGGTTGAGTACTCCAAGGTTAGGTGGTAGATTCGATTCATGATATGGAGTACCTTCTTCCCTTCTCCATAGGGTGAGTATGTCGCGAACCCACCCCCATTTTCTCCAGTAATCACGGTAGTTGATTGGTTGGTGTGCTCCTGTCACGCTGTCTTCGGAGTCAGAGGAACTTGGTCGATTCGTAGAGGCCATCTTACGCGATCCCAGGAAAGGTTTTTGGTACAAAGAATTTAGTGACAGCAATTGATGGTTGGATGGTATTCTCAATGCATAAATTACATAGATATCTATAGTACCAGGATCCCTTAAATTAAGGAGAAATTTACGAGAGATATCAGGCAAGGTCTACAGTAACAGATATGCTAAGATATGAATTGTCAGATACGCTAAGATATGAATTTATCTATACACTATTCATGCAATCAATGCAGTAATATGTGTCTAGACTAGGAATGATAAGCAGGTAATTTTCTAAGGATGATAAGTAGATGAATTTCCGACAAAATGATAAGCAAAACTTTAGATATGCAGACACGGTCGAAGTCCAGACTCACTAATGCCTCCTAACGACTTATCAGTTAGACACACTAATGCAGACCTGGTTCACTAAGACCTCTGCTCTGATACCAACAGTGAAGACCCGTCCTAATCCATCCGGACGAATAAATTACATTTGGTTACATCGCGAGGTACTAGACCTCTATATGATATATTTTACAAACATTGCATTCGTTTTTAAAAGACAAACTTTCATTACTTTAAAAGTTGACAGCATGCATACCATTTCCTAATTTATCCAAACATAAATGACTTGATAATAATCTTGATGAACTCAATGACTCGAATGCAACGTCTTTTGAAATATGTCATGAATGACTCCAAGTAATATCTCTAAAATGAGCAAATGCACAGCGGAAGATTTCTTTCGTACCTGAGAATAAACATGCTTTCAAGTATCAACCAAAAGGTTGGTGAGTTCATTAGTTTAACATAAATAATCATTTCATAAATTTAATAGACCACAAGATTTCATATTTCCATTTCTCATAAACATACGTCCCATGCATAGAGACAAAAATATCATTCATATGGATTGAACACCTGGTAACCGACATTCACAATATGCATATAAGAATATCCCCATCATTCCGGGATCCTCCTTCGGACATGATATAAATTTCGAAGTACTAAAGCATCCGGTACTTTGGATGGGGCTTGTTGGGCCCGATAGATCTATCTTTAGAGTTCGCGTCAATTAGGGTGTCTGTTCCCTAATTCTTAGATTACCAGACTTAATAAAAAGGGCATATTCGATTAGATAATCCAACCATAGAATGTAGTTTCGATCACTTGTGTCTATTTCGTAAATCATTTATAAAAGCAGCGCATGTATTCTCAGTCCCAAAAATATATATTGCAAAAGCATTTAAAAAGGGAGCAAATGAAACTCACACATATAAATATTGTAAAACAGTTAATAAAACATTTGCATGTATTCTCAGCCCAAAAATGTAAAGAGTAAAAGGGGGCAAATGAAACTCACACATATAAATATTGTAAAACAGTTAATAAAATATTTGCATGTATTCTCAGCCCAAAAATGTAAAGAGTAAAAGGGGGCAAATGAAACTCACCATACTGTATTTTGTAGTAAAAATACATATGACGACAATGAACAAGTGTAGGGTTAGCCTCAGATTCACGAACCTATATTAATTGTATATCTATTAAATCATATAATCGTAATCGAACAAAATATATGTATATTATTATTAGTGATCAAAATTTTATATTAATAACTTATTGGTTTCATTATTTAATTAAATATATTCATTTTATATATTTTTAAGTAAATAAAGATATTAATACAGTTAAGTTATGTGTATTAAATATATTTTTATATAAAGATCCGTTATTTGTCAATTTAACAATAATATTAGATTAAGGATAGTAGTAATAATAATAATGATAGTAATAATAGTAATAATAATAATAATAATAATAATAATAATAATAATAATAATAATAATAATAATAATAATAATAATAATGTTAATTTAAAAAAAATGATAATTTTAATAAGGATATAACTTTAATAATAATAATAATTTTTAATAAAGGAACTACCTCAAAAATCGATTTACAAAAGAATAATGACATCCGCCGGGCTCGAACCTGAGACCTCACGTTCAATAGTTTCCTTCAAAACCACTGAACCACTCTTTGCTATCTGATTTAATTCTCCCATTAATTTATTTAATCTATCAATGTTACAGCCTTCTTCTAAACCCATTTAACATCTTCATAATTATAATCATCTCATTAACATTACATCATCATCATCGTTGTAGTAGCACAACATAAGAGTAGTTGTCGTTGGATAAGAAAACAGAAACAGATAGTTTGTGATTCGTGGCCCAATGTTGTTTCGGCCCAACTAATATAAGTCCAGTCAACAGAATTTAAAAGGGCCCAATTAATAATCAAATGGCTGGTTCGGTTTAAAAAAAAATAATAATAAAGGAGACAGATGGATTACAGCAGCCTTAAACGATTACACTCATCATCATTATCACCATATCATACATCATCGTCACTCTTCATTAACAACCTTCCTAGCCCAAGTAACAAAAGAAATCCATCCAATAGTTTATCAATTGGTAGGGTTATCGAGCAGAGAAATTGGAACAGAAGTTTAGTATGCGAAATAAATACTACAAGTGGGGATGTGGGGTTTCGGTTTGGTGATAGGGTTTTCAAACGACAGAAATAATAAAAAAAAATCATCACCGGTTACTATCTGCCTTCGGTACTCATCATTCTTTTTTTTAAAGCAAGTTTCATCATTTCCTTGATTGCAATTGTCACAAAAGAAAAAAATATAAAAACGTTCATATGGTGACCCCTCAAGATGTCGGCCATGAAGAGGAATCCAAACACATGCACCATTCAATTGTCCACCATGGTAGTTTTAGTTTAATCGACATATTGTAGTGGGTGGGTCCTTGTTGATCAAAGTAATTCATATTTATATATATATATGAGGAGAGTTTTCGGTTTATATAAAGTAACAATAACAAAATGGTAGTAGCCTCAAATTGACCATGTAATCGCATGATTAACAAGAATTACTTTTGGGTGGGGCTGTCCAGGTATCGAGTTGTTACAATAATAATATAAAGAGTAAGTGAGTGCCTCGGTCACAGCAGAGAAAGAAAGAGAAAGAAATAAACCGTATATCAGCAAATATTTTCAATGATGAAGCTGAGTTTGTTGATCGTATAAGAACGGGAATGGAGTTTTAAAGCAAGGAGTTAAATAAAGAGATGATTGATAGTGATTCCTGGTTGACAAAATGGCAGGGTTTTGAGATGAAGATGTCCATGCGTGTGTGTACGTGTAAACCGAACAGTAGCAGTAACTCAAGGGTATTCAGAAGCGGTAACAGAAGATAGTGGAACAATCGTTGATGTATGGGTGATTTTATGTGTCTGTTGGGGTGGATTCTAGGCTGCCAGGACAGTAGTAAAACAGTAGCAGTTTAGTTTGATGGTGTGATTTGGTGGTGGTTGTTTCGGGTTGCGAATCAGGGAGAAGAAAGGAAGAAAGTGGTGGTGGTAACTCGTTGCAGGTGACAGTGATCCGAAATATAAATGAAGCAACCAAAGGTTCGCGTACTTTTGCAAAGCAAGTGGTGTTTATATATGTGTAAGTAATTTATGTGTGTATCTTAATTATTTCTCTTTTTCATTCTCATTTGCAATAATGTACATATAATATGTTAATTAACAATTACTACAGCAATAAGATTCGATCTTCATTTGTTTTGTAGTTTTGATTGGGTCGACAGAAGAATCAATCCGAAAGAATACAAACAAAATGATAGAAGATTTAGAAAGTTGACAGAAGTATAAGAAGACAAAAAAAAATGAAAAGCAGATAACGATTGGAAACTGAATTGTACTCCTTTTTGTTGTATTACAAATCTGATATTGATTACTAACAACTTTTGTTTTGTAGTTTTGATTGAATATTAATTGGTACGATTGATAATGATGTGTAACGAGTTCAGAGATATGAATCAAAATATATTACAGTTTGATTGAGATGTAAAACTGATTCCAATTCTTTCTCAGACTTTATCAATTTTAGTATTAATAAATAAATAAGTGTATTAATAATAATACTGATACTAATAATAATTATATAAATAATAATAATAATAATAATTAATAATAATATTAATGATATTGATAATTATAAAAAATGATATTATTAATGGTGAGAATAAGGTATTGTATTATAAATAATGATTTTAATGATAATGGTAATTATAATAATAAAGATAATGATAATCTTAATGATGATAAAAATTATACTTTTACTACTAATTATCATAATAATAATAACAATTAAATGTATCTAATTTCATATATATATATATTATGTGTATATAATAATATTAGTAATAGTGATATTAATAATAATAATGTAAGTAATAATAATAATATTTGTTATAACATTTATATTTTAAATTTTCATTTTATATTATTAGTTATGTAATATGTAATAATTACATAATATATTATATAATAACATTTATTAAATATTTACTATCTATACATTATATCTTACAATATAATAATATTTATATATAATATATAATATATAATATATACTATATATTCTACTAACAACTTTTATTATCCTTTAATTGTTTTACATATTTATTTATAACAATAATTTCATACAAATGATATATAACATTTATTATATAATATATATATATATATATATATATATATATATATATATATATATATATATATATATATATATATATATATATATATATCTATTTACAAATAATTGCTCGTGAATCGTCGGAACAGTCGAAGGTCCAATGAATGTATGAAAACAGTTCAAAGTTTTTGAGACTTCAATGTTACAGACTTTGCTTATCGTGTCAGAAACATATAAAGATTAAGTTTAAATTTGGTCGGAAATTCTCGGGTCATCACATCAACCCTGTATAGCTAACTCCAACATTCACATATAGAGTACCTATGGTTGTTCCGCAATATATATATAGATGGGTCGACATGATAGGTCGAAACATTGTATACGTGTCTATGGTATCTCAAGATTATATAATATACAATATAAGTTGATTATGTTATGGTTGGAATAGATTTATTACTAACTTTCACGTAGGTAAAATGAGTAGTTTTTATCAATCTTGTTTTACTCGCCATTTCTTCGTTTCTAATCCGTTTTGAGTGATTCCAGTGGCCACGGTTTCGTATTGAACTTAACTTTATGAATCGAAATAGAAAAATTATAAGTTTATAGTTGGAAATATAAGTTACAAGTCATTTTTGAAAGAGGTAATCATTTCCGTCGAAAGAACGACATCTTGATGACCATTTTGAAAAACATACTTTCACTTTGAGTTTAACCATGATTTTTGGATATAGTTTCATGTTCATAAGAAAAATTATTTTTCCAGAAGTATAGCTTTTAAATCAAAGTTATTCTTAGCTTTTAATTATCCCAACCAAAACAGCCACCGGTTTTACTACGACGGCGTATATCCAGTTTTATGATGTTTATCGTGTTTCCGGGTTTTAAATCATTAAGTTAGCATATCATATAGATATAGAACATGTGTTTAGTTGATTTTAAAAGTCTAGTTAGAAGGATTAACTTTATTTGCGAACAAGTTTAGAATTAACTAAACTATATTCTAGTGATTACAAGTTTATAACGTTGAATAAGACAGCTTTTTATGTATGAATCGAATGATGTTATGAAAATCATTACTACCTCAAGTTCCTTGGATAAACCTACTGGAAATGTGAAAAATGGATCTAGCTTCAAAGGATCCTTGGATGGCTTGAAAGTTCTTGAAGCAGAATCATGACACGAAAACAATTTCAAGTAAGATTTCCACTCGAAATAAGATTGTTATAGTTATAGAAATTGAATCAAAGTTTGAATATGATTATTACCTTGTATTAGAAAGATAACCTACTGTAAGTAACAAAGGTTTCTTGATCTTGGATGATTACTTGGAATGGATTTAGAAAACTTGGAAGTAAACTTGCAATCTTGGAAGTATTCTTGATTTTATGAAACTAGAACTTTTGGAATTTACGAAGAACACTTAGAACTTGAAGATAGAACTTGAGAGAGATCAATTAGATGAAGAAAATTGAAGAATGAAAGTGTTTGTAGGTGTTTTTAGTCGTTGGTGTATGGATTAGATATAAAGAATATGTAATTTTGTTTTCATGTAAATAAGTCATGAATGATTACTCATATTTTTGTAATTTTATGAGATATTTCATGCTAGTTGCCAAATTATGGTTCCCACATGTATTAGGTGACTCACATGGGCTGCTAAGAGCTGATCATTGGAGTGTATATACCAATAGTACATACATCTAAAAGCTGTGTATTGTACGAGTACGAATACGGGTGCATACGAGTAGATTTGTTGATGAAACTGAACGAGGATGTAATTGTAAGCATTTTTGTTAAGTAGAAGTATTTTAATAAGTGTCTTGAAGTCTTTAAAAAGTGTATGAATACATATTAAAACACTAAATGTATATACATTTTAACTGAGTCGTTAAGTCATCGTTAGTCGTTACATGTAAATGTTGTTTTGAAACATTTAGGTTAACGATCTTGTTAAATGTTGTTAACCCAATGTTTATAATATCAAATGAGATTTTAAATTATTATATTATCATGATATTATGATGTACGAATATCTCTTAATATGATCTATATACATTAAATGTCGTTACACCGATAATCGTTACATATATGTCTCGTTTCAAAATCATTAAGTTAGTAGTCTTATTTTTACATATGTAGTTCATTGTTAATACACTTAATGATATATTTACTAATCATTTAACATAATTAACCAAGTGTATCAATATCTTAATATGATTCATATGTACCTAGTAAGACGTTATAACGATAATCGTTATATATATCGTTTTCGAGTTTCTTAATTTAATAGTCTCATTTTTATGTATATAACTCTTTGTTAAAATACCTAATGAGATACATACTTATAATAAAATCATGTTAACTATATATATAACCATATATATGTCATCGTATAGTTTTTACAAGTTTTAACGTTCGTGAATCACCGGTCAACTTGGGTGGTCATTTGTCTATATGAAACCTATTCCAATTAATCAAGTCTTAATAAGTTTGATTGCTTAACATGTTGGAAAAACTTAATCATGTAAATATCAATTTCATTTAATATATATAAACATGGAAAAGTTCGGGTCACTACACTAATTAACACCATTTCAAGTCTATAAATGAATTTAGAGAAATCTAGAGTTTTTAGAAACCTTACCCCAAGTAGTGAAATTAGTATCAAAATGTAGAGGGTGAAGAGAGGATTCCAAATATGCAATTTGTTTTGTTGTAAGCTTGCTAGATTCAATTTAGATGATGATTGAGTGATGTGGTGAGTTGAGAGCAAAAATGGAAGTATGAAAAAGAGAGAAGAGATGTGTGAAATGAAATGGGTGGTGGTGGTGGGTATTGACTAGTTGACTAGTCACTAGTTTGCCCACTTGACAACATTGGTTCCTCAAGTTCAAAAGCGGGTGCGTGAATTAACCGAACAAATTATTTTAAATACGCTAGAGTAAACGAGAGATGTTATAATTAAATAACGAAAATATTGTAAACGCTAATTAACGGAAAGTACGAATCTAGATAACGAAAGATATTATCTAAAAAAAAAGACGGGCGTTAAAATAATTTAACGAAAAAAGGCGGGTCATTACATTACCTACACCTTAAAAGAAATTTCGTCCCGAAATTTAGTTGGAAGTAGTAGTTGTTGTTTCTTCCTCGAGACCTTGCGTTGCCAATTTTACGAATAAGTGAAGGTACTTCCTTGGGCATTCCAATGAACTTTGACAGTCGGGATTTTACGTTGTTTTAAAGTTTGGTTTCAAGATTCATAATTCCTATGATGTGGAGTTTGTCATCGATAGTAAGCTCATCAAAAGGAATAACAAGTTCTTGTTCGGCAAGACACTTATTTAACTTTAATACATGGAATGTTGTATGAGCGGAAACTCAATTGAGTCAGAAGATCGAAATGGTAAGCAACGGGTGCAATACGCCACAAGATTTCATAAGGATCAGAATATCGCGGATTTAGATTTCCACGTTCCCGAAACGGATTACACCTTTCCAAGGTGCGACTTTTTAACATTTCGCGGTTACCCACTTGGAATTTGAGAGGTTTACGTCTAATATCGGCATAGCTCTTTTGGGGACGGCGGGCCGTCTTGAGCCCTTCTCGGATTTGAACGATCTTAACGGTTATTTCTTGAATGAGTTCAGATCCGGTGATTTTCTTGTCACCTACTTCGGCCCAACGAACATGAGAACGACATTTGCGGCCATATAAAGCTTCGAAAGGTGTGGCGTTAATACTCGAATGAAAATCATCGTTGTAAGAGGAATCAAATAAAGGCAACAATACAAGTTCATGATATGTTTTCCAAGGTTTGAATCGTATGTTTGTTTGGTCCGTCGGTTTGTGGATGATACGCGGTACTCATGTTTAAACGTGTTCCCAAGGCTTCTTGAAAATTTAGAAGTGAAACGAGCATCTCGATTCGAGATAATTGACAAAGGCACACCGTGTCGAGATAGAATTCCTATAATGTATAGTTGTGCAAGTTTTCCTATCTTGTCGGTTCTTGAATAATGTTTATTAGAGCAAGTTTCTTATCGGTTTCTGAAAACGTTCGTTAGGGCTATTCACCCTCGTGGTGAATACTGGTATAGTGTGTGGGTCCTCTCTCCATCGAGAGATCGGATGATAAGATTTCCTTATATGGAAGTATGAGCGTAATGATAGGAGGAGTTTTCATTTTTGATGTAGTCGCATCGCGCGTCTTGTGGTCAAATGTTGAGACTTGGTGAAAACGAGATAGTACACGTAGTCATATATGTTTTGGAGTTGAGTAGTAGTTGGCCATATATCAGAAGCATAAGGATGATAAGTCAATGAAGAAAGAGGTATCCTTGGATTGTGTGTTATCTTGGGTTCCAGTAATATCAGACGACAACAGTTAAATAACAGAGTTATGTAACGTGGTACGTGGTGATGACAAGGTTGATCGGGACCCATAATTAGGTACTCCAATTCTTCAGGCAAAATAACGAATTTCAGTTTCCTTGATTTTGAGTCGAGAGAGGAGGCCCTTCAGGTGTTTACTTAGAAATATTTTCATATTTGATGTTGCATTTTGTGCTACACAAATTTGGCTAGCAAGGTTGGTGTGGATAATCACGTTCAAGGTTTGGACACGGAGAAGTTTAATTCTTCCCTTCGTGAGTTAACGAGGTTAAAGGACGAGCAATACAGGAAAAGTCAGAAATGAATCTTTGGCAATAACCGGCGAGATCCAAAATTTTACGAATATAAGTCGGAGTCGTGAGGGTTTCCCGATTACGTATGGCTTCGATTTTTTTGCGAGATCGACTTTAAGACCTTGACTACTAACAACATAGCTTAGGAATTGGACTTCGTTTAACCAAAATTCACACTTGGAGAATTTGGCATAGAGTTGGTCTTTTCTCAAGAGTTCGAGCGTAAGACGGGGATGTTGTTCGTTTTCTTCTTTGCTTTTTGAATAGATTAATACATCTTCTATGAATACAATAATGGATTTGTCTAGATAAGCTTGCATACGCGATTCGTAAGATCCATGAATATGGACGGAGCATTAGTTTAACTGAACGGCACTACAAGAAATTCATAACTATCGTAGCGAGTTCGGAAAGTGGTTTTGGAGGCATTTTCTCCCTTAACCCTCAATTGATGATAACTGGAATGGAGGTCGATTCGGAATACACACGAGATCCTTAAAATTGATCAAGAGGTCATCGATACAGGGAAGGGGATATCGGTTCTTAACTGGAATTTTATTTAGTTCACGATAATCGATACACATTAGTAGGGAACCATTTTCTTCTTAACGAATAGGATTGGAGTGCCCTAGTCCTATAGGTATCAAGTCAATTTCAAACCCTTTACCCAATAAGTTTAACGTACACCCTCCGATAAAAATTATTCGGTATGCAGTAGTTTCCGTTGGCCACTTGAATGGTATAAGTAGTATCTAGGGAAAGTGGTGGAGCGCAAAAAGCGTGAGTCAAAGTCTTGGATACGAAACTTTTATCAGCACCCGAATTGAATAAACAAGAAACATAAGAGTTGTTGAGGAGAAACGTACCCGTGACTAGTTCATCGTCATCTCGGGCATCCTGTAGTGACCAGAACATTTCCATGATTATTCCATGATTATATATTAAATGAAAACTATATTTGTATGATTAAATGTTTCCAACATGTTAAGTAATCAAACTTGTTAAGACTTGATTATTTGAAATGAGTTTCATGTAGATAATTGACCACCCAAGTTGACCGGCGATTCACAAACGTTAAAACTTGTAAAAACGACATGATGATATACATATGGACATATATATGGTTAACATGAGATTATTATAGGTAAGTATCTCAATAAGTATATTAATAATGTGTGATATACATAAAAAATGAGAATATTGAATTATGAAGCTCGAAACGATATACATAACGATTATCGTTATAACAACGTCTTACTAAATACATATGTATTGTATTAAGATATTGATATACTATATTTAACATGATAAAATGATAATTAAGTATATCATTGAGTGTATTAACAATGAACTATAGAAGTAAGATGAGACTACTAACTTAAGGATTTCGAAACAATATATATATGTAACGATTATCGTTGTAATAGTATTTTAACATATATATATATATATATATATATATATATATATATATATATATATATATATATATATATATATATATATATATATATATATATATATATATATATATATATATATATATATATATATATATATGATGTTAAGATATATTCATACACCATGTTATAATGTTAACATAAGAATTTAACATCTTATTTAAGTATTATAACAATGGATCAATTACATTTAACAAGATCGTTAACTTAAAGGTTCCGAAACAACACTTACATATAACGACTAACGATGACTTAACGACTCAGTTAAATGTATATACATGTAGTGTATTAAGATGTATTAATACACTTTTGGAAGACTTCATGACATATATCTAAGTACTTCTACTTAACAAAAATGCTTACAATTACATCCTCATTCATTTCCATCAACAATTCTACTCGTATGCACCCGTATTCGTACTCGTACAATACACAGCTTCTAAGATGTATATACTATTGGTATATACACTCAATCATCAGCTCCTTAGCAGCCCATGTGAGTCATTAAACATGTGGGAATCATCATTTGGCAACCAGCATGAAATATCTCACAAAATTACAAAAAATATTATAAATCATTCATGAATTATTTACATGAAAACAAACTTACACATCCTTTATATCTAATCCATATACCAATGACCAAAAACATCTACAAATACTTTCATTCTTCAATTTTCTTCATCTAATTGATCTCTCTCAAGTTCTATCTTCAAGTTCTAAGTGTTCTTCATAAATTCTATAAGTTCTAGTTTCATAAAATCAAGAATACTATCAAGTTTGCAAGATTACTTCCAAGCTTTCTAATCCAATCCAAGTAGTCATCTAAGCTCAAGAAATCTTTCTTATTTATAGTAAGATATCTTTCTAATACAAGGTAATACTCATATTCAAACTTTGATTCAATTTCTATAACTATAACTATCTTATTTCGAGTGGAAATCTTACTTGAACTTGTTTTCGTGTCATGATTCTACTTCAAGAACTTTCAAGCCATCCAAGAATCCTTTAAGCTAGATCAATTTTTGTCACTTCCATTAGGTTTACCTACTAAACTTGAGGTAGTAATGATGTTCATAACATCATTCGATTCATATATATAAAACTATCTTATTCGAAGATTTGAACATGTAATCACTAGAACATAGTTTAGTTAATTCTAAACTTGTTCGCAAACAAAGTTAATCCTTCTAACTTGACTTTTAAAATCAACTAAACACATGTTCTATATTTATATGATATGCTAACTTAATGATTTAAAACCTGGAAACACGAAGAACACCGTAAAACCGGACATACGCCGTCGTAGTGAAATCGGGGGCTGTTTTGGGTTAAAAAAAATAATAAAAAGTATCTTAATCTTTGAATTGGAAGTTTATTTTCTAGAAAAATGATATTACATATGAATATGATACTATATCCAAAAATCATGGTTAAACACAAAGTGGAAGTATGTTTTTCAAAATGGTCATCAAGATGTCGTTTTTTCGACGGAAATGACTACCTCTTTAAAAAATGACTTGTAACCTGTATTTCTGACTTTAAACTTATACTTTTTCTATTTAGTTTCATAAATTTCAGTTCATTATGAAACCATAGCAACTTGAATCACTCAAAATGGATTTGAAACGAAGAAATGACGGGTAAAACAAAATTGGATAAACTTGCTAGTTTTAAGCTACGAAAATTTTGTAACAAATCTAGACTAAACATATCCTAACTAATTTATATTGTATTATACATATTATATAATCTTGGGATACCATAGACACGTATACAATATTTTGACATATCATATCGACCCATCTATATATATTATTTGGAACAACCATAGACACTCTATATGCAGTAATGTTTGAGTTAGCTATACAGGGTTGAGGTTGATTCCAAAAATATATATACTTTGAGTTGTGATCTATCCTGAGACGTGTATACACTGGGTCATGGATTGATTCAAGATATATATATATATATATATATATATATATATATATATATATATATATATATATATATATATATATATATATATATATATATATTGATTTATTTCTGTACATCTAACGGTGGACAACTAGTTATAGGTTACTAACGAGGACTGCTAACTTAAAAAATTTAAATCATAAAAAAACGTAATAAAAAATATTGTGAATATAATCCGATCATAAATTGATATATATGTACATATTTGTTATAGGTTCGTGAATCGACCAGTGACCAAGTCTTACTTCCCGAAGAAGTAAAAATATGTGAAAGTGAGTTATAGTCCCACTTTTTAAATATAATATTTCTGGGATGAGAATACATGCAGTTTTATAAATGTTTTACAAAATAGACACAAGTACGCAAAACTACATTCTATGGTTGGATTATTAAACCGAATATCGCCCTTCAAGTCTGGTAACTTAAGAATTTGGGAAATGGCCCCTAATTGACGCGAATCCTAAAGATAGACCTATTGGGCTTAACAACCCCCATTCAGGTTATGGATGGTTTAGTACTTCGAGATTATTATACAGACAAGAGGTTCTGTTTTGGGGATATTCTATGCATTATGTTAACGTCGGTTACCAGGTGTTCAACATATGAATGATTTTTATCTCTATGCAGTTTGCGAAATGCCTGATATTAGATGTGCTATAAAAATGAAATCTTGTGGTCTATTATTATGATTTGATAATATATAGGTTAAACCTATAACTCACCAACATTTTTGTTGACGTTTTAAGCATGTTTATTCTCAGGTGATTATTAAGAGCTTCCGCTGTTGCATACTAAAGTTAGGACAAGATTTGGAGTCCATGCTTGTATGATATTGTATAAAAACTGCATTCAAGAAACTTATTTTGATGTAATATATTCTTATTGTAAACCATTATGTAATGGTCGTGTGTAAACGGTATATTTTAGATTATCATTATTTGATAATCTACGTAATACTTTTTAAACCTTTATCGATAAAATAAAGGTTGTGGTAGTTTTAAAAATGAATGCAGTCTTTGAAAAATGTCTCATATAGAGGTCAAAACCTCGCGATGAAATCAATTAATATGGAACATTTATAATCAATATGAACGGGACATTTCAGTTGGTATCCGAGCGTTGGTCTTAGAGAACTAGAAATTTGCATTAGTGTGTCTTATCGAGTTCGTTAGGATGCATTAGTGAGTCTGGACTTCGACCGTGTTTACTTGAAAAATGTTTGCTTAACATTTTTGTTGGAAACTATATATTGTTAACATGTAAATATTATGTGATATATTAATCTCTTAACGTGTTTGATATTGTGTGTTAGATGTCTACCTCTAGTACAAATCCCATCGAATCACCTAATAATAATGAAGAGTCGAATATATTTTGAGAAGATTCACAAATTCCCGAAGAGGAACCGGAAGAAGAGGAACCGGAAGAAGAGGAACCGAAAGAGGAGGAACCGGAAGAAGAGGAACCAGAAGAAGAGGTTCCGGAGGGGGAAATTTTAGGAACCACTGAAAAATAGATAAATAAAAGAAAACCCTCAACTAATGGACCAAAATTAATAATGGTCAATGGTGTTTTCACCGATGAAGCAAAATATTGGAAAGAATACCAATTTTCTGATGAATCGGACCTCAATGAGGATTTCGATGATGTTATAGAAATTACCTCGACCCAATTTGAAAAATCAAAAGAAAATAATAAGGGAAAGGGCATTAAAATAGAGAAACTTGATTCCAACTTCGATGAACTATATATGTATCATCAACACCGGTATTTCTTAAGTTGTAACAATAACCCGAGAACCTCTAAGCCACCAGGTTTTTCTAGACCATTTGTGAAAAGAACGGCTCGTATTAGGGGAGCACCATATATCCCTAGAAAGTTAGCAAAATGAAACAGGTCCGAAGAGGAAGAAACTAGTGAGTCGGATTAAAGAGTTGTAATCATGAGTTGTAAAATATGTAAAATAAGTGTGCTTGTACTTTTCTTGTTGTATGTGAAAATTGCTTGTATTATTTGATAATTATCTTTTACAAATCTAACCCTCGTCTATTTTTTACAGTATAAAAACAAAAATGGATGTTAAGGATAGATAACCAAAAATTTTAGAAGACCTACTCGGGGACATGATTGATGAAATCTTGTCTAAAGTCGGTCAGAATTCGTCAGCACAATTATTTGCATTAGTGTGTAGAACATTTGATGAACGTTCCAGGCATGCCTTAGTTTATAAAAGGCTTTCATTTGAAAGATGGGGTATATCACATTGGGGAGACCGTAAGTTACGCCATGTTTTCTTTAAAGCGTTAAATGCGGAGAATTCAAATGCAATTTTACGCTACGGGTTAAAAACCTATTTTGACTCAACATATCCCAACATAGGACTTCGAGCTTTAGAAAGAGCTGCTAACATGCAACATAAAGAAGCATGTTATGCTTACGGGTTAGTGATGTTCGCTTCTCACCAAAGTGAGAAAAAGAACACCGGATTTTAACTTTTAAATAAAACCTTCCTACAAGTGACGGATTCAAGAGTTGGGGTGAGAAACTAGGTTTTTAGATTATTACGGGGCTGTTGGGCATTACGAAACCCTCGTCCCTTTGATGACGTTACAACATGCTGTCTTGTCAACGGCCACAACAGTTATGTTCCACAAGACCAAGGATGGGAAGTAGTCTTAGTAAAACCAGAATGCATGACTTATTTCTGGACGTATGAATTACGTGTCTTTATTGCCTTTGCTAAACGACTTGCATTAAACTAGAAATTGTTATCACAACTATTTTGTATCAAAGTTATTGTGTGCTATATTTCATGTTATATGTATAATAGCGGTATTGTAAGTTTGTAAAATATTGTATAAAAGTTTGAACGCAAAATATTATTATAATCAGTTTTTCATATAGAATTGTAGTAGTTGAATGGTATATTAGCTACTAAGTATGAACTTAACGGGTAGGTACTACCCGAATTAAAACTATAAAACGCTAATATGAAGAAAAAGCTTTTATAAATGAGTTCATATTATGCTACTGTAACAACCGATAATTGGGCCTAGATGAAATGACCATTTTACCCTTGTGTGCGTTTATATTGTTATTTTATTAATTGAATGTTTATAGTCATTTGACTATTTGGTTGAGACCAGTTCGTGACAAGGGTTACAGAGCAGGTTTGTTTATTTAATTTAGACTTCGTTTGGGTTGCCAAATGATGTACGAAAGATATCAGATAACTGAGAAATACCCGTGTGTTGCACAGTGTGGGAATTAACCTCACTTAAAAGACTAGTGGTGTGTTCTTTCTTCCATTTTCTAGACTTTTCCTCTCAACACACCGTACCTTCATCTTCATCTAATCAAAACCCTAATTCTTAATCTTTGATCTAGAGCTCAAATTATTCATATCTTCTTATTCTCTATGATTTTGTTATCATTTTAAGGTAAGCATCTCTTTTATTTATGTCTTGATTCTTGCTTAAATTGGGTTTTTGTGTTCTTGAGTAAAAGTGTGATTTTCATGCTTGATTCTTGATCTTAAGTGTTTGTTGTGCTTAATTGATGCTAGAAATATGTTATATATATAGTTTATATGATGTTTTGGGAGTGGTTTTGGAGTTAGATCTTGCAAAAATCGAGTTTTTGGGCCAAAATGGCAAAAATCAGCGAGCTGGAATGTTCTAACAGCTCCCACACTTCTGAAAGGTCACCCGTACGTGTGACCACGCATTTGAGGCTCAACCACGCGGTTGAGGACTCACTCGCATGAGTGAGGCCTCGTCCGCGCGAGTGAGCACTGGTCAGTTTTTGGTAAACTTGAAAAGGCTGTAACTTTCTAACCGTAACTCCGTTTTCGATGAATAAACTATCGTTGAACTTGTATTGAAATTTACTATCCAATGATAAGGTTTTAAGAAACTAAATCAAACTTTATTTTGGTCAGAAAAGGGTATTTTATTGTGTATGTCTTGTTCTGTACTCGTTTGGTGTCGTTATTGACTGAGTTTATGTTGTAGACTTATAATATGATGAATATATGATAATATGACCTAGTTTATAGAATTTATCAATTATATTATTGATTAAAGCACTATACTGACTTTGTTTCTGATGTTTCCAGGTGATCAGGAGAAGTGAAGACTCAGAAATATAAGACCTCTGAGTACTTCTTGTGCTGGTTTTTGGTGAGTGGGTTAATCTAGCCGTTAAGACATATAGTGACATGACCTAGACTGTTGACCTAGTTGCTCTGCTTAGAACCTTTGTTGTTGTGTGATGTGGACTATGACCTCGCGCGTGTATTGGACCGACCTTTCTTCTGATCAGGTCGGGAGAGATCAACCTTGCTTTTGATCAGGTTGGACTCATTGATGTTGTATGATTAATATAAGTTGAAATCACGCATCCGTCACGTGTGGAAGACTTACACTAGTGATACAGATTTATGAGTTTTCAGTAGACTCTAGACTGATCAACTGGGTCGCTGGCCCAGCCAGGCCGCCGAGTCTCTCAATGGGTTGCTTCGGATTACCCAGATGGTTGCTTTTGATTGACCATTGCTGGTAGTTATCATGGTTGCTTTGGATTGACCGTTACTGAAGATGTGTTTATGCCTTAGTGGTCTTTGGATTTAATTGATTGTTGGATATTGTATTTGTATTGCTTTTATGTTGTATGTTAATGGTAGATTGCTATGTTTCTGTATATTCTAGTGATTGTACCTATGTGTTTTAGCTGTTAGATTAGTCCATTCAGTTAGCTCCGTGCTAACCCCTCCACCTTCCCCCTTGCAGATTGTAGGTCTTTTGCTTTTATGGACATGGGAGAAGATGGGCGTGTTGAGTTGTGTTCAAAAAGTCTAGAACTCTGATGTTGTCTATATGAAATCGAATATTAACGTAACACCGGTTTTTGATAACAATGTATTTATGTATGAAGTGCAATAATTATGTTTATGTTTGTACGTAAGGGCACGTTTTGTAAATAAGACTACCACTGTGTTATAAAAAAAAGTACGGTGTTACAATTTGGTACCAGAGCATAGGTTTGGCCGCATCGACATTGTACTTGAATGTCATGTTCCCAAACCTTGAGAGGATCTTGTCGAACATAACACAAAGGGGACGGGTTAAGTGAATGTAGGAGCTTTTATGTGTTAGTTGATAGGCACTAACCGACTATCTATTAAGCGTTTGTGTGAGATGTTGTGGTAGTGCAGATATGTCAGGTAATCAAGACGCTGCCCCCAATGCCTCTGGAACCTTTAGAGCTCCTGATGAAGAGGGTCATGTATCAGAAGAAGAAGTATCAGAAGAAGTGTTAGAGCTTCAGAGTCAGTTGAAAGATGCTCAAGATAGGATCAAAGAGCTTGAACAACAAGTGATATCGCATTCTAACACCACATCAATAAATCAAAGCTTTCCTCCAAGTGTTTACCCACAGTTTGGAAACATTTCTCAACAACAGTATGTGCCACCTCAGTACCAGATACCATCTCAGTTCAATTGATGTGTGCGAGGTGGTGTACAAAATAGTTATATTTTTGCTACAAAATACTATTAAATACGATACAATTTTACACAAGATATTTATTTATTTATAGAATGGATATACCTAAACCTTGCTACAACACTTATAGGCAGTGTACCTAATCGTACAGTAGTGTAGTTTTTAGTAAGTCCGGTTCATCCACAGGGAACTCGCCAAGTTTAACGCTATATTTTTTTAAAATTATAATTGTAAAAATACAAAAATATATATAAGTAGTATTATTATAAAAGGGGGTTTTTACCGTTTAATGACCGGTTTGTCGATTTTAAAACTTAAGTCGCAGTTAAAACCTAATGTAAAATATTAAAAATAAATATAATTTAATTTAAAGCGTAAAGTAAATGACAATAATTAAAATGCGATAAATAAAATAACGGTAAATAAAATTGCGATAATTAAAAGTGTGATAAAATAAAATTGCGATAATTAAAGAGTACGATAATTAAAAGTGCAATTAATTATGAAATAAAGGAAATTAAATATGAAATAAAGGAATTATGCTTATTTAAACTTCCGTAATCATGATGTTCGACGTGTTTTTTTTAGTTTAGTACCATGGGTTAATTGTCCTTTGTCCTGGATTATTTGATATGTCCATACGGATTTTTCTATAATAGTCCATCAGTCATAATCATAAAATGCGGAAGTCTTCGTCAAATTATTCTTATTCCCGAAGTCAAATATTCCAACTAATTGGGGATTCGAATTGTAACAAGGTCTTAATACTTTGTTTAATGAATACACCAGGTTATCGACTGCGTGTAGTCCAAGGTTTTACTACTTTGTTAACAATTACACCAATTACCCTTGAATGTAATCCACCCCTGTTTCAACAAGTCTATTAACTATTAATCCAGTTCCGTGTCCGGTAAAATGAATAATTATTGGTATTTAAAGATATCCCGCCCACCGTACCCAGTCAAGCGTATGTGGTTATATATAAATACGTCAAATTATAAGTCTATATATTAAATCAATGAGGTATCATTTAGTTAATATAAAGCCCATTAATAGCCCATAGTCTAATTTCCACAAGTGTCGTTCTTTTATCCAAACCCCAATTATGGTACAAAGCCCAATTACCCAATTTTAATATTTAGCCCAACATCACGATTACTTCGGCATTAAATAAGCATAATAATAACTTAGCTACGAGACATTAATTTAAAAAGGTTGAACATAACTTACAATGATTAATAATAGCGTAGCGTTACACGGACAGAATTTCGACTTACACCCTTACAACATTCGCTAACATACCCTTATTATTAGAATTTAAAATTAAAATTAAAATTATAATATATATATATATATATATATATATATATATATATATATATATATATATATATATATATATATATATATATATATATATATATATATATATATTTGTATACGTGAGAGAGATAGAGAAAAAGATATATTAAGATCGCTCAAAACTGCGAAATTTATAGGCATGTGGCGACAAAAAGTGGCCCATGCGATCGCATGGATATTAAGCCTACAGGCCATGCGATCGCATGGAGGTAGGTACCAGCTCACATTGCTTTGTTTTCTTTCTTGCCGACGGTTTTTATAAATAAATATAATATATAAATAATTTTAAGAATTATTTAAATATTATATTATATTTATGTGCATAGTTGACTTGTAATTTTTAGTCCGTTGCGTCGAGCGTTGAGAGTTGACTCTGGTCCCGGTTTCGGATTTTCGAACGTCCTTGCATATAATTTAATATCTTGTATTTTGCGTTTCGCGTCTTGTACTCTTGTAATTTTGAGACGTTTCTCATCAATAATTTGAACCACTTTAATTGTACTTTGTACTTTTGAGCTTTTTGGTCGTTTGCGTCTTCAATTCGTCGAATCTGTCTTTTGTCTTCACCTTTTATTATTTAAACGAATATTACTTGTAAATAGAACAATTGCAACTAAAAGCTTGTCTTTCTTGAGAGATAACGCTATGAAATATATGTTCGTTTTTAGCATTATCAAATATTCCCACACTTGAGCGTTGCTTGTCCTCAAGCAATATAGTCTTGAAATAAAAATACTAGAATCACTTCTTTATTCTTCACACTTTATACATCAGTGATTTCTATACGGCGGTATGAACAATGGTAGTAACGTTGTGGTTTACAGTCCCACATGACTATAAAAATTTAGATCCTTTAGGAAATTGGATGTTTATGAAAACATTTGATCTTTTGAAAATCTAGCTTTTACCCTAGATAAGTTTTCCGGAATAACCCTTCACCGGTGTTTGCAAATTTTTTTGTGGGATTGGTGGGTTTCAGATTTGAAAATTTTAGCTCAAAACTTGCAGTTTTGTGTCACCCACTTGCTAACCTTGTATTAGGAAAGCAACACGTTCAGTATACTTGTTCCGTATATTACCTATCGGTAAACTACCGTCCGGTTGTAAAGGAAAGCGTTGAACAAGCAACTGTTATGGAAATGTTCCCTGACATGCTTTTAATTATGGTTTATAACGTGTCGGATGCAATTACTATCCTTGGTAGGAGCAATAGTAAAGCTCACCCTATGGTTTTTCGGTCTGGCACAAGGTCCTGTCTTTGACCATGCTATGCAACCACCGTTCTTACGGTTGATACCCAATTTGGTTCAGATGACCTAATGAATTCTAGGTGAATTCTCAGGATTTTACGTTCAATGGTAATGAACGCATTAAAAATGGGTTTTCAAAAAACAAATCGGTTTGTAATTTTGATCAAAATATTTTCTCGTTCAAGCTCGAGTTTAGATATCATCGAATTCCATGAGTTTATAATTCTCAATCGTTAAGGTCAATCTCAAGGATTGAGTAATATCAGTCTTAAAAGCTGATTTTTGATCTTTTAATGAGATTATCCTTTCTGGGGATCTGATTCATTAGTCTTATCAAGCTAATTTGCATGGTGCCCTCCCTATTTTACGAGACATATCCTCTCATGGTTAGGATAAGTCTAACCACTTGGCGACCCTGTTTGATGCTGAGGTCCGTGGATTTCCAGCTGATTTTTGAGAAAACTTTTCAAGGTTTTTCGTAGACTCTACAACTGGTCTGGACGACAACTTCATGACCTAAATCAAGAAGCGCGTTTCTTTTGCGGAAGACTTTACATCCTTTTAATGATGGAATTGATTCATCGTGTAGATCCATCTTTCTTTCAAATATATTACAATTTTCTGGGTAAAACGGTTAATTTTGTCCAAAACAAAAGTATCTTCAATTATTTGTACACAAATATGTGATATATGTTCAAAATAACTTGGTAAATTTTTCCCACACTTGGCTTTTATTTTCCTTTTTATTGTCCTCTATTCCATTTTAAATGAATTCTAACATTTTGGGTTGTTTATCAATTTATGTCCTTTCCGAGGTAACAATAATTTCGTATTAACACCTAGTTTTATCGTTCATAAATATGTATAAACATGATTTTGAATTCATTTAATTGAAAATTTTAAATTTTTTTACTAGAATTGGGTAGTCAGTATATAAGTCTAGGGCTGTTCTTTATTATCAGAGAGCACTAGATTCTAATACAACTACTGCGTTACTAGTATTTTTAATGGTAACCAAGTGTATAAGTTAAAATTTTAAAAATCCGAAAGAGTTTAACCCCTTCCCACACTTAAGATCTTGCAATGCCCTTATTTGCAAGAAATCAGTAACAATTTTAAATTATTGAGGGTGATTAGCGTAGAAAAATGATAAAATTTTACCAAAGTTTCCAAACATATTGGCGTTTGTTTGCTGAATGATAAATGGTGCACATCATTTGTTCATTCCGTCTTGTTGTTACATCACATTTGTTTTTTGTTTTGTCGTCAAAATCAGTAGCTTTTGCTGAACTTAATGCCAGTCTTTGAAAATGCGCTGTTTTACCCTGTTGTGTACAATTGACAATATACATACATACAAATAATAAACATGCATGGTAATTTGAAATGGGACTTAAAATCCCACTTTCAAATCAAATATGAAACATTAGTACAACATAATAAAAATATTAAACAATACATAAAAGTATCAAAATATTATATGTTTAAACATAAATAAATAAAAATAATAAATAATAAAAATCATAGAAATCACCAACTGGAACTATATCAATCTAGATAGGGGTTCCAGTTCATGTTATCGTCTGGGTTCCATTGTTGGTGATAGGTGTACTGGTATGCCTGGGTAGGGTCGTAGAGAGTATATGGTGGTCTCATCTCGGGCTGGTGTGGAGGATAGTAAGCAGGTCGGGTCGGTACGTAGTGACCCTGAGGTGACAGCCGTCTCATGATCTGACGCTGATGATAGTCCCATCTATCATGCTGTCGTTGCCTGGAATGCTCGTAATCATTTCGGGCTTGCCACTGCTCCATCCGACCAAATCTATCCTCGTTTGTCATTTCCACCTCATCTACACGCTGGTAGACGTCAGTCATAGTCTCCCTAATGACATCCCTAATGTCATCCGCTTCCTCCATTTCCTCATCTGAACATCTCTCTACCTGAGGATGACTACCAACATATGGTATTGCCTGATTGCGTCTACTTTTCAATACCTTAGCACCCTGATAGACCCTCAATCCTAAAGGCTCAACTTGTTCCCTACATACCATAAGTGGACCACCTTGATCCCTATCTACACCCAAATACTCTCCAATGAGAGTAACAAAAATACCTCCTCCTATTATTCCCCCTTCCTGTATTCCTTCCACCATCTTAGATAAATAAAAACCAACACAGTAAGGGATATTAACAAAGCCTCTTGGGTCTCGAATACACTTTAGGTAAAATAAATCTTGTAAGGTCATTTTCTCCTTATTGTGACCTCTCTGTGTAATCGAGTTAGCCAAAAATCTATGAATTATACGAAGCTCGGCTTTGTTAATATGTAAGTAGGAGTGTTTTCCTCCCAGCGTAAAAACATTATAACCTGACATACGCCTCCAGACGGCGTTCGCGTTAAAATTCCTATCTACCCTTTCACCACGATAAATCAAATTCATACAATCGGGTAGTAGTAATTCACCAGGAGTATATATCTGCAAAGCCCTGGCCATGTCCAGCATGGACATCCTGTACATCCTACGGCCAAGTATAAATCTAAGAAAACTTTTATCATCTAATATATCTACATCTGCATTTAACGCTATAGTACTCATAAGCTCAATGCACCATTCCTTATATACAGGTCTACGAATGGTGAATAAACGTTCCCAATCGTGAAAAGAAGAACTGCCATACCTTTGGATCAGATGCTCCCTAACTGAGTTAACTAGTTGGACCCTTTCTAAAGGCTCCCAATCGATTACTCTCGGCACTTCTACATTTTTCGGTATCAGTTTGAATTTGTTACTTTGATATGTCGAGTAATCTCTCCAGCTTCTATCGAATCTCAGATTAGGATGCAACGTGGGTACAGAAATCGTTGGGTATTCTACTGGCAGATGCATCGGAAATACTATAAAGGCATCAACAAATTGTAGCGGATCATAATAAGGTACGTGTTGATCAGGTTGATGTTATTGTTCCTGTTATGGTTCTTGTTCGGGTTCTGGCTCGTATTGCATTTCTGGTTCAGGTTCTGGAGCAGGTTGTCTAGATGATGATGATGCACCATCAGTATTAGTAAATCTCTGCAAAACACATTAAACACAAAATTTTTGCATCCAAATATTCATTAGTGTTAGCAAAATAACAAATTAACACAATTACAATAACATGTTAAATCAAAATTAAACTTATACGCATTTTCACAATTTTACAATTCTACACTTTTTCAAATAATCATATATGAAAATGTTTACAAAGTTCATAAGCATTCAACTCAAATATCATGTTAAAACAACCATTACTAGCAATTAAACAAGTTTCAAATGACATTTATATCAATTTAATCAAGTTCATGAATTTTATACCTAAAAAGTCCACTTTAATTCTCAAAAATCATGTTTAGGATCAAAGTTTGGATCATTTAGTTACCTAAACATGTTACACTACTTAATTTAGCAATAATTCATGACAAAAATCGGCCATAACCTGCTTATATCAAAAAGCCCCAAATTGCTCAAGAACACAAACCCTAGATTCCTAAAAATTTTGAAGTTTTTGGCTTCAAATCATGTTAAATAGCATCAATCTAGGTTATACATGCATAATATACTAATAATTTAACTCTAATTACACTAGAAATTAACAAAATCAAATTAGGTAAAATATAGCTCAAGAACACTAAAAATCAAATTTAAAGAGGTTTAGGGTTGAAATTGTTACCCTTCTTGATAAACTTCTTATCAAATTCATGTTTAGAGCAGATTATAGCGAGAAATTTGGTTGATTTTGGTGAAAAATTGGTAATTTTAGGGTGATATGTGTGTATGTGTTCGTGTGTTTGTGTATGTGTGGAGTGGAGACAGAAGCAGTCGACTGCCTTTTTGATCCTGGCCATTTTTCCAGCCTCATGCGATCGCATGGCTCTGAAGGCCAAATCCATGCGATCGCATGGGGTCCGGGTACAGTTGGTTTTTTTTTTTTTTTAATATATAAAAACCTTACACTTTTTAAAACATTAAATTAAAAATTAAAATTTTGTTTCTTTTTAGGATGAGGACGTTTCGGAACGATGTCCTAGTCCGTCCCTCGACAAAATTTTAAAATTTGTCATTTTTAAGCGCGGTTTTAAAAGCAAAGATTTTTTGGTTTTTAAATGTTTTTGGCATACTTTAATTCAATAACATTAAAAATAATGATAATAAAAGTTCTCGTCCCTCCCTTGGGTAGAGCAATTTCGGTTCAACGACCTAGTTTTCAACTCATGACGAATTTTAAAAATCAATTTTTTTAACTTAGTGAAATAAAGTAAATTTTTGTTTTTAAATTCACACCAAACTTAAATTTAAAATGTATAAAATTAAAAATTCATATTATTAAAATTTTTATACATACAAACTTTATATTAAAAATATTAATTTTTCAAATATTTACAAACTTAAATATATTGATTTAAAAAGTTTACAATAATAATTTAATATTAATATATTAATTTTAAAAACAAAGTAAAAATAAAAATTAAAAATCTTTTTGGTCTTTTATCCCATTTTAATCAATCAAATATTATCAAAAATATACGCCCCTCTTTTCGGTAAAGTAATTTCGGTTCAACGACCTAGTTTTACTCCTGATGAATTTCTGAAATATTTTGGGTTGATTGATTAAAGATATTTATACCTTAAGAATAAACGGTAAATTTCGCAGTGATGTAATAAATTTTTGTATGATATCAATAATTTCGGTTACGCATACCTAATTTTATTGAATACCAATTTAATACTTTATAGCGAACGATTCAGAGTTTATTATCAAAAGGTAAAAAGCAATAATAATAAAAAAAATAAAAATTGTACATACTTACCTGTGAGAAAGAATTCTCAGAGACCTGATTTAGCCGACTCATAGGAGAGTTGTGTGATTTGGTTCTCCATAGCTACGTAAGCATAACCTCGAATCTTCAATATTTTTTCTTCTAAACATATGAATGGTCCTTCTCTGCATAGAGTAACAAATTCGGTATTTGAATATGTTTGATTATTTGAACATTTACCTTCTTGTGACCATTTTCCGCATTTGTAACATCTTTCAAGGTGTCGTGCTCTTCTTTTTGTTGCGGATTTTGATTTTTCTTTACCAAAATGTATCTTATGATGATCTTTTCTGAGTTCTTTTCTTACTTCGTCACATCTGCTTCTTATTACTGACACCAGGTCACTCAGAAGTGTGTCATTATTACGTTTATTAATCAAAGCGTGTAGCATTAGACCATGGTTTAGTTCACAGGAAGTCTTCATCTCGTAAAACCTAAAAAAATAAAAATTCATAATGGGGGGAGAAGACTAGTTCTTTAGGGTCTGCTAGGGAAAGACCATTCGGATTCCATTCTCAAGAACTACACGAAAACAGAAAATCTGACTATAAAAGAAATATATATTACCCTAAAAGGATTCGAATCTCCCCACACTTAGTTAGCTGTGGTGTCGAAATTATGATTAACTTCGTTGTCAACTTTCATCGGATCATGTACGTAATGTTTAACTCTGTGACCATTAACTTTAAATTCAATTCCATTTGAATTTATTAACTCTACTGTTCCGTACGGGAAAACTCTTTTGACTATAAATGGTCCAGACCATCTTGATTTCAATTTTCCAGGAAATAGCTTGAATCTTGAATTGAAAAGAAGAACTCTGTCTCCTTCTTTAAATTCTTTTGAACTTCTGATTCTTTTATCATGCCATTTCTTCGTTCTTTCTTTATAGATTAAGGAATTTTCATATGCCTCAAGTCTTAATTCTTCTAATTCATTTAGTTGACTTAATCGTAGACGTCCGACTTCATGTAAATCAAGATTACACGTCTTCAAAGCCCAAAATGCTTTGTGTTCAATTTCTACTGGAAGATGACATGATTTTTTGTAAACGAGTTTAAAAGGTGTGGTTCCAATTGGAGTTTTGTAGGCTGTTCTAAAAGCCCAGAGTGCATCCTCCAATTTCATGGACCATTCCTTCGGATTTGATCCTACGGTTTTCTCTAGAATACGTTTTAATGCTCAGTTGGTATTTTCAACTTGTCCACTTGTTTGTGGATGATAAGCAGTTGAGATTTTATGAGTTACTCTATATCTTTTGAGAACTTTCTCAAGTTGATTGTTACAAAAATGAGTACCCCGATCACTTATTAAAGCTTTCGGTGTTCCGAACCTTGCAAAAAGACGTTTTAAAAAGTTGAATACAACTCGTGCATCGTTAGTTGGGAGAGCTTGTGCTTCCGCCCATTTAGATACATAATCAATGACAACGAGAATGTAGAGATTATTATGAGATTTTGGAAATGGACCCATAAAGTCAATACCCCAAATGTCAAATACTTCACAT
This sequence comes from Rutidosis leptorrhynchoides, assembly GCF_046630445.1. Lineage (NCBI taxonomy): Eukaryota > Viridiplantae > Streptophyta > Magnoliopsida > Asterales > Asteraceae > Rutidosis > Rutidosis leptorrhynchoides. The sequence continues at coordinate 640,685,798 of NC_092336.1, forward strand.
ACTTGAATGACATTTTGTGGCATTTCATCACGTTGATTTATTTTTTCGGCCCTTTGACAAGCATCACAGGATTTGCAAAGAAGGTGTGCATCTTTGAAAATTGTAGGCCAATAGAATCCAGCATCGTAAACTTTTTTTGCTGTGAGCTGAGGCCCATAATGCCCTCCTGTTGGTCCTGTGTGATAATGGTTTAAGATTTTACTAGCTTCATCTCCGAATACACATCAGCATATTATTCCATCGGGACAACTTTTAAACAAATGTGAATCTTCCCAGAAATAGTGTTTTATATCATTAAAGAAATTCTTTCGTTTTTGGTACGATAATCCTTTTTCAAGGAATCCACATACTAAGTAGTTTGCACAGTCTGCAAACCATGAAATTTCATTATAATTTATCTTCAATAGATATTCATCAGGAAAGTTGTCTTGTATGGCCGATTCATTTAGAACTTCTAATTCGGGATTTTCAAGACGAGAAAGATGATCAGCGGCGAGATTTTCTGCTCCCTTTTTATCTCGGATTTCAATATCGAACTCTTATAAGAGTAAGATCCAACGGATTAATCTTGGTTTAGCATCTTGTTTCGAAAATCGGTATCTAAGAGCAGAATGGTCGGTATAGACCACCGTTTTAGCTAGAACGAGATATGAACGAAATTTGTCAAAAGCAAAGACAATAGCAAGGAATTCTTTTTCAGTAGTTGTGTAGTTCATTTGTGCTCCTTGTAACGTCTTACTAGCGTAATAAATAGGTTGAAATCGTTTTTCAATCCTTTGTCCTAAAACGGCTCCCATTGCAAAATCACTTGCATCGCACATAAGTTCAAACGGTAGATTCCAATTTGGAGTTATCATGATCGGCGCATTAGTGAGTTTCTCTTTAAGAATATTAAAAGATTTGATGCATTCATCCGAAAAGATGAATGGAGCATCCTTTTCTAGGAGTTTGTTCATAGGAGTGGCAATTTTAGAAAAATCTTTTATGAAACGTCGGTAAAAACCGGCATGCCCTAGAAAACTCCTAACTCCTCTAAATTTGTGGGATGTGAAAGTTTAGCAATCACATCTACTTTAGCTCTATCCACTTCAATTCCTTCTTTTAAAATTTTATGTCCAAGAACGATGCCTTCTTTAACCATGAAATGGCATTTCTCCCAATTAAGTACTAGATTTGATTGTTCGCATCTAATAAGCATTCGTTCAAGATTAACTAGCATGATTCAAAAGTATCACCGAAGACTGAAAAGTCATCCATGAATACTTCCATGCATTCTTCTATCATGTCGTGAAAAATTGCCATCATGCACCTTTAAAAGGTTGCAGGGGCGTTGCAAAGTCCAAATGGCATGCGTTTATAAGCAAAAGTACCATAAGGGCACGTGAACGTAGTTTTCTCTTGGTCCTCAGGTGCTATTGGAATTTGAAAATATCCGGAAAAACCATAAAGGAAACAATAGTAACTATTTCCTGCTAATCTTTCCAACATTTGATCAATGAAAGGTAAGGGAAAGTGATCTTTTCTGGTGGCGTCATTTAATTTTCTATAATCAATACAAACATACCATCCTGTTATAGTCCTAGTAGGAATAAGCTCATTTTTCTCATTTGTGATGACAGTCATGCCACCCTTCTTAGGCACGCATTGAACTGGGCTTACCCATGGACTATCAGAGATTGGATAAATTAAACCTGCATCTAGCAGTTTAATAATTTATTTTTAACAACATCTTGCATATTAGGATTTAGTCTTCGTTGGCATTGCACATACGTTTTATGACCTTCTTCCATAAGGATTTTATGTGTGCAATACGAAGGACTTATTCCTTTAATATCATGAATCTTCCATGCTATAGCTGGTTTATGAGCTTTTAATACAGTAATGAGTTGAGATTTTTCATTTTCAGTAAGAGAAGACGATATTATTACAGGTAATTCAGATTCACCATGTAAATAAGCGTATTCCAAATGGTTTGGAAGTGGCTTTAACTCTAATGTCGGTGGTTCTTCTATCGATGATTTATATTGATATCTGTCTTCTTCTTTTAGCATTTGAATTTCTTCTGTTGTTGGTTCATATCCATTAGCCATAAGTGTAGTTAACATTTCAGATTTATCAATTGGTTCAGTTCCTTCTCCTAAAGAACATTCTCCTGTTCCTTGTAATTCTGGAAATTCTTCTAATAATTCTGCATGTGAATCTATAGTTTGAATATAATAACATGTATCATCTGCAGATTGCTGTTGTTGCATTGCTATATCAACAGAAAAGGTAACACTCTCATCCTCTATACTTAGGGTCAATTTCTTACCGAACACGTCTATTATTGCTTTAGCCGTGTTTAAGAATGGTCTTCCTAATATGAGAGGAACTCGAGAATCTTCTTCCATGTCTAGAATAACAAAATCTACTGGAAATACTAAAGTACCAACTTTACCTAGCATGTTCTCCATTATCCCTCTAGGATATTTTACTGATCGATCGGCTAGATGTATGCTTATTCGTGTTTGTTTCAATTCTCCAAGGTCTAGTTTAGCGTATAGTGAATACGGCATTAAATTTATACTAGTACCTAAGTCTGCCAATGCTTCTATTGAACTAAGACTACCCAGAAAACATGGAATTGTGAAACTTCCTAGATCAGATAGTTTTTCTGGTATCTTATTCAATAGCACTGCAGAACAATTAGCATTCATAGTAACAGTCGAGAGTTCTTCCATTTTCTTTCTATTTGTGATTAGATCTTTCAAGAATTTAGCATATCTAGGCATTCCTGAAATCACATCAATGAAAGGAAGATTAACATTTATTTGTTTAAACATATCCAAGAATTTGGATTGCTCGGCTTCAAGTCTCTCTTTTCTCATTTTACTCGGGTAAGGAAGTGGTGGTTGGTATGGTTTAACATAAGGTTTAGCCTTAACTGTGTTATCTTCATTAACCTTTTCAACTACCGGTTCTATTTCCTTATCTTGCTCAGGTTGTGGTTCTTGTGGAGTAGGAATAGAGTCATCAGAAATTACAGGTATTTCAGGTGGTTTAAGTGTAATACCACTTCTTGTGGTAATGACTTTAGCTGTTTCATTCCGGGGGTTAGCATTTGTATCACTAGGTAGACTTCCCGGTTTTCTTTCACCTATTAACCTTGCCAGGTTACTTACTTCTTGTTCGAAATTTTGAATAGAAGATTTTTGATTTCTAAATGCTTGAGCATTTTGTTCATTGGTTTGTTTCTAAGATGTGAAAAATTGAGTTTGAGATTCAACTAGCTTCGTCATCATGTCTTCTAAATTTGGCTTTTTATCATCGGTTTGTGGTGGTTTATTTTGAAAAATAGGTCTTTGCTGATTGTAAGTATTGTTGGATACTTGTTGGTTGCTAGGACCTTGTTGGTTGTTGTATGGAACATTTTGATTATAATTCTGATTTTGATTGTAGATTGGTCTTGGCAGTTGATAATTATTCTGATAATTATTTCCAGGCCTTTGGTTTATGTATGAAACATTCTCTCTTTGTTCCATTGTTAGTTCAATACCGAGACAATCTTTTGTCAAATGTGGTCCTCCACACTGCTCACAACTAATTCTTATTGAGTGAATATCTTTAGTCATCTTTTCCATTCGTCTTTCGACAGCATCTATCTTTGCAGAAATGGAATCGAAGTCATGACTAGAATCGGCTCTAGCTGCTTTAGATGATCTAACGATATCTTTTTCTTGATGCCACTCATGTGAGTGGGAAGCAGTGTTATCAATAATTTTGTAAGCGTCAGTTGCGGTTTTCTTCATAATGGAACCACCAGCTGCTATATCTATGTCTTTCCTTTTAGTGATGTCGCATCCTTGGTAGAATATTTGTACTATTTGACAAGTGTCTAAACCATGTTGCGGACATCCTCTTAATAACTTTTCAAATCTTGTCCACGCCTCATATAAAGTTTCATTTGGCTTTTGTGTGAACGTAACAATTTCTCCTTGAAGTCTTACGACTTTAGATGCCGAAAAGAATTGTTTAAGAAATTTTTCAACTAAAACGTCCCATGTATCAATCGCCCCTTCAGGTAACGATTCTAACCAATCTTTTGCTTCTCCCTTTAAAGTCCAGGGAAATAACATGAGATATATCTGTTCATCCTCCACTTCTATTATTTTAAATAGTGTACAGATCCTATTAAAGGTACGAAGATGTTCATTTGGATCTTCCTTCGGTGCACCACTAAATTGGCATTGATTAGTTACCATGTGTAGAATTTGTCCTTTGATTAGTTACCATGTGTAATTGCGTGACCTTGGCCAGTGCGTTTAGCTCTCATTCGGTCTTCCATACTTAGAGGTTCCAGATTTTCCATGATTGAATTTGTTGAATCTGAATCACTAGAGTATTCTGATTTAATGGGTTGTTCCTCGACAATTTCTGTTTGAATGATTGGTGGTTCTGGAGGAAAGATTAATGGTTCAGGATCTCTGAATTGTCCCTGAATATCCTCCGGATTCTCAATTCTGAGGTCGGGTTCAAAAAATGGATTATCGGAAATTTGAATTGGAGTACTTGGTCGACTTGATGACAATTCTAAAGAAAAATCAACGGCGACAATATTGGCTAGATGTCTTAATCGAGTTACAGGTGGTGAACGTACAAAAGGTGGTGAACGTTTTGCTCGGTGCATTCACTGAATATCCTATTAGTTATAAAATATAAAAATTATATAAGTTATCAAAATAATAGACTTTTCTGCTTTTGCCCATGTTTCGAATAGCCAATAGATGCAGCAGGGAGCCAGAACCCTTTAAATCGGAAGCTCACAACTCAGCCACTAACAAATCCAACTATTACTACGGAATAGAAAATTTGGATGTCTATCAATTTAACCACTTAAAATATTTTTTCGTTGAAATTTAAAGAAATTTTAGAGAAGAAATAGAAAATTCTAAGTTCTAAAAACTAGAGCGTCGAGAAATAAGAAAGAAAAAGAGCGCGTCGAAAAACGTCGAAAAATAAAAGGTCGAAAAATAAAAATAAAAAAGTAGCGCGTCGAAACTAAAAAGGAACAAAAAACTAAGAATTAAAAGTTGCGTCTAAAAATATTAAACCTTAAAAGAAATACTATATCCAAAACGGTAATAACTTAAAAAGGTACTAAAATTTATAAAACGGCATCGAAAAATTCTACAGCACCTAAATCTGAGTCTAAAGAAAAAGCACTTAAGGGATTTTACGGCAAAGCCTAAAAATCTTGAAATAAAAATAACTATGGCAAAAACTATGACTTAAAACTAAATACGAACGAAAAATACAAATATTACGCTAAAATAAATAAAAAGATACAAAATATAAAAATAAACTTAAAGTTGTAAAAAAGTACAATTTTTATAAAAATATTTTTTTTATGTTATTTATTTTATAAAAGTATTAATTTTTTAATTTATAAAACTAATTAAACTTAATAATACAAAATAAATAATAAAACTAAACTAAATAATATTAAATATAACCCTAATTAGGGTTTAATAATAACTGTAATTAATGCTGTACGATGTTCAGATGTTGCGTGTCAGGATGCCTCATGCGATCGCATGGAATTTTGCCTTCGGGTTCATGCAATCGCATGGGCTAGAGTTTCGGGCCAGGTGTTGGGCTGCTACAGTACCAGGCCGAGTAATTTTATATTTTTTTTTGTTTTAATTTTCTGTTTTAAAATTTATAAAAAGTATTTATATAAATTAAATAAAACTTATATTTTTTTAAACTAAAAATAGAAATAGAAATATTTTATAATTTTATATATTTTTGAACAACTCTTAAATATATATATATATATTTTGTTTTTCTTTTTATATTTTTGTATTTTTAATATTTAAAACGTATATTTTTTTTACAAAGAACTTAAAAAAATCTTTATAGTGCTGCGCTTTCGGCGTTTTAGTTCTCCCCGGCAGCGGCGCCAAAAATACTTGATGTGTGCGAGGTGGTGTACAAAATAGTTATATTTTTGCTACAAATTACTATTAAATACGATACAATTTTACACACGATATTTATTTATTTATTTATAGAATGGATATACCTAAACCTTGCTACAACACTTATAGGCAGTGTACCTAATCGTACAGTAGTGTAGTTTTTAGTAAGTCCGGTTCGTCCACAGGGAACTCGCCAAGTTTAACGCTATATTTTTTTAAATTATAATTGTAAAAATACAAAAATATATATAAGTAGTATTATTATTATAAAAGGGGGTTTTTACCGTTTAATGACCGGTTTATCGATTTCAAAACTTAAGTTGCAGTTAAAACCTAATGTAAAATATTAAAAATAAATATAACTTAATTTAAAGCGTAAAGTAAATGACAATAATTAAAATGCGATAAATAAAATAACGGTAAATAAAATTGCGATAATTAAAAGTGCTATAAAATAAAATTGCGATAATTAAAGAGTACGATAATTAAAAGTGCAATTAATTATGAAATAAAGGAAATTAAATATGAAATAAAGGAATTATGCTTATTTAAACTTCTATAATCATGATGTTCGACGTGTTGTTTTTAGTTTAGTACCATGGGTTAATTGTCCTTTGTCCTGGATTATTTGATATGTCCATACGGATTTGTCTATAATAGTTCATCAGTCATAATCATAAAATGCGGAAGTCTTCGTCAAATTATTCTTATTCCCGAAGTCAAATATTCCAACTAATTGGGGATTCGAATTGTAACAAGGTCTTAATACTTTGTTTAATGAATACACCAGGTAATCTACTGCGTGTAGTCCAAGGTTTTACTACTTTGTTAACAATTACACCAATTACCCTTGAATGTAATCCACCCCTGTTTCAACAAGTCTATTAACTATTAATCCAGTTTCGTGTCCGGTAAAATGAACAATTATTGGTATTTATAGATATCCCGCCCACCGTACCCAGTCAAGCGTATGTGGTTATATATAAATACTTCAAATTATAAGTCTATATATTAAATCAACGAGGTATCATTTAGTTAATATAAAGCCCATTAATAGCCCATAGTCTAATTTCCACAAGTGTCGTTCTTTTATCCAAACCCCAATTATGGTACAAAGCCCAATTACCCAATTTAAATATTTAGCCAAATATCGCGATTACTTCGGCATTAAATAAGCATAATAATAACTTAGCTAGGAGACATTAATTTAAAAAGGTTGAACATAACTTACAATGATTAATAATAGCGTAGCGTTACACAGACAGAATTTCGACTTACACCCTTACAACATTCGCTAACATACCCTTATTATTAGAATTTAAAATTAAAATTAAAATTATAATATATATATATATATATATATATATATATATATATATATATATATATATATATATATATATATATATATATATATATATATATATATACGTGAGAGAGATAGAGAAAAAGATATATTAAGATAATTCAAAACTGTTAAATTTATAGGCATGTGGCTACAAAAAGTGGCCCATGCGATCGCATGGATATTAAGCCTACAGGCCATGCGATCGCATGGAGGTAGGTACCAGGTCACATTGCTTTGTTTTCTTTCTTGCCGACGGTTTTTATAAATAAATATAATATATAAATAATTTTAAGAATTATTTAAATATTATATTATATTTATGTGCATAGTTGACTCGTAATTTTTAGTCCGTTGCGTCGAGCGTTGAGAGTTGACTCTAGTCTCGTTCCGGATTTTTGAACGTCCTTGCGTACAATTTAATATCTTGTATTTTGCGTTTCGCGTCTTGTACTCTTGTAATTTTGAGACGTTTCTCATCAATAATTTGAACCACTTTGATTGTACTTTGTACTTTTGAGCTTTTTGGTCGTTTGCGTCTTCAATTCGTCGAATCTGTCTTTTGTCTTCACCTTTTATTATTTAAACGAATATTACTTGTAAATAGAACAATTGCCACTAAAAGCTTGTCTTTCTTGAGGGATAATGCTATGAAATATATGTTCGTTTTTAGCATTATCATCAATCCACTACTTCCAAATCAAGTGATGTACCTGTTTCAGACACCATTCTTCCAACCACCGATGTTTGAAAAGAAGAAGTGCTCGTATAAGGACTTTCTTAGTTGTCAACCTTCAGAGTATACTGGTAAAACTGACCCGACTGAGACTCTAAATTGGCTCAGGTGAAACGACCCGTCCTAATCCATCTGGACGAAGTCCATATCGATTGTAAACGATTCACAATAGTTGGTTACATCGCGAGGTACTTGACCTCTATATGCCTACCACTTCATAATATATTCAACTATAATTGACTTAATAATAATCTTGATGAACTCAATGACTCAAATGCAACGTCTTTTGAAATAAGTCATGAACGACTCCAAGTAATATCTCTAAAATGAGCAAATGCACAGCGGAAGATTTCTTTCGTACCTGAGAATAAACATGCTTTAAAGTGTCAACCAAAAGGTTGGTGAGTTCATTAGTTTATCATAATCGATCATTTTCATCATTTTAATACACCACAAAATTTTCATTTTCAGCTCTCATAAATATACGTCCCATGCATAGAGACAAAAATCATTCATATGGATTGAACACCTTGTAACCGACATTAACAAGATGCATATAAGAATATCCCCTATCATTCCGGGAAATCCTTCGGACATGATAAAAACAACATAGAAGTACTAAAGCATCCGGTACTTTGGATGGGGTTCGTTAGGCCCAATAGATCTATCTTTAGGATTCGCGTCAATTAGTAGATCGGTTTACTAATTCTTAGGTTACCAAGCATAAAGGGGCATATTCGGCTTCGATCATTCAACCATATAATGAAGTTTCGATTACTTGTGTCTATTTCGTAAAACAGTTATAAAAGCAGCGCATGTATTCTCAGTCCCAAAAATATATATTGCAAAAGCATTTAAAAAGGGAGTAATGAAACTCACCTAATGTATTTTGTAGTAAAAATACATATGACAATATTGAACAATGCAGGGTTAGCCTCAGATTTACGAACCTATATCATTTGTATATTTATTAAAATGTATAATCGTATCCGAACAAGTTTATATATTATAACTTAAATTATATATTATACTTATTTAGTTTGTGTATAGATTCAAAATATTTAATATCTATATATTTAGTTATATTAATATACCTATATATATATATATGGTTAGTATTATATAAAAATATCCTTAATTTGTTATATATAAGTATTTATATAAGTAATGTTATTATGTTTGATATGTGGTATATAAACCATTAATATAATTATAATATATATGTATTAAGTATATTTTAGGTACAAAATATTTATTTGTAACAAAAATGATAGTTTTGATAATAATGATTTACTAATAATAATAACTTTCTTAATATTGATAATACTAATAATAATAACGATATTGTTAAAATTGATACTTATGTTAATAATAATAATAGTAAAACTAATAATTACGAAAAATGATATTTATACTAATATTAGTGAGAATAATAATAACTTGTATTGTTTTTATAACAATAATAATAATTCTAAACATAATCATAATCATAATAATAATAGTAGTACTAAAATGATAAATTAATAATGATAATAACATTAATAATACTTATAGTAATAATAATGATAATTATTATAACACATATTATGATAATAATAATAATAATTATTATAATACTTATAATAACAATAATAATAATAATAATAATAATAATAATAATAATAATAATAATAATAATAATAATAACAATATCAATAACCATAGTAATAACACTAATAACAATAATAATAATACTTGTAATAATAACAATTACTAATGATAAACATAACAATAATAATCATAATAATAATAAAAATGATAATATTAATAATAATAATAATAATAAAAGAAAAAGGGACTACCTTAGAAGAAGCTTTAAAAAAAATTTAATGTCGCGAACCAGACTCGAACCCACGACCTCCCGCTCACCCGTCAACTCCCTTAACCACTGAACCGTTTCTGTTTTTCCTGATTAAATCCCACTCCATTAATTTATAAACTGTACTTATTCAGTTTCATTTTCTTTCCCTCTTTCTCAAACCAGTCGACCCAAATCAGATTTCAAGGATCATAACAGTAAACCAAAATAAACGTGTTTTGGATTTTCAACGAAACAAAATAATTCAAAATCATTGATTTTATATCATCAAACGTAAGAAGAACAAAAAAAATTAAAATAAAACAGTGGAGTGGCTCGTTCATGAACTCAAACATTGATTCAACAATTAAGACCGTTTCAGACTTCGATCTCAACATGAAATAGATTATAAATCATTCATTGAATGTTTCTGGATCACTAATTTTAACAGAAAAGTTAGAACAAAATCGAATTTTTGTGATGAACATGAAAGTTGACTTTTTAATTTACAAGTTTGACTCGAAAATTAGAAATTAGGAAAAGGAATTGGAATGTGAATTTTTGCAGAAAGATCGTTCATAATATTCTTAACAAAACTATAGTAATACATTTTTAGGAATGATTCAAATTCGAATTTTTGATACGATGAACCAAGAACAAGGGTACTCGCCAGTTTTCTTTGTTTTCTGATTAATTTTCTTGATAAAAGCCCTCTGAATTGATAATTGATAATACTTGTGATATGCTCAATGGTTTTGTCTCATATTGTGAATTATGTGATTGTTAAATATACTGATAATGGTCGACATATAGGATCAATTTGTAACAGAAAAAAAATAAAAGTTGAATATGATGTGCAACCGATTTTGTTTGTGATTGTAGACTGAAATTGACATCAAACAGAAATCACATACATGAATCTAAATCAAGGAGAAGAAGATAAAAAAAATTTTCAATCAGATAGTGAGGGTGTTTGATTTATACGCGTAATATATCTATATATAAATTATATTTACTTATTAATACTAATAATATAAACATAATAATAATAATTATAATAATAATAATTATAATAATACTGATTCCTAATAATTATATCTGTATATACCGGCCTATATATATATATCTGTATATATATCTATTTGTATTTATATATCACTATATATGTATATCTCTTTATATGTTGATATATTTATAGATTTTAGTTAATCTTTTTAATAAATACAAATATAATAATAATACTCTTATATTATAGCTAATAGTAATAAATATAATAGTAATAATAATAATACTTTTACTAATGATAATGATGTTAATTACTATGAAATGTATAATAATAATATTATTAATAACAATATGTCAATTTATATATATATATATATATATGTATATATATATATATATGTATATATATATATATATATGTATATATATATATATGTATATATATATATATGTATATATATATATATATATATATATTAATTTTCATATTTATATATTATTTATTGACAATAATAACATATCTAATACTGATTTTAATAAAAAATTTAATATCATTTTTGGTACAAATTATATTATTAATTATAATAATTTTTAATTTTATTGTTAATAATAATATAACAAATATAACAACTTCTACTTATCAAATTTCATATGTATATATATATATATATATATATATATATATATATATATATATATACTTGATATAATAATATTATATAGCAATTAAAATTTTAACTTGTAATTACATTTAATTATTAATATATATATACATTATATAATAATATATGTTGAATATTTATTATTTATAAATTTTATATATATTACCATATAATCATATTTATTAATAAGATTCATATATATAGTTGTTCATTTTGATAATACATGATTGTTCTGTTTAATATTTTACATTTTTAATTATATAGAGTTGTTCGTGAATCGTCGGGAGTAGTCAAAGGTTAAATGATTTCATTAAATAGTTCAGAAATTTTGAGACTCAACTTTACAGACTTTGCTTATCATGTCGGAATCATATAAAGATTAAGTTTAAATTTGGTCGGAAATGTCCGGGTCGTCACATCAGGGAAGTGGAAAGAGCATTAGATGCTTGTCAGTGCGAGCCAGAGTTGAGAGTGTTATATGCCAGTCGATTGTTCAAGGGGCGAGCTATGGAGTGGTGGGACTCTATCACAGGTCATTTATCAAAGGAACAACTAAGTCAAGTGTCATGAGAGCAGTTTGATGCCAAGGTTCGTGAGCAGTATTGTTCAGAATATGATCCAGAGAAATTGAAAACTGAGTTTTTGGGGATGAGAATGACTGATGATATGACAATTGATGATGTTATTTTGGACTTTACTTCTAAGTTAAGGTTTTGTCAACAGTGGGTACCGCATGAGAAAGATAAAATTCAGCATTTTATTAGAGTTATTAAGCCGGAGTATCGGTCAATGGTTAGATTTGCTTCTTCTTTATCGCAAGCTTTTGAGATGGCTAAAGCGATAGAGGGTGATGTTAAAGCCGCAAGGAATACGGGAGTGGGGAGTGGTTCTTATGGGAAGAGGTCGGAAGGTCAATCCAGTTATCAGTCCAGTCTGAAATTAAGAAAGTCAACCGGGTCCAGTACGAGGGAAGTTTCGAGTACGAGTGGGTCAGGTTCCGTACAGAAAGAGTGGTGTAACTCGTGCAGATCTTACCACAGTGGACAGTATTCTCCAGGTACGAAAAGGTGTCTAAGGTATGGTATAGTAGGACATGATGTTCAACAATGTTCTTTCGGAAGCAATGTATGCTGGAATTGTCATAAGGAAGGTCATAGGTCAGCACAGTGTCTGGCAGCGGGTAGAGGGAGTTTCGGGGCAGGGTCCGGGGTGCAGTTGGCGTCTGTTGGTGGATCTACTGCATCAGTAGGACATAAGAGAAACGGTCCTCCCACAGCTATAGCTAGAGCTTATCAGATGGAAGCAGATACTGATGTTGTGTCAGAAGACTTAAACACTGGTATGTTCAGACTAACTTTGTTGTTGCTTTTGATTTCAGGAATGCGTGTTTAGTATGTTATGTAGATGATGTAATCTGTTTAGTGATAGATGATTTGAGGTAGTGTTAGCTGTAGTGATAAAGATGGATTTAGGTTTCTCGAATTTTCTTAACTGAAATGGAGACGTAATCTATGATAATGTATTACGTCTGGCCAACGTAAGCACATTTTGGTAGATCATGCGGAAGTTTCAATAAGATAATACGAGAATTAGGTTAGGTGACTACTTGATTAGATGTTGTTATGTGTTGTGTGACTGGTAGTTGATAGTATTTTTGTCATGACCTACGACTTTGACCAGATTCTGAGGATGGAATCTCTTTAAGGAGGGTAGATTTGTAACACCCGATAATTGGGCCTAGATGAAATGACCATTTTGCCCTTTTGTGCGTTTATATTGTTATTTTATTAGTTGAATGTTTATAGTCATTTGACTATTTGGTTGAGACCAGTTCGTGACAAGGGTCACAGAACAGGTTTGTTTATTTAATTTAGACTTCGCTTGGGTTGCCAAATGATGTACGAAATATATCAGATAACTGATAAATACCCGTGTGTTGCACAGTGTGGGAATTAACCTCACTTAAAATACTAGTGGTGTGTTCTTTCTTCCATTTTCTAGACTTTTCCTCTCAACACCGTACCTTCATATTCATCTAATCAAAACCCTAATTTTTAATCTTTGATCTAGAGCTCAAATTATTCATATCTTCTTGTTCTCTGTGATTTTGTGATCATTTTAAGGTAAGCATCTCTTTGATTCATGTCTTGATTCTTGCTTAAATTGGGTTTTTGTGTTCTTGAGTAAAAGTGTGATTTTCATGCTTGATTCTTGATCTTAAGTGTTTGTTGTGCTTAATTAATGCTAGAAATATGTTATATATATAGTTTATATGATGTTTTGGGAGTGGTTTTGGAGTTAGATCTTGCAAAAATCGAGTTTTTAAGCCAAAATGGCAAAAATCAGCGAGCTGGAATGTTCTATCAGCTTCTACACTTCTGAAAGGTCACCCATACGTGTGGCCACACGTTTGAGGCTCAACCACGCAGTTGAGGACTCACTCGCACGAGTGAGGCCTCGTCCGTGCGAGTGAGCACTGGTCAGTTTTTGGTAAACTTGAAAAGGCTGTAACTTTCTAACCGTAAATCCGTTTTCAATGAATAAACTATCGTTGGACTTGTATTGAAATTTACTATCTAATGATAAGGTTTTAAGAAACTAAATCAAATTTTATTTTGGTCAGAAAATGGGATTTTATTGTGTATGTCTTGTTCTGTACTCGTTTGGTGTCGTTATTGACTGAGTTTATGTTGTAGACTTATAATATGATGAATATATGATAATATGACCTAGTTTATAGTATTTATCAATTATATTATTGATTAGAACACTATACTGATTTTGTTTCTGATGTTTCCAGGTGATCAGGAGAAGTGAAGACTCAGAAATATAAGACCTCTGAGTACTTCTTGTGCTGGTTTTCGGTGAGTGGGTTAATCTAGCCGTTAAGGCATATAGTGACATGACCTAGACCGTTGACCTAGTTGCTATGCTTAGAACCTTTGTTGTTGTGTGATGTGGACTATGACCTCGCGCGTTTATTGGACCGACCTTTCTTCTGATCAGGTCGGGAGAGATCAACCTTGTTTCTGATCAGGTTAGGCTCATTGATGTTGTATGATTAATATAAGTCAGAATCACGCGTCCGTCGCGTGTGGAAGACTTATACTAGTGATACAGAGTTATGAGTTTTCGGTAGACTCTAGACTGATCAACTGGGGTTACTGGCCCGGCCAGGCCACCGAGTCTCTCAATGGGTTGCTTCGGATTACCCAGATGGTTGCTTCTGATTGATCATTGCTTGTAGTTATCATGGTTGCTTTAGATTGACCGTTGTTGAAGATGTGTTTATGCCTTAGTGGTCTTTGGATTTAATTGATTGTTGGATATTGTATTTGTATTGCTTTTATTTGTATGTTAATGGTAGATTGCGATGTTTCTGCATGTTCTAGTGATTGTACCTATGTGTTTTAGCTGTTAGATTAGTCCATTCATATAGCTCCGTGCTAACCCTTCCACCTTCCCCCTTGCAGATTGTAGGTCTTTTGCTTTTATGGACATGGGAGAAGATGGGCGTGTTGAGTTGTGTTCGACAAGTCTATAACTCTGATGTTGTCTATATGAAATCGAATATTAACGTAACACCAGTTTTTGATAACAATGTATTTATGTATGAAGTGTAATAATTATATTTATGTTTGTACGTAAGGGCACGTTTTGTAAATAAGAGTACCACTGTGTTATAAAAAAAAGTACGGTGTTACAGCTACGAAATACTATTGAGTACTCTTAATATTCTATATGATTAACTTAATTCTTTTGGGCTATTTTTGAAGGAAATGGCACCGACGACTCGTCAGAATTTGAACATGAGCGAGGAAGACTTCCGTGTTTTCCTTGCAGCAAACGTAGCCGCAGTACAGGCTGCAATGCAAAACAACAAAAATAACTCTGAATCTAGCAATGCAAATAATGCCACAAGAAATTGTGTAGGATGCTCCTACAAAGAATTCATTGCCTGTAAACCTCTGGAATTCGATGGAACTGAGGGTCCAATTGGATTAAAACGGTGGACCGAAAAGGTCGAATCGGTGTTTGCCATAAGTAAGTGCACTGAAGAAGACAAAGTAAAGTACGCTACGCATACTTTCACAGGTGCTGCGTTAACATAGTGGAACACCTATCTCAAGCAGGTGGGACAAGATGCTGCTTACGCACTACCGTGGTTAGCATTCAAACATCTGATGACTGAGCAGTATCGTCGCAGAAGCGAGGTCAATATGCTAAAAGTAGAGCTTAAGGGATTACAAACACAAGGATTTGATATTACCACATACGAATGACGATTCACGGAGTTGTGTTTATTGTGCCCAAGAGCGTTCGAAGATGAAGAGGAGAAAATAGACGCATTTGTAAGAGGGTTACCAGAAAGGATCCAAGAATATATAAGTTCACACGAGCCCGCCTCCATACAAAAGGCGAGTCGAATGGCTCATAAACTCATAAATCAGATTGAGGAAAGAGTTAAAGAGCAGGCGGCCGAAGAAGCCAACACGAAACAAATCAAAAGAAAGTGGGAAGAGACTAGTGACAAGGGTCACAATTTTAACAATCAACACATCAATCACAACTTCAATCGCACCAATTATTGCAACAACAACCGTCCCAACAACAACTACAACAACCATCCCAACAACAATAACAACTACAACAACCGTTTCAACAACAATAACAACCGCAATAACAACAATCCCAACAATAACAACAAGAGGCAGAAACCATGTCAGAGGTGTGAAGGATACCATCCGACTAGGCTCTGTACGGCAGTGTGTACTAAGTGTAAAAGAAAGGGCCATGGTACGACAAAGTATAAAATCTACGGATCAATGGCTAAGGGACCAAATAATGCCGGGACAAGTTATGCCGACATTACCTGTTTCGGATGCGGGAAGAAGGGCCATTACAAAAATGCGTGTCCAAATCAGGGGGATAATAATGGGCTAGGCTGAGGAAGAGTCTTCAACATTAATGCGGTTGAAGCGCAGGAAGACCCAGAGCTTGTTACGAGTACGTTTCTTATTGACAATACATCTGCTTATGTTTTATTTGATTCGGTTGCGGATAGAAGCTATATGAGTAAGGATTTCTGTGCTAAAATAAGTTGTCCATTGACGCCTTTGGATAATAAATTCTTACTCGAATTAGCAAACGGTAAATTAATTACAGCAGATAAGATATGTCAGAATCGAGAAATTAAACTGGTTAGCGAAACGTTTAAGATTGATTTGATATCAATAGAGTTAGGGAGTTTTGATGTGATAATCGGCATGGACTGGTTGAAAAAGGAGAGAGCGGAAATCGTATGTTACAAAAATGCGATTCGCATTGTACGAGAAAAAGGAAAACCCTTAATGGTGTACGGAGAAAAGAGCAACGTGAAGCTAAATCTTATTAGTAATTTGAAGGCACAAAAACTAATAAGAAAAGGTTGCTATGCCATTCTAGCTCACATCGAAGAAGTCAACCTCGAAGAAAAGAACATCAATGATGTTCCCGTCGTAAAAGAATTTCCCGATGTATTTTTGAAAGAATTACCGGGACTACCTCCACACCGATCTGTTGAATTTCAAATAGATCTCGTACCAGGAGCTGCACCAATAGCTCGTGCTCCATACAGACTCGCACCCAGTGAAATGAAGGAACTCCAAAGCCAATTACAAGAACTCTTAGAGCCTGGTTTCATTCGACCAAGCACATCACCATGGGGAGCTCCTGTTTTGTTTGTCAAGAAGAAAGATGGTATTTTCAGGTTGTGTATCGACTACCGAGAGTTGAACAAACTTACCAGCAAGAACCATTACCCACTACCGAGAATCGATGACTTATTTGATCAACTACAAGGTTCGTCAGTTTATTCGAAGATTGATTTACGTTCCAGATATCATCAAATGCGGGTGAAGGAGGATGATATTCTGAAGACTGCTTTTAGGACGCGTTACGGTCATTACGAGTTTATGGTTATGCCGTTTGGTTTAACTAACGCACCAGCTGTGTTCATGGACCTCATGAACCGAGTGTGTGGGCCATATATTGACAAGTTTGTCATTGTCTTCATCGATAACATACTTATCTACTCAAAGAATGACCAAGAGCACGAAGAACATTTGAGAAAAGTGCTAGAGTTGTTGAGAAAAGAAAAACTGTACGCTAAGTTTTCAAAGTGTGCATCGTAAAACCAAGCCTTAATACGATGTAAACCCCGACTATCCAGAATCGTGGAAACGCCCAAGGAAGTACCTTCACTCATTCGTAGGATTGACAACGCTAGGTCTCGAGTAAGAGACATCGACTATTACTTCCAACTAAATTTTGGGACGAAATTTCTTTTAAGGTGTGGGTAATGTAACATCCCGCATTTTTCCGTTAAATTATTTTAACGCCCGTCTTTTTATTTTAAATAATATCCTTCGTGACTAGATTCGTATCCTCCGTTAGCTAACATTCTTAATAATTTTCGTTATTGGATTATAACATCTCCCGTTAATGTGCGTATCTAAAATATCTCGTTTAGGTAATTCACGCACCCGCTTATAAACTAGAGGGACTAGACTTGCCAAAAGACCAAACCTTTGACTAGGTCAAAGTGGTCAACACCCACCTCCTTCTTTCATTTTCCATTTCATTTCCCTTTTCTTAAATACTTTCACCATTTTTCTCTCAATCTTCAAAACAAGAATTCATCATCTAAATTCGGATTAGGAGGCTAGCAACAAAACAAATTACATATTTAGAATCCTCTCTTCATCCTCTACAACTCGATACCAATTTCATCTCATTTGGGTAACTTTTTAAAATCACTAGATTTTGTGTTCTTGATATTTTTGAATTATAAAGTTGTTAATTAGTGTCTATGGCTCAAGTCTAACATGAATATATGATTTGTATGCTCGATTTGTTGTTTTGGAGTAACTAGCATGAATTTGAAAATGGGTTTGCTTAATCTTTGATTTTGGATGAGTTAATGTTGTTAAATTGTTTAAGTTCATGTTTTAATTGCGTTACTAGTATCACTAGCTTTGTTTTGATGCGTAGGTTGATTAAGAAAACTTCAAATACATGATTTGTGATTTTTGTGAATTTTGGTTAGGGTTTGATAAGCCTAAAATGAACTTTTGATGTTTTGAATGCCATGAAATGTTATTAGTAAGTGTTTAGTTGTAATGTATGTTTCATTTCCTTCAAAATGGCATACCATATGTGTGAATTGGATTCCCGAATCTTAAAATGAGTTTTGAGAACTTGAAACTTTGAAAATAGACTTTTAATTACCACTTGACGAGAAAACGATTATGGAAAATGATGTTTTTGTTTGATGAGACGTGTTTAGTTGTATCCCTTGTCAAAAGAGCTTTCCAACGATATAAGATACGCGTTCTAAGTGTTTACGGTTTGTGTTTTGTGTTTGTTTAAGTTTTGATTTGGGACTTGGCCATTTGAGACTGACCAGGTACCAGCACACGTTAAGTGTCATGATGCGGCCAGCCTATGTCGCGGCACGACATTAGGCGTCTCCAGATTTCTGTTTCCATTGTACATTATACGAAAAATGTGTGGCATGCTAGGGACCTCCGATTCACATGTAACTTGTTCTAACATGCTTATATATGAATAACTAGCACAGAAAAATAGTTCGGGACCCGACCCGAACGTGTTGACTTTTTTGTTGACTTTGACCCGTCTCAAGTTTGACTTTTTGTTAAACTTAACCAAATGATTATGCAATCTTTCTAACATGATTCTTTACTTGTATCTTGCATGAAACTTGACAATTTGATTCGCATGCTATATAATCGAGTTGTAACGAGCCATAGGACTAATTGAACATCTTTGACCGATCGTGTTTACCGTTGTTGATACAACCCTAATTGTTTAGGTCAAGACTAAACAACTTTCAAGCACACGTTTACTTTGTGAAGTACCTTTATTACTCGTGCACTCGAGGTGAGATCATAGTCCCATCTTTCAACAACTTTTATACTTTTAAATCATGGAATGAGAAACATATATAGTTTTATACTACATACTTTTATGCTTTGAACACAAGTATGATAACAAACATTCCACGTGCGAGTTTAGAACGAAATGCCTCAATTCGATTATCATTAGTTACACTTGCTGGGTGTAAGCGAGAACTTATGTTGTATGGATTCATATGGGTTTGACAAACCCTCATTCGGACGGTTCGCTACCATTATGCGGATGAAATATATCTTCGTGTTTTAGTGTAGGTTCTAACACTGTGTGATGGGGTAACGTTGGTTAAGTCTTGATAATTGAGTGCTCGCGTATAACAACACTTTTGGAATGCAAATGTTTTGGATAATCTACGTTATGGGAATACAAATCTTGTGGTTCAAAAACAACGTTTATTACTACACCTATGATTTCACCAACGTTTTTTGTTGACAGTTTTCTATATGTTTCTCAGGTTCTTGAATGATATATGATACATGCTTCCGCTCACTTTTGATACTTGCTTGGATGTCGAGTATACATGCATACATGGAGCATCTTTTGACTTTACTTTTACTTGTGTCGCATGGGTTTCATTTGTACTTATAAACTTTGTAATGTAACTCGTTGTAGAACTACTTTTGTAAACTTGAACCATCCTTACATTTGAAATGAATGCGACATGTTTTGGTCAAACGTCATTTTAAAGACTTATGACCACGTAACGGGACCTAAGTAGACGGCGCCGTCAATGACGTTTTGGTCGGGTCGTTACAGATGGTATCAGAGCGTTGGTTGTAGGGATTTAGAGTTCATTTATGTCAACCCCGAGTCATAGGGTACATTAGTGAATCTAGACTACAACCGGCATATAGACTTGAAGTAGGAATTACTTGACTACTTGTGCATTATACTCGAACTCTCCTATCATATCTAACTCTTATTCGATCTTGATCTTACGTTGATGAATTTTTTTGACGCGCCACCTTGACCTTATGAAATAATATTAAATGCACATGTGAATCAGGGTAATATAATTTCCGGGATTATATTACGGTGATTCACATGGACGTTCATGACATAAAGAATTGAAGGCGAGTCAAGGAAAATTTTCTCTACATCATCATTCCATATCATGATTAGTATTGTTGAGAATACTAATCAATGATATTCTTGTGTTTTCAAGGAACAATGGCTCGTCGACGCACTCCTCCCGAAACACCCGAACAAGCTCTTCAACGCATGATAGCCACCGCCATAGGTGCGGCTATGGCTAGTATCTCCTCCGACATCAATAACAACAACCACAACTGCAACAATCATGGAGCCGGTAATTCAAACGAGGGATGCTCCTACAAAGCTTTCATGGGGTGCAAACCTCACACTTTCGATGGGACCGGGGGACCGGTTGTGCTCACCCGATGGTTTGAGCAAACATAAGCCGTTTTTAGCATAAGTGGTTGTCGGGACCAAGACAAAGTCAAATATTCCACCCACACTTTCGCCGGTATCGCCCTCACATGGTGGAATACGTATGTGCTATTGGTGGATATCGATGAAGCCCACACCCTCTCATGGGCCGACTTAAAGAAAAAGATGATCACCAAATACTTTCCGCGCGAAGAGACCCATAAGCTTGAACACGAGCTAAGAACTTTAAAAGCGGTCGGGAATGATCTAAAGGCCTATAATCATCGATTTTCCGAGCTAGCCTTGATGTGCCCAAACCTCGTGACCACCGAGTCTCTAAGGGTTGAACTTTACATGGATGGTCTCCCCAAGAGCATCAAACAAGGAGTAATCTCATCCAAACCCGCTAATCACCAAGAGGCCTTGAATATGGCCCGCCAATGGATCGAAACGGTGGACGAAATTGAAGTGCTGACATCTAAAGTCGAGGATGAGTCGGGTGACAACAAAAGAAAATGGGAAGCCCCCCAATCGAGCAACGACAACAACAACAACTTTGCCAAGGAACCTTTCACCTCTGTCGGCAAGAAAAGTTATGCCGGGACTCGACCTTTTTGCAACAAAAGCCACAAGCATCACATTGGTGAATGTGGCAAACTAATTTGCCATCGGTGCCAAGGAAGTGGTCATATTGCCAAGTATTGTGGAAGTACCGCCCCCGTCACTCAAAAGGGACCCAACACACAAAAGCCGGGTATTTGCTACAAATGTGGCCAATCGGGTCATTTTAGGAATGAATGCCCAAAGAATAAAGCTAAAACCAACGCACGCAGTTGAACTTTAAACATTTACACCCAGGATGCCCGAGATGACAATGAACTAGTCACGGGTACGTTTCTTCTCAATAACTCATGTTTCCTACTTATTCGATTCGTGTGTCGATAAATGTTTTGTATCCGAGGCTAGGAGCCTACTCTTTGCACTTCACCATTTTCCCTATACACTACTTACGCCATTCAAGTGACCAACGGGAAAACTATTACGTACTGATAATTTATCGGGGGGTGTACGTTAAACTTATTGAGTGGATAATTTGAATTTTAACTTGATACCTATAGAACTAAAGAGCTCAAAACCTATTCGTTAAGAAGAAACGTTTCCCTTCGATTAGGTATAGATTATTGTGAACTAAGTAATTTCCGGTTGAGAACCAATATCCTTTTCCTCGTAGCAATGACCTCATGATATTACATGGACCCCGTGTGTATTCCAAATCGACCTCCGTTCCGGTTATCATCACTTGAGGGTTAAGGGAGATGACGTCTCCTAAACCGCTTTCCGGACTCGCTACGATAGTTATAAATTTCTTTTAGTACCGTTCAGTTTATCCAAGGCACCGTCCGTACTCATAGACCTCCTCAACCGAGTACGCAAACTTATCTAGACAAATCCGTTACCGTATTTAAATGATGTCCAAATCTATTCAAGTAAACAAACAACGTCTCCGCCTTACGCTCGAACTCTTGAGAAAAGAGCAACTCTATGCCAAATTCTCCACGTGTGGATTTTGGTAAAACGAAGTTCAAATTTCTAGACCATGTTGTTAGTGGTCAAGGTATTATGATAAATCTCACAATCGGATGTATTCAAAAAAATTTGGATCTCGCCAGTTATTACCGAAAAGTCGTTCCCCACTTTCCCCATGTTACTCGTCCTTTAACCTAGTTAACTCGCTAAGGGGAAAACTTAAATCTCTCCGTGTCTGAACCTTGAACGTAACTATTCACACAAACCTTACCAGCTAAATTCGTTTAGCACAATGGAATTCAAACATGGAAATATTTCTACTTGAACGCTCGAAAGGCATACTCTCTCGACTCAAAATCAACGAAACTGAAATTCGCTATTTTTGCACGAAAAATTTGAATACTTAATTATGGACCCGATCAACCCTCTCGTCATCATGTGCCACGTTACATAGCTCTGTTATTTCACCATTTCCATCTGATATTACGGGAACTTAAGATAACACCCAATCCCAAGATACCACCTTCTTCTTTGACTTAACGTCCTTGTGTTTCTGATAATCGGCTAACTACTACTCAACCCCGAACTATATAACTATGCGTACTATCTCGTTCCCCTTCCAAGCCTCAACTCATGGCCACCTCAAGGTGTAAACTCATCCTATCCTAAGTTCTCGCTTCACTCGCATCTTTTTTTCGCTCATACTTTCGTATGAGGAAACCTTTTTATCTAAATCCTCAACAGAGAGAGAGACTCTTCATGTATTACTAGTATTCACCACGAGGGCGACTAGCCCTTACGAACATTTTTTTTTCAGTAGCCGATAAGAAACTTGTTCCAGCAAACGCTTTCGAGCCCTAACTAACTTGTTCAAGCATATTTTAGAGGATTCTTTTGCAACACGGTATACCATTGTCATTTATCTCGGATCAAAATACTCGTTTCATTTCTAGTTTTACAAGAAGCTTTAGGAACACGTTTGTGACGACCCCGTTAAAACACTTAACGGATCCATCAGTTGGTCCCACAGCTTGATCGGACTTAAATGAATTAAATAAACAAAGTTGCATTCTTTTATCTCAAAAGTTTCCCAAAAAGGAAACAAACCAAAATATGTAGTTTTAAACAACCAACCATAGTAATAAACCAAAAGTTGACATAAAACCTTGCCAACAAACCCACAAGTTTAAATTATCTAAAAATAGAATGCAAGCTTAAGTTTCATAAATTGTTTCATAAAATCTGCCCAAATGCATACAGACTCTTCTAAACACAGCGGAAGCATCACAAAACTCAAGTACCTGTGAAAACATGCAAGTAAACTGTCAACACAAAGGTTGAGTGAATTATAGGTTTAAATAAATAAGTAAACTTTAGACCACAAGATTTAAAAATGTTAGAAAACATTAAACATTATTCCATTATCAATGAGCCACCTGGTAACCACTTAACCCTTTATTTACCCTTGCCATACACAATAAAAATATACACTTGGACAGTGTATCTACAACAAATTACGAAGTACTAAACATTCCGATTATAAATTGCTAGCGCGACTAGCTCGAAATGGGGTTGTCAAACTCGATAGATCTATCTGTAGGATTCGTGTCCACTGGTAGAAACCAATGATTACAGTTACCAGACTAGGGAATATTTTTGTCCAACTCACAATGAATAATTTAAATTTAATTGTCACTTGTGTCTAAACGTAAATTAAATGCATGAAATCACATCCCAAAAATATACTTTGAAAAGTATGTAAAAACGGGACTATAACTCACCTTAAAAGCAACTGAAGAAACCACACAAACAAGCGAACAGCAAATAGAATAAAGTGATCAGGAATGATCACAACGCCGACCTATAAATAAAGCAGGTCAATATAAATAACTAACTTAGGTCAAGTCTTAGTATGATAGCTATTGTACATGTTGCAAGTAGACATAGAACAATACTCGACAAGCATCGGTTTGACTGGAGCAGCGTACAGACACATACTTTCTATTTTTAGAAAGTTTCTATTTTTAGCAGGTTTCCATTTTTGGAAAGTTTCATTATTTTTATCATAAGTTTTAGAATTAAACATAAGTTTTAATTCAAAAGTTCATCGGGTTGTATCTTGAGCTCCGGGTGTCGATTTCTCGCGAGCCTTATATGCATCTCCGCCTATTCAAACCACCCAACACAAAGGTGCACTCAAGAACACACCAAGAACAGTCCATAAGTTGTGGTAATCAGCCATGACACCACTTGGACCTTCAATTTACACAAAACCGTGTTTTAGTCAAAACGGGTGAACCGTGGCTCGGATTTAGGTGACCCGAACATGAAAGTTCATCCCACCATCATTCCTAACACACTAACACACCCTAAAGACACCAAGGAAGGTCACAAAGTCGGACCAAACCTGTTTCATGTCAATCCACATTTCAATTTTAACAAAATAGTAATTTGATCATAACTAGGGCTCCGGGAATCGAAACGACATGAATCCGGAGTCTAAAAATTAATGTCTTGATGAGAGGAACTCATTTACATACTTTATTTTAACATTTATCTGAGTCACAAACCCAGAATACACGAAATAGCTGCTGTCCAGAATTTAACAAACCGAAAACATGTGATTATGAGTACATCTATGCATACAAACACCATTACAATAATCCACAAACATCATACTACTAAATAATCATCAAAATACAGTAAATAAATGAAAAATTGAAAATTCTAGGGTTAGGGTTTATACCCTAATCGAGAAACGATCTATGTAATCGCGTAGAGAAGAACGAGAGGAACGCGTTGGTACTAATCACTCCTTGATCCAAGCTTTAATTTTAGATGATGATGGTGATGTTGGTGATGAATGGCGACGGCAAGGGGAGAGCAAAAAGGGAGAGCACAAAATAGAACTAGGTTTTTGGATAAATTTAGAAGTGATAAGATAAAAATATCAAATAAAGAAAAATAAGGAGTGTTAACCCCCTCCCCCCTTGGCTTCGGCCGAAACTTGCATGGGGGTGGGCCCCATGGGTCCACTTTTGATAAATTATAATTTCCTGATGGCCCGAAAGCCCGAACGAATCCCTAAACGCGAAAACACGCTTACGCGATTAAAAATCCGGAAAGATAACAAACGCGCGACGAAAAATAAATATAAATACACTATATAATAATATGATCTTAAAATATCATATTTAAAATATTTAGGATTTAAATATCCCAAAAACTCGACCTTTGGTTTGAAAACCAAAAAGATTCGCCGGATGGAAATCCGCGAGACGTAGAAACGTATAAATTAAAATATGAATACAAATATTCACATAACACATAATAATTAATATATATATATATATATATATATATATATATATATATATATATATATATATATATATTATAAAAATAGTAATATAGGTCATAGAAATGACGTGGCACACTAACAATTAACGGCCGTTAAATAATTAACGGAAAAGATAACGGAAAAAGTAGGGTCGTGACAGTACCTTCCCGTTACGGAAATTTCGTCATGTAATTTAAGCAGGCGCAGGGGTTGACTCGGCATCTGAGAAC
Organism: Rutidosis leptorrhynchoides; assembly: GCF_046630445.1. Lineage (NCBI taxonomy): Eukaryota > Viridiplantae > Streptophyta > Magnoliopsida > Asterales > Asteraceae > Rutidosis > Rutidosis leptorrhynchoides. The sequence goes on from NC_092336.1 coordinate 640,711,803, forward strand.
AAATGCGGGTATTTCTGCTTCATCTGGTCTTCACGCTCCCTAGTGAACTCGGGACCGCTTCTAGCGTTCCATCTGACCCGAACAATAGGAATTTTGCTCTGTTTAAGAGTCTTAACCTCTCGGTCCATGATTTCAACAGGCTCCTCAATAAAATGCAATTGCTTATCAACTTGAAGTTCCTCCAAAGGAATAATCTGATCAAATTCAGCCAAGCACTTCTTTAAATTCGAAATATGGAAAACATCGTGAACAGCACTGAGTTCTTGTGGCAATTTCAAACGATAAGCCACCGGTCCAACTCTTTCAATGATCTCAAACGGTCCCACGAAACGAGGACTTAACTTCCCTCTTTTACCAAAACGGATTACGCCCTTGTAAGGCGAAACCTTTAACATAACATGATCACCAACTTGAAATTCAACATCTTTCCTTCCCTTATCGGCATAACTCTTTTGCCGACTTCTAGCAGTTCTCAACCTTTCTTTAATTTGTACAATCTTCTCAATAGTCTCGTGAATAATCTCTGGACCTGTAAGTTGAGCATCCCCAACCTCATTCTAACAAATAGGAGACCTACATTTCCTACCGTACAAAGCTTCAAACGGTGCGGATTTAATACTTGCGTGGTAACTGTTGTTATAAGAAAACTCAGCTAGCGGCAAATATTTATCCCACCCATTTCCAAAATCAATGACGCACGCTCGCAACATGTCTTCTAATGTCTGAATGGTCCTTTCACTTTGACCATCCGTTTGAGGATGATAAGCGGTGCTCATATCCAATCTAGTACCCAAGGCTTCCTGTAAAGATCGCCAAAACCTCGACACAAATCGACTGTCTCGGTCGAAAATAATGGACACGGGAACACCATGCCTAGAAACAATCTCTTTCAAATACAAACGGATGAGTTTCTCCATCGAATCCGTTTCCCTAATCGGCAAAAAGTGAGCCGACTTAGTGAGTCGATCTACAATCACCCAAATTGCATCATAGCCACCTGAAACTCTTGGTAACTTAGTAATAAAATCCATAGTGATACCTTCCCACTTCCACTCGGGAATTTCTGGTTGCACCAAAAGTCCAGACGGTTTTTGATGTTCAGCTTTGACCTTAGCACAGGTCAAACACTTAGCCACATACGTAGCCACATCACCTTTCAAATTATGCCACCAATACAGCTCCTTAAGATCCTGATACATCTTTCCTGAACCAGGATGAATAGAGTATCTAGACTTATGAGCCTCATCCAAAACAAGTTGTCGAAGACCTCCAAATTTCGGAACCCAAAGACGTCCCGCAAAATACCTAGTACCATCAGCTAGTACTTCAAACTTCTTAGCTACCTTTTCTACATTCTCCTTCACGAAATTCTCCTCCTTTAAGGCTTCTTGTTGTGCCTCAAGAATCTGCCTAACAAGTTTTGATCTAACTGTCATATTCAAGGCCCTAACCCTGCGAGGTTCAGTCCTTTCTTTACGACTCAATGCATCAGCCACAACATTGGCCTTACCCGGGTGATACAAAAGGTGACAATTATAATCATTCAACGTCTCAATCCATCTTCGTTGTCTCATGTTTAACTGTTTCTGATCGAGGATATGTTGAAGACTCTTATGATCGGTGTACACAGTACTCTTAACACCATAAAGATAGTGTCTCCAAATTTTAAGAGCAAAAACAACAACCCCCAACTCTAAATCATGAGTTGTATAGTTCTGTTCTTGAATCTTCAACTGTCGTGACGCATACGCAATAACCTTCTTTCGTTGCATCAAAACACAACCATAGCCTTGTCGCGATGCATCACAATAAACAACAAAATCGTCATTACCCTCTGGTAGTGACAAAATTGGAGCGGTAGTCAACTTCTTCTTCAAAATCTTAAAAGCATCCTCTTGTTCATCCTTCCACTCATACTTCTTCCCCTTATGCGTTAAAGCAGTCAGAGGTTTCGCAATACGAGAGAAATCCTGAATGAACCTTCGATAGTAACCTGCCAACCCTAAGAACTGACGAATCTGAGTAGGAGTTTTCGGGGTTTCCCACTTCCCAATCGCCTCAATTTTAGCAGGATCAACTTGTATTCCCTGTTTACTAACAATATGACCAAGGAACTGAACTTCTCTTAACCAAAAAGCACACTTAGAGAACTTAGTGTACAACTCTTCTTTCTTTAACAAATCAAGCACTAACCTCAAGTGTTCTTCGTGCTCTTCATCACTCTTAGAATAGATAAGGATGTCGTCGATGAAAACAATAACGAACTTTTACAGATAGGGTCTACACACACGGTTCATGAGGTCCATGAACACAGCAGGTGCATTTGTCAATCCGAACGGCATAACAAGAAATTCAAAGTGACCGTAACGGGTGCGAAAAGCAGTTTTTGAAACATCAGATTCTTTAACACGCAACTGATGATAGCCAGAACGAAGATCAATTTTTGAATAAACAGAAGAACCCTGAAGCTGATCGAACAGATCATCAATTCTCGGAAGAGGATAACGATTTTTAACAGTGAGCTTATTCAGTTCACGATAATCAATGCATAAACGAAAAGAACCATCTTTCTTCTTAACAAATAGAATAGGAGCTCCCCAAGGGGACAAGCTAGGACGAATGAAACCTTTGTCTAACAACTCACGAAGTTGACTCGACAATTCTTGAAGTTCGGAAGGCGCAAGACGATAAGGAGCACGTGCTACAGGAGCAGCACCGGGAACAAGATCAATTTGAAATTCTACCACGCATTACGGCGGAAGGCCAGGTAAGTCATCGGGAAACACCTCGGGAAAATCCCTAACAATGTGAACGTCATCAACGTTCTTTACTTCCTTACTAGGATCAACAACATGAGCAAGAATAGCATGACAGCCCTTGCGGAGATGTTTACGAACTTTCATACAGCTAATAAGGTTTAACTGTGTGCATTTCTTATCTCCAAAGACCATCAGTGGCTCTCCAATCACATCAGTAATACGAATAGCCTTATCATAACACACGATCTCAGCACGGTTCGCGGACAACCAATCCATACCAATAACAATATCAAAACTACCAAGTTCAATCGGTACCAAATCTATCTCAAAATCCTTACCACCCAGATTAATGTTACATTTACGATGTACAGTCTTAGCAGTAAGTTCTTTACCATTAGCTACTTCAACAACATAAGTATTGTCTAAGGGAGTTAACGGCGTTTTGATTCTCGGACTTAATTTACTCGACACGAAACTTAAATCAGCCCCTGAATCAAATAGTACATAAACTGATAAATCGTTGACTGAGAACGTACCAGTAACAAGCTTAGGATCTTCCTCCGCATCCTTAGCATTAATGTTGAACGCTCAGCCGCGTGCAATTTCAGCAGTCTTCTTGTTGGGACAAGCATCTCGGAAATGCCCCGGCTTCCCACACTCATAACAAACCCTTGGATTACCTCCATTATTCGGTTTCCCATTACCATTTCCGTTACCACCTCTATTTCCAACATTATTATTACCACCAGCCGCGGGAGTAGCAGAACCCGGCAAAAGCACTGTACAATCTTTAGCAATGTGCCCTTGCTTAGAGCACCTTTTACAAATAACTGTGCAGTAACCATCATGAGCTTTATAGCAACGAGGACACACACGCTGATTTCTGTTATTAGCACCTGAGGTATCCTGTTTCTTCTGCTGATTTTGGTTTTGATTGCGGTTGTTATCCCACTTTCGTTTCCCATTATCAGCCTTCTTAACCACCTCTTCACTAATTTCAGCAACTGTAGTCTTGCTTCTTCTCAATACCTTGTCATTAAGTTTGTGGGCCATAGACATAGCCGCCTCAATAGTCTGGGGTTCACTAGACTCAACCCCGTGTTCAATCTTCTCGGACAAACCATCAATGTAAGCCTCAATTTTGCGGTCCTCATCCGCATAAACCCTAGGACACAGCAAAGTTAACTCGAAAAACCTTCGTTCATAGGCATCTAACTCGGTGCCATGCATTTTCAAATTCTTGAGCTCAACCTCTAGCATCTTAAGCTCACCCCGAGGTCTATAGCGGGTGATCAATCTTTCCTTAAAATCATTCCAGGCCAAACCATAAGCTACATCGTTCCCCAAACTACTAACCAGATTGTTCCACCATGTCAAGGCACTATTCTTGAGAGTGCAACTAGCAAAACTAACTTTGTCCTCTTCACGGACCCAACTGACCCTGAAAATAGATTCGATTTTCTCGAACCAACGAGTAAGCCCTATTGGTCCTTCCGTACCACTGAATTCTTGGGGTCGACCAGCCATAAAAGTTTTGTGAGAGCATCCCACGTTGTTGTTCACATTGGCGTTAACATTAGCATTTGCTGCCATAGCAGCAGCAATTCCTTCATTGATCAGGCGTTGCATACGCGCTTCAGTGGACTCTCTTGGAGGCATGATCTTCAAAATAGAATAACACATCGTTAGTACCAAGAATAATACTAGTGTCATAAAGGAATAGATCAAAACACGAAAAGACTAACTATTAAGATATTAGTCAACTAACACTATGAGTAATAACATGACAGTTATGATTGTTATAGAAATAACCATCACATGCATACATATTTTATGATTACATCATACAACATACATAGCACCTAAAATACATGAACATATATTACGCATAATATAACATGCCAAGAGCCACAACATCAGAAATAAAACATGATAATGATAATAGATGTCATAAAAATAACCATCCATACATAATGAAAAAAAATATCCCATAACAAAATCTTAATAAAATCCTCGGCAAAACGACGTACATAACCCAAAATGTATGTATAAAAAGGACATTAAGTCTGATGAAATAGATAATCAATATGAATAATCATATCACATTTGCTTAGAGCGGGTGTGATAAGCTGGTCTAGCATGAATCTCGGTAAGATCCTCATACTTGCGCAACTTCCCTTTCACAACATCCAACTCTTCCTTCAACACACGAACAGTGCTCTCGAGAGCCTCGAACTTAGCCTTAACTTCTCGATCACGCTTACGGTTCTCATCCTCAACCCTATGCTTGAAAGTGATAAAGTTACCCATGTCGGCACGGATCTCGTCCATAACTTCATTATGTGGCAAAGTGCGCAAACAATCACTAAGGGCGTTAATACGTGTCACCTCATTATAAGCCCGATTCATATGAGTAATGGTAGAAAAATAGTAATGAACAGGATCATCGATCTCTGGTTGATTAGCACGGCGTCTAGCAGGAGACGGTGGAGCAGGAGCAGCAACGGAGTTATCGCTCAATGTCGACATCTGCAAACAGCAAAACCGCAAACCACATACCAAAAAGATATAAAAGCTAATAATATAACTTATACGAAATGAAATGCATATTAATGCTATAGCAAAAAGGTCGGGCTGTAGACTAGACTCTAATGCACCCTAAAAACCACGGGTTGACCACATTAAGACCGCCTAGTTCCCTAGAACCAACTCTCTGATACCACATGTGACTACCCCGTCAAAACACTTAACAGATCCGTCAGTTGGTCCCACAGCTTGATCGGACTTAAATGAATTAAATAAACAAAGTTGCATTCTTTTATCTCAAAAGTTTCCCAAAAAGGAAACAAACCAAAATATGTAGTTTTAAACAACCAACCATAGTAATAAACCAAAAGTTGACACAAAACCTTGCCAACAAACCCACAAGTTTAAATTATCCAAAAATAGAATGCAAGCTTAAGTTTCATAAATTGTTTCATAAAATCTGCCCAAATGCATGCAGACTCTTCTAAACACAGCGGAAGCATCACAAAACTCAAGTACCTATGAAAACATGCAAGTAAACTATCAATACAAAGGTTGAGTGAATTATAGGTTTAAATAAATAAGTAAACTTTAGACCACAAGATTTAAAAATGTTAGAAAACATTAAACATTATTCCATTATCAATGAGCCACCTGATAACCACTTAACCCTTTATTTACCCTTGCCATACACAATAAAAATATACACTTGGACAGTGTATCTACAACAAATTACGAAGTACTAAACATTCCGATTATAAATTGCTAGCACGACTAGCTTGAAATGGGGTTGTCAAACCCGATAGATCTATCCTTAGGATTCGCGTCCACCGGTAGAAATCAATGATTACAGTTACCAGACTAGGGAATATTTTTGTCCAACTCACAATGAATAATTTAAATTTAATTGTCACTTGTGTCTAAACGTAAATAAAATGCATGAAATCACATCCCAAAAATATACTTTGAAAAGTATGTAAAAACGGGACTATAAATCACCTTAAAAGCAACTGAAGAAACCACACAAACAAGCGAACAGCAAATAGAATAAAGTGATCAGGAATGATCACAATGCCGACCTATAAATAAAGCAGGTCGATATAAATAACTAACTTAGGTCAAGTCTTAGTATGATAGCTATTGTACATGTTGCAAGTAGACATAGAACAATACTCGGCAAGCATCGGTTTGACTGGAACAGCGTACGAACACATACTTTCTATTTTTAGAAAGTTTCTATTTTTAGCAGGTTTCCATTTTTGGAAAGTTTCATTATTTTTATCATAAGTTTTAGAATTAAACATAAGTTTTAATTCAAAAGTTCATCGGGTTGTATCTTGAGCCCCAGGTGTCGATTTCTGGCGAGCCTTATATGCATCTTCGCCTATTCAAACCACCCGACACAAAGGTGCACTCAAGAACACACCAAGAACAGTCCACAAGTCGTGGTAATCAGCCATGACACCACTTGGACCTTCAATTTACACAAAACCGTGTTTTAGTCGAAACGGGTGAACCGTGGCTCGGATTTAGGTGACCCGAACATGAAAGTTCATCCCACCATCAGTCCTAACACACTAACACACCCTAAAGACACCAAGGAAGGTCACAAAGTCGGACCAAACCTGTTTCATGTCAATCCACATTTCAATTTTAACAAAATAGTAATTTGATCATAACTAGGGCTCCGGGAATCGAAACGACATGAATCCGGAGTCTAAAATTAATGTCTTGATGAGAGGAACTCATTTACATACTTTATTTTAACATTTATCTCAGTCACAAACCCAGAATACACGAAATATCTGCTGTCCAGAATTTACCAAACCGAAAACATGTGATTATGAGTACATCTATGCATACAAACACCATTACAAGAATCCACAAACATCATACTACTAAATAATCATCAAAATACAGTAAATAAATGAAAAATTGAAAATTCTAGGGTTAGGGTTTATACCCTAATCGAGAAACGATCTATGTAATCGCGTAGAGAAGAACGAGAGGAACGCGTTGTTACTAATCACTCCTTGATCCAAGCTTTAATTTTAGATGATGATGGTGATGTTGGTGATGAATGGTGACGGCAAGGGGAGAGCAAAAAGGGAGAGCACAAAATAGAACTAGGTTTTTGGATAAATTTAGAAGTGATAAGATAAAAATATCAAATAAAGAAAAATAAGGAGTGTTAACCCCCTCCCCCCTTGGCTTTGGCCGAAACTTGCATGGGGGTGGGCCCCATGGGTCCACTTTTGATAAATTATAATTTCCTGATGGCCCGAAAGCCCGAACGAGTCCCGAAACGCGAAAACACGCTTACGCGATTAAAAACCCGGAAAGATAACAAACGCGCGACGAAAAATAAATATAAATACACTATATAATAATATGATCTTAAAATATCATATTTAAAATATTTAGGATTTAAATGTCCCAAAAACTCGACCTTTGGTTTGAAAACCAAAAAGATTCGCCGGATGGAAATCCGCGAGACGTAGAAACGTATAAATTAAAATATGAATACAAATATTCACATAACACATAATAATTAATATATATATATATATATATATATATATATATATATATATATATATATATATATATATATATATATATATATATATATATATATAAAAATAGTAATATAGGTCATAGAAATGACGTGGCACACTAACAGTTAACGGCCGTTAAATAATTAACGGAAAAGATAACGGAAAAAGTAGGGTCGTGACAACGTTTAAACATGAGTACCGTGTATCATCGACAAACCAACGGACCAAGTAAACGTACAATTCAAATCTTGGAAAGAGATGTTACAAACTTGTATTGTCGCCTTTAGTTGATCCCTCTTACAACGGTAGTTACCACTCGTATATTAATGCCGCACATTTCGAAACCTTACAGCACCACAATTTTTGTTCTCTTATTCGTTGGACCGAAGTAGGTGACAAGCAAATCATCAGATCCGAAATTCATCCAAGAAATAACCGTTGAGATAGTTCAAGCCCGAGAAAGGCTCAAGACGGCCCGTAGTCGCCAAAAGGACTATGCCTATGTTAGACGTAAACCTTTCGGATCCCAAGTCAGTAACCGCGTAATATTGAAAAGAAAAAAAACCGCACCTCGGAAAGGTGTAATCTGTTTCGGGAAATCGAGGAGAGTCATATCCGCAATATTGATTCTTTTGAAATCTTGGGGCGTATTGGAACCGCTTCCTACCGTTTAGAACTTCTGACTCAATTAAGTTTCCTTTACTCTACGTTCCATGTAATAAACTTAGAGACGTGTCCTGCGGAACAGGAACGTGCTACTCTTCTAGATAAACTTACTAACGATGACAAACACCTCTTCGTAGAAAGACCGGTTGAAATTATGGATCATAAAACGAAGCCTTAATACGATGTAAACCCCGACTATCCAGAATCGTGGAAACGCCCAAGGAAGTACCTTCACTCATTCGTAGGATTAACAACGCTAGGTCTCGAGTAAGAGACATCGACTATTACTTCCAACTAAATTTTGGGACGAAATTTCTTTTAAGGTGTGGGTAATGTAACATCCCGCATTTTTCCGTTAAATTATTTTAACGCCCATCTTTTTATTTTAAATAATATCCTTCGTGACTAGATTCGTATCCTCCGTTAGCTAACATTCTTAATAATTTTCGTTATTGGATTATAACATCTCCCGTTAATGTGCGTATCTAAAATATCTCGTTTAGGTAATTCACGCACCCCTTATAAACTAGAGGGACTAGACTTGCCAAAAGACCAAACCTTTGACTAGGTCAAAGTGGTCAACACCCACCTCCTTCTTTCATTTTCCATTTCATTTCCCTTTTCTTAAATACTTTCACCATTTTTCTCTCAATCTTCAAAACAAGAATTCATCATCTAAATTCGGATTAGGAGGCTAGCCACAAAACAAATTACATATTTGGAATCCTCTCTTCATCCTCTACAACTCGATACCAATTTCATCTCATTTGGGTAACTTTATAAAATTACTAGATTTTGTGTTCTTGATATTTTTGAATTATAAAGTTGTTAATTAGTGTTTATGGCTCAAGTCTAACATGAATATATGATTTGTATGCTCGATTTGTTGTTTTGGAGTAACTAGCATGAATTTGAAAATGGATTTGCTTAATCTTTGATTTTGGATGAGTTAATGTTGTTAAATTATTTAAGTTCATGTTTTAATTGCGTTACTAGTATCACTAGCTTCGTTTTGATGCGTAGGTTGATTAAGAAAACTTCAAATACATGATTTGTGATTTTTGTGAATTTTGGTTAGGGTTTGATAAGCCTAAAATGAACTTTTGATGTTTTGAATGCCATAAAATGTTATTAATAAGTATTTAGTTGTAATGTATGTTTCATTTCCTTCAAAACGGCATACCATATGTGTGAATTGGATTCCCGAATCTTAAAATGAGTTTTAAGAACTTGAAACTTTGAAAATAGACTTTTAATGACCACTTGACGAGAAATCGGTTATTGAAAATGATGTTTTTGTTTGATGAGACATGTTTAGTTGTATTCCTTGTCAAAAGAGCTTTACAACGATATAAGATACGCTTTCTAAGTGTTTACGGTTTGTGTTTTGTGTTTGTTTGAGTTTTGATTTGGGACTTGGCCATTTGAGACTGACCAGGTTCCAGCACACGTTAAGTGCCGCGACGCGGCCAGCCTATGTCGCGGCACGACATTAGGCGTCTCCAGATTTCTGTTTCCATTGTACATTATACGAAAAATGTGTGGCATGCTAGGGACCTCCGATTCACATGTAACTTGTTCTAACATGCTTATATATGAATAACTAGCACAGAAAAATAGTTCGGGACTCGACCCGAACGTGTTGACTTTTTCGTTGACTTTGACCCGTCTCAAGTTTGACTTTTTGTCAAACTTAACCAAATGATTATGCAATCTTTCTAACATGATTCTTTACTTGTATCTTGCATGAAACTTGACAATTTGATTCGCATGCTATATAATCGAGTCGTAACGAGCCATAGGACTAATTGAACATCTTTAACCGATCGTGTTTACCGTTATTGATACAACCCTAATTGTTTAGGTCAAGACTAAACAACTTTCATGCACACGTTTACTTTGTGAAGTACCTTTATTACTCGTGCACTCGAGGTGAGATCATAGTCCCATCTTTCAACAACTTTTATACTTTTAAATCATGGGATGAGAAACATATACAGTTTTATACTACATACTTTTATGCTTTGAACACAAGTACGAAAACAAACATTCCACGTGCGAGTTTAGAACGAAATGCCTCAATTCGATTATCATTAGTTACACTTGTCGGGTGTAAGCGAGAACTTATGTTGTATGGATCCATATGGGTTTGACAAACCCTCATTCGGACGGTTCGCTACCATTATGTGGATGAAATATATCTTCGTGTTTTAGTGTAGGTTCTAACACTGTGTGATGGGGTAACGTTGGTTAAGTCTTGATAATTGAGTGCTCGCGTATAATAACACTTTTGGAATGCAAATATTTTGGATAATCTACGTTATGGGAATACAAATCTTGTGGTTCAAAAACAACGTTTATTACTACACCTATGATTTCACCAACGTTTTTTGTTGACAGTTTTCTATATGTTTTCTCAGGTTCTTGAATGATATATGATACATGCTTCCGCTCACTTTTGATACTTGCTTGGATGTCGAGTATACATGCATACATGGAGCATCTTTTGACTTTACTTTTACTTGTGTCGCATGGGTTTCATTTGTACTTATAAACTTTGTAACGTAACTCGTTGTAGAACTACTTTTGTAAACTTGAACCATCCTTACATTTGAAATGAATGCGACATGTTTTGGTCAAACGTCATTTTAAAGACTTATGACCACGTAACGGGACCTAAGTAGACGGCGCCGTCAATGACATTTTGGTTGGGTCGTTACACATGCTACGAGCATGTGTTATCAATTTCGGAAACATTTGGGATCGATACCTACCGTTAGCAGAATTTTCCTACAACAACAGTTACCATTCGAGTATTGGGATGGCGCCGTTTGAAGCACTTTATGGTAGAATGTGCAGGTCTCCGATTTGTTGGAGTGAAGTGGGGGATAGACAGATTACGTGTCCGGAGATAATACAAGAAACTACAGAGAAAATCATCTAAATTCAACAACGATTGAAAACCGCCCAGAGTCGACAAAAGAGCTACGCGGACAGTAAAAGAAAAAAGATATATAATTTGAGATTGGAGAGATGGTCATGCTTAAGGTTTCACCTTGGAAAGGCGTTGTTCGATTTGGTAAACGGGGGAAACTAAATCCAAGGTACATTGGACCATTCAAGATTATAGATCGTGTCGGACCAGTAGCTTACCAACTTGAGTTACCTCAACAACTCGTGGCTGTACATAACACTTTGCATGTCTCGAATTTGAAGAAATGTTTTGCTAAAGAAGATCTCACTATTCCATTAGACGAAATCCAAATCAAAGAAAAATTTCAATTCATTGAAGAACTCGTCGAAATAATGGATCGTGAGGTTAAAAGACTTAAGCAAAACAAGATACCAATTGTTAAGGTTCAATGGAATGCTCGTAGAAGACCCTAGTTCACCTGGTAGCATGAAGATCAGATGAAGAAGAAATACCCGCACCTATCTTCAGAAGATTCGTCAACACCTTCTACAGCTTAAAATTTCGGGACGAAATTTATTTAACGGGTAGGTACTGTAGTGACCCGAACTTTTCCATGATTATTCCATGATTATATATTAAATGAAAACTATATTTTCATGATTAAATATTTCCAACATGTTAAGTAATCAAACTTGTTAAGACTTGATTATTTGAAATGAGTTTCATGTAGACAATTGACCACCCAAGTTGACCGGCGATTCATGAACGTTAAAACTTGTAGAAACGACATGATGATATATATATATATGGACATATATATGGTTAACATGAGATTATGATAGGTAAGTATCTCACTAAGTATATTAACAATGTGTGATATACATAAAAAATGAGAATATTGAATTATGAAGCTCGAAATGATATACATAACGATTATCGTTATAACAACGTCTTACTAAATACATATGTATTGTATTAAGATATTGATATACTATATTTAACATGATAAAATGATAATTAAGTATATCATTGAGTGTATTAATGTGAGGACCCGTCCTTATCCACCTGGACGAAGTCTACATCATTTGGTCCCATTGCGAGGTACTGTCCTAAGCATGCCATGAAGGACTCCAAGTAATGTCTTTAAAATGAGCAAATGCACAGCAGAACACTTAATTCGTACCTGAGAATAAACATGCTTAAAAGTGTCAACCAAAAGGTTGGTGAGTTCATAGGTTTATCATAACAATAATTTCAATATATTAATAGACCACAAGATTTCATATTCATAAACGTTTTAAATAAAATATTCTAAGTGGTTGAGCACTTGGTAACCATACTTAACATTTAATCAACGTCGCATATTCCCTTTATTATGAAATCTCACTACACCGTACCAAGTGTAGTCACCAAAACGAAGTACTGTGCAACCGTTGAATACTGGTCGTCCAGTCCGGTTGGGGTTGTCAGGCCCGATAGATCTATCAACAGGATTCGCGTTTACAATACCCATGTAAATAGTAGTTACCAAGCTACAGGGATATATGCCAGTGGTACAACTCAACGTAAAATATAGTTTTAAGTACTTGTGTCTATTTCGTAAACATTTATAAAAGCATCGCATGTATTCTCAGCCCAAAAATATATATTGCAAAAGCAATTAAAAGGGGAGCAAATGAAACTCACAATACTGTATTTTGTAGTAAAAAATACATATGACGTCATTGAACAAATGTAAGATTGGCCTCGGATTCACGAACCTCCAAAGAGTAGTCCTATACATGCCCAAGTCCGAGTTTGAACCCGCGACATCCCGCTAACCCGAAAAATATCCTTAACCAACCAATCTACGTATTCATTCTAAACTCATCATCATCTTCAATTATCATCATCATGATCTTAAACTAACATCATCATCATCATTATCTTCAACTTAATCTATCATCATTAACCAATATATGAACACCATTATCATTATTGACCCTTTTTAACACCATCGTCTTTTTAATCATAATCATGATCTTAAAAAAAAACATTCTCGGCCCATTAACACAAGCAACACAAGACCCAACGGAAATGGCAGCCTAACCAAACTACATGTGTCACGGCCCAACAACAAAAAAATAGTGACCTACGGCCTAATAAGTTTTTAGCCCATGAACTAAATAAAAGAAACCCAAATGGTGTGTTTGCTTTATAAACTGGAACCAGGAGTCAAACTCGGAATCTTCTTCTCAGCTCATCACATAATCATCATCTCAATTCACCGTTCACGACTCATCATTATCAAAACCGTATTAACATTATTATATTTTTATCACTACTCTAAGATCCTAATTTCTATGCTTCATTTAGTTTTTAAAAAACAACGTCCCTTTTAAATCTTGCCAATTTGGTCGGCCCTTCCCCACGTGCCCAACATTTGTGTCCCTACTTCTATAATGCGTTTTATAAAGTACTTCAATATAGTAAAGTGGGCAACTTTTATGTATTTAAAAGTGATGTCTTGCAATAACAGATAGACTAGTTCATTTAGAAATAGAAACAAAGTCTATTGTAGCAGAAACATGCGTACAGCAGAAAAAAATGGTGGTTCTCGTTCGAAAATAAGGTAACAATCGTTGTGCAGGTTTCTATGCCGAATAGTATTAACGCATGTTAAAGTTGGCGGGTTGAAGGTGATCATAGGGTGGTTTGTGATTGAAGACGGTGTTCGTTGATGTTTTCAAGGTGTTGTGGGTTGTTCACGTTCGAAAAGAAAATAGAAAAGATAGAGAAGGAAGATGAGAGAGAGACAGTGAGAGAGGAAGGTGAAGGATGGTGATTATCGATGGTTCTTGATGGTGGTAATAGGTGATGACGGTTTGAGTTGTAGGGTGGCGGTGGAGGAAGATGGTTGTCGAGTTAGTGGTTGGGTCCTAACAAGAAAACAGAAAAATCATACGCAGGTGAAGGTTTTAATGATGGTGGCGATCAACAAGGATATGAAGTGGTGATTGTTTTAAGGTAATCTCGAATAGAGGAAAGCCAGTGCAGTTGACACAAGGTAGTGTTCGAGCTGTAGCCATAGTAACTTGCAGGTTGTAAGAGGATTCGAAGATGATGGTTGGTTGGGTTTATTGTTTACGGAGAAGAAACAAAGAGATGATATATCTCTATATCTAATAATGTACATGTATATATAAAGAATAAATTGATGGAAGAAAAGATAGAAAAGAAGGAAAACAGTAATCCCACTTTTAACAATAGTAGTTGTCTTTTGTATGCATGTTAATATAATTATATTGATTATGATTATGATTGTGATGTAGAACGGTAATCGACTATATCATATAATAATGAATTATAATGTAATATAAAATTAAAACGTGTTATTAAGGATTTTAAATTTTCTGCCGACAGTTTTTAATGGAGAGGGTATCGTGTCTTGCTAAACAGTTAACATTTAAAAGTGTCCCTAAAAATCCCAAATTTTTAGATTAAATGTATTTAATTATTTCACTCATTAACTGTGTGAAACCTGATAAAAAGGTTAGGTAATTAATTTATTTTTAATTCCAAGTAATATATACGGAGTACTAAAACTCAACTCTTCAAAGTAAAAATATTTTTTAATGATCCCAAATTTTATATATCTTAATTATGGATCATCATTTATCTTTTTTAAAATCACATAAGTTGGAATTAAGTTTATCTAAATAATAATCGAATGATCAACGAGGGTTACAATCATTTAATAATTTCATTTAATATACATTATATATATAGACCCATTTAATTAACAATTTTATTATTTCATATAATATTTTACATCTTTAATTCTAATAATTAAATTGTATTTTATTTCAAATTATCATACACACACACACACATACACACACACACACACACACACATATATATATATATATATATATATATATATATATATATATATATATATATATATATATATATATATATATATATATATATATATATATATATATATATATATATATATATATATATATATATATATACATACATACATATACATATTTATTTACAAGTAATTGTTCGTGAATCGTCGGGAATGGTCGAATATCAATTGAATATATGAAATAGTTTAAAATTTTTTTGAGACTCAACCTAACAGATTTTCTTCTTATCATGTCAAAAATATTAAATCGTATCAAGAGTTTGGTTCAAAATTAGTCGAAATTTTTCGGGTCGTGACAGTACCTACCCGTTAAAGAAATTTCGTCCCGAAATTTGATCGAGGTGGTCATGGCTACAATAAGATTGTTTTTATGATGAATATGAGTTAATAACTAGAGTTTTATCACCATTTAGTAATAGTGGTAAAACAATTCGATTATGTGAAGCGTACGAGTGAAGCTGTCACAAAAGAGTGAAATGAAGTAAATAGAGGTTCGTTTTAACTTTTGACGTTGTCTCGATTGAATTCCGGAATTCAAAGGATTTAAAAGAAAATCTTGAAAATCTATAGGATTTGATTCTTCGGGATTTATGGAAAATTAGGATCCTCTTTAATTTAATGCGATTATCTGTCTCGATTGCTTTGTGTGGTATCTTCTCTATAAATGAACTTCTTTCGTTCCATTATTTTCACCACTCCAATTCTTTCTTTCTCGATCCATACTTTCAAACGATTGTGAAAATGCATAATCCAGTTCTAATCCTTGTCCTCATCCTTACTATAGCAACATTTATTCTCCCTTTCCTACTTTCACCAGAGGAATCTACTTTCTTCTACTTCGCCTTTGGGGTTATAGTGTTTTTAATTCTCCCGTGTCTTTATGTTTCGATAAACATTGACATACATGGTTTGTAATTTATGCGTTGTTATCGGTTTTATATTATCTCTTATATTTTGGAGCTCTTTGCCTTTTTATTCTCCTCTCGACTCCTGGTAAAGCGAGTAATGGTCCAAAATTCGTAAGTATGGAGTTTCGAATGATTATAATGTTCTAAGCAGGAAGGAACGTGATAGCACAATTTGATTTTCAAATTTATCAAGGTTACAGAAGATAGAACTATCGAGAATATATTTTCTTGATATGTTCGGAGATTAAACAGAATGAAAGAGTTATGTAACATGATACATGATGACGTTAGGGTCTGTGATTCATCATGTTCCATTAGAAACTCAGCATGACTTACTGTAATATAATCACGTTGGCCGGGCGTCATTATATTATACTAACCCATGCTTCAATTCCCAACACTTCTCCAAAATTCATTCATTATTTATACTTAGATTTTACGGAAGTTTCCAATATAATGGCATACAGAAAGCACGAAGAGGTAGATAATTTCGGACAAGAATATTTATGAAAATATCCTCAGAAATATCGAAAATATTTATGATGATATTTTGGAATTTCTAAGTTCGAAGATTGATGAAGAAAAGTTTTTTTTTTTTCGCAAGATTTTAACATGACTTCGGAGTAAGATTTTCTCTAAGGATTTCAGCGGATCCAGAATTACCTTGATTCTTTGAATATAGGTTTTGGTCCTTGTATTTGTCCTTGGTCTCCTTCATGGTTATCTCAATCCGTTTTTCAGTACCAAATTTTCTATCGAGTGTTCCCAACACTCCATTCTTTATCATCAAACTTTTGGCCGTTTAGACCCTCTACCATTTTTCTGTTTCCTCTGCTTTTAATGCTACGATATCTGAATCATCGGTTATCAATCCGAAGTGGTTTCAGGAGAATTGTGTTTTTAGATGATTAAACGCTGGTGGTAAAATGGTGGAATATGAAAGATTCCCTGGTAATAATAAAGAGCACGCATATATATATCAAAGTTATAATCAGATTGTTTCGAATAAAAATTCGATGTTGATTTGCTGGAGCTGTGACAAAATTTGCTATTTTGAAAGGGATTACCAGGTTATTTTGAGTAATAATAACACTAAAGGAAATTGGCACTGCTACGAGTTAAATGTTCGCTCAGTTTTCGAGAGTTTTTCAGGTGCATAACTATATGCATCAATCTTTTCTTTTGTAGATGAAGTGCGGTTAGTTTATCCCATCGATTAAAGTGTTTTCAATAATCAATAAAGGTTTGAACGTGGATTGTAATCGTCAAGATACAATGAGATTTAAGATGAAATCAAGTGGCAAACTTGAAGAATTGTTTAGTTTCATATGTTATAATCAATATTTTAATTCATTTTAATTGTCCAATATTATTAGTCCACAGTCGATAGTCCACAGTTAACAGTCCAATAATTCATATATAGTTTAATATATAATATTCAAATTAATTAATACGTTTCGTGACCCGTATACGTCTCAGACTCGATCACAACTCAAACTATATATATTATTGTAGAATCAACCTCAACCCTGTATAGCTAACTCCCGCATTACTGCATATAGAGTGTCGATGGTTATTCCAAATAATATATATAGATGCGTCGATATGATATGTCAAAACCTTGTATACGTGTCCCGATATTTAAAGTGCGTAAAAATAAATAACAGAAATTAAATGACGATAAATAAAATTGCGAGAATGTAAATTGCGATAAATAAATTGCGATAAATAAAATGTAATCAGTTAGCTAGGAATAATTAGCTATGAACAGTTAGCGTGGATTCTTAACAACATTTTTCTCGTAGTTAATTTGTTTGTTTCTAACAAGTTTTATTTTGTCCAGTGTTTTCTTCATTATGCCACTTGTTGGATTCTGATAGATCAAAATCCAAATATGAAATTGAATGAAAATGGTTATTCTGTGGTGAACGGATTCGTATATCTGTAGATGTAAGTATGATAGTAAATGACTGTTGAATCAGATTCGAAGAATGTACAGTGTAACTTATTAGTGTGAAATCTAAATATTCCTCAAGTATTACCTACCCGTTAAAATATTTTCACCATTAACAGTTTGTACAAAAGAATTTTTAATTACAATCTTTATGAAAATATACATACATATATATTTTCTTCAGATGTAATCATGGATTTAATGAGTCAATAAGATATTAAACTCATTTGATTTATCGTTAGTACTAGATTACATGATCTCTAAAACATTAGAGATTACATAATCGCCATGTCGAACGAAGATAAATGAGGTAGAACGATGCGTAAGGCGATGATAATCGATGTAGAATGATATGTAGAACGGAGATAAAGTAGATAGAACGATACGTAGAACGATGATTATGCTCGAGGTACAGAATGAGATGTTGAGGTATGTGATGTTGAAACTTGGGTTGTTAGTGGTACTGGTGTTGATGTTGATGGTACTGTTGGTACCGGTGATGTTGCTGAAGCTGGTAAATTTTGCACCATATTCTCCAAATTTATTAATCGAGTGCAAAGCTCGTTGACTTCTTCCATTACTCCAAGATGATTGTCGGTCGGAACGAACGGATAAATAAGGTTTAGAATTTTAGATAGAATATAATCGTGGCGAGAAATTCGGGAAATGATGGTAAAAATGGTGTTTCAGACTGGTTTGCCGGTAAGTGCTTCAGGTTCTTCGCCAATAGGTGAATTCGGTTGGTGGAAGGGATCGCCTTCTTCGCGTCTCCATTGATTAAGTCGACTATGAACTCATTAGATGAATTGGTTGATTCATTCTAGTGACGCTTCTTTTGGAGCTTAGGTGAACATCCATGTCAGAATAGCTGTCGAAATAACTATCGGAATAGCTATCGAAATCTGAGAGACTCGAACTGGTTGAGGGATTCATCTCGTACGATCAGATGAAGGATTTTCGATAAGAAATAGATTATAGGATGTAGATTAGTACCCTGCAATACATAATTTACATATGCATATATAATACTAAAATCCCATAAGTTACGGAGGAATCTACGGAAGTTGTCAGGCAAAGGTAACAATAACAGATACACTAAGATATGAATTTATCTATACACTGTCTATGCAATAGAGGCAGTAAGACGTGTCTAGACTTTAAGGATGATAAGCAAATAATTTTCGACACTAAATGATAAGCAAAACTTTTGACATGCAGACACGGTCGAAGTCCAGACCCAATAATGCATCTAAACAACTATCATTTAGATACACTAATGCAAGACCTGGTTCGCTAAGACCACCGCTCTGATACCACCTGTGAGGACCCGTCCTTATCCACCTGGACGAAGTCTACATCATTTGGTCCCATTGCGAGGTACTGTCCTAAGCATACCATGAAGGACTCCAAGTAATGTCTTTAAAATGAGCAAATGCACAGCGGAAGACTTAATTCGTACCTGAGAATAAACATGCTTAAAAGTGTCAACCAAAAGGTTGGTGAGTTCATAGGTTTATCATAACAATAATTTCA
This sequence comes from Rutidosis leptorrhynchoides, assembly GCF_046630445.1. NCBI lineage: Eukaryota > Viridiplantae > Streptophyta > Magnoliopsida > Asterales > Asteraceae > Rutidosis > Rutidosis leptorrhynchoides. The sequence continues at coordinate 640,731,543 of NC_092336.1, forward strand.
ATATATTAATAGACCACAAGATTTCATATTCATAAACGTTTTAAATAAAATATTCTAAGTGGTTGAGCACTTGGTAACCATACTTAACATTTAAATAACGTCGCATATTCCCTTTATTATGAAATCTCACTACACCGTACCAAGTGTAGTCACCAAAACGAAGTACTGTGCAACCGTTGAATACTGGTCGTCCAGTCCGGTTGGGGTTGTCAGGCCCGATAGATCTATCAACAGGATTCGCGTTTACAATACCCATGTAAATAGTAGTTACCAAGCTACAGGGATATATGCCAGTGGTACAACTCAACGTAGAATATATTTTTAAGTACTTGTGTCTATTTCGTAAACATTTATAAAGCAGCGCATGTATTCTCAGCCCAAAAATATATATTGCAAAAGCAATTAAAAAGGGAGCAAATGAAACTCACAATACTGTATTTTGTACTAAAAAATACATATGACGTCATTGAACAAATGTAAGATTGGCCTCGGATTCACGAACCTCCAAAGAGTAGTCCTATACATGCCCAAGTCCGAGTTTGAACCCGCGACATCCCGCTAACCCGAAAAATATCCTTAACCAACCGATCTACGTATTCATTCTAAACTCATCATCATCATCTTCAATTATCATCATCATGATCTTAAACTAACATCATCATCATCATTATCTTCAACTTAATCTATCATCATTAACCAATATATGAACACCATTATCATTATTGACCCTTTTTAACACCATCGTCTTTTTAATCATAATCATGATCTTAAAAAAAAACATTCTCGGCCCATTAACACAAGCAACACAAGACCCAACGGAAATGGCAGCCCAACCAAACTACATGTGTCACGGCCCAACAACAAAAAAATAGTGACCTACGGCCTAATAAGTTTTTAGCCCATGAACTAAATAAAAGAAACCCAAATGGTGTGTTTGCTTTATAAACTGGAACCAGGAGTCAAACTCGGCATCTTCTTCTCAGCTCATCACATAATCATCATCTCAATTCACCGTTCACGACTCATCATTATCAAAACCGTATTAACATTATTATATTTTTATCACTACTCTAAGATCCTAATTTCTATGCTTCATTTAGTTTTTTAAAAAAAACGTCCCTTTTAAATCTTGCCAATTTGGTCGGCCCTTCCCCACATGCCCAACATTGTGTCCCTACTTCAATAATGCGTTTTATAAAGTACTTCAATATAGTCAAGTGGGCAACTTTTATGTATTTAAAAGTGATGTCTTGCAATAACAGATAGACTAGTTCATTTAGAAATAGAAACAAAGTCTATTGTAGCAGAAACATGCGTACAGTAGAAAAAAAAAATGGTGGTTCTCGTTCGAAAATAAGGTAACAATCGTTGTGCAGGTTTCTATGCCGAATAGTATTAACGCATGTTAAAGTTGGCGGGTTGAAGGTGATCATAGGGTGGTTTGTGATTGAAGACGGTGTTCGTTGATGTTTTCAAGGTGTTGTGGGTTGTTCACGTTCGAAAAGAAAATAGAAAAGATAGAGAAGGAAGATGAGAGAGAGACAGTGAGAGAGGAAGTTGAAGGATGGTGATTATCGATGGTTCTTGATGGTGGTAATAGGTGATGACGGTTTGAGTTGTAGGGTGGCGGTGGAGGAAGATGGTTGTCGAGTTAGTGGTTGGGTCCTAACAAGAAAACAGAAAAATCATACGCAGGTGAAGGTTTTAATGATGGTGGCGATCAACAAGAATATGAAGTGGTGATTGTTTTAAGGTAATCTCGAATAGAGGAAAGCCAGTGCAGTTGACACAAGGTAGTGTTCGAGCAGTAGCCATAGTAACTTGCAGGTTGTAAGAGGATTCGAAGATGATGGTTGGTTGGGTTTATTTTTTACGGAGAAGAAACAAAGAGATGATATATCTCTATATCTAATAATGTACATGTATATATAAAGAATAAATTGATGGAAGAAAAGATAGAAAAGAAGGAAAACAGTAATCCCACTTTTAACAATAGTAGTTGTCTTTTGTATGCATGTTAATATAATTATATTGATTATGATTATGATTGTGATGTAGAACGGTAATCGACTATATCATATAATAATGAATTATAATGTAATATAAAATTAAAACGTGTTATTAAGGATTTTAAATTTTATGCCGACAGTTTTTAATGGAGAGGGTATCGTGTCTTGCTAAACAGTTAACATTTAAAAGTGTCCCTAAAAATCCCAAATTTTTAGATTAAATGTATTTAATTATTTCACTCATTAACTGTGTGAAACCTAATAAAAAGGTTCGGTAATTAATTTATTTTTAATTCCAAGTAATATATACGGAGTACTAAAACTCAACTCTTCAAAGTAAAAATATTTTTTAATGATCTCAAATTTTATATATCTTAATTATGGATCATCGTTTATCTTTTTTAAAATCACATAAGTTGGAATTAAGTTTATCTAAATAATAATCGAATGATCAACGAGGGTTACAATCATTTAATAATTTCATTTAATATACATTATATATATAGACCAATTTAATTAACAATTTTATTATTTCAGATAATATTTTACATCTTTAATTCTAATAATTAAATTGTATTTTATTTCAAATTATCATACACACACACACACACACACACACACATACACACACACACATATATATACATATACATATTTATTTACAAGTAATTGTTCGTGAATCATCGGGAATGGTCGAATATCAATTGAATATATGAAATAGTTTAAAATTTTTTTGAGACTCAACCTAACAGATTTTCTTCTTATCGTGTCAAAAATACTAAATCATATCAAGAGTTTGGTTCAAAATTAGTCGAAATTTTCCGGGTCGTGACAATTAACAATGAACTATAGAAGTAAGATGAGACTACTAACTTAAGGATTTCGAAACAATATATATATGTAACAATTATCGTTGTAATAGTATTTTAACATATATATATGAAGTTAAGATATATTCATACACCATGTTATCATGTTAACATAAGAATTTAACATCTTATTTAAGTATTATAACAATGGATCAATTACATTTAACAAGATCGTTAACTTAAAGGTTCCGAAACAACACTTACATATAACGACTAACGATGACTTAACGACTCAGTTAAATGTATATACATGTAGTGTATTAAGATGTTATAATACACTTTTGGAAGACTTCATGAAATATATCAAAGTACTTCTACTTAACAAAAATGCTTACAATTACATCCTCATTCATTTTCATCAACAATTCTACTAGTATGCTCCCGTATTCATACTCATACAATACACAACTTCTAAGATGTATATACTATTGGTATAAACACTCAATCATCAGCTCCTTAGCAGCCCATGTGAGTCATTAAACATGTGGGAACCATCATTTGGCAACTAGCATGAAATATCTCACAAAATTACAAAAAATATTATAAATCATTCATGAATTATTTACATGAAAACAAACTTACACATCCTTTATATCTAATTCATATACCAACGACCAAAAACATCTACAAACACTTTCATTCTTCAATTTTCTTCATCTAATTTATTTCTCTCAAGTTCTATCTTCAAGTTCTAAGTGTTCGTCATAAATTCTATAAGTTCTAGTTTCATAAAATCAAGAATACTATTAAGTTTGCAAGATTACTTCCAAGCTTTCTAATCCAATCAAAGTAGTCATCTAAGCTCAAGAAATCTTTTTTATTTACAGTAATATATCTTTCTAATACAAGGTAATACTCATATTCAAACTTTGATTCAATTTCTATAACTATAACTATCTTATTTCGAGTGGAAATCTTACTTGAACTTGTTTTCGTATCATGGTTCTACTTCAAGAACTTTCAAGCCATCCAAGAATCCTTTGATGCTAGATCAATTTTTGTCACTTCCAGTAGGTTTACCTACTAAACTTGAGATAGTAATGATGTTCATAACATCATTTGATTCATATATATAAAACTATCTTATTCGAAGATTTGAACATGTAATCACTAGAACATAGTTTAGTTAATTCTAAACTTGTTCGCAAACAAAGTTAATCCTTCTAACTTGACTTTTAAAATCAACTAAACACATGTTCTATATTTATATGATATGCTAACTTAATGATTTAAAACCTGGAAACACGAAGAACACCGTATGTAGCGACCCGACCAAAAAGGTCATTGACGGCGTCGCTAACTGAGGTCCCGTTACGTGGTCGTAGTCCCTATAAGAGACTCGTTTGACCAAAATTATGTTGCATTCATTTGAAATGTACAAAACTTGCAAAGTTTAGTTTACCAAACGGATCGACAATATGTTCAACTTTACAAAAGTTATAAAGTATGAATGAAATAACTCGCGACATAATTAGTTTAAAATCCCAGTTGCTATAAATAGCGTAAGTATGTAGACAAAAGTTTTAATCCAAAAGTGCTATCCCTAGCGTATGCATGCATGGTTGACTCCAATCAAGTAATCAAAGAGAGCGGAAGCATGTAACAAGTAACCAAGTATGAACCTGAGAAAACATATAGAAAACTGTCAATGAAAACGTTGGTGAAATCATAGGTTTAAGTAAGTAAGTGAGTAAAAGTAAGTCGAACCACAAGATTTTTGCAACATTGATTAAATTGTAATACATTCTAAAAGTTAATATTCACGAGCACCCAATTATCAAGGCTTAACGTTTCCTTCCATAGAACCCCATCACAATAGTGTTAGAACATACACTGTTTCTCGAAAATATATTTCACCCGTAGACGGTAACGAACCGTCCGAAGTGAGGGTTTGTCAAACCCATATGGCCATACAACATAAGTTCACGCCTACACTTACACCCTACAAGTGTAACTAATGATAATCGAATTGAGGATTTTGTTCTAAACTCGTATGTAGAATGTTTGTTTTCATGTACTTGTGTTCACTTAGTTAAAAGAAACGTTTATGTTTTCTCATCCCAAATATAAGTTCAAAAGAGTAGAAGTGGGACTATGATCTCACCTCGAGTGCACGAGTATAAAAGTACTTCACAAAGTTAGAATCATGTGTTTGTTGGGTCCGTCGGGTTATGGATGATATGAGGTACTCATGTCTAAACGTGGTCCCGAGGCTTTTTTTAAGGCACTCCGAAATCTAGAAGTGAAACGAGAATCTCGATCTGAAACGAGGTACATTTCTGTAAGGTATGTTTGAACAAGTCCGTTAGGACTCGAAAACATTAGTTAGAACAAATTTCTCAAGAAATTCGCGTCGCGGAAGATTTATCGGTTTCCAAAAACGTTCGTCGGGACTGTTCACCCTCGAGGCGAATACTAGTATAATGTGGAGACTCTCTCTCTCCATTGAGAGTTTAGAATAAAAGATTTCCTGAACCGGAATTATGAGGGTGATGCAAGAGAAGTTTCCGCCCCGATGTGAGCATAACGAGTAAATTGTAGTTAATCAATAAGACTGTGCGAGGACGAGATAGTATACACGTGTAATATATGGTTGAAGTCGAAAGAATTCGTCATTCATTCGGAAGTATAAATATAGTTCGACAATAATCGAAGGTGTGTCCTCGGTATGGTTGTTGTCAGTACTTTCGGAATTTTCAGATGTCCAAACATGAAAAGATGAAGTCATGTACATGGCACATGGTGGTGATTAGGTTGATCGAGTCCAATCACCATCACGAGTCATTAGAACTTTGGTATGACTTACCGTAATATAACCACGTTGATCGAGTGTCATTATATTACGCTGACTCATACCTCCATTCCCACATCACTCCAAAGATTCCAGTTCGTGTAATCGTGAAAATTTAAAATGAACAAAGTGTAACGACGTCTCTAACGTGACTCGTATTGAATCGAAAGAATTAGTGCAACTCTAAAGAAGCGTTCCCCGAGGGAAGTGTATAAATGATTATTCACGTCAATGCGGTTCAAGTCAAAAAAATAATGTATTCCGGTACAAGAAGTGTAACGAATCATGATAACGAATAGTACGCAACCGTAGTGATAATTAGTGATGACGATACTCTAGGTAAGTAGTGGTGGTAATAACAAGAAGTGGTAGATAGTAATGAACACCGGTGCGACACCGATAGTAAGTTGAAATGATGGCGAATAATAATCTGGGAGACAGAGTTCCCGAACAAGTGTGACTAATGAAGTCGTTGTCGTCCTTACGCATATGAATCTTAAGTTTACGAGTGTTACTCGAAAGTGGTAGATTACATATTCGTATGATGAAAACCTGGTACCATTAAAAAGTTTTCCTAAGAATGATTCAAGTATAATGCACAAGTAGTCAAGTAAGTGCTATCTATAGCAAATGTATGTCAGAATGCAATGATTAACTATCCAGTTGTAGTCTAGATTCACTAATGCGTCCTAACGACTCTGCTAGACATACTAATGCACATCCTAGATCCCTACAACCAACGCTCTGATACCATCTGTAGCGACCCGACCAAAAACGTCATTGACGGCGTCGCTAACTGAGGTCCCGTTACGTGGTCGTAGTCCCTATAAGAGACTCGTTTGACCAAAATTATGTCGCATTCATTTGAAATGTACAAAACTTGCAAAGTTTAGTTTACCAAACGGATCAACAATATGTTCAAGTTTACAAAAGTTATAAAGTATGAATGAAATAACTCGCGACATAATTAGTTTAAAATCCCAGTTGCTATAAATAGCGTAAGCATGTAGACAAAAGTTTGAATCCAAAAGTGCTATCCCTAGCGTATGCATGCATGGTTGACTCCAATCAAGTAATCAAAGAGAGCGGAAGCATGTAACAAGTAACCAAGTATGAACCTGAGAAAACATATAGAAAACTGTCAACGAAAACGTTGGTGAAATCATAGGTTTAAGTAAGTAAGTGAGTAAAAGTAAGTCGAACCACAAGATTTGCAACATTAATAAAATAGTAATACATTCTAAAAGTTAATATTCACGAGCACCCAATTATCAAGGCTTAACGTTTCCTTCCATAGAACCCCATCACAATAGTGTTAGAACATACACTGTTTCTCGAAAATATATTTCACCCGTAGACGGTAGCGAACCGTCCGAAGTGAGGGTTTGTCAAACCCATATGGCCATACAACATAAGTTCACGCCTACACTTACACCCTACAAGTGTAACTAATGATAATCGAATTGAGGATTTTGTTCTAAACTCGTATGTAGAATGTTTGTTTTCATGTACTTGTGTTCACTTAGTTAAAAGAAACGTTTATGTTTTCTCATCCCAAATATAAGTTCAAAAGAGTAAAAGTAGGACTATGATCTCACCTCGAGTGCACGAGTATAAAAGTACTTCACAAAGTAAACGTACGCATGATTGTTGCTTAGCCTTGACCTAAACAAGTAAGTTGTATCAATTAACCGGTTACGACACAAGGTCGGGAGAAATGTGTTCAATTAGTCCTATGGCTCGTTACGACTCGATTATATAGCATGTGAATCACGTTGTCAAGTTTCATGCAAGAAACAAGTATACAAGAAGATTAGAAGGATTGCATAAGTGTTTGGTTAAGTTTGACTAAAAGTCAAACTTTGGTCAAAGTCAACAAAAAAGTCAACGTGTTCGGGTCGGGTCTCGGACAATTTTTCTAAGCTTAGAATCCATATATAAGCATGTTGGCCAAGTTTCATGTCAATCGGAGTTGCGTAGCATAGTTAGATTTTTACAAAAATTGGAAATTTTGGACAGCCACATTTCCACGCTTTAAGCCGCGCCGTGGCTAAAGGAGCCGCGCCGCGGCTTAACACTAGACAGAATACCTGGGCAGTTTCATGTATATGCTCGAACCAAACTTCAAACAAACGTAACTTATGAACCGTAAACATTCAAAACACGTATCTTATATTGTTGGAAAGGTAATTTAACAAGGAATACAACTAAACACATTTCATGAATCAAATTCATCATTAACAACAATGAAAACCTCAATAAATGATCATTAAATGTTCAAAATCGAAGTTTCAAGTTCATAAAACGCATTTCTAGACTCGGGAATCCAATTTACACATACGATATGCCGTTTTGAAGGTAATGAAACATACAATACAACTAAACACTTACTAACAACATTTCATAGCATTCAATGCGTCAAAAGTTCATTTTAAAGTTCATCAAACCCTAACCAAAATCATGAATTCAACCATTTTGCAAATGAAGCTTTTCTAAATCAACCAACACATCAAATTGAAGCTAATGATGCTAGTAACACATTTAATACATGAACTTTATCATTTAAACGACATTTAATCACTCAAAACTCAAGATTAAACAAACCCATTTCAAGTTCATGCTAGTTTATGCAAAACAACAAGATCGAGCAATTAAATCATATATTCATGCTAGACACGAGCCATAGACACTAACTAACACCATTTCAAGTCAAAAACACGAATTTAGAGAAATCTAGAGTTTTAGAAATGTTACCCAAACGAGATGAAGTTGGTATCAAATTGTAGAGGATGAAGAGAGGATTCCAAATATGTAATTTGTTTTGTTGTAAGCTTCCTAGATCGAATTTGGATGATGAATTTGTGAATTTGGTGTTTGAGTTCCAATAATGGAAGTAGAGAGAAAAAGAGAAAGAGAGGTGAGATTGAATGAGTGGTGGTAGTGGTGGGTTGACTAGTTGACCTAGTCAACTAGTTTGCCCACTAGCCAACTTTGGTCCCTCAAGTTTCAAAGCGGGTGCGGGAATTAACCAAACGAATATTTTAAAAATGCTCGAGTAAACGAGTGATGTTATAATTAAATAACAGGAATATTATGAACGTTACTCAATGGAAACCACGAATTTAAATAACGAAAGATATTATTTTAAAAAAAGACAGTGTTAAAAAATAAATTTAACGGAAAAACGCGGGATGTTACATTACCTACACCTTAAAAGAAATTTCGTCCCGAAATTTAGTTGGAGATAGTAGTTGTTGTATCTTCTTCGAAACTTTTATGTTGTAAATTCTACGAATAAGTGAAGGTACTCCCTTGGGCATTTCAACGAACTTTGACGGTCGGGATTTTACGTTGTATTGGAGTTTGGTTTCACGATTCATAGTTTCAACCGGTCCTCCTAGGAAATGAAGTTTATCGTCGTTAGTAAGCTCATCAAAAAGGAATAACAAGTTCTTGTTTCGCAAAACACGTCTTTAAGTTGATACATAGAATGTAGGATGAACGGAGACTCAAATGAGTCAGAAATTCTAAACGGCAAGCAACGGGTCCAAAACGCTCCAAGATTTCAAAAGGATCAAAATATCACGGATTTAGCTTTATACGTTTCCCGAAACGGATTACAACTTTCCAAGGTGCGGCTTTTAACGTTACACGGTTACCCACTTGGAATCCGAAATGTTTACGTCTAACATCGGCATAGCTCCCTTGGCGACTACGGGCTGTCTCGAGACTTTCTAGGATTTGAATAATTTTCTCGATCGTTCCTGAATAAACTCGGGCCCGGTGAATTGATCATTGTTTACGTGGTTCGACAAAGGAGAATGACGTTTCCAGTCATATAAGATTTCAAAAAGTGTGACGTTAAGACTCGAATGATAACCATCATTGTAAGGGGAATCGTCTAAAGGATAAAAATACAAGTTTGTGGTATGTTTTCCCAAAGTTAGAATCATGTGTTTGTTGGGTCCGTCGGGTTGTGGATGATATGAGGTACTCATGTCTAAACGTGGTCCCGAGGCTTTTTTTAAGGCACTCCGAAATCTAGAAGTGAAACGAGAATCTCGATCTGAAACGAGGTACATTTCTGTAAGGTATGTTTGAACAAGTCCGTTAGGACTCGAAAACGTTAGTTAGAACAAATTTCTCAAGAAATTCGCGTCGCGGAAGATTTATCGGTTTCCAAAAACGTTCGTCGGGACTATTCACCCTCGAGGCGAATACTAGTATAATGTGGAGACTCTCTCTCTCTCCATTGAGAGTTTAGAATAAAAGATTTCCTGAACCGGAATTATGAGGGTGATGCAAGAGAAGTTTCCGCCCCGATGTGAGCATAACGAGTAAATTGTAGTTAATCAATAAGACTGTGCGAGGACGAGATAGTATACACGTGTAATATATGGTTGAAGTCGAAAGAATTCGTCATTCATTCGGAAGTATAAATATAGTTCGACAATAATCGAAGGTGTGTCCTCGGTATGGTTGTTGTCAGTACTTTCGGAATTTTCAGATGTCCAAACATGAAAAGATGAAGTCATGTACATGGCACATGGTGGTGATTAGGTTGATCAAGTCCAATCACCATCACGAGTCATTAGAACTTTGGTATGACTTACCGTAATATAACCATGTTGATCGAGTGTCATTATATTACGCTGACTCATACCTCCATTCCCACATCACTCCAAAGATTCAAGTTCGTGTAATCGTGAAAATTTAAAATGAACAAAGTGTAACGACGTCTCTAACGTGACTCGTATTGAATCGAAAGAATTAGTGCAACTCTAAAGAAGCGTTCCCCGAGGGAAGTGTATAAATGATTATTCACGTCAATGCGGTTCAAGTCAAAAAAATAATGTATTCCGGTACGAGAAGTGTAACGAATCATGATAACGAATAGTACGCAACCGTAGTGATAATTAGTGATGACGATACTCTAGGTGAGTAGTGGTGGTAATAACAAGAAGTGGTAGATAGTAATGAACACCGGTGCGACACCGATAGTAAGTTGAAATGATGGCGAATAACAATCTGGGAGACAGAGTTCCCGAACAAGTGTGACTAATGAAGTCGTTGTCGTCCTTACGCATATGAATCTTAAGTTTACGAGTGTTACTCGAAAGTGGTAGATTACATATTCGTATGATGAAAACCTGGTACCATTAAAAAGTTTTCCTAAGAATGATTCAAGTATAATGCACAAGTAGTCAAGTAAGTGCTATCTATAGCAAATGTATGTCAGAATGCAATGATTAACTATCCAGTTGTAGTCTAGATTCACTAATGCGTCCTAACGACTCTGTTAGACATACTAATGCACATCCTAGATCCCTACAACCAACGCTCTGATACCATCTGTAGCGACCCGACCAAAAACGTCATTGACGGCGTCGCTAACTGAGGTCCCGTTACGTGGTCGTAGTCCCTATAAGAGACTCGTTTGACCAAAATTATGTCGCATTCATTTGAAATGTACAAAACTTGCAAAGTTTAGTTTACCAAACGGATCGACAATATGTTCAAGTTTACAAAAGTTATAAAGTATGAATGAAATAACTCGCGACATAATTAGTTTAAAATCCCAGTTGCTATAAATAGCGTAAGCATGTAGACAAAAGTTTGAATCCAAAAGTGCTATCCCTAGCGTATGCATGCATGGTTGACTCCAATCAAGTAATCAAAGAGAGCGGAAGCATGTAACAAGTAACCAAGTATGAACCTGAGAAAACATATAGAAAACTGTCAACGAAAACGTTGGTGAAATCATAGGTTTAAGTAAGTAAGTGAGTAAAAGTAAGTCGAACCACAAGATTTGCAACATTGATAAAATAGTAATACATTCTAAAAGTTAATATTCACGAGCACCCAATTATCAAGGCTTAACGTTTCCTTCCATAGAACCCCATCACAATAGTGTTAGAACATACACTGTTTCTCGAAAATATATTTCACCCGTAGACGGTAGCGAACCGTCCGAAGTGAGGGTTTGTCAAACCCATATGGCCATACAACATAAGTTCACGCCTACACTTACACCCTACAAGTGTAACTAATGATAATCGAATTGAGGATTTTGTTCTAAACTCGTATGTAGAATGTTTGTTTTCATGTACTTGTGTTCACTTAGTTAAAAGAAACGTTTATGTTTTCTCATCCCAAATATAAGTTCAAAAGAGTAAAAGTAGGACTATGATCTCACCTCGAGTGCACGAGTATAAAAGTACTTCACAAAGTAAACGTACGCATGATTGTTGCTTAGCCTTGACCTAAACAAGTAAGTTGTATCAATTAACCGGTTACGACACAAGGTCGAGAGAAATGTGTTCAATTAGTCCTATGGCTCGTTACGACTCGATTATATAGCATGTGAATCACGTTGTCAAGTTTCATGCAAGAAACAAGTATAAAAGAAGATTAGAAGGATTGCATAAGTGTTTGGTTAAGTTTGACTAAAAGTCAAACTTTGGTCAAAGTCAACAAAAAAGTCAACGGGTCGGGTCGGGTCTCGGACAATTTTTCTAAGCTTAGAATCCATATATAAGCATGTTGGCCAAGTTTCATGTCAATCGGAGTTGCATAGCATAGTTAGATTTTTACGAAAATTGGAAATTTTGGACAGCCACATTTCCACGCTTTAAGCCGCGCCGTGGCTAGAGGAGCCGCGCCGCGGCTTAACACTAGACAGAATACCTGGGCAGTTTCATGTATATGCTCGAACCAAACTTCAAACAAACGTAACTTATGAACCGTAAACATTCAAAACACGTATCTTATATCGTTGGAAAGGTAATTTAACAAGGAATACAACTAAACACATTTCATGAATCAAATCCATCATTAACAACAATGAAAACCTCAATAAATGATCATTAAATGTTCAAAATCGAAGTTTCAAGTTCATAAAACGCATTTCTAGACTCGGGAATCCAATTTATACATACGATATGCCGTTTTGAAGGTAATGAAACATACAATACAACTAAACACTTACTAACAACATTTCATAGCCTTCAATGCGTCAAAAGTTTGTTTTAAAGTTCATCAAACCCTAACCAAAATCATGAATTCAACCATTTTGCAAATGAAGCTTTTCTAAATCAACCAACACATCAAATTGAAGCTAATGATGCTAGTAACACATTTAATACATGAACTTTATCATTTAAACAACATTTAATCACTCAAAACTCAAGATTAAACAAACCCATTTCAAGTTCATGCTAGTTTATGCAAAACAACAAGATCGAGCAATTAAATCATATATTCATGCTAGACACGAGCCATAGACACTAACTAACACCATTTCAAGTCAAAAACACGAATTTAGAGAAATATAGAGTTTTAGAAATGTTACCCAAACGAGATGAAGTTGGTATCAAATTGTAGAGGATGAAGAGAGGATTCCAAATATGTAATTTGTTTTGTTGTAAGCTTCCTAGATCGAATTTGGATGATGAATTTGTGAATTTGGTGTTTGAGTTCCAATAATGGAAGTAGAGAGAAAAAGAGAAAGAGAGGTGGGATTGAATGAGTGGTGGTAGTGGTGGGTTGACTAGTTGACCTAGTCAACTAGTTTGCCCACTATCCAACTTTGGTCCCTCAAGTTTCAAAGCGGGTGCGGGAATTAATCAAACGAATATTTTAAAAACGCTCGAGTAAACGAGTGATGTTATAATTAAATAACGGGAATATTATGAACGTTAGTCAATGGAAACCACGAATTTAAATAACGAAAGATATTATTTTTAAAAAAAAGACAGTGTTAAAAAATAAATTTAACGGAAAAACGCGGGATGTTACACCGTAAAACCGGACATACGCCGTCGTAGTGAAATCGGGGGCTGTTTTGGGTTAAAAAAATAATAAAAAGTATCTTAATCTTTGAATTGGAAGTTTGTTTTCTGGAAAAATGATATTACATATGAACATGATACTATATCCAAAAATCATGGTTAAACACAAAGTGGAAGTATGTTTTTCAAAATGGTCATCAAGATGTCGTTTTTTCGACGGAAATGACTACCTCTTTAAAAAATGACGTGTAACCTGTATTTCTGACTATAAACTTATACTTTTTCTGCTTAGTTTCATAAATTTCAGTTCATTATGAAACCATAGCAACTTGAATAACTCAAAACGGATTTGAAACGAAGAAATGACGGGTAAAACAAAATTGGATAAACTTGCTAGTTTTAAGCTACGAAAATTTTGTAACAAATCTAGACTAAACATATCCTAACTAATTTATATTGTATTATACATATTATGTAATCTTGGGATACCATAGACACGTATACAATGTTTTGACATATCATATCGACCCATCTATATATATTTTTTGGAACAACCATAGACACTCTATATGCAGTAATGTTTGAGTTAGCTATACAGGGTTGAGGTTTATTCCAAAAATATATATACTTTGAGTTGTGATCTAGCCTGAGACGTGTATACACTGGGTCGTGGATTCATTCAAGATATATATATATATATATATATATATATATATATATATATATATATATATAATATATATATATATATATATATATATATATATATATATATATATATATATATATATATATATTGATTTATTTCTGTACATCTAACTGTGAACAACTAGTTATAGGTTACTAACGAGGACTGCTAACTTAACAAATTTAAATCATAAAAAACTTAATAAAAAATGTTGTGAATATATTCCAATCATAAATTGATATATATGTACATATTTGTTATAGGTTCGTGAATCGACCAGTGGCCAAGTTTTACTTCCCGACGAAGTAAAAATCTGTGAAAGTGAGTTATAGTCCCACTTTTTAAATATAATATTTTTGGGATGAGAATACATGCAGTTTTATAAATGTTTTACAAAATAGACACAAGTACGCAAAACTACATTCTATGGTTGGATTATTAAACCGAATATCGCCCTTCAAGTCTGGTAACCTAAGAATTAGGGAAATGGCCCCTAATTGACGCGAATCCTAAAGATAGACCTATTGGGCTTAACAACCCCCATTCAGGTTATGGATGGTTTAGTACTTCGAGATTATTATACAGACAAGAGGTTCTGTTTTGGGGATATTCTATGCATTATGTTAACGTCGGTTACCAGGTGTTCAACATATGAATGATTTTTATCTCTATGCAGTTTGTGAAATGCCTGATATTAGATGTGCTATAAACATGAAATCTTGTGGTCTATTATTATGATTTGATAATATATAGGTTAAACCTATAACTCACCAACATTTTTGTTGACGTTTTAAGCATGTTTATTCTCAGGTGATTATTAAGAGCTTCCGCTGTTGCATACTAAAGTAAGAACAAGATTTGGAGTCCATGCTTGTATGATATTGTGTAAAAACTGCATTCAAGAAACTTATTTTGATGTAATATATTCTTATTGTAAACCATTATGTAATGGTCGTGTGTAAACGGTATATTTTAGATTATTATTATTTGATAATCTACGTAATGCTTTTTAAACATTTATCGATAAAATAAAGGTTATGGTTATTTTAAAAATGAATGCAGTCTTTGAAAAACGTCTCATATAGAGGTCAAAACCTCGCGACGAAATCAATTAATATGGAACGTTTATAATCAATATGAATGGGACATTTCACATCCTTGGCGTTAATGTTGAAAACTCAACCGTGTGCATTGGGGTTAGTTTTCTTCTTTGGGCATGCATTTCTAAAATGACCCGGTTGGCCACACTCATAACAAACACCCGTTCTTGGTGCATTGGGCCCCTTTTGAGCGGCGGGAACGGTACTTTTACAATCTTTGGTCAAATGGCCACTTCTATGACATTTGTTGCAAAATGTTCTGCCACATTCACCAAAATGATATTTGTGGCACTTGTTACAAAAAGGTAGGTATCCGGCATACCCTTTCTTGCCGCCGGAGGTGAAAGGCTTCTTGGCGAAGTTGTTGTTGTTGTAGTAGCTTGATTGAGAGGCTTCCCAGTTCCTTTTGTTGCCACCCGATTTATCCTCGGCCTTTGGTGCAGGCACTTCAAGTACATCCACCGTTTCCATCAATTGGCGGGCCATCGTTAAAGCCTCTTGTAGGTTGGCGGGTTTTGATGACATTACCCCGTGTTGAATGCTCTTAGAGAGGCCATCCATGTAAAGTTCAACTCTTAGGGACTCGGGAGTCATGAGGTTTGGACGCATTAAGGCTAGTTCGGCAAACCGTTGATTATAAGCTTCGAGGTCATTCCGGGCTGCTTTTAAATTTCTTAGCCCGTGTTCGAGCCTTCGAGTCTTTTCATGCGGGAAGTATTCGGTGATCATCTTTTCTCTTAATTCGGTCTAAGAGAGTGCGTGGGCTTCATCGGTACCCACCGATTGCACATACGTGTTCCACCATGAGAGATCAATACCGGCGAAAGTGTGGGTGGAATACTAGACTTTGTCTTGGTCCCGGCAACCGCTTATGCTAAAAACGGCTTCCGTTTGCTCAAACCATCGGGTGAGAGCAACCGGTCCCCCGGTTCCATCAAAAGTGTGAGGTTTGCACCCCATGAAGTTCTTGTAGGAGCACCCCTCGTTTGAATTATTGGCTCCATGGTTGTTGTTATGGTTATTGTTGTTGGAGGAGTGACCGACCATGGCCGCATCTACGGTGGTGACTATCATTCGTTGGAGAGCTTGTTCGAGAGTTTCGGGAGGAGTATTGTGTTGACCTCGGCGAGCCATTGTTCCTTGAAAACGCAAGAATATCGTTGATTAGTATTCTTAATAATACTAATCGTGATATAGAATAAAGATAGAGAGGAAATTTTCCTTGACCCACCCTCAATTCATTATGCTATAATGTCGGAATGTCCACATGGATCACCGTAATATAATCCCGGAAATTATATTACCCTAATTTACATGTGCATTTGATATTATCTCATAAAGTCAAGATGGCTTGTCAATCAATTTAACAATGCGAGATTAAGATGAAACGGGAGTTAGATATAAATAGAAGAGTACAAGTATAAATGCACAAGTAGTCAAGCAAGTCCTACTTCAAGTCTATATGCCGGTTGTAGTCTAGACTCACTAATTCACCCTATGACTCAGGGTTGACACCAATAAACTCTAAATCCCTACAACCAATGCTCTGATACCATCTGTAGCGACCCGGCAAAATCGTCATTGACGGCGCCATCTACTTAGGTCCCGTTATGTGGTCATAAGTTTTTAAAACAACGTTTGACCAAAATATGTGTAACAACCTCACATTGGGCCTAGTAGGTAATGACATATTTACCCCTCTATGTTATTAATGTGATTTTAATAATTATGTGTTTTATAATTATTGTGTATGGGATAATGTGCGTTTTGTGACAAGGGTCACAGAACATATTTCCTTTTGTGAATTGGACTTAGAATGAATAAGTTATTAAAGATTTTGGGTTTCAGATAACTGGTAAATACCCGTGTGTTAGACGGGAGAGCTTTCCTTCGTGTGAAGAAACCTAAATTTAAATATATATCTGTACGTTTCATTTCCTTACCACTTTTAGCAAGAACACACACCCTAAACACCCTTTTGCTCTCAAATCCTTAAAATCAAGAAGTTCAAATCGAAGCTAGTGATTTCATGCATCAAATTCTTTGTGATTTCAGAATCAAAACAAGGTAAAAATATCAGATTTTGATGAATTGAAATGGGTTTTAAGTAGGTTTGAAAAAGTAAGCTTTTTTATGTTTGATTCTTACTTGAATGTGTTTATTATGCTTGTTTAAGGTTAGAAATAGATCATATATGTGTTATATAGTGTTCTTGGGTCATTGGATTGATCAAAACTTGCAAAAATCGAGTTTTTGGGTCAATAATGGCAAAAAACAGCGAGCCTGAATGTTCTAACAGCTCCCACACTTTTGACAGGTCACTCGTACGAGTGACCACGTGTTTGAGGCTCAACCACACGGTTGAGGACTCACTCGCACGAGTGAGTTCTCGTCCGCGCGAGTGAGCACTGGTCAGTTTTTGGTAAAATTGAAAAGGGTGTAACATTCAAACCGTAACTCCGTTTTTGACGAATAAATTATCGTTGGAATCATCTTGATGAGTAGCTTCTAATGATAAGGTTTTAAAACACTAAATCAAAATTTAGTTTAGGTGTAAAAAGCTCGAGATGCAATTGTGCTGCTGTACTTGCTCAACCGTGCGTCTGAGGCACTCACTCGTGCGAGTGAGGTGTCCATTCGCACAAGTGAGACACTTAACCATGTGAGTAGGTTTTATAATCACTATCATTAAGTGATAGGTCAGTCGTGCGAGTGAGGATACTCACTCGTGCGACTGAGCATAGTCAGTCGCACGAGTGAGACCTCATCCGTACGAGTGACAGTGTTTGTATGTTTGGGTCAAGTGCAATTCTGACCCATTTACTGTATTGCTGTGATATTAATGCTAATTAGTAATTTGATTGAAAAGTGTACTAACTAGAGAACTGATATTCTCAGGTGATAAACGGGAAGGTGAAGGCTCAGTGATATAAGACAACTGAGTACTTGTGCTTCCAGGTGAGTGGGTGTGATGACCCGTCCAAATCCATTTGGACGAATACATCATTCATCAATTTCACAGTGAGGTACTGACCTCTACATGATACGTTTTGTAAACATTGCATTCTTTTGAAAAAGCACACCATAAATGAATATCAAATTCTAAGGTTCTTGACATTTGATGATTTCTACATATACAATACTACATCCGTTGACAATGCAATCAAAATAAGATACATGGTGATGATTTTGTGAATGAAACGTTTTCTCAAATAAAGCATGTATGACTCCATGCACATAGCTTGTATAACATATAAGCAAACATCGGAAGACTTCTAGGAACCTGAGAATAAACATGCTTAAAAGTGTCAACACAAAGGTTGGTGAGTTCATAGTTTTAATATTGCGCATAATCTGTATATAAGGGTGGATCACAAGATTTCAGTTATTTCATCCAGAAACGTTTATCAAGATATTCTACAAGATTGAGCACCCTGGTAACTAAGCTTTAACGTTATAATAAGTACCTCTGTTTTAACATACATGCAACCAACATATACAATACACGCAATCCAACGTGTACTAACCTCAAATAGCATACGTCTATTTTATAGTTCAGGCTAGGGTTTCTATACCTGGAATAGACGGGGATGTTGTAGTGACCCGAACTTTTCCATGTTTATATATATTAATTGAGATTGATGTTTACATGATTAAATGTTTCCAACATGTTAAGCAATCAAACTTGTTAAGACTTGATTAATTGAAATAGGTTTCATATAGACAATTGACCACCCAAGTTGACCGGTGATTCACGAACGTTAAAACTTGTAAAAAAAAAAACTATATGATGACATATATATGGTTATATATATAGTTAACATGATATTATGATAAGTAAACATATCATTAATTATATTAACAATGAACTACATATGTAAAAACAAGACTACTAACTTAATGATTTTGAAACGAGACATATATGTAACGTTTATCGTTGTAACGACATTTAATGTATATATATCATATTAAGAGATATTCGTACATCATAATATCATGATAATATAATAATTTAAAATCTCTTTTGATATTATAAACATTGGGTTAACAACCTTTAACAAGATCGTTAACCTAAAGGTTTCAAAACAACACTTACATGTAACGACTAACGATGACTTAACGACTCAGTTAAAATGTATATACATGTAGTGTTTTAATATGTATTTATACACTTTTGAAAGACTTCAATACACTTATCAAAATACTTCTACTTAACAAAAATGCTTACAATTACATTCTCGTTCAGTTTCATCAACAATTCTACTCGTATGCACCCGTAATCGTACTCGTACAATACACAGCTTTTAGATGTATGTACTATTGGTATATACACTCCAATGATCAGCTCTTAGCAGCCCATGTGAGTCACCTAACACATGTGGGAACCATCATTTGGCAACTAGCATGAAATATCTCATAAGATTACAAAAATATGAGTAATCATTCATGACTTATTTACATGAAAACAAAATTACATATCCTTTATATCTAATCCATACACCAACGACCAAAAACACCTACAAACACTTTCATTCTTCAATTTTCTTCATCTAATTGAACTCTCTCAAGTTCTATCTTCAAGTTCTAAGTGTTCTTCATAAATTCCAAAAGTTCTAGTTTCATAAAATCAAGAATACTTTCAAGTTTGCTAGCTCACTTCCAATCTTGTAAGGTGATCATCCAACCTCAAGAAATCTTTGTTTCTTACAGTAGGTTATCATTCTAATACAAGGTAATAATCATATTCAAACTTTGGTTCAATTTCTATAACTATAACAATCTTATTTCAAGTGATGATCTTACTTGAACTTGTTTTCGTGTCATGATTTTGCTTCAAGAACTTTGAGCCATCCAAGGATCCATTGAAGCTAGATCCATTTTTCTCTTTTCTAGTAGGTTCATCCAAGGAACTTAAGGTAGTAATGATGTTCATAACATCATTCGATTCATACATATAAAGCTATCTTATTCGAAGGTTTAAACTTGTAATCACTAGAACATAGTTTAGTTAATTCTAAACTTGTTCGCAAACAAAAGTTAATCCTTCTAACTTGACTTTTAAAATCAACTAAACACATGTTCTATATCTATATGATATGCTAACTTAATGATTTAAAACCTGGAAACACGAAAAACACCGTAAAACCGGATTTACGCCGTCGTAGTAACACCGCGGGCTGTTTTGGGTTAGTTAATTAAAAACTATGATAAACTTTGATTTAAAAGTTGTTATTCTGAGAAAATGATTTTTATTATGAACATGAAACTATATCCAAAAATTATGGTTAAACTCAAAGTGGAAGTATGTTTTCTAAAATGGTCATCTAGACGTCGTTCTTTCGACTGAAATGACTATCTTTACAAAAACGACTTGTAACTTATTTTTCCGATTAGAAACCTATACTTTTTTTGTTTAGATTCATAAAATAGAGTTCAATATGAAACCATAGCAATTTGATTCACTCAAAACGGATTTAAAATGAAGAAGTTATGGGTAAAACAAGATTGGATAATTTTTCTCATTTTAGCTACGTGAAAATTGGTAACAAATCTATTCCAACCATAACTTAATCAACTTGTATTATATATTATGTAATCTTGAGATACCATAGACACGTATACAATGTTTCGACCTATCATGTCGACACATCTATATATATTTCGGAACAACCATAGACACTCTATATGTGAATGTTGGAGTTAGCTATACAGGGTTGAGGTTGATTCCAAAATATATATAGTTTGAGTTGTGATCAATACTGAGATACGTATACACTGGGTCGTGGATTGATTCAAGATAATATTTATCGATTTATTTCTGTACATCTAACTGTGGACAACTAGTTGTAGGTTACTAACGAGGACAGCTGACTTAATAAACTTAAAACATCAAAATATATTAAAAGTGTTGTAAATATATTTTGAACATACTTTGATATATATGTATATATTGTTATAGGTTCGTGAATCAACCAGTGGCCAAGTCTTACTTCCCGACGAAGTAAAAAAAATCTGTGAAAGTGAGTTATAGTCCCACTTTTAAAATCTAATATTTTTGGGATGAGAATACATGCAGGTTTTATAAATGATTTACAAAATAGACACAAGTACGTGAAACTACATTCTATGGTTGAATTATCGAAATCGAATATGCCCCTTTTTATTAAGTCTGGTAATCTAAGAATTAGGGAACAGACACCCTAATTGACGCGAATCCTAAAGATAGATCTATTGGGCTTAACAAACCCCATCCAAAGTACCGGATGCTTTAGTACTTCGAAATTTATATCATATCCGAAGGGTGTCCCGGAATGATGGGGATATTCTTATATATGCATCTTGTTAATGTCGGTTACCAGGTGTTCACCATATGAATGATTTTTATCTCTATGTATGGGATGTGTATTGAAATATGAAATCTTGTGGTCTATTATTATGATTTGATATATATAGGTTAAACCTATAACTCACCAACATTTTTGTTGACGTTTTAAGCATGTTTATTCTCAGGTGATTATTAAGAGCTTCCGCTGTCGCATACTTAAATAAGGACGAGATTTGGAGTCCATGCTTGTATGATATTGTGTAAAAACTGCATTCAAGAAACTTATTTTGTTGTAACATATTTGTATTGTAAACCATTATGTAATGGTCGTGTGTTAACAGGATATTTTAGATTATCATTATTTGATAATCTACGTAAAGCTTTTTAAACCTTTATTGATGAAATAAAGGTTATGGTTTGTTTTAAAATGAATGCAGTCTTTGAAAAACGTCTCATATAGAGGTCAAAACCTCGCAACGAAATCAATTAATATGGAACGTTTTTAATCAATAAGAACGGGACATTTCAGTTGGTATCAGAGCGTTGGTCTTAGAGAACCAGAAAATTTGCATTAGTGTGTCTTATCGAGTTTGTTAGGATGCATTAGTGAGTCTGGACTTCGACCGTGTTTTCTTTAAAAATGATTGCTTAACATTTTTGTTGGAAACTATATATTTTTAACATATGAATATTATGTGATATATTAATCTCTTAACGTGTTTGATATTATGTGATAGATGTCTACCTCTAGAACAAGTCCCATTGACTCACCTAATAATAATGAAGAGTCAAATGTAAATTGGAATGATTTGTGGACTGATTCACAAGTTCCCGAAGAGGAACCGGAAGAAGAGTCGGAACCGGAAGAAGAATCGGAACCGGAAGAAGAATCGGAACCGGATGAAGAAATAGAACCGGTGGGGGAAATAATAAAACGGTTAAGTAAAAGAAAATCCTCAACCAACCGACCAAAGTTAATTATGGTCAATGGTGTTTCCGCCAAGGAAGCAAAATATTGGGAGGATTACCAATTCTCCGATGAATCGGATTCCGACGAGAATTCCGATGATGTTATAGAAATTACCCCAACTGAATTTAAAAAGGCAAAAGAAAATAATAAGGGAAAGGGCATAAAAATAGAGAAATCTAATTCCAACCCCGATGAACTTTATATGTATCGTCAACCCCCGAAGTCCTTAAGTTGTAACAATGACCCGGGAACCTCTAAACCACCAGGTTTTTCTAAACCAATGTGGACAACGACGGCTCGTATTAGGGGAACATCATATATCCCTAGAAACTTGGCAAAACGAACCAAAACCGAAGAAGAAGAAACGAGCGAGTCGGAATAAGATAGTTGTATTCTTGTGGTGTAATATATGGAATATAGTGTTCTTATGCTTTATGATATATGTAAAAATTGCTTGTATTAATAAGTATTTTTTTTATGAATCTAACTCTTGTCTATTTTACAGTTTAAAAACACAAAATGGATAGACAACCCAATATTTTAAGAGACCTACCCGGAGACATGATTGATGAAATCTTGTCTAGAGTCGGCCAGAATTCTTCGGCACAACTATTTAAGGCGAGATCAGTTTGTAAGACATTTGAAGAACGTTCCAAGAATGTCTTGGTTTATAAGAGACTTTCGTTTGAAAGATGGGGGATATCACATTGGGAAACCCATAAGTTACGATGTGTTTACTTTGACGCATATATTGCGGGGAACCCAAATGCTATTTTACGCAACGGGTTAAGAAATTATTTTGACTCAATATATCCGAATATTGGACTTCGTGATTTAGAAAAAAGCGGCTAACATGCAACATAAAGAAGCATGTTATGCTTACGGATTAGTAATGTTCGCTTCTCACCAAAGTGAGAACAAGAACATCGGGCTACAACTATTAAACAAAACGTTTCCACAAGTGACGGAGTCGGTAATTGGGGTAAGAAATGAGGTTTTTAGATTATTACGGGACTGTTGGACATTACGTAACCCTCGTCCCTTTGATGACGTTACAACACGCTGTCTTATCAATGGCCATAACGGTTATGTTGCACAAGATCAAGGATGGGAAGTAGTCCTAGTAAAACCAGAATGCATGACTTGTTTCTGGACGTATGAATTACGTGTCTTTATTGCCTTTGCTGAACGACTTGTGTACTAGCTAGAATTGTCTTCACAACTATCTTGTATCAAAGTTATTGTGTGCTATATTTCATGCTTTATGTAAAATAAGCGGTATTGTAAGTTTGTAAAATATTGTATAAAAGTTTGAACGCGAAATATTATTATAATCAGTTTTTCATATAGAATTGTAGTAGTTGAATTGTATATTAGCTACTAAGTATGAACTTAACGGGTAGGTACTACCCGAATTTAAACTTATAAAACGCTAATATGAAGAAAAAGCTTTTATAAATGAGTTCATATTATGCTACGAAATACTATTAACTACTCTTAATATTCTGTATGATTAACTTGTTCCATTTAACTATTTTGAAGGAAATGGCACCGACTACTCGACACACCGTGAATATGAATGAAGAGGAATTCCGTACTTTTCTAGCTTCAAACATAGCCGCAGTACAGGCTGCGCTACATACCAACAATAACCTTGGATCTAGCAGTACAGGAAATCGTGTAGGATGCACCTACAAAGAATTCACTGCCTGCAAACCTTTGGAATTTGATGGAACCGAAGGACCGATCGGATTGAAACGGTGGACCGAGAAGGTTGAATCGGTGTTTGCCATAAGTAAGTGTACTGAAGAGGACAAAGTGAAGTACGCTACGCATACCTTCACAGGTTCTGCGTTAACATGGTGGAATACCTATCTAGAGCAAGTGGGACAAGATGATGCGTACGCACTACCGTGGTCAGCATTCAAGCACTTGATGAACGAGAAGTACCGTCCCAGAACCGAGGTCAATAAGCTCAAGACAGAACTTAGAGGGTTACGAACCCAAGGATTTGATATTACCACGTACGAAAGACGATTCACAGAATTGTGCCTATTGTGTCCGGGAGCATTCGAAGATGAGGAAGAGAAGATCGACGCGTTTGTGAAAGGATTACCGGAAAGAATCCAAGAAGATATAAGTTCACACGAGCCCGCCTCCATACAACAGGCATGTAGAATGGCTCACAAACTAGTGAACCAGATTGAAGAAAGAATTAAAGAACAGACTGCTGAAGAGGCCAATGTGAAGCAAGTCAAAAGAAAGTGGGAGGAAAACGGTGATAAGAATCACCAATACAACAACAACAGCAATTACAACAATAATCGCAACAATTATCCCAACAATCGCAACATCAATCGCAACTACAACAAACGGCCCAACAACAACAACAACAACAACAACAACAACAACAACAGCAACTACAACAATCATCCCAACAACAATAATAACCGCAACAACAACAACAATCAGAAGCAACTATGCCAAAGGTGTGAAAAGAATCACTCGGGGTTCTGCACCAAATTTTGCAACAAGTGTAAAAGAAATGGTCATAGCGCGGCGAAGTGTGAGGTCTACGGACCAGGGGTTAATAGAACGAAAGGAACAAATGGTGTCGGAACGAGTAATGGCGGAGCAAGTAGTGTCGGAGCAAGTTATGCCAATGTAGTTTGTTATAAATGTGGAAAACCAGGCCACATTATTAGAAATTGCCCGAACCAGGAGAACACGAATGGACAAGGCCGTGGAAGAGTTTTCAATATTAATACGGCAGAGGCACAGGAAGACCCGGAGCTTGTTACGGGTACGTTTCTTATTGACAATAAATCTGCTTACGTTTTATTTGATTCGGGTGCGGATAGAAGCTATATGAGTAGAGATTTTTGTGCTAAATTAAGTTGTCCATTGACGCCTTTGGATAGTAAATTTTTACTCGAATTAGCAAATGGTAAATTAATTTCAGCAGATAATATATGTCGGAATCGAGAAATTAAACTGGTTAGCGAAACATTTAAGATTGATTTGATACCAGTAGAGTTAGGGAGTTTTGATGTGATAATCGGTATGGACTGGTTGAAAGAAGTGAAAGCGGAGATCGTTTGTTACAAAAATGCAATTCGCATTATACGAGAAAAAGGAAAACCCTTAATGGTGTACGGAGAAAAGGGCAACACGAAGCTACATCTTATTAGTAATTTAAAGGCACAAAAACTAATAAGAAAAGGTTGCTATGCTGTTCTAGCACACGTCGAGAAAGTACAAACTGAAGAAAAGAGCATCAATGATGTTCCCATTGCAAAAGAATTTCCCGATGTATTTCCGAAAGAATTACCGGGATTACCCCCACATCGATCCGTTGAATTTCAAATAGATCTTGTACCAGGAGCTGCACCAATAGCTCGTGCTCCTTACAGACTCGCACCCAGCGAGATGAAAGAACTGCAAAGCCAATTACAAGAACTTTTAGAGCGTGGTTTCATTCGACCAAGCACATCACCGTGGGGAGCTCCTGTTTTGTTTGTCAAGAAGAAAGATGGTACATTCAGGTTGTGTATCGACTACCGAGAGTTGAACAAACTTACCATCAAGAACCGCTACCCACTACCGAGAATCGACGACTTATTTGATCAACTACAAGGCTCGTCTGTTTATTCAAAGATTGACTTACGTTCCGGGTATCATCAAATGCGGGTGAAAGAAGATGATATTCCAAAGACTGCTTTCAGAACACGTTACGGTCATTACGAGTTTATGGTCATGCCGTTTGGTTTAACTAATGCACCAGCTGTGTTCATGGACCTTATGAACCGAGTGTGTGGACCATACCTTGACAAGTTTGTCATTGTTTTCATTGATGACATACTTATTTACTCAAAGAATGACCAAGAACACGGTGAACATTTGAGAAAGGTGTTAGAAGTATTGAGGAAGGAAGAATTGTACGCTAAGTTTTCAAAGTGTGCATTTTGGTTGGAAGAAGTTCAATTCCTCGGTCACATAGTGAACAAAGAAGGTATTAAGGTGGATCCGGCAAAGATAGAAACTGTTGAAAAGTGGGAAACCCCGAAAACTCCGAAACACATACGCCAGTTTTTAGGACTAGCTGGTTACTACAGAAGGTTCATCCAAGACTTTTCCAGAATAGCAAAACCCTTGACTGCATTAACGCATAAAGGGAAGAAATTTGAATGGAATGATGAACAAGAGAAAGCGTTTCAGTTATTGAAGAAAAAGCTAACTACGGCACCTATATTGTCATTGCCTGAAGGGAATGATGATTTTGTGATTTATTGTGACGCATCAAAGCAAGGTCTCGGTTGTGTATTAATGCAACGAACGAAGGTGATTGCTTATGCGTCTAGACAATTGAAGATTCACGAACAAAATTATACGACGCATGATTTGGAATTAGGCGCGGTTGTTTTTGCATTAAAGACTTGGAGGCACTACTTATATGGGGTCAAAAGTATTATATATACCGACCACAAAAGTCTTCAACACATATTTAATCAGAAACAACTGAATATGAGGCAGCGTAGGTGGATTGAATTATTGAATGATTACGATTTTGAGATTCGTTACCACCCGGGGAAGGCAAATGTGGTAGCCGATGCCTTGAGCAGGAAGGATAGAGAACCCATTCGAGTAAAATCTATGAATATAATGATTCATAATAACATTACTACTCAAATAAAGGAGGCGCAACAAGGAGTTTTAAAAGAGAGAAATTTAAAGGATGAAATACCCAAAGGATCGGAGAAGCATCTTAATATTCGGGAAGACGGAACCCGGTATAGGGCTGAAAGGATTTGGGTACCAAAATTTGGAGATATGAGAGAAATGGTACTTAGAGAAGCTCATAAAACCAGATACTCAATACATCCTGGAACGGGGAAGATGTACAAGGATCTCAAGAAACATTTTTGGTGGCCGGGTATGAAAGCCGATGTTGCTAAATACGTAGGAGAATGTTTGACGTGTTCTAAGGTCAAAGCTGAGCATCAGAAACCATCAGGTCTACTTCAACAACCCGAAATCCCGGAATGGAAATGGGAAAACATTACCATGGATTTCATCACTAAATTGCCAAGGACTGCAAGTGGTTTTGATACTATTTGGGTAATAGTTGATCGTCTCACCAAATCAGCACACTTCCTACCAATAAGAGAAGATGACAAGATGGAGAAGTTAGCACGACTGTATTTGAAGGAAGTCGTCTCCAGACATGGAATACCAATCTCTATTATCTCTGATAGGGATGGCAGATTTATTTCAAGATTCTGGCAGACATTACAGCAAGCATTAGGAACTCGTCTAGACATGAGTACTGCCTATCATCCACAAACTGATGGGCAGAGCGAAAGGACGATACAAACGCTTGAAGACATGCTACGAGCATGTGTTATTGATTTCGGAAACAGTTGGGATCGACATCTACCGTTAGCAGAATTTTCCTATAACAACAGCTACCATTCAAGCATTGAGATGGCGCCGTTTGAAGCACTTTATGGTAGAAAGTGCAGGTCTCCGATTTGTTGGAGTGAGGTGGGGGATAGACAGATTACGGGTCCGGAGATTATACAAGAAACTACCGAGAAGATCATCCAAATTCAACAACGGTTGAAAACCGCCCAAAGTCGACAAAAGAGCTACGCTGACATTAAAAGAAAAGATATAGAATTTGAAATTGGAGAGATGGTCATGCTTAAAGTTTCACCTTGGAAAGGCGTTGTTCGATTTGGTAAACGAGGGAAATTAAATCCAAGGTATATTGGACCATTCAAGATTATTGATCGTGTCGGACCAGTAGCTTACCGACTTGAGTTACCTCAACAACTCGCGGCTGTACATAACACTTTCCACGTCTCGAATTTGAAGAAATGTTTTGCTAAAGAAGATCTCACTATTCCGTTAGATGAAATCCAAATCAACGAAAAACTCCAATTCATCGAAGAACCCGTCGAAATAATGGATCGTGAGGTTAAAAGACTTAAGCAAAACAAGATACCAATTGTTAAGGTTCGATGGAATGCTCGTAGAGGACCCGAGTTCACCTGGGAGCGTGAAGATCAGATGAAGAAGAAATACCCGCATCTATTTCCAGAAGATTCGTCAACACCTTCAACAGCTTAAAATTTCGGGACGAAATTTATTTAACGGGTAGGTACTGTAGTGACCCGAACTTTTCCATGTTTATATATATTAATTGAGATTGATGTTTACATGATTAAATGTTTCCAACATGTTAAGCAATCAAACTTGTTAAGACTTGATTAATTGAAATAGGTTTCATATAGACAATTGACCACCCAAGTTGACCGGTGATTCACGAACGTTAAAACTTGTAAAAAAAAAAACTATATGATGACATATATATGGTTATATATATAGTTAACATGATATTATGATAAGTAAACATATCATTAATTATATTAACAATGAACTACATATGTAAAAACAAGACTACTAACTTAATGATTTTGAAACGAGACATATATGTAACGTTTATCGTTGTAACGACATTTAATGTATATATATCATATTAAGAGATATTCGTACATCATAATATCATGATAATATAATAATTTAAAATCTCTTTTGATATTATAAACATTGGGTTAACAACCTTTAACAAGATCGTTAACCTAAAGGTTTCAAAACAACACTTACATGTAACGACTAACGATGACTTAACGACTCAGTTAAAATGTATATACATGTAGTGTTTTAATATGTATTTATACACTTTTGAAAGACTTCAATACACTTATCAAAATACTTCTACTTAACAAAAATGCTTACAATTACATTCTCGTTCAGTTTCATCAACAATTCTACTCGTATGCACCCGTAATCGTACTCGTACAATACACAGCTTTTAGATGTATGTACTATTGGTATATACACTCCAATGATCAGCTCTTAGCAGCCCATGTGAGTCACCTAACACATGTGGGAACCATCATTTGGCAACTAGCATGAAATATCTCATAAGATTACAAAAATATGAGTAATCATTCATGACTTATTTACATGAAAACAAAATTACATATCCTTTATATCTAATCCATACACCAACGACCAAAAACACCTACAAACACTTTCATTCTTCAATTTTCTTCATCTAATTGAACTCTCTCAAGTTCTATCTTCAAGTTCTAAGTGTTCTTCATAAATTCCAAAAGTTCTAGTTTCATAAAATCAAGAATACTTTCAAGTTTGCTAGCTCACTTCCAATCTTGTAAGGTGATCATCCAACCTCAAGAAATCTTTGTTTCTTACAGTAGGTTATCATTCTAATACAAGGTAATAATCATATTCAAACTTTGGTTCAATTTCTATAACTATAACAATCTTATTTCAAGTGATGATCTTACTTGAACTTGTTTTCGTGTCATGATTTTGCTTCAAGAACTTTGAGCCATCCAAGGATCCATTGAAGCTAGATCCATTTTTCTCTTTTCCAGTAGGTTCATCCAAGGAACTTAAGGTAGTAATGATGTTCATAACATCATTCGATTCATACATATAAAGCTATCTTATTCGAAGGTTTAAACTTGTAATCACTAGAACATAGTTTAGTTAATTCTAAACTTGTTCGCAAACAAAAGTTAATCCTTCTAACTTGACTTTTAAAATCAACTAAACACATGTTCTATATCTATATTATATGCTAACTTAATGATTTAAAACCTGGAAACACGAAAAACACCGTAAAACCGGATTTACGCCGTCGTAGTAACACCGCGGGCTGTTTTGGGTTAGTTAATTAAAAACTATGATAAACTTTGATTTAAAAGTTGTTATTCTGAGAAAATGATTTTTATTATGAACATGAAACTATATCCAAAAATTATGGTTAAACTCAAAGTGGAAGTATGTTTTCTAAAATGGTCATCTAGACGTCGTTCTTTCGACTGAAATGACTACCTTTACAAAAACGACTTGTAACTTATTTTTCCGACTAGAAACCTATACTTTTTTTGTTTAGATTCATAAAATAGAGTTCAATATGAAACCATAGCAATTTGATTCACTCAAAACGGATTTAAAATGAAGAAGTTATGGGTAAAACAAGATTGGATAATTTTTCTCATTTTAGCTACGTGAAAATTGGTAACAAATCTATTCCAACCATAACTTAATCAACTTGTATTATATATTATGTAATCTTGAGATACCATAGACACGTATACAATGTTTCGACCTATCATGTCGACACATCTATATATATTTCGGAACAACCATAGACACTCTATATGTGAATGTTGGAGTTAGCTATACAGGGTTGAGGTTGATTCCAAAATATATATAGTTTGAGTTGTGATCAATACTGAGATACGTATACACTGGGTCGTGGATTGATTCAAGATAATATTTATCGATTTATTTCTGTACATCTAACTGTGGACAACTAGTTGTAGGTTACTAACGAGGACAGCTGACTTAATAAACTTAAAACATCAAAATATATTAAAAGTGTTGTAAATATATTTTGAACATACTTTGATATATATGTATATATTGTTATAGGTTCGTGAATCAACCAGTGGCCAAGTCTTACTTCCCGACGAAGTAAAAAAATCTGTGAAAGTGAGTTATAGTCCCACTTTTTAAATCTAATATTTTTGGGATGAGAATACATGCAGGTTTTATAAATGATTTACAAAATAGACACAAGTACGTGAAACTACATTCTATGGTTGAATTATCGAAATCGAATATGCCCCTTTTTATTAAGTCTGGTAATCTAAGAATTAGGAAACAGACACCCTAATTGACGCGAATCCTAAAGATAGATCTATTGGGCTTAACAAACCCCATCCAAAGTACCGGATGCTTTAGTACTTCGAAATTTATATCATATCCGAAGGGTGTCCCGGAATGATGGGGATATTCTTATATATGCATCTTGTTAATGTCAGTTACCAGGTGTTCACCATATGAATGATTTTTATCTCTATGTATGGGATGTGTATTGAAATATGAAATCTTGTGGTCTATTATTATGATTTGATATATATAGGTTAAACCTATAACTCACCAACATTTTTGTTGACGTTTTAAGCATGTTTATTCTCAGGTGATTATTAAGAGCTTCCGCTGTCGCATACTTAAATAAGGACGAGATTTGGAGTCCATGCTTGTATGATATTGTGTAAAAACTGCATTCAAGAAACTTATTTTGTTGTAACATATTTGTATTGTAAACCATTATGTAATGGTCGTGTGTTAACAGGATATTTTAGATTATCATTATTTGATAATCTACGTAAAGCTTTTTAAACCTTTATTGATGAAATAAAGGTTATGGTTTGTTTTAAAATGAATGCAGTCTTTGAAAAACGTCTCATATAGAGGTCAAAACCTCGCAACGAAATCAATTAATATGGAACGTTTTTAATCAATAAGAACGGGACATTTCAGATGTCAAGCCCTATGAATCCATATACAACTACTCGCGCCCACCAGTTCTTATAACCGGCAGTTACTAGTTACCAAAGCTAAGGGATTTTCGGTTCAAACTCAGTGTAGAATTTAGTATGTACTTGTGTCCATTGCGTTTAAAATAAAGTGCATGTATTCTCAGCCTAAAAATATAGATTTGCAAAAGCAATTAAAAAGAGATCTATAAAATCACCTTAGCAGCACATAAGGTCATTCTATGACGCCCCGTACAAAATTAACGTGTACGGATCATCAACAACAGGATCATTACAAGGTCAAACACTATATGCTGTTTTAAAATAAGTTTGCATTCATAGGAAAGGGTGACGTCATAACCAACATCAAAAGTTTTACAAACGAAAGTAGGCCTCTACGAATAGAAGCAATTAACATAAGTACGAGACCCAATGGTCATTACAAATTCATTGTTCAAAAGTAACATAGTTTGTGAATGCAAGGTAAACGTTTCATGCAGAGACATCTCTAACAAAAGCAGCGGGAGTCTACACAGCAAGACAACTTCATCGAAAGCATCAAACCTCTAAGCACCTGAGAAAACATGCTTAAAAACGTCAACACGAATGTTGGTGAGCTATAGTTTAAATGTAACAGTAATGTAAGGTAGGCCACGAGATTTCCGTGTTTCAAAACAGTATGAAAAGTATATGTTCAACCGTGGGCACTTGGTAACTAATTTAACGTAATATCACCCCCTAAAAGTACACTTGGCAAGTGCGTAA
The DNA here is from genome assembly GCF_046630445.1 of Rutidosis leptorrhynchoides. Taxonomy (NCBI): domain Eukaryota; kingdom Viridiplantae; phylum Streptophyta; class Magnoliopsida; order Asterales; family Asteraceae; genus Rutidosis; species Rutidosis leptorrhynchoides. The sequence continues at coordinate 640,764,272 of NC_092336.1, forward strand.
GTTTACAAAGTATTAAACACCCATTAAATGCTAGCGCGACTAGCCTGAGTGGGGATGTCAAACCCTATGGATCCATATCTAAGATTCGCGTTCACCGGTTCAAAAACCAATGACTAAATGTTATCGAGCTAAGGGGAAAGTTTATGCCGTTGTATAACCCACACATATATAAAGTTTAAGTACTCGTTCCTAGTATGTAAAACTTAAAAAGTGCACGTATTCTCAGTTCCCAAAATAGTTAAAGTAAAAAGGGATGCTATAACTCACAGTGAAAAGTAGTAAAGTCGGTACGAGATAAGTAAGCAAGTAGTTGGTCCGAAAGGTCATCAACCTAAGTCAAAAGTTACTAAGTCAGTAAATCGTTCCCAAAGGTTTAAAAGTATGTAAATTAGGTCTTAAGTATCATCATCACCAACAGCATAAGTAAAAAGTAAAGTAAGTTTCCAATCAAGAATAAAGATCGAAACAAAGGCTGACTTCGTTCAGCTGCTACGACCTCTATACAAATCGAAAAGATGCGTAGTCAGTGGCTATGGCTCCGTATGTGAGTCCTCCAACCACTGACCAATTTTCAAAACCAAAATTATCTTCGTTTGACCGTGGCGATGGTTTAAATGCGAGTAGGTCAGAAATTTCAGCACAACATTACAAAGGTGTAGTGACTTTCGGAAGGCTATAAATCCTAAACCATAAATCGGATTAAGACGAGTCCTGAACGAAAAGTCATCTACTCGAACCAAAAAATCTGGAAATATACTTTTTCAGTAGCCCAGGTGACTGATCAGACCTCAAAAACAGTAAGCAAAGTGCTCTGGTGGATTCTTGGTGCTTGATGCTCATCACGGTTCTCATCCATGATGCTTGTAGCTTCAAGTGTACAATTCATTGATGTGTTTGCATCATTTTTACCAAGTTTTGACCATCATGACACTAGTGTATGTCTAAGATATGTAGTACAACTCATTTAAGGGTTGTAAGACGGTTGATGAACCAAAGTTACATCAAGATCTTAGATCTGACACATACATGAGTTCTAATAGTAATATTAAGCTATAAACTTGAATGTAAACTAAATAAACAAGATCTTAAGTTGTAGAGCTTAGATCTTAGTTAGATCTTGAAGATCCTAGACTAAAAAGTCTAGATCTAGTGTTCTTAAGTTAAACCCTAAGTTATGGAACTTGGATCTTTACTTTAATAAAACCATAAGTTATGAAACTTAGATTTTTATCTTGTAAAATGTATATAAGCTTATAAGCTTTTGTTTTAGACAAAATTGGAAGACCATAAGATACAGAAATTTAGATCTAACATAAGTGTATGAAGTTATAACTAGAAAGTTTAACTTCCATGTTCTTGAACTTACAAAGTTAAACTTTAGTTTCAAGAAGAATGAGATCAAGTTTAACTAGTAATACTTGACCAATATTATAAAATCATGAATTTAAAACAAAATAAAGAAATAAACTAAAGTTACAAGTAACAAGTTCATGTTTGTTTCATACTTAAGAAGATTCAAGTCAAAGCTTGGATCTTAAGGAAGTAAACCTTAAGTTTCCAAAACATGAACACAAGTAAGATCTTAAAGCTCATGAACTTTAGATTATAACTTCTCAAGTGTAGAACCATAAGCTAACAATCTTAGATCCTTGTTCTTGATTCCTCATCAAACAAAGGATGGAAGAAGCAAGATTCATGAAGATACAAACTAGGAAGTTTGATCTTTAACAACAAACAAGTAAATTGATGATGATACTTGGTGATTTTTAAAGAAAAAAGAAGAAAGAAAAATAAATATATTGCTTACAATTTAGAGAGAAAAGTTGAGAGTAAAGAAGTGGTGTGAGTATGGTGTGTGTAAAATGAAGTAATACTAGCATATAAGTAACAAATTTTTTTTTTTTTTTTTGATCTCCCTCCTCCCACCCAAGGCCGACTGTCTAAGGGCTCCAAATGGGGAAGTCAAGTTTTAACTTTCATGTGTGGGAGAGTGTTGTATGCTAGGAAGAGTATAAAGTTAAATGCATGGGAAAGAGGTGCATGTATGCTTGAGACATTCTTGTCTCCAACACTTAATTAATCTATGTTTAACCTTAATAAATCAATAGTAATATGATGGGCTCACTAACTAGTCCATTAAGAAAAGTAGGGTGGGCTTGATAGTCCAAGTCCAATAACAAAAGCCCATGTATAAGTATGTAACAAATTAGTAACAAGCCCAAGTAATTAACTACTTACATTAGTTAATTAGGAATAATTAATAATAATTAATTATGAACGTAAATAATATTCGAAATATTATTCGTGAAAAGCATGTGTCGAAAAGACGAGTCGGGACAACGAAAATTCAAGTACGGTAACAAGTAAAATGTATAAGAATACATTTAGTACAACGCAAGTATTAATAATAAATATTAATAATATAAGTTGGAAAATCCAGGGTCGTTACACATTCACCAAAATGTGACCGAAACTCGGAATACAAAATAACCGTAGATCTCAACCTAGAGAACATATGTTAGTCAATACAGGTCTAACAAGCTAGGTCGGGTCATAGTGTTTCACAATCCTAATGCTCGAGACCGACATGCAAAAGTTAACAAACTGAAAGGATCCGTTCATATCGATTATAAATGATTCACAATAGTTGATTACATCGTGAGGTAATTGACCTCTAAATGATACATTTTACAAACATTACATTCGTTTTTAAAAGACAAACTGTCATCACATCGAAAGTTGACGGCATGCATACCATTTCATAATACATCCAACTATAATTGACTTAATAATAATCTTGATGAACTCAACGACTCGAATGCAATGTCTTTTGAAATATGTCATGAATGACTCCAAGTAATATCTCTAAAATGAGCAAATGCACAGCGGAAGATTTCTTTCATACCTGAGAATAAACATGCTTTCAAGTGTCAACCAAAAGGTTGGTGAGTTCATTAGTTTATTATAATCATTCATTTTTATCATTTGAATAGACCACAAGATTTCCAGATATTTAATTGTACACGTAACCCGAATACAAAATAATACGCGTAAGCAGCAAATTAAAAATCATTCATATGGTGAACACTTGGTAATCGACATTAACAAAACGCGTCTAGAATATCCCTATCATTCTGGGACTCTCATCGGACATGATAAAATCGAAGTACTAAAGCATCCGTACCAGGATGGGGTTTGTTAGGCCCAATAGATCTATCTTTAGGATTCACGTCAATTAGGGTTTCTGTTCCCTAATTCTTAGATTACCAGACTAAAAAGGGTGATATTCAATTCGATAATCCAACCATAGAATGTAGTTTTAAGTACTTGTATCTATTTCGTAAAACATTCATAAAAACCGCGCATGTATTCTCAGTCCCAAAAATATATATAAAAAGGGAGTAATGAAACTCACAATACTGTATTTTGTAGTAAAAATACATATGACAACATTACACAAGTGTGGGGTTGGCCTTGGATTCACGAACCTATATCATTTGTGTATATATATTAATACACATAATCATTATCGAATAAGTTTATATATATAACCTATTAATAATATTATTATTTTTTATATTAATAATATATTTATATTTCATATACTCATTTTATATAATAAATTATTTTGTTATATTATATGTGTTATATATATATATATATATATATATATATATATATATATATATATATATATATATATATATATATATATATATATATATATATATATATATATATATATATATTTATATTTATGTATTTCATTTTATCAAAACAGTAGTTCTAGTTATACTAAGTTAATATTAGTAAAAATAATGATAATAACATTAATAATATACTTATGTTAATAATAACTCTATTAATGATAATAACAATGATATTAATAATAATACTTGTAAAATATTAATTTTACTATTAATGATAGTTATGATACTGATTTTAGTAATTACATAATAATAATACTCGTGATAATATAAATAATAATACTTATGTTAATATTAACAATTCTATTATTTATAAAAAGATACTAATACTAATATTTACGAAAATAATAATAATTTGTATTATTTTTATAATGATAATAATAATAAACCTTTTCATCATAATGATACTAATTTTAAAGTTTTAAAATTAATAATAATATCATAAGTAATACTCATAGTAATAATAATAATAATAATAATAGATATAATACTTATATTTATGATAATAATAATAATAACAATTATGATACTTATAATAATAATTATAATACTAATAGTAACAATAACAATAATAATCATAATAATAATAATAATAATAATAATAATAATAATAATAATAATAATAATAATAATAATAATAATAATAATAATAATAATAATAATAAACATAATAATAAACATAATAATAACTAATAATAATAATGATAGAAATAAAAATAAGAGTGTATACCCCCTTAAAAGCTTTTCCTAAAAAGAAATGCCCTGGACCAGGCTCGAACCCGCGATTTCCCGTTCACACGACACACCCTTAACCGCTGCTCTATTACTTACATTTCTGTTTTATCTCTTCACTACAATTTATCTAACCCGTATATATTTAATGATTTCCATCTTCTTCTTCATCAACCAAATCAACCAGGAGTTAAAACCAAACAATAACGAGTTTTAAAGTTTAAATTACATTAAGAATTAAAGCAGAAATGTTGTATTGAGTGACTAATTGAATTGAAGAAGAAAAAAAAAATTAGAAGCAAAAGTGTTGCTGCTTGTTCGAAAGGAAAAAGAAAAAGAAAAAAAATGAAGAACACAAAACATACACGTGATTTTCAGTTTCAATTTATGACTTGATATACAACATGTAACCATTGATTTATGATTAATAGGATAAAAAATAAAAATAAAAAAATAAAGAGCTGCTCGTCGCTGTATAACAAATTATTTTTTTTTATTTTTGATTTTTGATATTTAGATTGTTATAGACAAAGGTTATAACACGAAATGTGTTTCAAATTAATCCTAAAAACTTTCTAAATTGCCAATTTAACTGGAATCATAACATATAACTTGAATTTGATGGAAGAACATTAGTTGACTTTTAAAAACCAAAACTTTAACTTCGAAATTCGCATTTGTTTTGAGGAATTGGAACTTGAAATTTTGCAGGAAGTTTAAATGGATGATTCCTAACAAAATTACATTTATAGATTTTGAATAATGATAAGAAACCGAGCTTTTGAATATTTGAGTTCAAGAACACATAACTTAAAAGTTGATTATGAATTTGAGACTATTATAGCTCACGATTACAACATGAACTAAGTTTTAAATGATTACTAGAAACTATTTGAATCGTCAATTTAACTTAAAATATAACAGGAAATCCGAATTTTACCAAGAACACTTCAGTTGACTTTTTGAAACAAAACTTTGACTCCAAAATTGGAATCTAATAGGAAGAATTGGAGCTTGAAAACTTACAGATAGTTTAGTTAGATCGTTCCTAACAACTTTGCATTTATAGATTTTGAAATAAAACACGAATTCGAAATTTGGCTAAAAATGTTGAAGAACAGAGGTATGTCGTGCAGTTTACAAATTTTTTGATTAATTCATCACAATACAGTGATATATAATTAATAATTGACTTTGATGATGAAAGAAGTGAATGAGTGCCAATGGGGCTTTGCCTCATTGGTCACCATGTTAACATGGTGTTCGAGGAGACCAAGGGTTCGAGTCTCGGGGGGGGGGGGGGGGGATTTTCGTGAATTAACTCTAACCACTAACATTGCCTTTCAAAAAAAAAAAAAAAAAAAAAAAAAAAAAAAAAAAAAAAAAGTGAATGAGTTACTGATATAATAGAATAATTTGATTAATTTATAGTGCCTTTGATCGACACTTCTTTTCAAAGCAGACATAAAAAAAATATAAAAAGGATCACGATTGTTAACTGAATTTGGCTATATCTGATATGGAAATTTTGTTCTAGTACAGATTTTAGAGACAGAAGTACCAATTTAAAACAGTTGGATTAAGATGCATAACAAATTTGATTTGGTAATCGTACGTATGGATTTATATATCAATATTTAATAATTATAATTAATTAAAATTTTAATAATATTAAATATAGAATTAATAATAATAATATTAATATTATCACATATTACTAAAAATGATATTAATAATATTATTAATGATAAATATAATAAATGGTATTATTTTCTAAAAACAATAATAATAATGGTAATAATAATAATTTATATTAATAATAATTTATATTAATAATAATTCTTAGTGATATTGGTAATAATAATAATAATACTAATATTGATTATTATAACAAATATTTTAATTTTACTACTAGTTGTAATAATAATGATATAATTATTATTAGTGATTCTAATAATAATAATACTAAATATAATAATATTGATATTATTATGGTAATAATAATAATAACAATATAACAATTTATACACTTAAATTTCATATCTATATCTATATTTATATATTAATAATACAGTTAATAATATAAATATCAATATTAATAATAATAATAATAATAATGAGACTAATAATAATAATATTGATATAATACTTTATATAAACTTGTAATAATACTTAATATATTAATTTTACACATGTCATTTTTAATATATATATATATATATATATATATATATATATATATATATATATATATATAATAACATTTTTCTGAATATTTTATATTTATACATTACTATATATATATATACTAATATCAATAATAACAATCTATTTTTAATAATATTATTAATAATACTACTTAACAATAATACTAGTAATGATAGTAATATTAATATAAGAATTATATTTAAACTTGTAATTAATTTTAATATATTACCATTTATTATATAATATCTTTCAATTATATAATTTACTAAATCTTTAATATTTATTAATTATATATATTACTTATGTATAGAATTCATGTGTATTTACCTATTTATTTACACACCGATGTTCGTGAATCGTCGGGAATAGTCAAAGTCAAATAATTTCATGAAACAGTTCAAAAGTTTTAAGATTCAACGTTACAGACTTTGCTTATCTTGTCAAAATCATATAAGATTTAAGTTTAAATTTGATCAGAAATTTCCGGGTCGTCACACATAAGTCATCTCAAAGAGTCAACTTTGATAATTGTTTAGCAAAACGAGACGTATCTTATATAAGAATTCATTTACTCGACTAGTAATATCCAAAAATCCAAATTATTAATCTTATAAATAAGTTGTTTAAATTGTAGATTCAAAAGCAATTTCAATTAATGTCAATCATAATTCAGTTGACCATAACTTTTAATTCGTTCATCGAAATCACGTGATTCCTAAATGAAAAGTTATTAATTTTTCACCAACTTTCCAATAACATGCATATCATATACCTTATATCAGTAGTATATGTATTAAATTCGTGATTCATCATAAAAGTATCTAACGATGAAATTTAGCATACAATCATGTATAAACATATATACTCGAGCACTAGACATGGATACACTATTAATATATAAAAGGTAAGATATGAATGCTCACGTATCAATATTGTGATTCAATATTGCAGGAAAGTACGTAGACGCAACGGAAATGATAAACACTAGTTTTACCTCACGAGCAATACCCCCGAATAATACCCATCACTTCCTTAGCTATAACTCATAATTTCCTTAACTCTATCCCGCTCGAAAAGCTTGTTTTGAAAATAACTTGCTCATGACCTCGTCGTAGTATTTTATGTATAATAATACTAATAATAATAATAAGATTTATAATAATAATAATAATAATAATAATAATAATAATAATAATAATAATAATAATTATTATTATTATTATTATTATTATTATTATTATTATTATTATTATTATTATTATTATTATAAATATTGAGAGAAAGAAAGAGATTGAATGTGATGACCCGGAAATTTCAGATCAAATTTAAACTTAATCTTTAACGTTTCCGACACGATAAGCAAAGTCTATGAAGTTGAATCTCAAAATCTTGAACTATTCAATTACCCCTCGATTGTTCTCAATGATTCGCGAACAATTATATGTAAATAGATACATATACTATAACTTGAAAACGTAACAAAGTGTTAAGTAAACGATACTGTGCATTAAACATATTGGTTTGATTATTTGATTGATATATTTAACTATGAAGTTAAAAGATCATGCTAAACGATTGAATTAAAAGATATTTACTGAGTCCCTTAAGGATTATGATATTATTACGGGTCTCTGTTGTAAGGTCCACGTTGATTTGGGAAATCATTCATGTTTAACGGTATTCGGAATTAATGGTAAAGTGTTTGTTTAAATAACGTAATTTGGACACATATAATAATAAGGAATATTAACTGTTAGAATTGAATCTATGAACAACTTGCAACGTATATTTAGAACGTGTTTAAGTATATTGAATATATATTTATGAATATATAGCTTCAGGTTATTTGAAAACAATAATAACATTCGGTTATTGATTTAATTGATATTTAGTTATGTTAATTAGAACGTTTGAGAAATAAACGATGACACATAAATGAATTACATGAATTTAAGTTTAAATGTATAAACAATATGCGATATAACAATTTCAAATGATTTTAAAATGTATTTTAATAAATAGCGAGACAATGATTTATAGAAGTAATGACCAAAACACTCGAAAGTTTAAGATACACTTTGAGTGATATAATTTAGGGATAATTTAAGGCTATATTTTGACAAAGGTACGTGTCCCAAAATATAAATTACAAGTTTTCTCAGCGTACGAAGGGACACTCGAAAAACCGGAACCGGGACATAAGTCGAGTGACGACGTACGACTTATCGGAACAAAAATTTCAAGTCAACTATGCACGAGAATATAATATAATATATAATTAATTAATATAAATTATATTTATTATATATTAATAAATAAATATGTCGACAAACAAGAAAACAAAAGTTTGTGAGCTGGATCAGAGGGCCATGCGATCGCATGACCTTGAATCACAAATACCATGCGATCGCATGGGGTACTTTTTCAGGCCAAGTCTTTATAAAGCGATCGAATTCAGTTTTTGTGATATATATTTCTTTCATCTTACACTCCGTATAACTTATTTGTATTATTATTATTATTATTATTATTATTATTATTATTATTATTATTATTATTATTATTAAGATTAATATTATTATTAATCTTATTATTATTAGTATTATTAATATTAATTAGTATTATACATAAAATACTACGATGAGATTATGAGCGTGTCACTTTCAAAATGGTTTTCAAGCGGGATAGAGCTAAGGAAATTATGGGTTATTGCCAAGGAGGTTATGGGTAATGTTCGGGGGTATATTTGTGAATCAAACCTAGTGTTTATCATCTCCGTTACATCTACGTACTTTCCTACAATATTGAATCTCAATACTGATACGTAAGCACTCATAATTTATCCTTTATATATTAATTGTGTATCCATGTCTAGTGCTCGAGTATATATATTTATACATGCTTGTATGCTAAATTTCATCGCTAAACAGTTTATAATGAATCACGAATTAAATACATATATTACTGGTAAAAGGTATATGATATACATGTTTTTGGAAATCTGGCGAAAAATCAATGACTTTTCATTTAGATATCGAATAGTTTCGATGAACGGATTAAAAGATATGATCAACTGAATTATGATTGATGATAATTGAAATTGCTTTTGAATCTGCAATTAAGATTTAAACAACTTGTTTACAAGATTGATAAAATGGATTTTTAAATATTACCAGTCGAGTAAATTAATCCTTATATAAGGTACGTCTCGTTTGTTGAACTACTGTCAAAATTGACTTTTTGAAACAACTTTAGATAACTTTTGTATGTCGATATCGAGCATTAGGATTATGATACACTATGACCTGCCCTTGCTTGATAGACATTTATTGACCAACATATGTTCTCTAGATTGAGATCTACGATTATTTGATATTCCGAGTTTCAGTCACATTTTGGTGAATGACTTTATATGCTGCTGAGGTGAGTTTCATTGCTCCCTTTTTAATTGCTTTTGAAATATATTTTTGGGTTGAGAATACATGCAATTTATTTTAAACACAATGGATACAAGTACATACTTAATTCTACACTGAGTTTAAACCGAAAATCCCTTAGCTTTGGTAACTAGTAACTGCCAGTACATAGGATGTGGACTGGTTGGCACGAATAACAGTATATGGATCCATAGGGCTTGACATCCCCGTCCGAGCTAGAGCGCTAGCCTTTTAACGGACGTGTGTTATTTGAGTTTAGGACACGTTGGTTTGCGTGTATTAAAACGAATGGGGTATTTAACATTATAACGTTAAAGTTTAGTTACCAGGGTGCTCTGTTATGTACAATCTATTGATAAACGTTTCTGGATAAAACAACTGAAATCTTGTGATCCACTTTTATATACAGATTATGCGAAACACTAAAACTATGAACTCACCAACCTTTGTGTTGACACTTGTTAGCATGTTTATTCTCAGGTTCCCTAGACTTCTTCCGCTGTTTGCTTATATGCTAGACAAGCTATGTGCATGGAGTCTTACATGACATATTTTTCAAGGAAACGTTGCATTCACCAAATCATCACTATGTATCTTATTTTGACTGCATTGTCAACGGAAGTACTATTGTAAACTATTATTTACGATAATTGTCTATATGTAGAAATTATCAGATGTCGAAAACCTTTGATTTAAATATTCATTTATGGTGTACCTTTTCAAAAGAATGCAATGTTTACAAAACGTATCATATAGAGGTCAAATACCTCGCAATAAAATCAATGAATGACGTATTGTCCATATGGAATTGGAGCGATCGTCACAGTTGGTATCAGAGCGTTGGTCCTAGTGAACCAGGTCTTGCATGAGTGTGTCTAACTGATAGTTGTTAGGATGCATTAGTAAGTCTGGACTTCGACCTTGTCTGCATGTCAAAAGTTTTGCTTATCATTTTTTGTCGGAAATTACCTACTTATCATTCCTAGTCTAGACATGTTTTACTGCATTGATTGCATGAATAGTGTATAGACAAAATTCATATCTTAGCGTATCTGTTACTATAAACTTTTCCTGACATCTTCCGAAAATTTCTCCGTAATTTATGGAATTTGGTATTATATATACATATGTAAATTATGTATTGAAGAATACCAAACTAAATTCTACAATCTAATTCATATCAAAAATCATCTCCCTAATTATACAAGATGGATCCCGTATCTAGTTCAAATTCCTTAAACTCTGACAGCTATTCCGATATGGATATTCACCTGAATTCCGAAGACAGTGTAACCGAAATGGATCAACCAATTAGCCATCATCTATTCTGGATAAATTGGAGATGGGTTCATAATCTACTTAATCATTGGAGATAAGAAGAAGGTGATCCCTTCCATCCACCACATTCACCTCTTGGCGAAGAACCTGAAGCACTTACCGGCGAACTCGTTCGTAACACCATTTTCACCCTCATTTCCAGAACAGCTCGCAACGACTATGTAATATCCAATATTGTAAATCTTATTCATCCGCTTGTCTGAATCGCCAATCATCCCAGTATAATAGAAGAAGTCAACGAGCTTCGTGCTCGGGTAGTGGCTTTGGAGAATATGGTGCAAGGATTACAAACACCAGCAGCAGCACCGGCAGCATAAACAGTACCACCGATAACAACACCAACAGTACCATTACCACCACCAACAATAACATCCCCATCACACGCCTCAACATTACAATCTATACCTCGGATATCAACATCATACGCACCATATGAAATGTCCCGTTCTTATTGATTAAAAACGTTCCATATTAATTGATTTCGTTGTGAGGTTTTGACCTCTATATGAGACGTTTTTTTCAAAGACTGCATTCATTTTAAAACAAACCATAACCTTTATTTCATCAATAAAGGTTTAAAAAGCTTTACGTAGATTATTAAATAATGATAATCTAAAATATCATGTTTACACACGACCATTACATAATGGTTTACAATACAAATATGTTACAACAAAATAAGTTTCTTGAATGCAGTTTTTACACAATATCATACAAGCATCGACTCCAAATCTCTTCTTTATTTAAGTATGCGACAGCGGAAGCTCTTAATAATCACCTGAGAATAAACATGCTTAAAACGTCAACAAAAATGTTGGTGAGTTATAGGTTTAACCTATATATATCAAATCATAATAATAGACCACAAGATTTCATATTTGAATACACATCCCATACATAGAGATAAAAATCATTCATATGGTGAACACCTGGTAACCGACATTAACAAGATGCATATATAAGAATATCCCCATCATTCCGGGACACCCTTCGGATATGATATAAATTTCGAAGTACTAAAGCATCCGGTACTTTGGATGGGGTTTGTTAGGCCCAATAGATCTATCTTTAGGATTCGCGTCAATTAGGGTGTCTGTTCCCTAATTCTTAGATTACCAGACTTAATAAAAAGGGGCATATTCGATTTCGATAATTCGCCATAGAATGTAGTTTCACGTACTTGTGTCTATTTTGTAAATTATTTATAAAACCTGCATGTATTCTCATCCCAAAAATATCAGATTTAAAAGTGGGACTATAACTCACTTTCACATATTTTTACTTCATCGAGAAGTAAGACTTGGCCACTGGTTGATTCACGAACCTATAACAATATATACATATATATCAAAGTATGTTCAAAATATATTTACAACACTTTTAATATATTTTGATGTTTTAAGTTTATTAAGTCAGCTGTCCTCGTTAGTAACCTACAACTAGTTGTCCACAGTTAGATGTACAGAAATAAATCGATAAATATTATCTTGAATCAATCCACGACCCAGTGTATACGTATCTCAGTATTGATCACAACTCAAACTATATATATTTTGGAATCAACCTCAACCCTGTATAGCTAACTCCAACATTCACATATAGAGTGTCTATGGTTGTTCCGAAATATATATAGATGTGTCGACATGATAGGTCGAAACATTGTATACATGTCTATGGTATCTCAATATTACATAATATACAATACAAGTTGATTAAGTTATGGTTGGAATAGATTTGTTACCAATTTTCACGTAGCTAAAATGAGAAAAATTAACCAATCTTGTTTTACCCATAACTTCTTCAATTTAAATCCGTTTTGAGTGAATCAAATTGCTATGGTTTCATATTGAACTCTATTTTATGAATCTAAACAGAAAAAGTATAGATTTATAGTCGGAAAAATAAGTTACAAGTCATTTTTGTAAAGGTAGTCATTTCAGTCGAAAGAACGACGTCTAGATGACCATTTTAGAAAACATACTTCCACTTTGAGTTTAACCATAATTTTTGGATATAGTTTCATGTTCATAATAAAAATCATTTTCTCAGAATAACAACTTTTAAATCAAAGTTTATCATAGTTTTTAATTAACTAACTCAAAACAGCCCGCGGTGTTACTACGACGGCGTAAATCCGGTTTTACGGTGTTTTTCGTGTTTCCAGGTTTTAAATCATTAAGTTAGCATATCATATAGATATAGAACATGTGTTTAGTTGATTTTAAAAGTCAAGTTAGAAGGATTAACTTTTGTTTGCGAACAAGTTTAGAATTAACTAAACTATGTTCTAGTGATTACAAGTTTAAACCTTCGAATAAGATAGCTTTATATGTATGAATCGAATGATGTTATGAACATCATTACTACCTTAATTTCCTTGGATAAACCTACTGGAAAAGAAAAAAATGGATCTAGCTTCAATGGATCCTTGGATGGCTCGAAGTTCTTGAAGCAGAATCATGATACGAAAACAAGTTCAAGTAAGATCATCACTTGAAATAAGATTGTTATAGTTATAGAAATTGAACCAAAGTTTGAATTTGATTATTACCTTGTATTATAATAATAACCTACTATAAGAAACAAAGATTTCTTGAGGTTGGATGATCACCTTACAAGATTGGAAGTGAGCTAGCAAACTTGAAAGTATTCTTGATTTTATGTAACTAGAACTTGTAGAATATATGAAGAACACTTAGAACTTGAAGATAGAACTTGAGAGAGATCAATTAGATGAAGAAAATTGAAGAATGAAAGTGTTTGTAGGTGTTTTTGGTCGTTGGTGTATGGATTAGATATAAAGGATATGTAATTTTGTTTTCATGTAAATAAGTCATGAATGATTACTCATATTTTTGTAATTTTATGAGATGTTTCATGCTAGTTGCCAAATGATGGTTCCCACATGTGTTAGGTGACTCACATGGGCTGCTAAGAGCTGATCATTAGAGTGTATATACCAATAGTACATACATTTAAAAGCTGTGTATTGTACGAGTACGAATACGGGTGCATACGAGTAGAATTGTTGATGAAACTGAACGAGGATGTAATTGTAAGAATTTTTGTTAAGTAGAAGTATTTTGATAAGTGTATTGAAGTCTTTCAAAAGTGTATAAATACATATTAAAACACTACATGTATATACATTTTAACTGAGTCGTTAAGTCATCGTTAGTCGTTACATGTAAGTGTTGTTTTGAAACCTTTAGGTTAACGATTTTGTTAAATGTTGTTAACCCAATGTTTATAATATCAAATTAGATTTTAAATTATTATATTATCATGATATTATCATGTATGAATATCTCTTAATATGATATATATACATTAAATGTCTTTACAACGATAATCGTTACATATATGTCTCGTTTAAAATTCATTAAGTTAGTAGTCTTGTTTTTACATATGTAGTTCATTGTTAATATACTTAATGATATGTTTACTTATCATAGTATCATGTTAACTATATATATATCCATATATATATCATCATATAGTTTTTACAAGTTTTAACGTTCGTGAATCACCGGTCAACTTGGGTGGTCAATTGTCTATATGAAACATATTTCAATTAATCAAGTCTTAACAAGTTTGATTGCTTAACATGTTGAAAACATTTAATCATGTAAATATCAATCTCAATTAATATATATAAACATGGAAAAGTTCGGGTCACTACACCATAGGTACCAAGGAGTACTAACAACAATAACCGATGAAGTATTGATTCATAATTTCATTGGAGAAATATTCTACGGCGATTATGTAATCTCTAAAGTCTTAGAGATAATCTATTCCAGCTGTAACCGTAAACCAGATGAGTGGACCGAAATGATAGAAGGAAGAGTAGAAACCCTGACCGGAATAGTGCACGATTTACAAGCTAGACTTGTTTTACAAACAGCATCAACAGTATCGTCAGTATCACCAACACCGGCAAAACCTGTAGCACTACAAGTTCTGCCAATTTCATAATCACCAACATCATCACAAATCAACAACGCGTATATTGTATCAACGAGTTATGAAGTATTAACTCAATTTTCCCTGAAGAAATTATATGTATATTTTATATATATATATATATATATATATATGTGTGTGTGAAATTTGAAAACAAAATAAATCTTTTCGTACTAAGCTATTACATGTGAATCATAACTGGTAGGTACTACTCGGTTAGTTCATGTTACTAATATGCTATACATCCTTCGTTAATGACTTAACAATCGTTAACTACAATCTCTGTTTCAACTCAATGAATTCCATTTCCTAATAAACCAAGTGTATTATTCAATTACATAATTGATTTTACATTTTCATTTTCGATGTACTCGAAACTTTCCAGAAAACATCATCTGTGCCTTGTAAGGTTTACAAAAATTCCACAAGCATCAACATCCTTCACCGAGGAATATCAATAAGAATAAATAATGAAGTATTAATTTCATTAGTGAAATACTTCGCGAAGATTAGATAATCTCTAATGTTTTGGAGATTATTCATTTCTAATTCAAGCCAAAAATTAAATGAGCTTAATATGATATTAACTCATTAAATCTGTATTACATCTGAAGAAAATATACATACAGATATTTTCATAAAGATTGTAACGAAAATTCTTTGTACAAAGTATTAATTGTGAAATTTTTTTAACGGGTAGGTAATACCCGGGAAATATTTAAGTTTGCAATTAATATGTTACACTGTACATTCTTCAACTTTGATTCAAAAATTATTAACAATGCTCACAACGATATACAATCGTTTTCATACAAATTCAATTACATATTCTGATATTGACGGATCAGAATCCAAGTCATAACTCTAAACCGGTGACATCATTCTTAGATCTCTACATCTTTCAAAGCTATGCTTTGACTTTAAATCTGTGCAAGATCCATTAGCATTGTTTTTACCGAAAATAACCTTGCAATTCCTTTTCAAATTATCCAGTATTATTAACCGTTCAACTAGTCAACGACGACCTTTCAGACTTGTAACTTTGGCATATACGTTTTTGTTACTGGGGAACCTTTCATGTTCCACCACATTAACAGTAAATGTACCAGCAAATTCATTAATCTGTGACTTAAAGTCTCTCCAAAAAACCATTATAATTGTTCATTGAAACCCTATCATGTACTCATCCACATCTTGTAACGGTAATTACCATACCAACTACCGGGAATTAGCAATCAGTATTTTGAATTTCGCAGCAATTCTACGCCAACAGTTATATATATACATATAATGTCTATCTCCTAGACTTACTTACTTCGAATGTGAAGTTTCTGAAAAACACCTTAAACCGCGAACTAGTTCTCAAAATTTTGAAAAGTACTGATGAAGCAGCAAAAACTGTAAACTACCTTAACAGTAAAAAGTTTGATGATAAAGAATAGTGTGTTAGCAAAGCTCAGAAAAAGAAAAGGTTTGGAACTGGAAAACGGATTGAACAAAGTATGAAGGAGGCTGTGGATAAATCACAAAGACGAAACCTGCATTCCAAGAATCCAAATGATTCAGTATTTGCTGAAGCCATTAACGAATACCTTGCTTCCGAATCTAAACCCTTGCGGACAATATTCTTCATCATCCTCTAATATTAGAAATTCTAAGATATTATCATATCTTTCATTATAAATATCTTCGATATTTCTGAAGATATCTTCATAACTATTATCATCCGAAATTATTTATCTCTTCACGCTATCTGTGTTACATCATAAAAGAAACTATTTTAGTTTCTAATTTTTGAAAATTTCAAAAAATGGATGTTTTTGAAGTAGTGTTGAGAATTGAAGCACGAGTTAGTATAATATAATGACATTTGATCAACGTGATTATATTACAGTAAGTCATGCTGAGTTTCTAATGGAACGTGATAAAGGTTCACAGATCATACCCTCATCATGAACCATGTTACATAACTCTTTCATTCTATTTAACCTCTAAACATATCAAGAAAATATTTTTCTTGATGATTCGGTCTTTTTCGAGGTATTCTGGTAATTTGACAAGACAGATTGTGCCATTACCGTTTCTTTCTTTGAATATTAATTATGTTCATTCTGAAATTCATACCTACGAATTCTGGACCATTATTCGCTTGACTTAAAGTCGAGAAGAGAAAACGAAAGTATGAAGCTCCGAAATATAATGAAAAATATAAAGCCCGAAAACAACCCCGAAATTTCAAACCGTGTATATCAATGCGTATAGAAATATAAAGACACGGGAGAATGAAAAACAATATAACCCCAAGGTAATAGTAGAAGAAAATAACCTCCTCTGGTGGCAGATGAAAAAGAAGAATGAATGATATGATAGCCAAGAAAATATCAAGAATCAGAACTGGATGAAGCATTTTCACAAATCTTTTGTAAGTATGAAATAAGGAAGAAGATTATAGGAGTGGTGAAAATAAATGAAATGGAAGAGGTCAATTTATAGCGAAATATCAGACATAACAATCGAGGCAGATTACGCATTTAATCAAAGGAAATCTTAATTTCCTTAAATTTCGAAAAATCAAATCTTATTTAGATTATAAAGAATTTATATTCCTTAAATTCCGGAAATCAATCGTTACTACGTCAAGAGATAAGACGCATCTATATTCTCCATTACTATAACTTCCCTTATACGCTTCGAGTAGTTAGATTGTTTTATCCATATTATTCAACGGTGATAAAAATTCTATTTATCAACTCATATTCGTCATGAAAACATTTTTATTGTTAGCCATGATGACCTCACTCAAATTTCGGGACAAAATTTCTTTAACGAGGAGGTACTGTGATGACCCAGAAATTTCAGATCAAATTTAAACTTAATCTTTAACGTTTTCGACACGATAAGCAAAGTCTATGAAGTTGAATCTCAAAATCTTGAACTATTCAATTACCCCTCGATTGTTCTCAATGATTCGCGAACAATTATATGTAAATAGATACATATACTATAACTTGAAAATGTAACAAAGTGTTAAGTAAACGATACTGTGCATTAAACATATTGGTTTCATTATCTGATTGATATATTTAACTATGAAGTTAAAAGATTATGCTAAACGATTGAATTAAAAGATATTTACTGAGTCCCTTAAGGATTATGATATTATTACGAGTCTCTGTTGTAAGGTCCACGTTGATTTGGAAAATCATTCATGTTTAACGGTATTCGGAATTAATGATAAAGTGTTTGTTTAAATAACGTAATTTGGACACATACAATAATAAGGAATATTAACTGTTAGAATTGAATCTATGAACAACTTGCAACGTATATTTAGAACGTGTTTAAGTATATTGAATATATATTTATGAATATATAGCTTCAGGTTATTTGAAAACAATAATAATATTCGGTTATTGATTCAATTGATATTTAGTTATGTTAATTAGAACGTTTGAGAAATAAACGATGACACATAAATGAATTACATGAATTTAAGTTTAAATGTATAAACAATATGCGATATAACAATTTCAAATGATTTTAAAATGTATTTTAATAAATAGCGAGACAATGATTTATAGAAGTAAATGACCAAAACACTCGAAAGTTTAAGATACACTTTGAGTGATATAATTTAGGGATAATTTAAGGCTATATTTTGACAAAGGTACGTGTCCCAAAATATAAATTACAAGTTTTCTCAGCGCACGAAGGGACACTCGAAAAATCGGAATCGGGACATAAGTCGAGTGACGACGTACGACTTATCGGAACAAAAATTTCAAGTCAACTATGCACGAGAATATAATATAATATATAATTAATTAATATAAATTATATATATTATATATTAATAAATAAATATGTCGACAAACAAGAAAACAAAAGTTTGTGAGCTGGATCAGAGGGCCATGCGATCGCATGGCCTTGAAGCACAAATACCATGCGATCGGTACTTTTTCAGGCCAAGTCTTAATAAAGCGATCGAATTCAGTTTTTGTGATATATATTTCTTTCATCTTACACTCCGTATAACTTATTTATATTATTATTATTATTATTATTATTATTATTATTATTATTATTATTATTATTATTATTATTATTATTAAGATTAATATTATTATTAATCTTATTATTATTAGTATTATTAATATTAATTAGTATTATACATAAAATACTACGACGAGATTATGAGCGTGTCACTTTCAAAATGGTTTTCAAGCGGGATAGAGCTAAGGAAATTATGGATTATTGCCAAGGAGGTTATTGGTAATGTTCGGGGGTATATTTGTGAATCAAACCTAGTGTTTATCATCTCCGTTACGTTTACGTACTTTCTTACAATATTAAATCTCAATACTAATACGTAAGCACTCATAATTTATCTTTTATATATTAATTGTGTATCCATGTCTAGTGCTCGAGTATATATATTTATACATGCTTGTATGCTAAATTTCGTCGCTAAAAAGTTTATAATGAATCACGAATTAAATACATATATTACTGGTAAAAGGAATATGATATACATGTTTTTGGAAAGCTGGCGAAAAATCAATGACTTTTCATTTAGATATCGAATAGTTTCGATGAACGGATTAAAAGATATGATCAACTGAATTATGATTGATGATAATTGAAATTGCTTTTGAATCTGCAATTAAGATTTAAACAACTTGTTTACAAGATTGATAAAATGGATTTTTAAATATTACCAGCCGAGTAAATGAATCCTTATATAAGGTACGTCTCGTTCGTTGAACTATTGTCAAAATTGACTTTTTGAAACAACTTTGGATAACTTTTGTATGTCGATATCGAGCATTAGGATTATGATACACTATGACCTGACCTAGCTTGATAGACATTTATTGACCAACATATGTTCTCTAGGTTGAGATCGACGATTATTTGATATTTCGAGTTTCAGTCACATTTTGGTGAACGACTTTATATACTGCTGAGGTGAGTTTCATTGCTCCCTTTTTAATTGCTTTTGCAATATATTTGTGGGTTGAGAATACATGCAATTTATTTTAAACGCAATGGATACAAGTACATACTTAATTATACACTGAGTTTAAACCGAAAATCCCTTAGCTTTGGTAACTAGTAACTGCCAGTACATAGGATGTGGACTGGTGGGCACGAATAACAGTATATGGATCCATAGGGCTTGACATCCCCATCCGAGCTAGAGCGCTAGCCTTTTAACGGACGTGTATTATTTGAGTTTAGGACACGTTGGTTTGCGTGTATTAAAACGAATGGGGTATTTAACATTATAACGTTAAAGTTTAGTTACCAGGGTGCTCTGTTATGTAGAATCTATTGATAAACGTTTCTGGATGAAACAACTGAAATCTTGTGATCCACTTTTATATACAGATTATGCGAAACACTAAAACTATGAACTCACCAACCTTTGTGTTGACACTTGTTAGCATGTTTATTCTCAGGTTCCCTAGAAGTCTTTCGATGTTTGCTTATATGCTAGACAAGCTATGTGCATGGAGTCTTACATGTCATATTTTTCAAGGAAACGTTGCATTCACCAAATCATCACTATGTATCTTATTTTGACTGCATTGTCAACGGAAGTACTATTGTAAACTATTATTTACGGTGATTGTCTATATGTAGAAATCATCAGATGTCGAAAACCTTTGATTTAAATATTCATTTATGGTGTGCCTTTTCAAAAGAATGCAATGTTTACAAAACGTATCATATAGAGGTCAAATACCTCGCAATGAAATCAATGAATGACGTATTGTCCATATGGATTTGGAACGATCGTCACATTGAATTGTAATGGATTCGGCAGAAACCTGGGCTATTTATAGAAGAATTCTAATTTCTGACCCCTATTCGATCGCATGGGTTTTATGCCTATTTCCCATGCGATCGCATGGCCCCAAAATCCAACTCACAATTTTTTTGTTTTCTTGTTTGTCGACATATTATTATATATATATATAATTTATATAATTTATATTAATTATGTATATATTATATTATATTCATGTACATAGTTGACTTGTAATTTTAGGTTCGTTGACTCGTATGTTGATACTCGGTTTATGTCTCGATTCCGGATTTTCGAACGTCCTTTCATACGCTTAGAAAACTTGTACTTTAAGTTTCGTGACTCATACCTTTGTCAAAATATAGACTTAAATTATCAATAAACTATATTACTCGAAGTGTCACTTTAATGTTCGAGTGTTTGGTCATTTGCTTCTTTCATTCCTCGTCTCGTTATTCATTAATATATATTTAATAATATATTAAGTCTTTATAATAAATCATTTTAAATCTAAGTTTATATAATATTTTATCACGTTATAAAATATATATGTATTATCATTCAGGAATGTATAATCTGTACGTTTGAACGTGTTGGTTATTTACGTCTTCGAATCTTCATATTTAACTTTGTCTAATCATAGTCTAATGTCAAACGAATGTGTTATCCTACTTTTGACACTAAATAAATTTGAAACCTCATATATATCCTTATATTAAAAGTTAATAATATTTTTATTAATCTTAAAGTTTTTGAAACACGTTTTACATAACACATTTTATTACTTAGTGTGATGACCCGGAAATTTCTGACCAAATTTAAACTTAATCTTTGTATAATTAACATTTTTGACACGATAAGCAAAGTCTGTAAAACTGAATCTCAAAATTTTTGAACTACTTTTATATATTTAAATACCCTTCGGTTGTTTTCGACGATTCACGAACAATTATATGTAAATAGATACATATATACTATAACTTGAAAAGGTAACAATGTATTAATTGTTTGATACCGTACATTAAACTTATTGGTTTAAATATCTATTTAAATATATATGATAAGTTGAAATATTTATTATTAAAATTTATTTATAAATAACTTCCAATGTGTATTTAAAAAAACTGATTTATGTATATTAAAAAGATATATACATATATATAATTTCAAGTTATTTAGTAAACGATAGTAACATTCGTTTATTGATTCGATTGATATTTAGATAAGTTAACTAAAGCGTTTAAGATGAACTAGTAAAACACTAATTTGCTACAGTATTTTCAAATTGCTACAGTACCTAAAATGCTACAGTGTTTTCGAAAATCACTATTTGCTACAGTGAAATTGACTTTGCTACAGTGAATTGCTACAGTAAACATTACCTTTGCTACAGTGAAATGCTACAGTCAAAATAAAAATGTATGTATTATATATATATATATATATTAACAAATAGCGAGACGATGATTTATAGAAGTAAATGACCAAAACACTCAAATGTATAAGTTATACCTCGAGTGGTATAGTTTATGGATGATTTAACACTATATTTTGACAAAGGTACGATTCACGAAACGTAAAGTACAAGTTTTCTCAGTATACGATAGGACGTTCGAAAAACCGGAACCGGGACATAAGTCGAGTGACGACGTACGACTTATCGGAACAAAAATTACAAGTCAACTATGCATGTGAATTTAATATAATATATAATTATTTATATAAATTAAATATATTATATATATATATATATATTAAATAAATATGTCGACAAGCTAGATTACAAAAACAATGTGAGCTGGAAACCCACCCCATGCGATCGCATGGAAAATGGGCTAGGAAGCCATGCGATCGCATGGCAGTCCTGGACAGGCCACACCTATAAAAGCTCGAGATATCTGCCTCTGTTTTGATTTAAATTACTCCATAAGTTATTATTATTATTATTATTATTATTATTATTATTATTATTATTATTATTATTATTATTATTATTATTATTATTATTATTATTGTTGTTGTTGTTATTATTATTATTATTATTATTATTATTAAGATTAATATTATTATTAATCTTAATATTATTAGTAGTAATATTATTAATTAGTATTATACATAAAATACTACGACGAGGTCATGAGCGTATCACTTTCAAAATGGTTTTATGAGCGGGATAAAACTAAGAAAATTATGGGTTATAGCTATGAAGGTTATGGGTAATATTCATGGATATTATTTGCAAGTCAAACCTAGTGTTATCATCTCCGTTACGTCTACGTACTTTTCTACAATATTGAATCTCAATATTGATATGTAAGTACTTATATTTTATCTTTTATATAATAATTGTGTATCCATGTCTAGTGCTCGAGTATATATATTTATACATGCTTGTATGCTAAATTTCCTCGTTAAACAGTTTATGATGTACCACGAATTAAATACATATATTACTGGTAAAAGGTATATGATATACATGTTTTTGGAAAGCTGACGAAAAATCAATAACTTTTCATTTAGATATCGAATAATTTCGATGAACGGATTAAAAGATATGAGCAACTGAATTATGATTGAAGTAAATTGAAATTGCTTTTGAATCTACAATTAAGATTTAAACAACTTGTTTACGAGATTGATAAACTGGATTTTTGAATATTACCAACCGAGTAAATGAATCCTTATATAATGTACGTCTCGTTTTGTTAAACTATTGTCAAAATTGACTTTTTGAAACAACATTGGATAACTTTTGTATGTCGATATCGAGCATTAGGATTGTGATACACTATGACCTGACCTAGCTTGATAGACATTTATTGACCAACATATGTTCTCTAGGTTGATATCTACGGTTATTTGGTAATCCGTGTTTCGATCACATTTTGGTGAACGACTTTATATGCTGCTAAGGTGAGTTTCATTTGCTCCCTTTTTAATTGCTTTTGCAATATATTTTTGGGCTGAAAATGCATGCACCTTATTTTAAACGCAATGGATACAAGTACATACTAAATTCTACACTGAGTTTGAACCGAAAATCCCTTAGATTTGGTAACTAGTAACTGCCGGTTATAAGAACTGGTGGGCGCGAATAGTTGTATATGGATCCATAGGGCTTGATAACCCCGTCCGAGCTAGAGCACTAGCCTTTTAATGGACGTATGCTATTTGAGAAGCATACATGTTGGTTTGCGTGTATTATTAAGATGATTATACAAAGGGTACAAATTATATATACGTTAAGTTTAGTTACCAGGGTGCTCAATTTCGTAGAATATTTTGATAAACGTTTCTGGATGAAACAACTGAAATCTTGTGATCCACCTTTATATACAAATTATGCGAAACACTAAAACTATGAACTCACCAACCTTTGTGTTGACACTTGTTAGCATGTTTATTCTCAGGTTCCCTAGAAGTCTTTCGTTCTTTGCTTATATGTTAGACAAGCTATGTGCATGGAGTCTTACATGGCATATTTATTAAGGAAACGTTGCATTCACTAAATCATCACCATGTATCTTATTTTGACTGCATTGTCAATGGAAGTACTATTGTAAACTATTATTTACGGTGATTGTCTATATGTAGAAATCATCAGATGTCGAAAACCTTTGATTTAAATATTCATTTATGGTGTGCCTTTTCAAAAGAATGCAATGTTTACAAAACGTATCATATAGAGGTCAAATACCTCGCAATGAAATCGATGAATGACGTGTTCGTCCATATGGATTTGGAGCGATCGTCACACTTAGATATTTATCTGAAACAAATAAGTATAACGTTATACGTTTAACATTTCGTTAATGTTTCTAAATCATAATGTATTTTATTATTTTCATATCAATCAAATCGTTTAATGTTTTATTAACATTTCTTAATTTATTATACACACACACACATATATATATACCTATATATATATATATATATATATATATATATATATATACATATATATATATATATATATATATATATATATATATATATATATATATATATATATATATATATATATAATGTTCGTGAATCGTCGAGAGTGGTCGAAGGGTAATTGAATACATGAATATAGTTCCAAAACTTTTTGAGACTCAATATTACAGACTTTGCTTATCTTGTCGAAATCATATAAAGATTAAGTTTAAATTTGGTTGAAAATTTCCGGGTCGTCACAGTGGGATTATCTTTATGGATGTGATTATACAGTGATAAGTATAGTGATATGTGCCATGCTTAACTAGACTGTGTAGGAGTCTTTGACCAGTGATGTGACTATATGTGATTATGTGCGCACCCAGTGCTAACGTCGAGGTGTTTTGTGCGACGTAAGAGGTCGATTGTGTCTACCTTTCTGGGGTAATATAATTGGGTCCAAGCATTACTAATTAGTGGTATAGTATGAATGACGAGTGCGTCACGTCTGGAAGACTATACCAGTGATTCAGTAGTGTGGGCTATCGGTATATTCTAGCTTGATCAGCGATGGGTTATCGGTCCTCTTGTTTATGGCCTTTAGTGATCTAATGACCAGTGCCTTTAAGCTGTGCTTGATGCTTGTAGTGATGTCCACCTAGATATTGCCATTCACTTAACGTTATGCTAATTCCCCCACAGTTTTTGCCCTGCAGGTGTATATTAGCAGCTTTTGGTGAGTTTTGCAGGACAACCGAAGATGTTTGACACCGTGTCACTCTGATGTGTTTTGTAATAAACTAATGGCTTGTAGTAATAACGTAACGCACGTGTTTTGTGTAATCATGTGTTTGTGTAAATAATATATGATATGTAAATTAATTAGTCTTCCGCTGTGAGTATTTAAAAAAAAGTACGGTGTTACAAGTTGGTATCAGAGCATAGGTTTGGCAGTATGTGCACTGTGTAAGTGACTTACTCCCAAACTTATGAATGTGTCGTGTCAAATATCTGAGTGGGGAATAAGTGAATGTAGAGATATGTGCCTAGGTGATTGTGCTTAGTGATAGGTGCTAACAGGTTATCAACTAAGCTTTTGTGAGATGATGTGTTTGCAGACATGTATGGCTGATCAGACCAGAAATAACGATGCCACTGTGACTCCCGGACCCGGAATATTTAGAGCGCCGTTAGTGGAGCATAGTCTGGAACGTGATCCAGATGAGTATGTTCAACAGTTAGAAGGTCAGTTACAGGAAACTCGAGAAAAAGTGAAGGAACTAGAGGCCCAAATCAGGCATTCAACCATGGTGTCTGAAGCTAGTGATCCACCGATACCCCCAGGGTTTACTGGTACTCAATATACATCTGGCCCGTCGGGTAGTGCTTCCCAACCGCCTCAGTTTCAACCTCAAGTTCAACCTCAAAATAAAAAAATCAAACTTCCCAAAAATACCAGTACCCTCTTCAATATCAGTACGCGACAACGAATCCATTTCAAACTCCTATGTTTCAGCAAGTGGTGAAGGAGAAGAAGAAGTGTACGTTCAAGCAGTTTATGGACTGCAAGCCCTCTGAGTATTCGGGTCATCGCGATCCGATTGTGACAATGAATTGATTAAGGGAAGTGGAACGGGCACTTGAAGCCTGTCAATGTGAACCAAAATTGCGGGTAACTTATGCCAGCCGATTGTTAAAGAATCGAGCTATAGTTTGGTGGGATACAATTACAGCTTCGTTGTCCGAAAAGCAATTCAATCAGGTCACATGGGAACAATTTTCTGCAAAGGTCCAAGAGCAGTACTGCACCGCATTTGATATCAATCGATTGAAGCAAGAGTTCATGCAAATGACGATGACTGAAGAAATGACAGTCGATGAAGCGTTTGAGCAGTTTATGGATAAGTTAAGGTTTGTGCATCAATGGATACATGACGAACAGTCCAGAGTGCAACGGTTTGTAGAAATTTTGCGACCTGAGTATCGCACGATTGCAAGACTTGCTACTACTTTGTCACAAGTAGGAATGGCAATGGATCGGATATGGATCAGGTGACGCCATATCCATATCCATATCCATTTAGTTTTTCTTCATCCATATCCATATCCATATCCATATCCATTTAATTTCAGTTCATCCATCCATATCCATATCCATTTAATTTCAGTTCATCCATCCATATCCATATCCAATGGATACATCGGGTTAATGGATATCCATTGGATATTCAAGAACGTTTTATTTTTTGTTAAAGATATAACATAATTTGTTAAACTTACTATTAAACATAGACTACGATAAATTGAATGTGTAATTTGTATGCTTATTTTATTATATATGCGTGTTTTGTTGTAATATATCATAGTGAATTCATTATATAGTTGCAAGCAAAATATATGTGCAATTGTAAATGCATTTGTAATATTAAATATGTTTGCATATATCTATATTTATGTATTTATATATGTATTTCGGGTGATAATGGATATATCCATGGATGAAAATTTTCATCTGTATCCATATCCATATCCATTTAAGTTCATCCATATTCGTATCCATATCCGTATCCATATCCATTTAAATTATCCATATCCATCACAAAGCGGGTGGATTGGATGGATATCCGCTGGATCGGGTGGCCATTGTCATCCCTAGTCACAAGCGCCTATGTTGGCAAAGGTAACTGAAAGTGATATTAAGGCGGCCAGAAGTGTGAAAACTGAAAGTGTCTCGCAAGTGAAACCAGCGGCAAGTCAGTCTAGTCAGCAATCAAAGAAATCAAGTCAGTTTAAGCCAAAAGGGCAATCTAGCCAGAGTGGATTAGTGTCAAGTGTTCAGAAGACATGGTGTAGAATGTGTAAGTCTTCACATAGTGGGCAGTGTACAACCTTGACGAAACGTTGTTTACGTTGTGGTATAGTAGGACATGAGCCTCAAGATTGTTTGTTTAAGAATAATGTGTGTTGGAACTGTCATAAAGAGGGTCACAGATCTGTAGAGTGTCCAGCTACAAGAAAGAGTTATTCCGGGGCGGGGTCCGAGTCAGGGGTACGTGCTGTGTCAGCTGGGGGATCATTTGCTTCCTCTGTGGTGCAGAAGCGCAAGAATCCTCCACCAACTAAAGCTAGAGCCTTTCAGATGTCAGTAGACGCTGCCACTGCTACTGACAATGCAATCACCGGTATGTTCTTAGTAAATTCTGTGCCGGCTCGTGTACTATTTGATTGTGGAGCAAATCGTTCGTTTGTGTCAACTACATTTTGTGCTAAGTTAAATGTGCCGGTTAGTGTATTAAATGAACCCTTAAGTGTCGAAGTGGGTGACGGTAGAACGGTTCCAGTCACAACGTTTGTGTCTTGAATTACTATTGACATAGAGGGTAGTCTTTTCCCTGTGACTTGCCTAGTGATGCCTATACCAAGTTTTGATGTAGTGCTAAGCATGAATTGGCTTAGTGACCATAAGGCCAGTATTAAGTGCGATAGAAAAGTTATCTCTTTTCCGCTGGATAGTGGGAAATGGGTAGTGGCTCGTGGTGATCGCGGCGGGTTCCGTTGTCCATTATTGTCGATGATGACAGCTCAGGAATCTTTGGCCAACGGATGTGATTCTTTCTTAGCCTATGTGATCAATGTAAAGAAGGAAAAGAAAGTAGTGTCCGATATTCGGGTGGTGTCTGAATATCCAGAAGTGTTTCCCGATGAATTGCCAGGCTTACCGCCGATCAGGGAAGTTGAATTTAAGATCGAGTTAATTCCAGGGGCTACGCCGGTTGCTAAAGCTCCGTATAGATTAGCTCCTTCAGAAATTCGCGAAATGATGTCCCAAATTCAAGAACTATTAGACCGCGGGTTCATTCGTCCGAGTTCTTCACCGTGGGGTGCACCAGTGTTATTCGAGGAAAAGAGAGATGGTACGCTCTGAATGTGTATAGATTATCGTGAACTAAATAAAAGAATAATGAAGAATAAGTATCCGTTTCCTAGAATAGATGACTTATTTGATCAGCTTCAAGGAGCTTCGTTCTTTTCGAAAATAGATCTACGTTCGGGATATCACCAGGTTTGTGTTGCTGAATCTGACATTCCTAAGACTGCATTTCGTACTCGTTATGGTCATTATGAGTTCTTAGTGATGTCGTTTGGATTAACCAACGCTCCAGCAATTTTCATGGATCTCATGAATAGGGTGTGTAAACCGTTTTTGGATAAGTTTGTTATCGTGTTCATTGATGACATCTTAGTGTACTCCAAAACCGAATCCGAGCATGCTGAGCATTTAAGACAAGTGTTGGAACTTTTGAAACGTGAACAATTGTATGCAAAGTTTTCCAAGTGTGAGTTCTGGTTACGTGAAGTTCAATTTTTGGGTCATGTTATCTGTACAGAAGGTATAAAAGTGGATCCGTCTAAAATTGAAGCTGTGATGAATTGGAATTCACCAAAGAATCCGACAGAAATCAAGAGTTTTCTAGGATTGACCGGTTACTACCGACGATTTATTAAAGATTTTTCAAAGATTGCAAGTTCTTTGACAAAGTTAACTAAAAAGGATGTGTCTTTTCAGTGGGGTAATGAATAGGAAACTGCGTTTTAGACTTTGAAAAGTTTGTTGTGCCAAGCGCCAGTGTTAGCCTTACCTGAGGGATCTGACGACTTCGTTGTGTATTGCGATGCGTCTTTATCCGGTTTGAGCTGTGTATTAATGCAAAGAGATCGTGTAATTGCGTATGCATCTTGACAGTTAAAACCAAGTGCAAAGAATTATCCAGCACATGACTTAGAAATGGCTGCAGTAGTGTTTGCGTTAAAGTTATGGAGACATTATCTTTATGGTATGCACTGTGTTATCTGCACCGATCATAAAAGTTTACAGTATATCTTTTCGCAAAAAGAGATGAACATGCGCCAGAGACGGTGGCAAGAACTAATTAAAGATTACGACAGTGAGATCAGATATCATCCTGGCAAGGCAAACGTTGTGGCTGATGCGTTAAGTCGTAAGAAATCCGCTGACAGTGTAAAGTTTATGTGAATTGAGATTGTGTCTGATTTAGTGGATCGACTAAAGATAACTCAACTCGAAGCAATGCAAGATGAACATTTGAAATTTGAGTTAATGATAAAAAGAAAAGAAGAATTGATGAATGATTCTCGAGGATTAAAGACTTATCGTGAACGAGTTTGGGTGCCGTTACTTGGAGGAATGAGGGATTTAATCTTAAATGAAGCACATAAATCGAGATTATCCGTGCATCCCGGTAGTACAAAAATGTACCATGATCTGAAAGTATTATATTGGTGGCCAACTATGAAAGCAGACATCGCGCAATACGTGGACAAGTGTCATATTTGGGCCCAAGTGAAAGCAGAATACCAGAAATCGTATGGGTCTTTGCATCAATTAGAGATTCCAGAGTAGAAATGAGAACATATCACCATGGATTTTGAGACAAAACTACCCAGAACCCAGAAAGGAAATGACATGATTTGGGTAATAGTGGACCGTTTAACCAAAAGTGTGCATTTTCTAGCTACTAATGAAACAGCTTCGTTGACGAAATTATCTCAGTTATACCTGAATGAAATCATATATGGGATACCGTTGTCTATTGTGTCAGATATAACGACCCTCAATTTTCCATTCTATATTTTTCCGATATTAAATGCCCAAACAATACTTAACAATTAAACTTTAATCGAGAAGAATTGTTAAGAATTATAAAACATAATAATTAACTTTGTGTAATGAACGACAAGTTAATAAAAGATAAAAATAATGAGCTAATAAACTTTCGTGAACAAAATTAAATACTCTAAAACTTGTAGCCTTTAAACAATTAAATTGGAACCTTTAATGAGTCATTTAAGCTAATCTAAAGTACAAGGACTAAAACAAAAAATTTCCAAACTCCTCCCATGAAAACCCTAGCCAAATTTTTTAATAAAAAGGGGGAAATGACCATCCTATCCCTCAAAATTTCGGCCAAGATCACCTCCTCCCTAAACCCTAACTTATTCCCTAAGAAAACCTAACTAAACCCTAATTCTAGATCCTTCCTATCTCAAGTATAAAAGGAGGTGTCAGGGTTTAGGTTTTCTCATCTCATTCATCACACAAAACCCTAATCTCTCTTCCTCCCTCTCTTGGAATTCGGCCAAGAAACACACCAACATCACCACCATCTTCAAGTAATCTTCAAGTGATCTTCAAGCTTGTTCATCCCGTTCTTCGTGTTCATCAAGATCTTCAAGGTGTTCTTCAATAATCAAGTGTTTTGATCTTCGTCTTCAAGTGTTCTTCATCTTTTCTTGTTAATCTTCATCATCATTCATTAAGGTAAAAACCCTAGATCCAAAACTTTTAAATCTTACTTTCAATTCATGTTTATGTTCATAATCATATGCATGTTCTTGCTCTTATTCATAATCATATTTAGATTGTTCATGTAAAAAAAATATAGTAAGCATATACATATACATATACATACATACACGATTGGAAAAAAAAAGGAAGTTTAGATTTTGAAAACCCTAAAAGATTTTTAAAGATTATGTTAAAGTTAAATAAGGAAACAAGTACACATACTTACTATATATAAGTACATGCATAAAAATATATATATACTTACTATATATATATACACGGCATATATATATATATATATAAGATTTTTGTTAAATCTTAAAAGCCCTAAAGATTTGTTAAAGATATTGTTAGTATTTAAAAAGGAAACAATAATATATACACATATACATATACATATGCGATATATATATATATATATATATATATATATATATATATATATATATATATATATATATATATATATATATATATATATATATATATATATATATATATATATTTCTATTACACATATACAAATATATACAGCATACATATATATATATATATATATACATATATACGATATACATGAAATGTCCCGTTCATATTGATTATAAACGTTCCATATTAATTGATTTCGTTGCGAGGTTTTGACCTCCATATGAGACGTCTTCAAAGACTGCATTCGTTTTTAAAACAAACCATAACCTTTATTTTATCAACAAGGTTAAAAGGACACCACCTAGATTATCCAGAAATGATAATCTAAAAATATCACACTTACACACTACCAATACATATTGGTTTACAATATTAATATGTTACAACAAAGTAAATCTCGAATGTAGTTTTAAACAATATTATACAAACATGCTGACACCAAATCTTGTCCATATTTTAGCATGTAACAGCGGAAGCTCTTAATAATCACCTGAGAATAAACATGCTTTAAACGTCAACAAAAATGTTGGTGAGTTATAGGTTTAACCTATATATATCAAATCGTAATAATAATAGACCACAAGATTTCATCTTTCAATAATATACAATCTGTATAAAAATCATTTATATGGTGAACACCTGGTAACCGACATTAACAAGATGCATATAGAATATCCCCATCATTCTGGGACACCCATCAGACATGATAAACTCGAAGTACTAAAGCATTCCAAATTCCAGAATGGGGGTTGTTAGTTCCCGTAGAACTACCTTTAGGATTCACGTCAATTAGGGGCCATTTCTCTAATTCTTAGGCTACCAAGCTAAAAGGGGCATATTCGATTTCGATCATTCAACCATAAAATGTAGTTTCACGTACTTGTGTCTATTTTGTAAAACATTTATAAAACTGCATGTATTCTCATCCCAAAAATATTAGATTTTAAAAGTGAAACTATAACTCACTTTTACAGATTTTTACTTCGTCGGGAAGTAAGACTTGACCACTGGTCAATTCACGAACCTATAACAAATATGTACATATATATCAAAGTATGTTCAAAATATATTTACAACATTTTTAATACTTTTAATGTTTTAAGTTTATTAAGTCAGCTGTCCTCATTAGTAACCTACAACTAGTTGTCCACCGTTAGATGTACAGAAATAATTCGATATATATTATCTTGAATCAATCCACGACCCAGTGTATACACGTCTCAGGCTAGATCACAACTCAGAGTATATATATTTTTGGAATCAATCTCAACCCTGTATAGCTAACTCAAACATTACTGCATATAGAGTGTCTATGGTTGTTCCAAATAATATATATACATGGGTCGATATGATATGTCAAAACATTTGCATACGTGTCTATGGTATCCCAAGATTACATAATATATTAGAATACATGTATAATACAATATGAGTTAGCTAGGATATGATTAATATAGATTTGTTACCAATTTTCACGTAGCTACAACAAGCAAAATTATCCAATCTTGTTTTACCCATAACTTCTTCGTTTTAAATCCGTTTTGAGTGATTCAAGTTGCTATGGTTTCATATTGAACTTAAGTTTATGAATCTAAATAGAAAAAGTATAAGTTTATAGTCAGAAATACAGGTTACAAGTCATTTTTGTAAAGGTAGTCATTTTAGTTGAAAGAACGACGTCTAGATGACCATTTTGGAAAACATACTTCCACTTTGAGTTAAACCAAGATTTTTGGATATAGTTTCATGTCCATAAGAAAAATTATTTTCTCAGAAGAATAGCTTTTAAATCAAAGTTTATCATAGTTTTTAATTAACTAACCCAAAACAGCCCGCTGTGTTACTACGACGGCGTATATCCGGTTTTACGGTGTTTTTCGTGTTTTCAGGTTTTAAATCATTAAGTTAGCATATCATATAGATATAGAACATCTGTTTAGTTGATTTTAAAAGTCAAGTTAGAAGGATTTACTTTTGTTTGCGAACAAGTTTAGAATTAACTAAACTATGTTCTAGTGATTACAAGTTTAAACCTTCGAATAAGGTAGTTTTATATATATGAATCGAATGATGTTATGAAAATCATTACTACCTCAGGTTTTGTGGATAAACCTACTAGAAATGAGAAAAATAGATCTAGCTTCAAAGGATCCTTGGATGGCTTGAAAGTTCTTGAAGTAGAATCATGACACGAAAACAAGTTCAAGTAAGATTTCCACTCGAAATAAGATTGTTATAGTTATAGAAATTGAATCAAAGTTTGAATATGAGTATTACCTTGTATTAGAAAGATATCTTACTGTAAATAAAAAGATTTCTTGAGGTTGGATGATCACTCAAAGTGGATTTGCAAGATTGGAAGTAAGCTAGCAAACTTGGAAGTGTTGTTGGTGTGTTCTTGAGTAGTTGTTTTGTAACTTGGTTTATGTATGGATTTATGAACTAGATTGAGCTAGATTTTGATGAATATGATGAAGAACACTTAGAACACCAAGAGAGAACTTGAGAGAGAGTAGTTTGATGTATAAAAATTGGAATTAAAATGTGTTTGTGATGGGTGATGGTGGACGTGATTTTAGAGTCTCCATATAGGCTCCATTAGTTTGTAATCTTGTGAGATTTTTCATGCTAGATGTTAAATGATGGTTCCTACATGGTTAGGTGACTCACATGGGCTGCTAAGTGCTAATCATTGGAGTGTATATACCAATAGTAAATACATTTAGAAGCTAGGTATTGTACGAGTACGAATACGGGTGTATACGAGTAGAATTGTTGATGAAAAAGAATGAGGATGTAATTGTAAGCATTTTTGTTAAGTAGAAGTACTTTGATAAGTGTCTTGAAGTCTTTCAAAAGTGTATGAATACATATTAAAACACTACTGGCATATACATTTTAACTGAGTTGTTAAGTCATCGTTAGTCGTTACATGTAAGTGTTGTTTTGAAACCTTTAAGTTAACGATCTTGTTAAATGCTGTTAACCCATTGTTTATTATATCTAATGAGATATTAAATTATTACATTATCATGATATCATGATGTATTAATATATCTTAATATGATATATATACATTTAAATGTCGTTACAACGATAATCGTTACATATATGTCTCGTTTCGAAATCCTTAAGTTAGTAGTCTTGTTTTTACATATGTAGTTCATTGTTAATACACTTAATGATATATTTACTTATCGTTTATCATGTTTATCATAGTGTAACAATATCTTAATATGATTCATATGTAATTAGTAAGACGTTGTTATAACGGTAATCGTTATATATATCGTTTCGAGTTTCTTAATTTAATAAACTCATTTTTATGTATATCACTCATTGTTAATATACCTAGTAAGATACTTACTTATCATACTATCATGTTAACTAACTAACTAACTAACTAACTATATATATATATATATATATATATATATATATATATATATATATATATATATATATATATATATATATATATATATATATATATATATATGTCATCATATAGTTTTTATAAGTTTTAACATTCGTGAATCACCAGTCAACTTGGGTGGTCAAATGTCTATATGAAACCTATTTCAATTAATCAAGTCTTAATAAGTTTGATTGCTTAACATGTTGGAAACACTTAATCATATAAATATCAATTTCATTTAATATATATAAACATAGAAAAGTTCGGGTCACTACAATACATACATATACATAAACATTAAATAAATAAAACCCTAATTAAACCTAACCCTAATTTATTAAACCCTAATACTACCTAAACCCTAAACATTAAATAAAACCCTAATCATTACCTAATCATTATTACACTAAACCCTAATCATTAAATACTACTGATGTGTGCGAGGTGGTACTAAATACTATAATATTTTACTAGGAAATACTATTAAATACGATACAATTTTACACAAGTTATTTATTTATCTATAGAGTAGATATACCTAAACCTTGCTACAACACTTATAGGCAGTGTACCTAATCATACAGTAGTGTAGTTTTTAGTAAGTCCGGTTCGTCCACAGGGAACTAGCCAAGTTTAATGCTATATTTTTAAAACTATATTTCTATAAATATAAATATAAATATAAGTAGTATTATTATTATAAAAGGGGGTTTTTACCGTTTAATGACCGGTTTGTCGATTTAGAAACTTAAGTCACAGTTAAAACCTAATGTAAAATATTAAATATATAAAAGACTTAATTTAAAGCGTAAAGTAAATGACAATAATTAAAGTGCGATAAATAAAAGCGCAATAAATAAAATGACAATAAATAGAATTTCAATAATTAAAAAGTACGATAATTAAAATGACAATAAATTAAAGTGCGATAATTAAAAGTGCAATTAAATATGAAATAAAGGAATTATGCTTATTTAAACTTCCGTAATCATGATGTTTGACGTGTTGATTTTAGTTTATTACCATGGGTTAGTCCTTTGTCCTGGATTATTCAATATGTCCGTCTGGTTTTGTCCATAATAGTCCATCAGTCATAAATATAAAGTGCGAGAGTCTTCGTCAATTTATCCTTATACCCGAAATCAAATATTCCAACTAATTGGGGATTCGAATTGTAACAAGGTCTTAATACTTTGTTTAATGAATACACCAGGTTATCGACTGCGTGTAATCCAAGGTTTTATTACTTTGTTAACAATTACACCAATTACCCTTGAATGTAATCCACCCCTGTTTCAACTAGTCCATTAACTATTAATCCAGTTCCGTGTCCGGTAAAATGAACAATTATTGGTATTTATAGATATCCCGCCCACCGTACCCGATTAAGCGTATGTGGTTATTTATAGATACGTCAAATTATAACATTTATATTAAATTAACGAGGTATCGTTAAGTTAATATAAAACCCATTAATAGCCCATAGTCTAATTTTCACAAGTGTCGTTCTTTTATCCAAACCCCAATTATGGTCCAAAGCCCAATTACCCAATTTTAATATTTAGCCCAACATCATGATTACTTCGGTATTAAATAAGCATAATAATAACTTAGCTACGAGACATTAATTTAAAAAGGTTGAACATAACTTACAATGATTAATAATAGCGTAGCGTTACACGGACAGAATTTCCACTTACAAACTTAAAACATTCGCTAACATACCCTTATTATTAAAATTAAATTAAAATTAAAATTATAAATTATAAATTATAAATATAAATATATATATTGAGAGATAGAGTAAGGAAAAGAAAAAGATGTGTTCTCTCGGCTGAATTCGATGGCTTTTATTGGCCATTTCTGAAACAGACAGCTCCGCGAGTGCGGAGCTTTTACCCTTTACAGCTCCGCGAGTGCGGAGCTTCGGATTCCAGCTCACCAAATTTTGGATCCTAGCTTTGTCGACATATTTATTATATATATATATATATATAATATATAAATAATTTATATAATTATTTATATATTATATTTTATTCTTGTGCATAGTTGACTTGTAATTTTAGGTCCGTTGCGTTGCGCATTTACGTCCGGTTTATGTCCCGGTTCCGGATTTTCGAACGTCCTTTCGTATAATTTAATATCTTGTACTTTGCGTTTCGCGACTTGTACTCTTGTCAATTTTAGACGTTTCTCATCAATAAATTGAACCACTTGAATTGTACTTTGTACTTTTGAGCTTTTTGGTCATTTGCGTCTTCAATTCGTCAAATCTGCCTTTTGTCTTCACCTTTTATTATTTAAACGAATATCACTTGTAAATGGAACAATTGCAACTAAAAGCTTGTCTTTCTTGAGGGATAATGCTATGAAATATATGTTCGTTTTTAGCATTATCAACTACTTTAATTAATTAAACCTAATTAATTAATACTACTACTTACTACTTAACCCTAATACTACTTATACTACTACTTAACACTTATACACTTATACTACTACTTAACACTTACACTATTACTAACACACATGATACACTACTTATACTATAGTACTTATATTATAAAACTTTGATCACGATTACCATAGTCATTCACGATAGTGTGAAATTACTTGAACATCGACGCTACTTAAGGCCTAGGGTAATCCTTGGTACCACTATGGGACGCTTGTGGATTACGAATGCCAAACTTAGATTTTGGTCAAGAAATCCTGGGCCAACCGGTAACAATTGGTCATTCTGGTGACTCGGCGGTGGAATAGATATTTGAGTATGGTGCACAATGTCAAACCCGACTATAGTAATCATACACTTAGTTACTTTCACACTTAATAAGTAGTAGACTTATTAAGGACAACTCACTAGTGTTCGACACTGACTTACTAAAAGTGGAAACTACTAAAAGTGGAAACTTGCTAAAAGTAGAAACTTACTAGGAATGGAACTTAGTAAAACGAACTATACTTAAAACACTTGCATACTTAAACTTAAATTTGGGCAAAACACTTAACTACTCTTAAATGTCAATAGGTTGACTTTCTGCTCACGTTCATCCAAACTTTCTATTCCGAGGAATAACAATCTCTCATCTGCTTACTAAGGTGAACTCATAGCCCCATTCTTTATTGTAGCAACTTATTTAACTTTTTTTAGGGTGAGACGCATGCTACTTTTACTATTTACAATTTAGATACAAGTACCAACTGTTAAACTATGCCATACCCGGCTATGTCCGACTAAGTCCCTACAGTGATATTTTTAATTGCTCGTTAAATGCATTCTTAATTATTGGGGGTAGGCCTATCGGGAGTAACGTCCCCGATATATTTGACCAAGTCATTGTATTACTTAATAATGAAATTAAACCGACAAGTATAGACACCACTTGTCATTGGGGCAAACTTGAACGTTTAGTCTAAATATCACGAATTAGAATAACTTTTTGGTCCCTGCGAGATCAAATTTATAAAATAAATCTTGTGGTCTAAAAACAACGTCATCTACTTTTGTTAAACCTATGATTTCACTCAACCTTTTTGGTTGACACTTTAGCATGTTTGTCTCAGGTGCTGATTGATCAAGTTTACTTACTTACTGCTTATGTGATGCTATTTGGACATAGGATCTCAAGAACTATCGCATTTATTATTCTTGCATTTGAAACATTTACATCATTGTAATTTAAATTCTTGTAACGACATTCTTCCGCTGCGTTATCAATAAAGCTTATTTTTATCATATAGAATTGTTCTCGTATTATAATATGTTGGTTTATTTGATATTAGTGACGTTTTCTTCCAGACCCTATCTGGAGGTCGTCACAGAGTGGTATCAGAGCAAAATCAGGCTGTTATAGAGAACCAGGATTGCATCTTTATGTGTGCCTTATTTGCTAGCTAGGGTGCCTTAGCAATCTAGGAAACTATAACCTTTCCTGCCTTAGACTTTAAAGCACTTAGGATTACCTTGTAATCTTAAAACATATGCTTTACAATCTTATCTTAAAACTGATCAAAATTTCTTTCCTAATGTTAGGATGCCTAACTCTCATCAAGCGAACAAAATGAATCTTTTCAAGCCAACCGAAAAAAGAGCTGAAAAGTCTTCCACTAAAAGACCAGTCCAAAGTCCACCTTATGTCTTTGGTGGTCCTCCCTCATCAAATTATACCCTGGATACTCTACCTGCTTCTCCTGATTTTCACTCGACTTAAGGATCTGAAAGCGAAGGAAAAAGCCCTGCTAATTCTGCTGACTCTGGCCCTTATTACTCACTGGTATATAAAGCGATGAGTACTCCCGAATGGGATGCTCTTCAAGATCTCCCTAACTACGATAGTGGCTTCTCAAATTATGAGCTGGAAGAAAAGCCTATTGAAGAATCATCTGAAAACTCAACTCTAAAGAGAAAGCAACCCGAACCCGCTACTACTGGTGAAACCAGTCCATTATTTTGTAATAACATGGAGCACATAATGGTGAAGCGTGATATCATCAACCTTCAGAGTAGTTGTGAGAAGAATAGAGAGTATAGCAGATGCCATGTTGCTCGGATAGAAGTGCGTCTAAACAACCTAGAAAAAGAAAACACAATCTTGAGGGAAGTCATCAAAGAGTCCTTCGACTCTCAAACCGAAAGGCTGGAGAAACTTGTGAAGAATAACATGGACAAAGTGATGGAGAAAGTGATGGCTGAGAAAGAGAAGAAATGAAGCGTATCTTGTTCTTTGTTTTCCTATTTATTTATTTTCCATTTTCCTGTCTATGTAAAGGCTATGCCTTAAATTATTTCCGTTTCCAACTCGTGTAATAAAGGCTTATTTAATGCCTCGTTCTTAATAATATAAAGTGTTTCGTTTATATCATATTCTTCTTCATCCCGCTTAAAATTTTTCAAACGTATGACCTATCAAATTTATCAAACTTCTATACACCCTTATGTAGTGAAGAATCATGGTTCGTCCAACTGCACCAACTCTTACCACGATGTTTCATAACAATCTCGTTTGACCACGTCCATTTCCTAACTTTCACAACTTCCATAACTTTCAAAGATATGAAGGGTAACCAAGTCTATAAAGACTGCAACTCAAAACTAGTCAACCATAACTCGACAAGTTCGTAACTATTTTCATGGATGACATTTTGATCTGCTACAAGAGTGAGAAAGAACATGAGCAACACTTGCAAATTCATTCTTGAACTCTTAAGAAAAAGAACAACTCTACGCAAACTTTTCCAAGTGCAAGTTTTGGCTTAAAACCGATATGTTGTCGATCCAGCTAAGATTACTGCTATCCTTAACACACTATATTAGAAATCATCATTGAACACATATCCTGACCTCATGGGGTGATATTGAAATGGAAATATGAATTAGTGAAATATAATGACGGTGGCCAACGTGATTATATTACGGTAATTCATAGAAATATTCCAATATCATGACGTATGGAATAGAAAGTGAATCAAAGAAAACTCTCAAGCTATATGTTCAAAAACTCAAATGCAAGGGCATGAAAGGAGAAAAATGATCATCTTGATATTAGTAGATACGAAGAACTCATTCTAATCAAACTATATATCAATCTCATACTCATTTAACAAACTTTCATGTACCATAAAGGTTGTAAATAATCGAATCTTGAAGTTTTACATTCCTTTATCCTAAATGGATATCTCTTGAGCATTGATACTTAATCATCACTTGTTATATCCAAATCCTCTATGTTATTACACTTTCGGTGTAAATTTTCATATGACTTTCAAAAACCCATGTCATTTGAACCCTCAAACGTCGATATCACAAACACCATGTTCGCTATTACATTTTCTATGTCGAGATGATAAATATCTCATAAGCATAATCTTTTGAAGAATGGAACCTTCATACGTGTGTCGTTTTGACTATCATAGTCAAGAAACTTCTGTACTCGTACATCTACCTATAGTAGACTACTTGGCACCATGCAAGTAATGGTGTCATACTCAAATAATAATCGATCATTGTCAACTCGAAAAAAGGTGAAATACACTATCTCAAGTTGTGGCTTGAGCTAAACTCATCACATCTGAAAAACTGTTGTAACAATTGAAATGATTCCATCATACTTTAACGTATCCTCCTCTCAGACCAACTAAGGCTGAATCCAAACGATCATTTCATAGTTGAAATTCACTGCTTTAGCATTTACCTATACTTGTCTATGCGACTGCCAGATTATTCATGCTGAGTTCTCAAACTCTCACTATCACTTGAACGATTCAAAGTTGCAAATCTTATTTGAAGTTCTTTCATACATAACTCTAAATCCGAGGGATTTACTCATTTGATGATAATCATATTATCTTCCTTCTTACTTTAATGTTAACATTTTGAGTCCAAGAACTCATGCCCTGATAAAAGTCAATTCATTAGTTTTCACTACCTTGAAACAATTATTACACAATTATCCTCCAGAATTTTTAAAATCTTCAATCAATTTTTCTCAAACAAATAAACTCTTAAGTACCCCGTTTTTCAAAGATTTCTTACACGAGTCTTTATTTTCAAACTATCTCGGAATTTATAAAAATGATTTTTCACTTATGCGATTTATAAAATCTTATACATAAATTTAACTTTACGTACTTTGACTAGTACATATCAAATTATATTTTCGCTTCTATAAATTTCCACTTTGATTAAATCGGAATTACTTTACAAAATTTTACGTAACCCTAGTTTTACTATGAACATCATTTTGTCACCTCCTCTAAAATTACTTTCACTAATTATATAAACACTTTCGCATTTTATCAATTTACCTTTGTTTTATCAAATTAAACATTCTTCTAATCAACTCTTTTTTCGTAATGTTCAAATTATTTCACGTAAAATAATACGTGTTGTACATAACTCAAATCTTACTAATAGCT
This sequence comes from Rutidosis leptorrhynchoides, assembly GCF_046630445.1. Classification (NCBI taxonomy): domain Eukaryota; kingdom Viridiplantae; phylum Streptophyta; class Magnoliopsida; order Asterales; family Asteraceae; genus Rutidosis; species Rutidosis leptorrhynchoides. The sequence goes on from NC_092336.1 coordinate 640,806,528, forward strand.
CCGCTTCGTTTATATTGTTATATCAAATGTCACAACTTTTCAAGAATTACTTTGGCTTATTATTAAAACTTTCGCATTGCTCTCCAATGTATTTGGATCACCTTTATTCTCATTCTCCGTACAAGAATGAAACTTATCTCCCTACAAACATCATCTCTTCCTTGCTGTGATAGTCATTAAGAAGTTTCTACTTCCGGTATTTCACGGATAAACCACAACACACTCGTAAACATCAATACTACGATCTTTTGAATAAGGAAGCAGAGGTTCCTTCATCTTATAATCAATTATTCACATTCGCATCCGCGTTTAAACTCATAAGTAAATAATAGGCAGACTCGCCATTTGTGCAAAAACACTTTTCTTACTCTGAAGGAGTTACCTTAAACATTTATGAAGATGCTCTAAACATTTCTTCCTTTTTTGGATTGCAACTAGATGGTATTCTAGTCAAATTTTAAACTATGATTCGACACGAAACTGAAATCATAAATCTGAAAGCTACATCCTGAAATTATTTCTAAAGACAAGTTCCCATGTATACTGAACGATGTCTTTTATTTAATCGCTCATATTATCCTGAGGTCAATGAATCCTCAACTAACATCTCATTTGTCTATTAGACATCTCTTGAAAACCAATGGTATTATGGTTACCTTTCGAAACTTGAAGCTGGTACTATCTCTAACAAACACCAGCCATACAGCAAACTACGTAACTGAAATCTTTACACACTCTACTCTATTTTATCTACCCTACTATTGTGGCATGAACACTCAAGACTCTAATGAGCTCAACGACGCATTTAATGCTAATATAGCATCAACTTTCCTTCTAAAGGAAAACTAGTCAAACGACACTCTTGTTATTCCTTGAAAAATCTCTGCATTTAATGCACTTTGTAAACGACCTATTAAGGTTAAGGATCATGAGATCAAACGTGTAAACAAAACATTATACTTATTGTTAACACTCATTCAAATTCACGTAAGGGCCCCGATTGTACCAGGGAATGTGAAAATCAAACTCTATTGTTAAAATCCGTTGGGATTCTCGTAGAAGCCCTTGATATACATGGGAACGCAAAGACCAAATGATACGGAAATACTTCCATCTCTTCTCAACTGCTGATGCAAACGAGAGCTCTACCTAAAACTTCGGGACGAAGTTTCTAATAACGGGGAGGTACTATAACGACCCTCAATTTTCCATTCTATATTTTTTCGATATTAAATGCCCAAACAATACTTAATAATTAAACTTTAATCGACAATTGTTAAGAATTATAAAACATAATAATTAACTTTGTGTAATGAACGACAAGTTAATAAAAGATAAAAATAATGAGCTAATAAACTTTCGTGAACAAAATTAAATACTCTAAAACTTGTAGCATTTAAACAATTAAATTAGAACCTTTAATGAGTCATTTAAGCTAATCTAAAGTACAAGGACTAAAATGAAAAATTTCCAAACTCCTCTCATGAAAACCCTAGCCGAATTTTTTAATAAAAAAGGGGGGAAATGACCATCCTACCCCTCAAAATTTTGGCCAAGATCACCTCCTCCCTAAACCCTAACTTATTCCCTAAGAAAATCTAACTAAACCCTAATTCTAGATCCTTCCTAGCTCAAGTATAAAAGGAGGTGCCAGGGTTTAGGTTTTCTCATCTCATTCATCACACAAAACCCTAATCTCTCTTCCTCCCTCTCTTGGAATTCGGCCAAGAAACACACCAACATCACCACCATCTTCAAGTAATCTTCAAGTGATCTTCAAGCTTGTTCATCGCATTCTTCGTGTTCATCAAGATCTTCAAGGTGTTCTTCAATAATCAAGTGTTTTAATCTTCGTCTTCAAGAGTTCTTCATCTTTTCTTGTTAATCTTCATCATCATTCATTAAGGTAAAAACCCTAGATCCAAAACTTTTAAATCTTACTTTCAATTCATGTTTATGTTCATAATCATATGCATGTTCTTGCTCTTATTCATAATCATATTTAGATTGTTCATGTAAAAAAATATAGTAAGCATATACATATACATACATACACGATTGAAAAAAAAAAAAAAAAAAAAAAAGGAAGTTTAGATCTTGAAAACCCTAAAAGATTGTTAAAGATTATGTTAAAGTTAAATAAGGAAACAAGTACACATACTTACTATAAATAAGTACATGCATAAAAAATATATATATACTTACTATATATATATATATATATATATATATATATATATATATATATATATATATATATATATACACGGCATATATATATATATATATATATATATATATATAAAGATTTTTGTTAAATCTTAAAAGCCCTAAAGATTTGTTAAAGATATTGTTAGTATTTAAAAAGGAAACAAGAATATATACACATATACATATATATATGATATATATATATATATATATATATATATATATATATATATATATTCTATTACACATATACATATATATACGGCATATATATATATATATATATATATATATATATATATATATATATATATATATATATATATATATATAAAGATTTTTGTTAAATCTTAAAAGCCCTAAAGATTTGTTAAAGATATTGTTAGTATTTAAAAAGGAAACAAGAATATATACACATATACATATATATATGATATATATATATATATATATATATATATATATATATATATATATATATATATATATATATTTCTATTACACATATACATATATATACGGCATATATATATATATATATATATATATATATACATACGATATACATACATATACATAAACATTAAATAAATAAAACCCTAATTAAATCTAACTCTAATTTATTAAACCCTAATACTACCTAAACCCTAAACATTAAATAAAACCCTAATCATTACCTAATCATTATTACACTAAACCCTAATCATTAAATACTACTTTAATTAATTAAACCTAATTAATTAATACTACTACTTACTACTTAACCCTAATACTACTTATACTACTACTTAACACTTATACACTTATACTACTACTTAACACTTACACTATTACTAACACACATGATATACTACTTATACTATAGTACTTGTATTATAAAACTTTAATCACGATTACCATAGTCATTCACGATAGCGTGAAATTACTTGAACATCGACGCTACTTAAGGCCTAGGGTGATCCTTGGTACCACTATGGGACGCTTATGGATTACGAATGCCAAACTTAGATTTTGGTCAAGAAATCCTGGGCCAACCGGTAACAATTGGTCATTCTGGTGACTCGGCAGTAGAATAGATGTTTGAGTATGGTGCACAATGTTAAACCCGACTATAGTAATCATACACTTAGTTACTTTAACACTTAATATGTGGTTGACTTATTAAGGACAACTCACTAGTGTTCGACACTAAGTTACTAAAAGTGGAAACTACTAAAAGTGGAAACTTGCTAAAAGTAGAAACTTACTAGGAATGGAACTTAGTAAAACGAACTATACTTAAAACACTTGCATACATAAACTTAAATTTGGGCAAAACACTTAACTACTCTTAAACGTCAATAGGTTGACTTTCTGCTCACGTTCATCCAAACTTTCTATTCCGAGAAATTACAATCTCTCATCTGCTTACTAAGTGAACTCATAGCCCCACTCTTTATTTCTAGCAACTTATTTAACTTTTTTTTGGGGTGAGACACATGCTACTTTTACTATTTACAATTTAGACACAAGTACCAACTGTTAAACTATGCTATACCCGGCTATGTCTGACTAAGTCCCTACAGTGATATTTTTAATTGCTCGTTAAATGCATTCTTAATTATTGGGGGTAGGCCTATCGGGAGTAACGTCCCCGATACATTTGACCAAGTCATTGTATTACTTAATAATGAAATTAAACCGACAAGTATAGACACCACTTGTCATTGGGGCAAACTTGAACGTTTAGTCTAAATATCACGAATTGGCATAACTTTTTGGTCCCTGCGAGATCAACTTTATAAACTAAATCTTGTGGTCTAAAAATAACGACATCTACTTTTGTTAAACCTATGATTTCACTCAACCTTTTTTGGTTGACACTTTAGCATGTTTGTCTCAGGTGCTGATTGATCAAGTTTACTTACCTACTGCTTATGTGATGCTATTTGGACATAGGATCTCAAGAACTATCGCATTTATTATTCTTACATTTGAAACATTTACATCATTGTAATTTAAATTCTGGTAACGACATTCTTCCGTTGCGTTATCAATAAAGTTTATTTTTATCATATAGAATTGTTCTCGTACTATAATATGTTGGTTTATTTGATATTAGTGACGTTTTCTTCCAGACCCTATCTGGAGGTCGTCACATCAGATAGAGATTCCCGATTTGTGTCTAGTTTCTGGAATAGTCTACAAGAAAATTTGGGTACTCGTGTCAACCTTAGTACAGCCTATCATCCTCAGACTGACGGTCAAAGTGAACGAACTATTCAGACTTTAGAGGATATTTTAAGGGCTTATGTGTTAGAATATGGTGGATCGTGGGATTATCATCTGCTATTGATCGAATTTGCTTACAACAACTCCTATCATTCAAGCATTGGCATGATGCCGTATGAAATGTTGTATGGTAGAAAGTGTCGAACTCCATCGTGTTGGTTGGAGGTAGGTGAGAAACAATTTGTGGGTCCAGAAATTGTGTAGCAGACTGCAGAAAAAGTGGCTATCGCACGTGAAAAGCTTAAAGCTGCTAAAGATCGACAAAAGATGTATGCAGATCCTCGCCGATGACCAGTGACGTTTACCGTGGGTGAACGTATGTATTTAAAAGTGTCACCGTGGAAGGGTGTAATTCGATTCGGCAAAAGAGGAAAACTAGCTCCGAGATACATTGGTCCTTTTAGAATTCGTCAAGTGCTGAACGATCAAACTGTTGTATTAGATCTCCCTCCAGAGTTAGCAGGTATTCATGACACATTTAACATCTGCTATATTTGTAAGTGTAAAGTGGACGATGAAAATCAAAATTCCTCCGCTCCAAGATCTGAAAGTAGATGCAAGTAAGAAATTGGTGGAAGAACCAGTGAGGATCGTCGACAGAAAAGTGACTAAGTTACGCAAGAAGCAGATTCCAATGGTGCTTGTAGAATGGAAGCATAGTTTAGGCACCAATCTGACATGGGAGACCGAGGAGTTGATGACCTCTAGATACCCTCAGTTGTTTAACCTTAACCAGATTCCGAGGACGGAATCTCCTTTAAGGGAGGTAGATTTGTAACAACCTCACTTTAGGCATAGTAGGTAATGACCTATTTACCCTTTTGTGTTATTAATGTGATTTTAATAATTAAGTGTTTTATAATTATTGTGTATGGGATAATGTGCGTTTTGTGACAAGGGTCACAGAACATATTTCTTTTTGTGAATTGGACTTAGAATGAATAAGTTATTAAAGATTTTGGGTTTCAGATAACTGGTACATACCCGTGTGTTAGACGGGAGAGCTTACCTTCATGTGAAGAAACCTAAATTTAAATATATATCTGTACGTTTCATTTCCTTACCACTTTTAGCAAGAACACAAACCCTAAACACCCTTTTGCTCTCAAATCCATAAAATCAAGAAATTCAAATCGAAGCTAGTGATTTCGTGCATCAAATTCTTTGTGATTTCAGAATCAAAACAAGGTAAAAATCTCAGGTTTTGATGAATTGAAATGGGTTTTAAGTGGGTTTGAAAAAGTAAGCTTTTTTATGTTTGATTCTTACTTGAATGTGTTTATTATGCTTGTTTGAGGTTAGAAATAGATCATATCATATATGTGTTATATAGTGTTCTTGGGTCATTGGATTTATCAAAACTTGCAAAAATCGAGTTTTTGGGTCAAAATGGCAAAAAAACAGCGAGCTGGAATGTTCTAACAGCTCCCACACTTCTGAAAGGTCACATGTACGAGTGACCACGCGTTTGAGGCTCAACCACGCAGTTGAGGACTCACTCGCACGAGTGAGGTCTCGTCCGCGCGAGTGAGCACTGGTCAGTTTTTGGTAAAATTGAAAAGGGTGTAACTTTCAAACCGTAACTCCGTTTTTGATGAATAAACTATCGTTGGAATCATCTTGAGGAGTAGCTTCTGATGATAAGGTTTTAAAACTCTAAATTAAACTTTAGGTTAGGTGTAAAAAGCTCGATATGCAATTGTGCTGCTGTACTTGCTCAACCGTGCGTCTGAGGCACTCACCCGTGCGAGTGAGGTGTCCATTCGCACGAGTGAGACACTTAACCATGTGAGTAGGTTTTATAATCACTATCATTAAGTGATAGGTCAGTCATGCGAGTGAGGATACTCACCCGTGCGAGTGAGCATAGTCAGTCGCACGAGTGAGACCTCATCCGTGCGAGTGACAGTGTTTCTATGTTTAGGTCAAGTGCAATTATGACTCATTTACTGTATTACTGTGATATTAATGCTAATTAGTAATTTGATTGAAAAGTGTACTAACTAGAGAACTGATATTCTCAGGTGATAAATGGGAAGGTGAAGGCTCAGTGATATAAGACAACTGAGTACTTGTACTTCCAGATGAGTGGGATTATCTTTATGGATGTGATTATACAGTGACAAGTATAGTGATCTGTACCATGCTTAACTACACTGTATAGTAGTCTTTGACCAGTGATGTGACTATATGTGATTATGTGCGCACCCAGTGCTAACGTTGAGGTGTTCTGTGCGACGTAGGAGGTCGAATGTGTTTACCTTTCTGGGGTAATAGAATTGGGTCCAAGCATTACTGATTAGTGGTATAGTATGAATGACGAGTGCGTCACGTCTTGAAGACTATACCAGTGATTCAGTAGTGTGGGCTATCGGTATATTTTAGCTTGATCAGCGATGGGTTGCCGGTCCTCTTGTTTATGGCCTTTAGTGATCTAATGACCAGTGCCTTAAAGCGGTGCTTGATGCTTGTAGTGATGTCCACCTAGATATTGCCATTCACTTAACATTATGCTAATTCCCCCACAGTGTTTTGCCCTGCAGGTGTGTATTAGCAGCTTTTGGTGAGTTTTGCAGGACAACCGAAGATGTTTGACATCGTGTCACTCTGATGTGTTTTGTAATAAACTATATGGTTAAATGGCTTGTAGTAATAATGTAACGCCCGTGTTTTGTGTAATCATGTGTTTGTGTTAATAATATATGATATGTAAATTAATTATTCTTCCGCTGTGAGTATTTAAAAAAAAAAGTACGGTGTTACAATATGTCGCATTCATTTCAAATGTAAAGATGTTTCAAAGTTTACAAAGTAGTTCAACAACTAGTTACGTTACAACGTTTTAAGTACAAATGCAACCTATGCGACACAATTTAAGATAAAGTCAAAAGACGCTCCAAATATGGATGTGTACTCGACATCCAAGCAAGTATCAAAATAGAGTGCGGAAGCATGTATCACTTAGCATTCAAAGACCTGAGAAAAACATAGAAAATCTGTCAACAAGTAAGTTGAACCACAAGATTTATAATGTTGAAATAATAGTAACCTATTCTAAAAGTTGTTGTTATTATCACGAGCACCCAATTATCAAGGCTTAACTTTCCACGAACCTCATTAATATAGTGTTAGAACCTACACTTATACTCAAAAATATATTTCATCCGATTAACGGTAGCGAACCGTCCGAATGAGGGTTTGTCAAACCCATATGGCCATACAGCATAAGTTCTTGCTTACACCCTGCAAGTGTAACTAAAGATAATTGAATTGAGGCATTTTTGTTCTAACTCGTACGTAGAATGGTTGTTTTCGTACTTGTGTTCACTTTGTAAAACGAAACGTTTATGTTTTCTCATCCCAAATATAAGTATAAAAGAGTAAAAGTGGGACTATGATCTCACCGTAGTTGCACGCCAAAGTATTTGAAATTAAACGTTTATGCAAATGAAAGTTTCTTAGTCTTGACCTAAACAAATAAGTTGTATCAATTACCGGTTATGACACAAGGTCGGGTGAAATGTGTTCAATTAGTCCTATGGCTCGTTACAACTCGATTATATAGTATGTGAGTCAAGTTCTCAAGTTTCATGCAAGATACAACTATAAAAGCAAGTTGGAACGATTGCATAAGTATTTGGTTAAGTTTGACTAAAAGTCAAACTTGGTCAAAGTCCAAGTCAAAGTCAACGGGGTCGGTTTGGTTTTCCGACTTTTGTTCCATGATAAGAAGTCATATATAAGCATGTTGGCCAAGTTTCTTTAACGCCATTCAAATGATAGAAAAAAAAAAAAATTTTGTTAAGTTAAGTGTCTGCCCAGACCCAGGCATTTGCCGCGGCGCGGCTTCTTATGTCGCGGCGCGACACATAAAAGGTTTTCTGATACTTTTTAACAGCCTTTCTGTCACCAAAACCAGTTCAATGCCACGGCGCGGCGCAGTTTGTTGTGGCACGACACATAACGTGTGCTGAGACTATCCTGCAACTTAATACCAAAATCCACATTTTAACCAATTCATTAACTCAAAACACATCAAATCATCATAAAGCATATTTAAACTTGATGAAACCAGTTTCTAACATCATTCGACGCTACAAACATCCTTTTAGTCAAGAAAACGCGTTTACACATTTCAAATATATCATTTGGTCCAAAAACTTGACGGAAGCATACATATCAAATACATAAAACTTGGCGTTGATAAGCGGTACCAATAGAGCTTGATTCAAAAAGAGACTTGCATTACCACTTACTCTAATGCCAATGCTCCGCTATCCTCAAACAGGTTCTTTACCTTCTCGATGACCTTTCATTCCTAAAACATAAAACAGCACGGGGGTAAGCTTTTACACTTAGTGAGTTATAGGCGAATAATATAGCATAATACTTTGGGCATAACAATCACATTACTTGTCTTTCAACCTAACGGTTGCTTACTTACTTTCGGATTCGACTCTTACTTACCATAGACATAACTTACTAGGCTGACCCTAGTAATCATGTCTAAGCTAACCATAGGCATACTCTTATGCCTAAGCTACTTTAATCACATTTCAATTATACATATGCACATAGACACCCAAGGTGTCTAAGCTAAACCATCCATAGACAAGATTACTAAGCAACCTTAATAATCTTGCCTAAGCTAAACATCAACCATAGATACAATTATTAGGTGACCCTAATAATTCTATCTAAGCTATTCACCTAGTGCACTTAGTCGTTGCTCTCTTGCACGGATGCAATCCGAGAACACTAAGCCACACTTGACCCGCCCATTATACCCCCTATAAACTCACCTTGATTAAACGAAATTCCTTGGTTACTTGAAGCTCTTTGGCCTTGATTAGCACCTATACATGAGCTAATCTCATCAATACCAAAATTCAACAAAAATTACAACTTTCACAAGCTTTCTACACATTCATATATTTACACATTGACTTAACCCCCTATATACACCAATATACACATGAACACTTATATACATAACATTTTAACTTGTCACTTCCAATACAGTCACATTAACATGCCAACATCATTTCTTCAATCACACAATTCTCTAAATCATATCTTACAATCATAGTTTGCAATTCTTTCAAATATCTCATTAAACATCAAATGTGCATAGAAACCCATTTCTACTACTAGCAACCCTAAATCATCACTTATCCAAATTCCATTACTTACAATAACCACAACAATTCACATATAAACTTTCTTCATTAAAAATTCTTAACTAAATTACAAAAACATTTCATTGAGGTATTTCATCAAACACATAGTATGCATGACTTGATTCTAAGCTAAAACATCACCAAATTCATCATATTCATATCATTCACTCAAAATGCAAGTTCATACATGAACTTACTTCCACAATTACTAACAAATTCGTTTTAAATCATACAAGTGTGCACATTTTCAACATACAACAACTTTTAAGCTTTAGATTCATCACAAACACCCAATAATAGTAATACTTAGACATAAACATTCATACATTGTCTCTAGGGGTTCAAGAACTCTAATTGTGCACAAAGGAGAAGAATTTGAAGAAATAAAACTTGCTAGAATGCTTAGAGTGCCTTAGATTTCACTAATTTATAATTGCATGAACACAATTTCTTAATTGGATCTTCCCTCTTCTTCCTCCTTGTTGAGTCGACACCCACAGCACACACACATACGTTCTGTATATTTTTTTTACAACTGATAATGATTTATCAGTATTTTTGTTCTTTTATTAAAATAACTTTGCTCAAATTGCACTTTCTACCCTCCCCACCAAAACTATAATGAGGGAGGTCCTTAGTTCTAACTTTGCACCTTTAGTCCCTTCTAACTTAACTAACAAACTTAACTCTTGTCCATTTATTTATACAAAACATACCATCCATATATATAACAATAAAATTACATAAAATAATACCTTAAATAATTGGGATGTTACAACTCTCCCCCTCTTGGATTGTTCGCGTCCTCGCGAACCATTCTTGATGCAACGATGGATAATACTTCATAAGCCATTCTTCGGGTTCCCACGTACATTCGGAGCCCTTTCTAAATTGCCATAACACTTTCAATAACATAACCAACTTATTTCTTAATTGCTTCACCTTATGATCCAAAATCTTTATTGGCTTTTCCGTATATCTTAACTTATCATCAACCTCAATCTCACTCAATGGGACATAAGTTGATTCATCCGCCAAACACTTCCTCAATTGTGACACGTGAAACGTGTTGTGAATATTACTCAATTCATCAGGCAAGGCTAAACGATAGGCTACCATCCCGATTTTTGCTACTATCTCAAATGGTCCCACAAACCTTGGACCCAATTTTCCCCTTTTTCTAAAACGAATAATACCCTTCCATGGGGAAACTTTTAACATTACCTTATCACCCACTTGAAATTCTATCGGCTTCCTCCTTTTATCTACATAAGACTTTTGTCGATCTTGTGCTGCCTTTATTCTTTCACAAATTTGATCGATCATTTCGGTGGTTTGTTGTACTACTTCCGTGCTTCCTAGTTCTCTTTGACCCATTTCACCCTAACATATTGGGGTTCTACACCTCCTTCCATACAACATCTCATAAGGTGCCATTCTGACGGTAGAGTGATAACTATTATTATACGAAAATTCAACTAAAGGAAGGTGAGCATCCCAACTACCACCAAAATCGATGACACACGCCCTTAACATATCCTCAAGAGTTTGGATAGTTCGTTCACTTTAACCATCCGTTTGTGGGTGAAACGCGGTACTCACATGCAACTTAGTGCCCATCTCTTCTTGAAACTTTCTCCAATATCGTGATGTAAATCGGGTGTCACGGTCCGAAACAATGGAAACCGGCACTCCATGCCTTGCAACAACCTCATTCATATACAATTTAGACATTGCTTCCAACGATGAAGCTTCTCTTATTGCCAAAAATAACGCACTCTTAGTTAATCTATCAACTATAACCCAAATGGCGTCGTGTTGTCGAGGAGTCTTAGGCAACTTAGTCACTAAATCCATTGTATTGTGTTCCCATTTCCAAACCGGTACTTCTAATGGTCGTAACTTACCGTAAGGCATTTGATGATCGGCTTTCACTTGAAGACAAGTAAGACATTTATGCACATACTTCACTATATCCCTCTTCATTCCCGGCCACCAATAGTCTTTCCTTAGATCTCTATACATTTTCGTAGCACCGGGGTGAATCGAATACTTAGATTTGTGAGCTAAGTCAAGGAGCTCACTTCTAACACCACTTTGTAGAGGTACCCAAATTCTTCCATATCTAAGCCTTAAACCACGAGAATCTACCACAAAATCACCAACTTGCCCCTTGATCCTTTCTTTTCTCACGTTTTCGGGGAATAATGCTTCACCTTGTGCTACTCGGATACTATCAAATATTTGAGGTGATATTACCATAGCCAAACTCGTTATCTTAATCGGTTGGTGACTCGATTTCCTACTAAGAGCATCCGCCACCACATTAGCCTTCCGGGGGTGATACAAAATTTCACAATCATAATCTTTCACCAAGTCGAGCCCTCTCCTTTGCCTATCATTTAAATCTCTTTGATTAAACAAATACTTCAAGTTCTTATGATCGGTATAAATAGAGAACTTAACACCATAAAGATAATGACACCAAATTTTCAAAGCAAAAACCACGGCCGTTAATTCTAAATCATGGGTGGGATAACGCTTTTCATGTTCCTTCAATTGTCGGGAAGCATAAGCTATGACTTTTCCATTTTGCATTAACACACACCCTAAACCTTTCTTAGAAGCATCACAATAAACCGTCATGTTCTCATTCCCTTCCGGTAAAACTAGTATAGGAGCTTGAACAAGTTTCTCCTTAAGGAGTTGAAACGCTCGTTCTTGCTTTACTTCCCATCTCCATGGCACATTCTTACGGGTCAACTTCGTGAGAGGGGTGGCTATTCTAGAAAAATCTTGTATAAACCGTCGATAATACCGCGCTAAACCTAGAAAACTCCTAACTTTGGTGGGATTCATAGGTGGTTCCCATCTCATTATCGCCTCAATCTTTGTCGGATCTACACAAATACCCTTCTTATTAATGACATGTCCCAAAAATTGAAATTCACGAAGCCAAAACTCGCATTTAGAGAACTTAGCAAACAACCTTTCTCTTCTAAAAGTCTCCAATACTTGTCGTAAATGCACCGCATGCTCCTCTTCCCCTTTTGAATACACTAAAATATCATCAATAAATACAATCACAAACCTATCGAGCATCGGTCGACAAACCCTATTCATCAAATCCATAAACGCGGCCGGAGCATTAGTTAACCCAAAAGGCATAACCACAAATTCATAATGACCATACCTCGTACGGAAAGCCATTTAAGAGATATCTTCTTCCCTTACCTTTAATTGATGATAACCCGACCTTAGATCTATCTTCGAAAAGAAACTTGCACCTTGTAATTGATTAAACAAATCATCTATTCTCGACAATGGGTATTTATTCTTAATAGTAACCTTATTCAATTCACGATAGTCTATACACATTCTCATTGTCCCATCCTTCTTTTTCACAAACAAAACTGGAGCTCCCCAAGGTGAACTACTAGGACGTATAAAACCTTTATCTATCAAATCTTGTAGTTGAGTCATCATTTCCCTCATTTCCGATGGAGCTAATCTATAAGGTGCTTTGGCAATTGGCGTGGCTCCGGGAATCAAATTTATTCTAAACTCTACCTCTCTTTCGGGAGGTACACCGGGCAACTCATTCGGAAACACATCCGGAAATTCATTAACTATCGGTACATCACTTATTTTAACAACCTTTTTCGAATTATCAACCACATGTGCCAAAAACGCACAACACCCATGAGATAAAAATCTTTTAGCCCTAGCATACGTGCATATAGGAATAGCACGCCTAGCCCGTTCCCCATAAATCCATATAACTTTCTCACTTGGTGATTGAACTAACACAATTTTCTTACGACACAAAATTATCCCTTCATTGTCATCTAACCAATCCATACCCACAATTACTTGAAATTCTCCCATATGCATGGGTATCAAATCAATGACAAACTTTTCATCATCCAAAACAATTTCACATCCCTTAAAGATACTATACACCATAACAGTTTTATTATCCGCTATCTCAACCTCTAAAGGGTGCTCTAACATACTTGGGGTCATGTTAAAATGTTTACAAAAGGAATATGAAACAAACGACCGCGTAGCACCAGAATCAAACAAAACATGCGCAGGTAAAGAGTTTACAATAAAGGTACCTGACACCACATTTTGGGACTCCTTCGCTTCAAGTGCGGTAATCTGATGAGCTCGGGCTCTTTGTTGGCTATCACTAGTCTTCGGTTCCATCTTAACCTCCTTCTTAACACTACCACTAACGAAATCCTTCTTATACTCCGGACATTCGGCTTGAAAGTGACCCTTTTCAAAACAATAATAACACTGTTTACCCTTCTTAGGACATTCGGCGGCCCTATGACCCGGCTTCCCACATGAATAACAATCAGTAGTACCCGCTTTACACTCACCCGCATGATTCTTACCACACCTATTACATGACTTCACTTCTTTACCACTACTCTTTCCCGACATGAAACCCCCTTTTGACTTGTGCGGGGACTCGGAATTAAACTTACCTTTCTTCGGGCTCATACTTTGCGTTGACTTTGAATCTTGTTCTAACCTTCGTTTAAATGCGGCTTTCTTCCTAAGTTCATGTTCTCTCACAAGAGCCCTATTCATCATCTCGGCTAAAGTCTTATACGTACCCTTATCAATGAACTCACTTATTTCGGGGTTTAACTTCTCATGATAGTGATCCATCATCAACTTGGGACTTGAAACAAAGTCCGGGCAAAACCGGGACTTATCATTAAACTTGGCATTAAACTCGGTCACCGATTTACTTCCATGTTCAATATTCATACATTCGGATTTCAACCTACTAACTTCGGCGGGTGGAGCAAATTGAGTCATAAACATTTCACGAAACTTTTCCCATGGAAAACTTGTAGCCACGTCTCGCCCATGTGACTTAACTATGAAATTCCACCATTCATAACCACTTCCTTTCATTTGGTGAGCCGCGTAGATTACTTTTAGGTTTTCGGGACATCCACACAACATAAATGTTTCTTCTATCTCATCAATCCACCTTTGACTAACAATTGGATCAACTTTCGCATGAAACTCCGGGGGATGACAATTCGCAAAATTTTTATACTCAAAACAATCATCTTTCTTCCTTGATGCTTCTACTTCTTCCGGTCTTACCTCACTTCCCCCTTCTCCTCTTAAAGTAGGGTTATTGGTCATAAGAGTCTTTAACTTCTTGTCCAATTGATCATTAATCAACGTCTTAATCTTCTTTAAGAGGGTTGGGGTGTATCGTATCAAAGCTTGTCCTATTTGTCCCGATATATCGTTTGGCATAGTAACCTCTTCGGATTCATTTTGTGAGCCTTCAATAGACTCCATTGACGGGGTGTGGACGTACTCATCGTCCTCATCATTACCTCTGTTTGGGGATACAATAGCCATTCTGAAACAAAACATCCATCTCATTAGTTCAACTACCTGCATCAAAACTTTACCATAACTAAGGTAACCGAAAGAATTCCTAACTCATTTCACCATGACCATAGTAGACGTCAATGCGTACTAAAATGAAGTAATGGCAATGGCCGGTCATCATTACCCCATCTTATTACGCATTTAATCTATCATGATCCATGGCTAATGAGTATTAGACTCTTCGTTCAAGTCATCCACAACCTAAACATTACACTAAAGGTCTCGTCAACAACTTCATCCTAGGGAGCATGGCACAATTATTCAACCTTAACATTCATGCAAGTCCTAAACCGCTTATCCTTTAACAACAATGGTTTAAGCCTAGATAATCCTCATCGTGGGTTATCCAAGTCCCTTAAACCACAGCTCTGATACCAACTTTTAACGCCATTCAAATGATAGAAATTTTTTTTTTTAAGTTAAGTGTCTGCCCAGACCCAGGCATTTGCCGCGGCGCGGCTTCTTATGTCACGGCGCGACACATAAAAGGTTTTCTGATACTTTTTAACAGCCTTTCTGTAGTGACCCGAACTTTTCCATGTTTATATATATTAATTGAGATTGATATTTACATGATTAAATGTTTCCAACATGTTAAGCAATCAAACTTGTTAAGACTTGATTAATTGAAATATGTTTCATATAGACAATTGACCACCCAAGTTGACCGGTGATTCACGAACGTTAAAACTTGTAAAAACTATATGATGACATATATATGGATATATATATAGTTAACATGATACTATGATAAGTAAACATATCATTAAGTATATTTACAATGAACTACATATGTAAAAACAAGACTACTAACTTAATGATTTTTAAACGAGACATATATGTAACGATTATCGTTGTAAAGACATTTAATGTATATATATCATATTAAGAGATATTCATACATGATAATATCATGATAATATAATAATTTAAAATCTCATTTGATATTATAAACATTGGGTTAACAATATTTAACAAGATCGTTAACCTAAAGGTTTCAAAACAACACTTACATATAACGACTAACGATGACTTAACGACTCAGTTAAAATGTATATACATGTAGTGTTTTAATATGTATTTATACACTTTTGAAAGACTTCAATACACTTATCAAAATACTTCTACTTAACAAAAATGCTTACAATTACATCCTCGTTCAGTTTCATCAACAATTCTACTCGTATGCACCCGTATTCGTACTCGTACAATACACAGCTTTTAGATGTATGTACTATTGGTATATACACTCCAATGATCAGCTCTTAGCAGCCCATGTGAGTCACCTAACACATGTGGGAACCATCATTTGGCAACTAGCAAGAAATATCTCATAAAATTACAAAAATATGAGTAATCATTCATGACTTATTTACATGAAAACAAAATTACATATCCTTTATATCTAATCCATACACCAACGACCAAAAACACCTACAAACACTTTCATTCTTCAATTTTCTTCATCTAATTGATCTCTCTCAAGTTCTATCTTCAAGTTCTAAGTGTTCTTCATAAATTCCAAAAGTTCTAGTTTCATAAAATCAAGAATACTTTCAAGTTTGCTAGCTCACTTCCAATCTTGTAAGGTGATCATCCAACCTCAAGAAATCTTTGTTTCTTACAGTAGGTTATCATTCTAATACAAGGTAATAATTATATTCAAACTTTGGTTCAATTTCTATAACTATAACAATCTTATTTCAAGTGATGATCTTACTTGAACTTGTTTTCGTGTCATGATTCTGCTTCAAGAACTTCGAGCCATCCAAGGATTCATTGAAGCTAGATCCATTTTTTTCTTTTCCAGTAGGTTTATCCAAGGAAATTAAGGTAGTAATGATGTTCATAACATCATTCGATTCATACATATAAAGCTATCTTATTCGAAGGTTTAAACTTGTAATCACTAGAACATAGTTTAGTTAATTCTAGACTTGTTCGCAAACAAAAGTTAATCCTTCTAACTTGACTTTTAAAATCAACTAAACACATGTTCTATATCTATATGATATGCTAACTTAATGATTTAAAACCTGGAAACACGAAAAATACCGTAAAACCGGATTTACGCCGTCGTAGTAACACCGCGGGCTGTTTTGGGTTAGTTAATTAAAAACTATGATAAACTTTGATTTAAAAGTTGTTATTCTGAGAAAATGATTTTTATTATGAACATGAAACTATATCCAAAAATTATGGTTAAACTCAAAGTGGAAGTATGTTTTCTAAAATGGTCATCTAGACGTCGTTCTTTCGACTGAAATGACTACCTTTACAAAAACGACTTGTAACTTATTTTTCCGACTATAAACCTATACTTTTTCTGTTTAGATTCATAAAATAGAGTTCAATATGAAACCATAGCAATTTGATTCACTCAAAACGGATTTAAAATGAAGAAGTTATGGGTAAAACAAGATTGGATAATTTTTCTCATTTTAGCTACGTGAAAATTGGTAACAAATCTATTCCAACCATAACTTAATCAACTTGTATTGTATATTATGTAATCTTGAGATACCATAGACACGTATACAATGTTTCGACCTATCATGTCGACACATCTATATATATTTCGGAACAACCATAGACACTCTATATGTGAATGTTGGAGTTAGCTATACAGGGTTGAGGTTGATTCCAAAATATATATAGTTTGAGTTGTGATCAATACTGAGATACGTATACACTGGGTCGTGGATTGATTCAAGATAATATTTATCGATTTATTTCTGTACATCTAACTGTGGACAACTAGTTGTAGGTTACTAACGAGGACAGTTGACTTAATAAACTTAAAACATCAAAATATATTAAAAGTGTTGTAAATATATTTTGAACATACTTTGATATATATGTATATATTGTTATAGGTTCGTGAATCAACCAGTGGCCAAGTCTTACTTCCCGACGAAGTAAAAATCTGTGAAAGTGAGTTATAGTCCCACTTTTAAAATCTAATATTTTTGGGATGAGAATACATGCAGGTTTTATAAATGATTTACAAAATAGACACAAGTACGTGAAACTACATTCTATGGTTGAATTATCAAAATCGAATATGCCCCTTTTTATTAAGTCTGGTAATCTAAGAATTAGGGAACAGACACCCTAATTGATGCGAATCCTAAAGATAGATCTATTGGGCCTAACAAACCCCATCCAAAGTACCGGATGCTTTAGTACTTCGAAATTTATATCATATCCGAAGGGTGTCCCGGAATGATGGGGATATTCTTATATATGCATCTTGTTATTGTCGGTTACCAGGTGTTCACCATATGAATGATTTTTATCTCTATGTATGGGATGTGTATTGAAATATGAAATCTTGTGGTCTATTGTTACGATTTGATATATATAGGTTAAACCTATAACTCACCAACATTTTTGTTGACGTTTAAAGCATGTTTATTCTCAGGTGAATACTAAGAGCTTCCGCTGTTGCATACTAAAATAAGGACAAGATTTGGAGTCCATGTTTGTATGATATTGTGTAAAAACTGCATTCAAGAAACGGATTTCGATGTAACATATTTGTATTGTAAACCATTATGTAATGGTCGTGTGTAAACGGGATATTTTAGATTATCATTATTTGATAATCTACGTAAAGCTTTTTAAACCTTTATTTATGAAATAAAGGTTATGGTTTGTTTTAAAAATGAATGCAGTCTTTGAAAAACGTCTCATATAGAGGTCAAAACCTCGCAACGAAATCAATTAATATGGAACGTTTTTAATCAATAAGAACGGGACATTTCAGTTGGTATCAGAGCGTTGGTCTTAGAGAACCAGAATTTTGCATGAGTGTGTCTTATCGAGTTTGTTAGGATGCATTAGTGAGTCTGGACTTCGACCGTGTTTACTTGAAAAATGATTGCTTAACAAATTTTGTTGGAAACTATATATTTTTAACATGTGAATATTATGTGATATATTAATCTCTTAACGCGTTTGATATTATGTGATAGATGTCTACCTCTAGAACAAGTCCCATTGACTCACCTAATAATAATGAAGAGTCAAATGTAAATTGGAATGATTCGTGGACTGATTCACAAGTTCCCGAAGAGGAACCGGAAGAAGAGTCGGAACCGGAAGAAGAATCGGAACCGGAAGAAGATTCGGAACCGGAAGAAGAAATAGAACTGGTGGGGGAAATAATAAAATGGTTAAGTAAAAGAGAATCCTCAACCAACCGACCAAGGTTAATTATGGTCAATGGTGTTTCCACCAAGGAAGCAAAATATTGGGAGGATTACCAATTCTCAGATGAATCGGATTCCGACGAGAATTCCGATGATGTTATAGAAATTACCCCAACTGAATTTAAAAAGGCAAAAGAAAATAATAAGGGAAAGGGCATAAAAATAGAGAAATCTAATTCCAACCCCGATGAACTTTATATGTATCGTCAACCCCCGAAGTCCTTAAGTTGTAACAATGACCCGGGAACCTCTAAACCACCAGGTTTTTCTAAACCAATGTGGATAACGACGGCTCGTATTAGGGGAACATCATATATCCCTAGAAACTTGGCAAAACGAACCAAAACCGAACAAGAAGAAACGAGCGAGTCGGAATAAGATAGTTATATTCGTGTGGTGTAATATATGTAATATAGTGTGCTTATGCTTTATGATATATGTAAAAATTGCTTGTATTAATAAGTATTTTTTTTTATGAATCTAACTCTTGTCTATTTTACAGTATAAAAACACAAAATGGATAGACAACCCAATATTTTAAGAGACCTACCCGGAGACATGATTGATGAAATCTTGTCTAGAGTCGGTCAGAATTCCTCGGCACAACAATTTAAGGCGAGATCAGTTTGTAAGACATTCGAAGAACGTTCCAAGAATGCCTTGGTTTATAAAAGGCTTTCGTTCGAAAGATGGGGGATATCACATTGGGAAATCCATAAGTTACGATGTGTTTACTTTGACGCATATATTGCGGGGAACCCAAATGCTATTTTACGCAACGGGTTAAGAAATTATTTTGACTCAGTATATCGGAATATAGGACTTCGTGATTTAGAAAAAGCGGCTAACATGCAACATAAAGAAGCATGTTATGCTTACGGGTTAGTAATGTTCGCTTCTCACCAAAGTGAGAACAAGAACATCGGGCTACAACTATTAAACAAAACGTTCCCACAAGTAACGGAGTCGGTAATTGGGATAAGAAATGAGGTTTTTAGGTTATTACGAGACTGTTGGTCATTACGTAACCCTCGTCCCTTTGACGACGTTACAACACGCTGTCTTATCAACGGCCATAACGGTTATGTTCCACAAGACCAAGGATGGGAAGTAGTCCTAGTAAAACCAGAATGCATGACTTGTTTCTGGACGTATGAATTACGTGTCTTTATTGCCTTTGCTGAACGACTTGTGTACTAGCTAGAATTATCTTCACAACTATCTTGTATCAAAGTTATTGTGTGCTATATTTCATGCTTTATGTAAAATAAGCGGTATTGTAAGTTTGTAAAATATTGTATAAAAGTTTGAACGTGAAATATTATTACAATCAGTTTTTCATATAGAATTGTAGTAGTTGAATTGTATATTAGCTACTAAGTATGAACTTAACGGGTAGGTACTACCCGAATTTAAACTTATAAAATGCTAATATGAAGAAAAAGCTTTTATAAATGAGTTCATATTATGCTACGAAATACTATTAACTACTCTTAATATTCTGTATGATTAACTTGTTCTATTTGACTATTTTGAAGGAAATGGCACCGACTACTCGACACACCGTGAATATGAATGAAGAGGAATTCCGTACTTTTATAGCTTCAAACATAGCCGCGGTACAGGCTGCGCTACATACCAACAATAACCTTGGATCTGGCAGTACAGGAAATCGTGTAGGATGCACCTACAAAGAATTCACTGCCTGCAAACCTTTGGAATTTGATGGAACCGAAGGACCGATCGGATTGAAACGGTGGACCGAGAAGGTCGAATCGGTGTTTGCCATAAGTAAGTGTACTGAAGAGGACAAAGTGAAGTACGCTACGCATACCTTCACAGGTTCTGCGTTAACATGGTGGAATACCTATCTAGAGCAAGTGGGACAAGATGATGCGTACGCACTACCGTGGTCAGCATTCAAGCACTTGATGAACGAGAAGTACCGTCCCAGAACCGAGGTCAATAAGCTCAAGACAGAACTTAGAGGGTTACGAACCCAAGGATTTGATATTACCACGTACGAAAGACGATTTACAGAATTGTGCCTATTGTGTCCGGGAGCATTCGAAGATGAGGAAGAGAAGATCGACGCGTTTGTGAAAGGATTACCGGAAAGAATCCAAGAAGATATAAGTTCACACGAGCCCGCCTCCATACAACAGGCGTGTAGAATGGCTCACAAACTAGTGAACCAGATTGAAGAAAGAATTAAAGAACAGACTGCTGAAGAGGCCAATGTGAAGCAAGTCAAAAGAAAGTGGGAGAAAAACGGTGATAAGAATCACCAATACAACAACAACAGCAATTACAACAATAATCGCAACAATTATCCCAACAATCGAAACATCAATCGCAACTACAACAAACGGCCCAACAACAACAACAACAACAACAACAACAACAACAACAACTACAACAATCATCCCAACAACAATAATAACCGCAACAACAACAACAATCAGAAGCAGCTATACCAAAGGTGTGAAAAGTATCACTCGGGGTTCTGCACCAAATTTTGCAACAAGTGTAAAAGAAATGGTCATAGCGCGGTGAAGTGTGAGGTCTACGGACCAGGGGTTAATAGAACGAAAGGAACAAATGGTGTCGGAACGAGTAATGGCGGAGCAAGTAGTGTCAGAGCAAGTTATGCCAATGTAGTTTGTTATAAATGTGGAAAACCGGGCCACATTATTAGAAATTGCCCGAACCAGGAGAACACGAAGGGAAAAGGCCGTAGAAGAGTTTTCAATATTAATGCGGCAGAGGCACAGGAAGACCCGGAGCTTGTTACGGGTACGTTTCTTATTGACAATAAATCTGCTAACGTTTTATTTGATTCGGGTGCGGATAGAAGCTATATGAGTAGAGATTTTTGTGCTAAATTAAGTTGTCCATTGACGCCTTTGGATAGTAAATTTTTACTCGAATTAGCAAATGGTAAATTAATTTCAGCAGATAATATATGTCGGAATCGAGAAATTAAACTGGTTAGCGAAACATTTAAGATTGATTTGATACCAGTAGAGTTAGGGAGTTTTGATGTGATAATCGGTATGGACTGGTTGAAAGAAGTGAAAGCAGAGATCGTTTGTTACAAAAATGCAATTCGCATTATACGAGAAAAAGGAAAACCCTTAATGGTGTACGGAGAAAAGGGCAACACGAAGCTACATCTTATTAGTAATTTGAAGGCACAAAAACTAATAAGAAAAGGTTGCTATGCTGTTCTAGCACACGTCGAGAAAGTACAAACTGAAGAAAAGAGCATCAATGATGTTCCCATTGCAAAAGAATTTCCCGATGTATTTCCGAAAGAATTACCGGGATTACCCCCACATCGATCCGTTGAATTTCAAATAGATCTTGTACCAGGAGCTGCACCAATAGCTCGTGCTCCTTACAGACTCGCACCCAGCGAGATGAAAGAACTGCAAAGCTAATTACAAGAACTTTTAGAGCGTGGTTTCATTCGACCAAGCACATCACCGTGGGGAGCTCCTGTTTTGTTTGTCAAGAAGAAAGATGGTACATTCAGGTTGTGTATCGACTACCGAGAGTTGAACAAACTTACCATCAAGAACCGCTACCCACTACCGAGAATCGACGACTTATTTGATCAACTACAAGGCTCGTCTGTTTATTCAAAGATTGACTTACGTTCCGGGTATCATCAAATGCGGGTGAAAGAAGATGATATTCCAAAGACTGCTTTCAGAACACGTTACGGTCATTACGAGTTTATGGTCATGCCGTTTGGTTTAACTAATGCACCAGCTGTGTTCATGGACCTTATGAACCGAGTGTGTGGACCATACCTTGACAAGTTTGTCATTGTTTTCATTGATGACATACTTATTTACTCAAAGAATGACCAAGAACACGGTGAACATTTGAGAAAGGTGTTAGAAGTATTGAGGAAGGAAGAATTGTACGCTAAGTTTTCAAAGTGTGCATTTTGGTTAGAAGAAGTTCAATTCCTCGGTCACATAGTGAACAAAGAAGGTATTAAGGTGGATCCGGCAAAGATAGAAACTGTTGAAAAGTGGGAAACCCCGAAAACTCCGAAACACATACGCCAGTTTTTAGGACTAGCTGGTTACTACAGAAGGTTCATCCAAGACTTTTCCAGAATAGCAAAACCCTTGACTGCATTAACGCATAAAGGGAAGAAATTTGAATGGAATGATGAACAAGAGAAAGCGTTTCAGTTATTGAAGAAAAAGCTAACTACGGCACCTATATTGTCATTGCCTGAAGGGAATGATGATTTTGTGATTTATTGTGACGCATCAAAGCAAGGTCTCGGTTGTGTATTAATGCAACGAACGAAGGTGATTGCTTATGCGTCTAGACAATTGAAGATTCACGAACAAAATTATACGACGCATGATTTGGAATTAGGCGCAGTTGTTTTTGCATTAAAGACTTGGAGGCACTACTTATATGGGGTCAAAAGTATTATATATACCGACCACAAAAGTCTTCAACACATATTTAATCAGAAACAACTGAATATGAGGCAGCGTAGGTGGATTGAATTGTTGAATGATTACGACTTTAAGATTCGTTACCACCCGGGGAAGGCAAATGTGGTAGCCGATGCCTTGAGCAGGAAGGACAGAGAACCCATTCGAGTAAAATCTATGAATATAATGATTCATAATAACCTTACTACTCAAATAAAGGAGGCGCAACAAGGAGTTTTAAAAGAGGGAAATTTAAAGGATGAAATACCCAAAGGATCGGAGAAGCATCTTAATATTCGGGAAGACGGAACCCGGTATAGGGCTGAAAGGATTTGGGTACCAAAATTTGGAGATATGAGAGAAATGGTACTTAGAGAAGCTCATAAAACCAGATACTCAATACATCCTGGAACGGGGAAGATGTACAAGGATCTCAAGAAACATTTTTGGTGGCCGGGTATGAAAGCCGATGTTGCTAAATACGTAAGAGAATGTTTGACGTGTTCTAAGGTCAAAGCTGAGCATCAGAAACCATCAGGTCTACTTCAACAACCCGAAATCCCGGAATGGAAATGGGAAAACATTACCATGGATTTCATCACTAAATTGCCAAGGACTGCAAGTGGTTTTGATACTATTTGGGTAATAGTTGATCGTCTCACCAAATCAGCACACTTCCTGCCAATAAGAGAAGATGACAAGATGGAGAAGTTAGCACGACTGTATTTGAAGGAAGTCGTCTCCAGACATGGAATACCAATCTCTATTATCTCTGATAGGGATGGCAGATTTATTTCAAGATTCTGGCAGACATTACAGCAAGCATTAGGAACTCGTCTAGACATGAGTACTGCCTATCATCCACAAACTGATGGGCAGAGTGAAAGGACGATACAAACGCTTGAAGACATGCTACGAGCATGTGTTATTGATTTTGGAAACAGTTGGGATCGACATCTACCATTAGCAGAATTTTCCTACAACAACAGCTACCATTCAAGCATTGAGATGGCGCCGTTTGAAGCACTTTATGGTAGAAAGTGCAGGTCTCCGATTTGTTGGAGTGAAGTAGGGGATAGACAGATTACGGGTCCGGAGATTATACAAGAAACTACCGAGAAAATCATCCAAATTCAACAACGGTTGAAAACCGCCCAAAGTCGACAAAAGAGCTACGCTGACATTAAAAGAAAAGATATAGAATTTGAAATTGGAGAGATGGTCATGCTTAAAGTTGCACCTTGGAAAGGCGTTGTTCGATTTGGTAAACGAGGGAAATTAAATCCAAGGTATATTGGACCATTCAAGATTATTGATCGTGTCGGACCAGTAGCTTACCGACTTGAGTTACCTCAACAACTCGCAGCTGTACATAACACTTTCCACGTCTCGAATTTGAAGAAATGTTTTGCTAAAGAAGATCTCACTATTCCGTTAGATGAAATCCAAATCAACGAAAAACTCCAATTCATCGAAGAACCCGTCGAAATAATGGATCGTGAGGTTAAAAGACTTAAGCAAAACAAGATACCAATTGTTAAGGTTCGATGGAATGCTCATAGAGGACCCGAGTTCACCTGGGAGCGTGAAGATCAGATGAAGAAGAAATACCCGCATCTATTTCCATAAGATTCGTCAACACCTTCAACAGCTTAAAATTTCGGAACGAAATTTATTTAACGGGTAGGTACTGTAGTGACCCGAACTTTTCCATGTTTATATATATTAATTGAGATTGATATTTACATGATTAAATGTTTCCAACATGTTAAGCAATCAAACTTGTTAAGACTTGATTAATTGAAATATGTTTCATATAGACAATTGACCACCCAAGTTGACCGGTGATTCACGAACGTTAAAACTTGTAAAAACTATATGATGACATATATATGGATATATATATAGTTAACATGATTCTATGATAAGTAAACATATCATTAAGTATATTTACAATGAACTACATATGTAAAAACAAGACTACTAACTTAATGATTTTTAAACGAGACATATATGTAACGATTATCGTTGTAAAGACATTTAATGTATATATATCATATTAAGAGATATTCATACATGATAATATCATGATAATATAATAATTTAAAATCTCATTTGATATTATAAACATTGGGTTAACAACATTTAACAAGATCGTTAACCTAAAGGTTTCAAAACAACACTTACATATAACGACTAACGATGACTTAACGACTCAGTTAAAA
The DNA here is from genome assembly GCF_046630445.1 of Rutidosis leptorrhynchoides. Lineage (NCBI taxonomy): Eukaryota > Viridiplantae > Streptophyta > Magnoliopsida > Asterales > Asteraceae > Rutidosis > Rutidosis leptorrhynchoides. Next base: position 640,832,534 of record NC_092336.1, read on the forward strand.
TGTATATACATGTAGTGTTTTAATATGTATTTATACACTTTTGAAAGACTTCAATACACTTATCAAAATACTTCTACTTAACAAAAATGCTTACAATTACATCCTCGTTCAGTTTCATCAACAATTCTACTCGTATGCACCCGTATTCGTACTCGTACAATACACAGCTTTTAGATGTATGTACTATTGGTATATACACTCCAATGATCAGCTCTTAGCAGCCCATGTGAGTCACCTAACACATGTGGGAACCATCATTTGGCAACTAGCAAGAAATATCTCATAAAATTACAAAAATATGAGTAATCATTCATGACTTATTTACATGAAAACAAAATTACATATCCTTTATATCTAATCCATACACCAACGACCAAAAACACCTACAAACACTTTCATTCTTCAATTTTCTTCATCTAATTGATCTCTCTCAAGTTCTATCTTCAAGTTCTAAGTGTTCTTCATAAATTCCAAAAGTTCTAGTTTCATAAAATCAAGAATACTTTCAAGTTTGCTAGCTCACTTCCAATCTTGTAAGGTGATCATCCAACCTCAAGAAATCTTTGTTTCTTACAGTAGGTTATCATTCTAATACAAGGTAATAATTATATTCAAACTTTGGTTCAATTTCTATAACTATAACAATCTTATTTCAAGTGATGATCTTACTTGAACTTGTTTTCGTATCATGATTCTGCTTCAAGAACTTCGAGCCATCCAAGGATCCATTGAAGCTAGATCCATTTTTTTCTTTTCCAGTAGGTTTATCCAAGGAAATTAAGGTAGTAATGATGTTCATAACATCATTCGATTCATACATATAAAGCTATCTTATTCGAAGGTTTAAACTTGTAATCACTAGAACATAGTTTAGTTAATTCTAAACTTGTTCGCAAACAAAAGTTAATCCTTCTAACTTGACTTTTAAAATCAACTAAACACATGTTCTATATCTATATGATATGCTAACTTAATGATTTAAAACCTGGAAACACGAAAAACACCGTAAAACCGGATTTACGCCGTCGTAGTAACACCGCGGGCTGTTTTGGGTTAGTTAATTAAAAACTATGATAAACTTTGATTTAAAAGTTGTTATTCTGAGAAAATGATTTTTATTATGAACATGAAACTATATCCAAAAATTATGGTTAAACTCAAAGTGGAAGTATGTTTTCTAAAATGGTCATCTAGACGTCGTTCTTTCGACTGAAATGACTACCTTTACAAAAACGACTTGTAACTTATTTTTCTGACTATAAACCTATACTTTTTCTGTTTAGATTCATAAAATAGAGTTCAATATGAAACCATAGCAATTTGATTCACTCAAAACGGATTTAAAATGAAGAAGTTATGGGTAAAACAAGATTGGATAATTTTTCTCATTTTAGCTACGTGAAAATTGGTAACAAATCTATTCCAACCATAACTTAATCAACTTGTATTGTATATTATGTAATCTTGAGATACCATAGACACGTATACAATGTTTCGACCTATCATGTCGACACATCTATATATATTTCGGAACAACCATAGACACTCTATATGTGAATGTTGGAGTTAGCTATACAGGGTTGAGGTTGATTCCAAAATATATATAGTTTGAGTTGTGATCAATACTGAGATACGTATACACTGGGTCGTGGATTGATTCAAGATAATATTTATCGATTTATTTCTGTACATCTAACTGTGGACAACTACTTGTAGGTTACTAACGAGGACAGCTGACTTAATAAACTTAAAACATCAAAATATATTAAAAGTGTTGTAAATATATTTTGAACATACTTTGATATATATGTATATATTGTTATAGGTTCGTGAATCAACCAGTGGCCAAGTCTTACTTCCCGACGAAGTAAAAATCTGTGAAAGTGAGTTATAGTCCCACTTTTAAAATCTAATATTTTTGGGATGAGAATACATGCAGGTTTTATAAATGATTTACAAAATAGACACAAGTACGTGAAACTACATTCTATGGTTGAATTATCGAAATCGAATATGCCCCTTTTTATTAAGTCTGGTAATCTAAGAATTAGGGAACAGACACCCTAATTGACGCGAATCCTAAAGATAGATCTATTGGGCCTAACAAACCCCATCCAAAGTACCGGATGCTTTAGTACTTCGAAATTTATATCATATCCGAAGGGTGTCCCGGAATGATGGGGATATTCTTATATATGCATCTTGTTATTGTCGGTTACCAGGTGTTCACCATATGAATGATTTTTATCTCTATGTATGGGATGTGTATTGAAATATGAAATCTTGTGGTCTATTGTTACGATTTGATATATATAGGTTAAACCTATAACTCACCAACATTTTTGTTGACGTTTAAAGCATGTTTATTCTCAGGTGAATACTAAGAGCTTCCGCTGTTGCATACTAAAATAAGGACAAGATTTGGAGTCCATGTTTGTATGATATTGTGTAAAAACTGCATTCAAGAAACTGATTTCGATGTAACATATTTGTATTGTAAACCATTATGTAATGGTCGTGTGTAAACGGGATATTTTAGATTATCATTATTTGATAATCTACGTAAAGCTTTTTAAACCTTTATTTATGAAATAAAGGTTATGGTTTGTTTTAAAAATGAATGCAGTCTTTGAAAAACGTCTCATATAGAGGTTAAAACCTCGCAACGAAATCAATTAATATGGAACGTTTTTAATCAATAAGAATGGGACATTTCACTTTCTGTCACCAATACCAGTTCAATGCCGCGGTGCGGCGTAGTTTGTCGCGGCGCGACACATAACATGTGCTGAGACTATCCTGCAACTTAATACCAAAATCCACATTTTAACCAATTCATTAACTCAAAACACATCAAATCATCATAAAGCATATTTAAACTTGATGAAACCAGTTTCTAACATCATTCGACGCTACAAACATCCTTTTAGTCAAGAAAACGCGTTTACACATTTCAAATACATCATTTGGTCCAAAAACTTGACGGAAGCATACATATCAAATACATAAAACTTGGCGTTGATAAGCGGTACCAATAGAGCTTGATTCAAAAAGAGACTTGCATTACCACTTACTCTAATGCCAATGCTCCGCTATCCTCAAACGGGTTCTTTACCTTCTCGATGACCTTTCATTCCTAAAACATAAAACAGCACGGGGGTAAGCTTTTACACTTAGTGAGTTATAGGCGAATAATATAGCATAATACTTTGGGCATAACAATCACATTACTTATCTTTCAACCTAACGGTTGCTTACTTACTTTCGGATCCGACTCTTACTTACCATAGACATAACTTACTAGGCTGACCCTAGTAATCATGTCTAAGCTAACCATAGGCATACTCTTATGCCTAAGCTACTTTAATCACATTTCAATTATACATATGCACATAGACACCCAAGGTGTCTAAGCTAAACCATCCATAGACAAGATTACTAAGCAACCTTAATAATCTTGCCTAAGCTAAACATCAACCATAGATACAATTATTAGGTGACCCTAATAATTCTATCTAAGCTATTCACCTAGTGCACTTAGTCGTTGCTCTCTTGCACGGATGCAATCCGAGAACACTAAGCCACACTTGACCCGCCCATTATACCCCCTATAAACTCACCTTGATTAAACGAAATTCCTTGGTTACTTGAAGCTCCTTGGCCTTGATTAGCACCTATACATGAGCTAATCTCGTCAATACCATAATTCAACAAAAATTACAACTTTCACAAGCTTTCTACACATTCATATATTTACACATTGACTTAACCCCCTATATACACTAATATACACATGAACACTTATATACATAACATTTTAACTTGTCACTTCCAATATAGTCACATTAACATGCCAACATCATTTCTTCAATCACACAATTCTCTAAATCATATCTTACAATCATAGTTTGCAATTCTTTCAAATATCTCATTAAACATCAAATGTGCATAGAAACTCATTTCTACTACTAGCAACCCTAAATCATCACTTATCCAAATTCCATTACTTACAATAACCACAACAATTCACATATAAACTTTCTTCTTTAAAAATTCTTAACTAAATTACAAAAACATTTCATTGAGGTATTTCATCAAACACATAGTATGCATGACTTGATTCTAAGCTAAAACATCACCAAATTCATCATATTCATATCATTCACTCAAAATGCAAGTTCATACATGAACTTACTTCCACAATTACTAACAAATTCGTTTTAAATCATACAAGTGTGCACATTTTCAACATACAACAACTTTTAAGTTTTAGATTCATCACAAACACCCAATAATAGTAATACTTAGGCATAAACATTCATACCTTGTCTCTAGGGGTTCAAGAACTCTAATTGTGCACAAAGGAGAAGAATTTGAAGAAATAAAACTTGCTAGAATGCTTAGAGTGCCTTAGATTTCAGTAATTTATAATTGCATGAACACAATTTCTTAATTGGAGCTTCCCTCTTCTTCCTCCTTGTTGAGTCGACACCCACAGCACACACACATACGTTCTGTATAATTTTTTTTTACAACTGATAATGATTTATCAGTATTTTTGTTCTTTTATTAAAATAACTTTGCTCAAATTGCACTTTCTACCCTCCCCACCAAAACTATAATGAGGGAGGTCCTTAGTTCTAACTTTGCACCTTTAGTCCCTTCTAACTTAACTAACAAACTTAACTCTTATCCATTTATTTATACAAAACATACCATCCATGTATATAACAATAAAATTACATAAAATAATACCTTAAATAATTGGGATGTTACAGTTTCATGTTAATCAGAGGTGCGTAGCATAGTTAGAATTAAACGTGAGAACGCAGAGTGATTTTGGTCAACCGATATTGGAGCGGCGCTCCAAGTGGAGCTCAAATAGGCATATGGGGGCCTTGAGTGGTGCTCCAGGGGCCTTGAGCGGCGCTCAGGGTGTCTGATCAGCAATCTGGGCAGTTTTGAACACTTAATGAACGAATCCAACTTCAAACAACCATAACTAATGAACCGTAAACATTCAAAACACGTATCTTATATCGTTGGAAAGGTAATTTAACGAGGAATACAACTAAACACATATCATCACTCAAATTCATCATTTATAATAACCAAGTCTTCACCGAATGATCGTTAGAAGTTCATCATTAAAGTTTCAAGTTCTAAAAATGCATTTCATGATTCGCGCATCCAATTTACACATACGATATTCCGTTTCGAAGGTAATTAAACATACAATACAACCTAACACTTACAAATAACATCTCATAGCATTCAATGCATCAAAAGTTAGTTTTAAAATCTATCAAACCCTAACCAAGAATCACAAAATCAAATATCATGTTAATGTGAGATTTTCATGTCATCCAACATACCAAATTGAAGCATATGAAGTAACTAACTCTTTGAATACACAAAAATTAACATCTAAAAACATCTCATCATCCAAAATCAAAGATTTAACAAACTCATTTCAAGTGTTCATGCTAGTTACTCAAAACAAACAAATCGAGTAAACCATTTACATATACAACAACCTAGTGAGCCATAAACACTAATTAACACCATTTCAAGTCTATAAAACGAATTTAGAGAAATCTAGAGTTTTTAGAAACCTTACCCCAAGTAGTGAAATTAGTATCAAAATGTAGAGGATGAAGAGAGGATTCCAAATATGCATTTTGTTTTGTTGTAAGCTTGCTAGATTCGATTTAGATGATGATTGAGTGATGTGGTGAGGTGAGAGCAAAAATGGAAGTATGAAAAAGCGAGAAGAGATGTGTGAAATGAAATGGGTGGTGGTGGTGGGTATTGACTAGTTGACTAGTCACTAGTTTGTCCACTTGACAACATTGGTCCCTCAAGTTTGAAAGCGGGTGCGTGAATTAACCGAACGAATTATTTTAAATACGCTAGAGTAAACGAGAGATGTTATAATTAAATAACAAAAATATTGTAAACGCTAATTAACGGAAAGTACGAATCTAGATAACGAAAGATATTATCTAAAAAAAACGGGCGTTAAAATAATTTAACGAAAAAAGGCGGGTCATTATACCTAAGGTGTTAGTTTTCGTAGTGTGTTCTTTCATTATGGTTGTTTTTTTGTTTAATTATGTTGTTTAAACCCAGATGCTTGAGGTTAGTTTGTAGTTGGTGTGAATTGTTGCGCTTGTTTGGTTTTTTCATTTTACCATAGAAGTTTTTCTTTTTTATGTTATTTCTTGAAAAAAAAAATCACCTTGATAAGCGTTGTTTTGAGTATCACCGAGTAATATGGTTCTGGCTTCCGTACAAAACAGATTTTATTTATAAAGCGCTTATTCAAACATCATAATAATAAAAAAAATCATGAAATGTAGAATGATAGCATTATGTAATTGAGAAAATCACTTAAATGATTAGTGTAGTTTCACGATTACTAGTGATTGCGTTACATCCATAAAAAATTATAAATCTTGCAAGCTCAACAGAAGATTACAATAACATCTAAAGAGGTCCATAAACATAAAATATTGTGAAAATTGTCACTGTAATACCACAACCAGCATTCATAATTTTCAAGAGCTCTTAACAGATACAGTAATACTTTTTGTGCAACCAACTTTATAGCTTCAATCCTTTCATCAACAAGTTTATGTAGCTGCTTCTCTTGTTTGATCTTATCATCCTCACTTATTTCAACCTCCTTTGATTCATCACCATCTCCAGTCGTCTTTAACATCACAAACGACATTTCAGGATCATACTCAGTCCCTCGTTTCCCACTTGTACATGTATCTTTATCGATGACATCAGCCCTGATACGGTCCAACACAATGGTCTTGAAATTCTCAAGGTATTTATCAGCGGGGTCAAGAGCTATGTAGATTAGAATCTCCCAGCATTGTCGAAACTGCTTTTTGTTGATTTTAAGAGTTTTTCTCACTTCTTCAATGGTGTCCGATGGTGGGCCAAATCGGGTGACGGTGGTTCTTTTAGCCAAGTTTTCCTCCTTTAGACGACCGACGACTGAGTTTAGTGAAGGCTGAATCGAGTCTAATGCAAGTAGACGGAGTATGTCGATACAAGCCCTTACATGTTGCAATGAGTCTAGTGGCTCTTCAATAGAGAGGTCATACACGTTATCTGAAACTACCATATTTGTGAGTACTTGAAGAAGATAGCCTCCATAACCCTTGCGTTGGTATTAAGGAAATACCAATATCTGTCATTAATAAGTCCACATAACATTCAAATAAGTGGCTTTTACAGAAGAAACAGTCAAAGAAATACTTGTCCTGTTTAGACCTACACATAACAATGTCTGTGCTGATCTAAACCCATTTTGACCTGTTTCTCAATCCACCCATTTTGCAACCTAACCAGAAATTATGACTGGCTACCCATATAGACCAGCAACCCACCCATATTGCCTCCTCTAAGAAAACAAAAGGCAAAAATTTTTGTATGGTTAACGAAAATGTGTGCTTTAAACTTGTCTAAAGGGTATATACCTGACCAAGTCTCAACCTACGACTGTTAGGGTAATGAAAGAACCGATAAAGAGCTGCAAAACCAAGCAGTTTTACTGGACTATCCTGCAGATCGGTTTTCTTCTTAACTAAAAGATAGATCTCCCAGTCAGGATCAGTGACATCAATGGGATTGCTACCTGATACAAAGATGCAAACGACTTAGACTAGATTATGCTTTAAATCAGTAAGAAAGTTAGCAACGTCATATGATTTATTCGGTAGGTGACAACAGCTGGATGTTACCATCAACAAGAAGAAGAACGAGTGGTACCAATCTACAGTACAGTAGACCCATAGATGTGCCCTCAACACGAACAACCTGATGAATAAAAAAGGTATAAGCCACTGCACTTACATATACATATACATATAAATGTACATACATACATATATACATACATACATACACACACACATAAAAGGAAAGCAACAACAACAACAACAACAACAAAATCCAATACCACAATGAGTGGTGTATGGGGGAGGTGAGATGTAGACAATCCCTCCCCTATCCGAGAATAGAAACAAGTCCTTTCTCTACCCAGAAAGTAGAGAAAGTCATCCCTCTCTCTATTCGACGAATAAAGAGATTGCTTCCGAGTGGACCTCCGGCCAATGAGTAAAAAGTTTTTTTTTTTTTTAGTATAAAAAAATTAAAATAGAAATAAAAATAAAAATAAAAATAAAAATAAAATTGAGACGCCATGAAAATGGTAGAATCAAATTTTCATGGGTTTTAAAACCAGCCTGGGATTCACTTTAGGCTCTAAACGGCAGTCAAGACGCCAATAAATCGACGCTTGTTGTTGGCCCAAAAAAAGAGCCAAATAGTAGTAGTAGTAGTAGTAGTAGTAGTAGTAGTAGTAGATAGTAATAGTAATAGTAATAGTAACAGTAATAGTAAAAGGAGTGACGGTAAGGAGTAATAATAATAATAATAATAATAAGAGTACTATAGTAAAGGTAGTAGTAATATAAAAATAATAATAATAATAATAATAATAATAATAATAATAATAATAATAATAATAATAATAATAATAATAATAATAATAACAATAATAATAATAAAAATAATAATAATGCTAGTAATAATAATACAGATACTACAAAAATTAATAATAATAAGAGATAGTAAATAAAAATAATAGTAATATTAATAATATCAAATTACTACAACTAATACTAATAGTAATAGCGATAATAATAATACTAATACTAATACAAATACTAATAATAATAATAACACTAATCGTGATCATAATAATAATAATACTAACAATAATAATAATAAACATATACATGATAAAAATTATAATCCTAATAATAATTATAGCACTAAAAATAATAATAATAATAATAAAAATAATAATAATATAATAATAACAATAATAATAATAATAACAATAGTAAAAATAATAATAATACAATTAATGACAATAATAATAATAATAATGACAATAATAATAATAACAATAACAATAATAATAATAATAATAATAATAATAATAATAATAATAATAATAATAATAATAATAATAATAATAATAATAATAATAATAATAATAATAATAATAATAATAATAATAATAATAATAATAATAATAATAATAATAATAATAATAATAATAATAATAATAATAATAATAATAATAATAATAATAATAATAATAATAATAATAATAATAATAATAATAATAATAATAATAATAATAATAATAATAATAATAATAATAATAATAATAATAATAATAATAATAATAATAATAATAATAATAATAATAATAATAATAATAATAATAATAATAATAATAATAATAATAATAATAATAATAATAATAATAATAATAATAATAATAATAATAATAATAATAATAATAATAATAATAATAATAATAATAATAATAATAATAATAATAATAATAATAATAATAATAATAATAATAATAATAATAATAATAATAATAATAATAATAATAATAATAATAATAATAATAATAATAATAATAATAATAATAATAATAATAATAATAATAATAATAATAATAATAATAATAATAATAATAATAATAATAATAATAATAATAATAATAATAATAATAATAATAATAATAATAATAATAATAATAATAATAATAATAATAATAATAATAATAATAGAAAGCAACCCTACTCGACTATTCTTATTCTAGCCCTCCACGCATTTCTATCAGAAGTCATGTCCTCAGTCAACAAAAGCTCCCTCATGTCGAGCCTTATTCTATCCATCCACCTACGAGTAGGTCTACCTCTCCTCCTTACACTGTCGACCGTGAGTGCCTCGACTCTTCTAACCGGGGCAATACGTGGTCTCCTCATCACATGTCCAAACCATCGAAGCCGTTTCTGTAAAAGGAAAGCATATTGAAATAAAGTGTCTGAGAACAATCCAAAAAGACCCTATTTCTGTAATTTAAGCTTGCAAAAGATTAATCAGAAACTGCAGAAAATAATGTGAAACATACCTCCAGCTCAGAACAGTCAGCATTCAAATTCTTGCTATACTGTGGTGGGATATTTTGTTGAATTATTTTTGCACTTGAGACCATAGATCTGTGAATAAGCAAGTATTAAGAAACCAAAAAACAAAACAAATAACAGAAATTTCATGAGGAAGTCATACTTGATATAATGACTCTCGGTGGAAAATGTTTTGAGGAAGTCATCTTTTGTCTCAATAAGATTATCTGCAAATATTTTCTAGTCAGACAGAAAATAAACAGTAATCAGCATTAAACTATTGCATACATAAGAATATCAATAGTAAATAGTAAGGGGAAATGGGGGGGTTACTATAAAGTCTGATTAGGTTGACTAGAAATACTTTTGCACAGAATTTTAAATGTAAGAGTCAATAAGATTACAAAGATAATCTTCTTAACACAACAGAATTATGATATTACAATTAAAACTTTTTTAGAGGTTTTGTGTATCAAAGATACACGACATGTCATGATAGATTAGTGGAACTTTTGACCCAACTAGCCTGTATACGAGTAATTAGGCTATAATGTCCACCATATCAAATATCAAATATTAAAAATAAAAAGCTAAGTACTTGATAATTACCTCAAGGGAAGAATGTGATGGCCCGTACAAAACCATCGTGTACGAATCATCAACAACAGGATCATTACAAGGTTAAGTACTATATGCTGTAATTAAAGAAGTTGCATTCATGATAAAAAGGCGATGTCATAACCGACATCAAATGTTTTACATTCCAAAAACATGCTTCGCTAAGTAGAAGCAATAAATAAGTGTACGTGACCCCAAAGGTCGCTACATAACATAGTTTCAAAAGTAAATAAGTTTGAATGCAAGATAAGTAGTCATGCGATAACAACTCTAATCAGCGGGTTCTACAGCACGACTAGTACACAGCGGAAGCAACCTCAAGCACCTGAGAAATACATGCTTAAAAACGTCAACACAACGGTTGGTGAGCTATAGTTTAAGTATAACAGTATGTAAGGTAGGCCACGAGATTTCAGTGCTACAAGAGCGTTTCAAAACAGTATGATAAAGTATATGTTAACCGTGGGCACTTGGTAACTAACTTAACGTTTAAAATACCCCCTGAAAGTACACTTGGCGAGTGCGTATGTTACGAAGTATTAAACACTCGTTGACTGCTAGCGCGACTAGCCCGAGTGGGGATGTCAAACCCTATGGATCCATATCTAAGATTCGCGTTCACCGGTTCATAAACCAATGATTAAACGTTACCGAGCTAAAGGGAATGTTTCTGCCGTTATATAACCCACACATATATAAGTTTAAGTACTCGTGCCTAGTATGTAAAACATAAAATCCGCATGTATTCTCAGTTCCCAAAATAAGTTAAAGTAAAAAGGGAATGCTATAACTCACAATGATATGTAGCGGTAAAGTAGTAGTCGGGAAAGGTGTGCAAGTAAATGGTCCGAAGTCCTCAACCTAAGTCAAATAGTACTAAGTCAGTAAATCGTCTTAATAGGTTTAAAAGTATGTAATTAAGGTCTTAAGGGTCATCATCATTCATCATCAAACAAAAGGCGTAAAGTAAGTTTCGTTTATGAAAGTAGTTTTCAACAAAGTCTGACTTCAGTCAGTCGCCACGGCCTCTACCCTTAGTGAATTAAGGTGAGACCAGTGGCCACGGCTCCGTCTATGAGTCCCTTAAGTGTGGTAAAATTTACAGAAGCAAACTCGTCTTGGTTTGACCGTGGCGATGGTCTAAGTGCGAGTAGGTCAGAAATTTCTGCACAACGTTAAAGGACATAGTAACGATCGGAGGGCCATAAATCCTAAACCGTAACTCGGATTATGACGAGTCCTATATGAAAAGTTATCTACTCGAAAAGTTCTATCTAAAAATCAAGGTTAGAACAGCCCAGGTCTACTGGTCTGTTCCAGAAGCATAAGGTCAGTAGGTTTTGGACAGAACAGTGAGTTTAAAAGGGTTCCGGTGGTCTTGGTGCTTGATGTTCATCATGGCTCTCATCCTTGATGCATATAGCTTCAAGTGTACAACTCATTGATGTATCTACATCATCTTAACCAAGTCTTGACCATCATAACCCATGTGCAAGTCTAAGACATGAAGCACAACTCACTTAAGAGTTGTATGAAGTTTGATGAACCAAAGTTGCATCAAAGTCTTAGATCTAACACATACATGGACTTTAAAGCTAATAACAAGTTACAAACTTAAAAGTAAACTAACTAATCAAGATCATAAGTAGTAGAACATAGTTCTTAGTTTGATCTTGAAGATCCAAGACTCAAAAGTCTAGATCCAAAGTTACATTTAAAGAAAACTTGTTTGTGTGTTCTTGAACTTCCAAGGTTAACTTGATTTGTTCAAGAGATATGAGATCAAGACTAACTTGTAGTACTTGACCATATAAACTAACTACATGAAATTAAAGTGCAAGAAGAAGTAAACTTAAATAAACAAGAAAAGGTTCATGGTTGTTCATACTTTAAAGATTCAAACCAAAGTTTGATCTTTAGAAAGTAAACTTTAGAGTTTACTTCATGAACTTCAAGTAGGTCTTTCAACCATGAACTTTATAATCTTTTGAAACAAATAATGTGTAGCGACCCGACCAAAACCGTTATTGACGGCGCCGCTACTTAGGTCCCGTTGCGTGGTTATAGTCCCTATATGAGACTCGTTTGACCAAAATTATGTCGCATTCATTTGAAAGGTACAAGACTTGCAAGTTTAGTTTACAAAACCGTTCGACAACAAGTCTAAGTTTACAAAAGTCATAAAGTATAAATGAAATAACTTGCGACATAATATAAGTTGAAAAACACAGTTGCTATAAATAGCGTAAGTATGTAAACAAAAGTTTGAATCCAAAGGTGCTATCACTAGCGTATGTATGTATCTTGACTCCAAGCAAATAATCAGAGTGTATGCATGTATGCATGACCCCAAGCAAGTATGAGTGTACGCGGAAGCATGTATCAAATAGCCAAGTATGAACCTGAGAAAACATATAGAAAACTGTCAACGAAAAACGTTGGTGAGATCATAAATGTATTTGTAAAAGTATACTTTGAACCACAATAGTTTGTATAGATGATTATCCAAATCGTATTTATTCCGAAGAATGTAGTTTGTATTACGAGCACCCAATTACCAAAGCTTAACTGAATCTTCCCTCTGAATTTTGAATATAGTGTTAGAACATACACTATGCACGTTGAAATTATATTTCATCCACTAACGGTAGCGAACCGTCTGAATGAGGGTTCGTTAAACCCGTATGGCCACACAACATAATCACTCGCTTACACTTACACCCTGCAAGTGGAACTAATGATAATTGGATTGAGGACTTTTGTTCTAACTCGTCTGTATCTTTGCTCTTGTATTCGCATTTGTATCCAAAGTATGAAAGTATAAACCGTATAAATGTATATAAAGTATATGTTTCTCAGCCCACGATTTAAAAGTATAAAAGTATTTGCAAAGGTGGGACTATGATCTCACCTCGAGTGCACGAGTATAAATGTACTTCACAAAGTAAACGTGTGCATGAATGTTGCTTAGCCTTGACCTAAACAAGTAAGTTGTATCAATTAACCGGTTACGACACAAGGTCGGGTGAAATGTGTTCAATTAGTCCTATGGCTCGTTACGACTCGAATAGTATAGCATGTGAATCACGTTGTCAAGTTTCATGCAAGAATCAAGTATAAAAGCATGTTAGAACGATTGTAATAAAGTTTGAGTTGACATTTCAAAACCTTACCATTAGAAAGGAAATCTTATTACGTTTCCAACGATATTTGATTCATCGAAAACGGAGTTACGGTCAAAAAGTTATGGCCAAAACAAGTTTGCTGAAGTTCGGATGAAACAGGCAATTGTCACGGCGCGACAAATTGCTCCGCGGCGCGACAAATGCCTATGTTGAAGGTCAGAAAGCCTGAAAAACATGTTCTAAAATCACCCTTTGGGCCACGGCGCGACAAATTGCTCCGCGGCGCGACAAATAACGTGGTCTGGTGCCTGGTCAGTTTCAAAAGTTCAAGTCTTGATCCAAAATTCAATTTAGCACAAAACGCAAACCGTAAACACTTAGAATACGCATCTTATATCATTGGAAAGCTCTTTTGACAAGGAATACAATTAAATACCTTTCACAAGCACAAACATCAATTACTATAACCGAAAACTCGTCAATTGATCAAGAAGGGTTTATTTTCAAAGTTTCAAGTTCGTAAAACGTATTTTATGATTCGGGAATCCAATTTACACATACGATATGCCGTTTTGAAGGTAATGAAGCATACATTACAACTAAACACTTACTAATAACATTTCATGGCATTCGAAACATTAAAAGCTCGTTTTAAGTCTATCAAACCCTAACCACAATCCGCAAAAATCAATATTCATGTTTTTGAAGTTTCCTTAATCAACCTACGCATCAAAACGAAGCTAGTGATACTAGTAACACAATTAAAACATGAACTTTAACAATTTAACAACATTAACTCATCCAAAATCAAAGATTTAGCACACCCATTTCAAATGTTCAAACTAGTTACTCAAAACAACGAATCGAGCAAACAAAACATATATTCATGTTATACACGAGCCATAGACACTAACTAACACCATTTCAAGTCAAAAACACGAATTTAAAGAAATCTAGAGTTTTAGAAATGTTACCCAAACGAGATGAAGTTTGTATCAAAATGTAGAGGATGAAGAGAGGATCACGAAAATGTAATCGGATTTGTTGTGAGCTTCCAAGATTGAATTTAGATGATGAATGATTGAATTTGGGTGTTTGTGTGTGTGTTCTTGATAGAGAGAAAGAGAGAGAGGTGGAGGTGATTGAATGGAGGAGGGTGAAGGTTGACTAGTTGACCTAGTCATCTCTTTGCCCTCTTGGCAAGTTTAGTCCCTCAAGTTTCAAAGCGGGTGCGGGAATTAACCAAACGAATATTTTAAAAACGCTCGAGTAGACGAGTGATGTTATAATTAAATAGCGGGAATATAATGAACGTTACTCACGGAAACTATTAATTTAAATACGAAAGATTACATTTTTAAAAAAAAAAAGACGGTGTTAAAATTAAATTTAACGGAAAAACGCGGGATGTTACATTATCCACAACTCAAAAGAAATTTCGTCCCGAAATTTAGTTGGAAGTAGTAGTTGTTGAATCTTACTCGAGATCTTGCGTTGTAAATTCTACGAATAAGTGAAGGTACGTCCTTGAGTATTTCCACGAATTTTGACGGTCGGGATCATATGTTGTTTTAAGGTTTGGCTTCACGATTTATGGTTTCAACCGGTCCTCCTAGGAAGTGAGGGTTATAGTCGATAGTGAGTTCATCAAAGGAGATAACAAGTTCTCGTTTCGCAAAACACGTCTTTGAGTTGATACATCGAATGTAGGATAAACGGAGACTCAAAATGAGTCGGAAAAGTCTAAACGGCTAGCGACGGGTCCAAAACACCCCAAGAATTTAAAGGATCAAAATATCGCGGATTTAGCTTCCTACGTTTCCCGAAATGGATTGCACCTTTCCAGGGTGCGACTCTTAACGTGACGCGGTTTCCCACGTGGAATTTGAAATGTTTACGTCTAACATCGGCGTAGCTCTTGGTGATTACGAGTCGCGTAGGGTTTTACCTGAATATGAATAAATTTTCTCGGTTGCTCATGAATAACCTCGGCCCCGGTGAATTGATCATCGTTTACTTTGTTCGACAAAAGAGAATGACGTTTCCGGTCACATGTGGTTTCAAAAGGAGTGACGTTAAAACTCGAATGAAAATCATTGTAGTACGAGGATTCGGTTTAAGGAAAATACTTTTCTCAAGTAAATTTGAAGTTGGTAATACAAACTTGTATTATGGTTTCCAAGGTTTAAATCGCATGTTTGTTCGGTCCGTCGGGTTGTGGATGGTACGCGGTACTCATGTTTAAACGCGGTCCCGAGGCTTTTTGTAAGGTACTCCAAAATCTAGAAATGAAACGAGGATCTCGATCCGAAACGGGGTATATTTCCCTAAGGCATATTGAACAAGTTTGCTAGGAATTGAAAACGTTAGCTAGGACAAGTTTCTCAAGAAAATTCGCGTCGCGGAAGATTTATCGGTTTCCAAAAATGTTCATCGGGACTATTCACCCTCGAGGCGAATACTAGTATAACGTGGAGAGTCTCTCTCTCCATTGAGAGTTTAGAATAAAAGATTTCCTGAACCGGAATTTTTGAGGGTGATGCAAGAGAAGTTTCCGCCCCGATGTAAGCATAACGAGTAAATTGTAGTTAGTCAATAAGACTGCGCGAGGACGAGCTAGTATACACGTGTAACATACGGTTGAAGTCGAGAAGAATCGGTAATTCATTCGGAAGCATAAGTATAGTTCGACAAAAGTCGAAGGGGTGTCCCCGGTATGGTTGTTATCAATATTCTCGGAGTTTTCGGATGTCCAAACATGAAAAGATGAAGTCATGTACATGGCACATGGTGGTGTTTAGGTTGATCGAGTCTAACCACCATCACGCGTCACTAGAACTTTGGTATGTCTTACCGTAATATAACCACGTTGATCGAGTGTCGTTATATTACGCCAAATCATACTTCCATTCCCACATCACTCCATGAGTTCAAGTTCGTGTCATCGTGAAAATCTAAAATGAACAAAATGTAACGACGTCTCAAACATGATTCGTATTGAATCGAAAGAATTAGTGCAACTCTAAAGATGCGTTCCCCGAGGGAAGTGTATAAGTGATTGTTCACGTCAATGCGGTTCGAATCAGACAATAAAGTAGTTAGGTATGAAAAGAGTAACGAGTCATGATAGCGAGTAGTACGCAACCGTAGCGATAAATAGTGATGACGATACTCACCTAGAGTAGTGACAGTGACTTTACAATACTCATGGATAGTAAGCTAAGACGGGGTGGATAACAACCAAAAATTTGAGTTCCCGAGCTAGAGTAGCTAACGAAGTCGCGGTCATCCGTACGCGTATGAATCTTGAATTCACGTGTTTTACCAAAAATTGGCGGAATACGAGTTCGTATGATGAAGGTTGGGTACCATTAAAAAGTTTGCCTAAGAATGATTCAAGTATAATGCACAAGTAGTCAAGTAAGTGCTATCTATAGCAATGTATGTCAGAATGCAAATGCTAACTATCCGGTTGTAGTCTAGACTCACTAATGCGTCCTAACGACTCTGTTAGACACACTAATGCACGTCCTAGTTCCCTACAACCAACGCTCTGATACCATCTGTAGCGACCCGACCAAAACCGTTATTGACGGCGCCGCTACTTAGGTCCCGTTGCGTGGTTATAGTCCCTATATGAGACTCGTTTGACCAAAATTATGTCGCATTCATTTGAAAGGTACAAGACTTGCAAGTTTAGTTTACAAAACCGTTCGACAACAAGTCTAAGTTTACAAAAGTCATAAAGTATAAATGAAATAACTTGCGACATAATATAAGTTGAAAAACACAGTTGCTATAAATAGCGTAAGTATGTAAACAAAAGTTTGAATCCAAAGGTGCTATCACTAGCGTATGTATGTATCTTGACTCCAAGCAAATAATCAGAGTGTATGCATGTATGCATGACCCCAAGCAAGTATGAGTGTACGCGGAAGCATGTATCAAATAGCCAAGTATGAACCTGAGAAAACATTTAGAAAACTGTCAACGAAAAACGTTGGTGAGATCATAAATGTATTTGTAAAAGTATACTTTGAACCACAATAGTTTGTATAGATGATTATCCAAATCGTATTTATTCCGAAGAATGTAGTTTGTATTACGAGCACCCAATTACCAAAGCTTAACTGAATCTTCCCTCTGAATTTTGAATATAGTGTTAGAACATACACTATGCACGTTGAAATTATATTTCATCCACTAACGGTAGCGAACCGTCTGAATGAGGGTTCGTTAAACCCGTATGGCCACACAACATAATCACTCGCTTACACTTACACCCTGCAAGTGGAACTAATGATAATTGGATTGAGGACTTTTGTTCTAACTCGTCTGTATCTTTGCTCTTGTATTCGCATTTGTATCCAAAGTATGAAAGTATAAACCGTATAAATGTATATAAAGTATATGTTTCTCAGCCCACGATTTAAAAGTATAAAAGTATTTGCAAAGGTGGGACTATGATCTCACCTCGAGTGCACGAGTATAAATGTACTTCACAAAGTAAACGTGTGCATGAATGTTGCTTAGCCTTGACCTAAACAAGTAAGTTGTATCAATTAACCGGTTACGACACAAGGTCGGGTGAAATGTGTTCAATTAGTCCTATGGCTCGTTACGACTCGAATAGTATAGCATGTGAATCACGTTGTCAAGTTTCATGCAAGAATCAAGTATAAAAGCATGTTAGAACGATTGTAATAAAGTTTGAGTTGACATTTCAAAACCTTACCATTAGAAAGGAAATCTTATTACGTTTCCAACGATATTTGATTCATCGAAAACGGAGTTACGGTCAAAAAGTTATGGCCAAAACAAGTTTGCTGAAGTTCGGATGAAACAGGCAATTGTCACGGCGCGACAAATTGCTCCGCGGCGCGACAAATGCCTATGTTGAAGGTCAGAAAGCCTGAAAAACATGTTCTAAAATCACCCTTTGGGCCACGGCGCGACAAATTGCTCCGCGGCGCGACAAATAACGTGGTCTGGTGCCTGGTCAGTTTCAAAAGTTCAAGTCTTGATCCAAAATTCAATTTAGCACAAAACGCAAACCGTAAACACTTAGAATACGCATCTTATATCATTGGAAAGCTCTTTTGACAAGGAATACAATTAACTACCTTTCACAAGCACAAACATCAATTACTATAACCGAAAACTCGTCAATTGATCAAGAAGGGTTTATTTTCAAAGTTTCAAGTTCGTAAAACGTATTTTATGATTCGGGAATCCAATTTACACATACGATATGCCGTTTTGAAGGTAATGAAGCATACATTACAACTAAACACTTACTAATAACATTTCATGGCATTCGAAACATTAAAAGCTCGTTTTAAGTCTATCAAACCCTAACCACAATCCGCAAAAATCAATATTCATGTTTTTGAAGTTTCCTTAATCAACCTACGCATCAAAACGAAGCTAGTGATACTAGTAACACAATTAAAACATGAACTTTAACAATTTAACAACATTAACTCATCCAAAATCAAAGATTTAGCACACCCATTTCAAATGTTCAAACTAGTTACTCAAAACAACTAATCGAGCAAACAAAACATATATTCATGTTATACACGAGCCATAGACACTAACTAACACCATTTCAAGTCAAAAACACGAATTTAAAGAAATCTAGAGTTTTAGAAATGTTACCCAAACGAGATGAAGTTTGTATCAAAATGTAGAGGATGAAGAGAGGATCACGAAAATGTAATCGGATTTGTTGTGAGCTTCCAAGATTGAATTTAGATGATGAATGATTGAATTTGGGTGTTTGTGTGTGTGTTCTTGATAGAGAGAAAGAGAGAGAGGTGGAGGTGATTGAATGGAGGAGGGTGAAGGTTGACTAGTTGACCTAGTCATCTCTTTGCCCTCTTGGCAAGTTTAGTCCCTCAAGTTTCAAAGCGGGTGCGGGAATTAACCAAACGAATATTTTAAAAACGCTCGAGTAGACGAGTGATGTTATAATTAAATAGCGGGAATATAATGAACGTTACTCACGGAAACTATTAATTTAAATACGAAAGATTACATTTTTAAAAAAAAAAAGACGGTGTTAAAATTAAATTTAACGGAAAAACGCGGGATGTTACATAATGTAGAACATAAACTAGTAAGCTTAGTTCTTGTTTGTTCTTGAAAACACAAGATATTATGAAGATTTCAAACTAGTAAGTTTGATTCTTGAAAGCTAGTAATTAAGTAACAAGAAACTACAAAGTAAGTAACAACAACATGATTTAATTAACTAGTAATCAAAGACAAGTAACATTTAAATAAAAGAATGATGATGATGAAGATGTAGAATTCAGTTTTTAGAAGTAAAAAGGAGAGAGAAGTTATCTTGCTACTTACAAGATTTGAGAGAAAAGCAAGAGAGAAAAGAGAGTAAACTTGGAAGTATTTTTGTGTGTGTGTTTGAGAATGAGATTTACAAGTAACAAGTAATGTAAAAAAAATGATTTGAATCCCATCCCACCCTTGGTAACCCACGGTTTTGCTGCAGAATAATGGGGGGAGGGATTAGTTTGGTGGTCACTTGCAAGTAAAGCTTCAAAAGTTGGATAATGGGGATGCATGCATGGGAAGTGTATGTTAACTAGATTCCAAGTGAACCAAAACTAGCTAGTTAATGTCCAAGTATCACTTACACTTTCAAGACATGGGCTAAAATGTCCATTAACAATGTAGGGTGGGCTTGGTAGTCCACTAACATGAGTCCATTACACTAACAAAGCCCAAGTTCAAATAAATCACAAGTTAAACCAATTAAAGCCCAAGTAACTAACTAATAGCCTTAGTTAATTAAAATGATTAATAAATTTAATCATAAATGTAAATAATATCTAAAAATATTATTCGTGAAAGTTCCGGGTGTCACAAAGACGTTTCGGGCCCTTAAAAGTCAAGTACGGGCAATCATGGCAACATGTAAATGTAATAACGTACATTCGTTTAATCACACGTATTAATAATAATAATTTTTAATAAATAAATGTTGGAAATTCCAGGGTCGTTACAAAGAATTAAGATCTGTGATTCCTTTTCCAGCCTTTACGAGTGACATACGAAATCAACCATTGAAAACGCATTAAGTTAAATATGTAAGTACAAAAACTATCGTCGAAGAGTAAAAGGACACTTTAGAATGACAAAATGCATGGTATACAAAAGAGGTACTTACGTCAGATGTGCTCTCAAAAGAAATATCAGCATATGCTTGAAATGATATGTTGTTGATCCAAACAGTGATCTGCAGTAATTTATGCCCATACAAAATTTTGAATCAGCACACATACATCAGTCCATATAGTATGCAAACACAAATGCAAATTTGTTTTTCACAGAGCATCAAGATAACAAACAATCGGAATATATATTCAGAGGATGGTTATCAATGATAAACATCTAGATATGTATGCCATAAAGATTTTTAAAATGTGCTCTTGCATACCCTAGAGACAATACCTTTGACCCTTGGTGGCCGTATATTTTTCCATCTTCTTCAAAGAAAGTACTCAAGTCAACAGGTTCAATAGGAAAGCTTTCTGGAGATCCCACTTCATCTTCTCTAGACACTACAATATATATGTATTTATACAATATAACATGTTATCATCAGAGCAAAAGAGATCAAACGGTGCTTGAGAAAACATGATTCATGTAGAAACAAAGAAAGTAAAATAACTAGGAGTCTAGGACTATTCTCCATGTACCTTGCACTCACGTTTGCTTTGCATGTAATACATCAATAAACTAACTTAAAAATGATTTCAGAACAAACCAGGATTTCAAAATGAATGTTTCCGAAAAAATATATGATTAAAAATAGAGTATATAAATTAGTTACTTGCACATGAACTAATCTACATACATGAACTAATCTACATGTACCTTACACTCACGTTTTATTTGCATGTAATAGATCAATAAACGAACTTAAAAATGATTTTGGAACAATTTCTAGAATTCAAAATGACTGTTTCTGAGAAAATTTGAACAAAAATAGAGTATATAAATTAGTAACTTGCAAAATTTCACTTAAACTATAAAAATTCACTTCCCATGCAACTCCTAGTCTCCTACCCTGTTTCACCATATCTAATTATGTTACCCCTAGATAATCATTGTGCCAAATACTAAAAAAAATAAGTTCCAACTTCAACATTGAGTATCTTTGCATTCAAAATTTCAAATTAACAACTGGAAGTAAGTGTGGCAAAGAGCCATGCCACTTGTGACCGCGCCTCCTTAAGATCTCAATTCGAGCTAATCAAAAAAGTAAATGATAATAACAGCAGTGTATATGATGAATATTATACATTCATACACTTGATAGTCTCAAAATTTCCATATACTGTAATGCTTGAAACACGCTGAACTCAAGCTCTAACTCGGTTAATCAGTTTACCCAAACAATAAGCCAACAACATCTACAGTAACAGTGCAAAGCCTGCAACTAGCTACCTAATTTGAGCACATTTCTGAAAATAAACCCCAATATGCTCTCGAATAATAGAAATTCTCAAATAGAGATATTAAACGGTATAAATAAATAAAAGTTACCTGAGCTAAATTAAATGATTATATAGCTGGAAGTAATTAAAAAGGGAAAAACATACTGAAATAGATTTTAATGCAGTCATTCGGTTGAACACCTTCATCTATAGACGAAAACAATAAAATTATGTCAATTAGTGAAGACAAAAGTAAACTTACTATGATAAAATCAAAAGGAAACTTACAAATATTGTTGATTCCGACCTTTCGTCGCCTTTTAGGATCGGAAACGGTGGTATCAGATGATTGATGCTTCGTTCCCGCGGGAAATGGAAGTAATGTGTGTGCTACCGTGCGGGTGTGGAGTGGACTGTGCTTATATATTATAGCCTATATAAGGGTTAGTCAAGACCAAATTATTTAAACAGATAAATGACTCTTCTCCCCCATTTCGTACTGATATACTCCGTAATAATGTATACTTTACAGAACTTCTAAGATTCAATATGGGCGTTTGGTCTAGTGGTATGATTCTCGCTTTGGGTGCGAGAGGTCCCGAGTTCGATTCTCGGAACGCCCCTATTTTAATTTTTTTTTTTGTTTGTTTAATTTGGGTCATACATATTTATTTTTCCAGTTTGCACTTTCTGATTGTTTTTGTCATTGCATCCCAGAGGTGTGTTGTGAGAGATGTAAAAGTTACATTTATTTTAACATTTGTCTAATCTGACCCTCCAATGGAACAACTGGACTACTACTACATACCAACACTTCATAACCAACAGTACCAAAATTTGGGCTTATAAGGCTTATAAGCCAAGCGCTATCGAGTCGTCCCTATAACCATGAGGTTACGAGTTCAAGTATATGGTAGATTTGTGGATATATTCATGTTGTGTGAGTTATTGTTCTATAAAAAACAACTACAAAAACAATAACAAGTAACCAAAGTACAAAGATCACTGATAAGGAGCTCAAATCCCATTCCGTTCACTCTTTTCAGGTAACCAGTAACCAAATTCAGGACAATGAGTTTTGGCATCTATTAAGTTGCCATTAAATTTGAAAGAGATGCAGACTTGGTGTCTACTGTATGTATCCCACTCCAATCAATTCGACCACTCTATGTCACCATAAATTAACGTTGAATTTCTGGATACTTGCATTGGTAGTTTTTTTTAATTTTGGAGAATTAATCACCGCTATACAAAGGGAAATCAGTTGGTTAAGTACTAAATTAACTTTGGAAGGTCTCTTACCCTTATCTGCTATAGTTGATAACGGTAGAACAAGTAAGCCCTCACACTCGGTTATGCATAAAAATATGGTATGCATCTCCATAAGTTCAGATAATGCTAAACTTTTGAGTGTATGCGATTCAGTTATGGTGACGCCTAGGGTGTCAAGGTGACTTAGGCACCCCAAATCATTAAAACTTACTGCATTCCCACATTCACATTTTCACATTCAGAATCTTGAATTCTCAACTGCCATAACTGTAATATAAATTTAAGATTCTCACCTGAAATAATCCGTTTATTTCTTCACGTGGAATTGTTTGAAGACAAGTAGAGACTTTGAATCTTCTACTTCTATTAAATGAATACACAGATAAGAAGGAAAAAACACGTTTAACACAAGCATAAGATTCTTGTCATTCATTCTGCAAACACATTGATCAAACTAACAAAGTGGTTACCCTAATATGCAGATTATTAGTGAAACCAAATTACAACTGATGTCTCTCAGCTCCAAAATTTCCAAGAAAGAGTGTAGTATCTTTACACAAGTTTAATGAACGAAATCATGCTGGTCATACTCATGACATTGAAAAGCCTTACAAGTTCCTTAAATAGGTTTTTCTTTTATGTTTTGTTTCCTTCGATCATAAATAATGGCTGAAAACTCAGACATAGTAACCAGTGAATGTGAAACCTCTCCCTACAATCTCACCAGCACAAAACCATGCAAAGCATTCCAGCCCAAACAATGCAGCAATACCAGCTTGTTCAACGTGCATATCTTTTTTGTTTTTCCATATGTTCTTCACGTAATCGAGCTCCTTCCAGAATGACTCGTTGCGGTTAGGAAGGCTGCAGAAAATGCATATATGAAATTAGAAAAGTGACAGTTCTGCAGATACCTCAGTATTTTTGGTGAACCCGGCCCACACAAAAAGCTACTTTTTTAACTCATCACCCAACCCACACCTGACCCACTTATTTTGCCACCCACATCACACGTAAAGTCATTACGAGACACAGTCTCCACTTGCAGACTCAAGTAAAGATCTAAGATATAAAGAACACCAGTTTTAAAAGATACCACTTGCGACAAACGGTATTCACTAACCTTAGATCAAATGTAAATTATATAGTAAATCACGAAGAAAAAAATAAGGACGAAATCGCGCAACTATAGTACCGAACCAAAAATGTTCATACTTTGATCAGAAATAATAATTGATACCAACTGATCCTTTAATGAAACAACCACTATATCTTATATGAACTAATTCCCAACTAGAAAAGAAAAATACATTGAAGCTAAAAGCCTGATCTTGAATATGTAAAATGCAAAATTCCACATGTATGTCAAGTCTTGTAACACAAGTAAAACATGTAGTCAGATTGAATGTCAAGGAATCAGAATACATAACCTTTATTCTAACTTTATTGTGTCTTCACAAACGATTTCTCACTAGTTAGAATAACATTTCAGCTTCTTATAACGACAAAATTTTGTATTATACTTTTATATAATAAGGATTGTGCTATAAAAATACAATAACTTTGATTTCAATGCAGTTACCTTAAAAGGGTAATCAAATGTACAATGTATGAACTTATCTAAACTAAAATGGCAGCAGGTTGACAGGCACTTAAAGTGTGTTAAAGTCCTTACAATTTCCTAAGGGATAGATATAGCAATAACAATATAGTTGAAAAAAAGGGTCGGAAACGGTCACTGGAAACCCGGTTAGGCCGCATACATCTAAGTATAAATACTCACCTTCCCCAGGTAGCCTGAACAGAAAAATCTTATACGTTTACCCGTGTATGTTCTTGTAACATAACCAAATTATGGACAATAAGTGTGGCAGGTCAACCAAAGCTCGCCCATCTTAACTCATTACCAAAATTCACCTACCATAAATGGCCCAGAATACACACAGAGCAGCAAAGTCCATAGAGTATACACTAGCAAGACGAGTGTAGAACAATTGTTTAGACAACTCATTGCATTTCTCAACAGTTGCTGGTTGTTGAACATACTGCTTGTTCTGCTCCATTAACTGCTTATAGTAAGCAGATCCATGTGCAGACAAAAATTGAGATGCCTGAGTTACCTTTGATTGCAATTGCTTCAATTTTGATGCCATCCTCTATCTGCAATTGACAGCATCCAAGTAATAAAACAATTAACTATAGTTATGAAATACATCCATGTATATTCAGAATTATTATTAACAAATTCCATGAATCAATGATCAAGTCAAAAAAGCCTACCACTTAGCAACTTGATATTACCCATATATGGCATTTAATTTCGCATAAGCCATAATGGCATGTGAATAAGGGCTGATTCATAATAAGAAATGTATATTTAGAGTCAATTTAGGGGTTTCACAACAGTAACAAAATTGATATTGATAGAAACAATATAAATTAACAAAACGCATACAACGGAAATACGATACGCGGCAGCAGTAGATCTAAGCAAATCGTAAATATAAACAAAATCAAAAACGGGGAAAATAAAATGAAAATTAGAGTAGTTAGATGATGAAGATAATTAGAGAAAAGTGACGTGTACCTGAAAATGAAATTGAAGCAGAGGTGAGAGATCTGAGGACCTTGGCTTCTCTCGGCAGTGAAGCTGTGAGCGTTTTACCAGAGACAAAGTTTTGGACTTTTTGTTGTTCTTTCGATATATAGAAGAGGATATATAGATAGATACACATAAATACATGATTCGTTGTTGGTAATTTTTGTTACATTTGTTATGATTTCAAAGTTACTTTTTTACTTTCACCAAATTATAAGATATAAACCATTCCCAAACACAGTCACAGGCAGTTGAGACATTATTTGATCAAAAAGTGCAATCTGACTCTGACTGACCTTTTTTTACTTAAAATGTCAATTTTCAATGTTAGTTTCAGTATGGTTTACCATTTTTTAATTTTTGCATTTTTTATATATAATTTAACACATTATTTAATATTTGAAAATAAGATATTTATTAATAATAAAAACAAAATACAAATAATTAAATAAAATAATTAATAAAAAGCATACAATATAAAATAATAATAATCTTAAAGATTACATAAATATATAAATACTAATTCGTTGGTCGAAATGCCGTTGGAAAATTCCAAATATGTTCGATTAAATCTTCAGTCAGCTGGTCGTGCACCGCCCTATCCCTTATTTCTCTTGTGACAACGTCTTGATCACGTCCTCTATTCCTAACTCGTTGGGCACGATTTGCTCTTTCCTCGGTTATAAACCTTTCTTCCCATTTACATAACGCAAAATCATTGTCTTCTAAAATCATATAACATTCCATTACTCTTTGCATCTTGTTTACTTTCAAAGTCCGTGAAGGTTGACTTAAAATATGAAATCGCCCTTGAAGAACAACAAAAGCCCTCATTATGTCCTTTCGTGCACTTGCTTGAATCTCGTGAACTTAATCCTTGGTTCATTTGTGGGGCACGACATTCCTTTGATCAGTGTCGCCCAATCAGGATATATACCATCAGCAAGGTAATAACCTTTGGTGTAATGATGACCATTAACCTCAAATGGTGCAGATGGAGCTGTTCCCTTCTTTAGTGCATCAAAAACTGGTGACTGATTCAAAACATTGATATCGTTGTTAGAACCTGTCATCCCGAAAAAGGCATGCCAAATCCACAAGTCATATGAAGCCACTGCTTCAAGCATAATCGTCGGTTTCTTGTGATCACCCCTAGTGTATTGTCCTTTATAAGCGACCGGACAATTCTTCCATTCCCAGTGCATACAATCGATACTACCGAGCATACCCTTGAATCCATGCTTCTCCTCATGTGCACTATATAATCGTGCAACATCGGTTGCTGTGGGAGATCTCATGTATCGACTTTTATATAAATCAATAATACATTTACAAAAGTTGTCTAAACATATTACTGAGGTTTGCTCACCCATATGTAAATATTCATCGAGAGCATCGGGGCTTAATCCATAAGTCAATTGACATATAGCCGAAGTACACTTTTGTAAAGTAGTAAACGACTGCCTACCAAGTGCATCATTTCTTTCTCTAAAAAAATCGAAATGTTCAGGAGTATAATTACCATTAAAATTAGTTATACTTTGAGCTATACGTAGAAATAAGTTTATGGGCATTCGAAACCGCCTTTTAAATTTCTTAGCAGGGTAAACTGGTGCGTCGGCGAAGTAATCGTTCCAAAGACGTTGCGCTGCTGACTCCCGATCTCTCGGAATGTATCCACGAACACTTGGATTACGAGGAACGGACTCGACTTCGGACTCTTCGCCCAATTCTTGAATAAGTTGGATAATACGAACATCCTCCGAATCTGAATCGGAAGCTAGTAAATATGACGCCATAATTTTTTTGAGTAAAAAGTATAATTTTTGAGAGTAGTTGTTGTTTTTTTATTTTTTTGTGTAAAAATGATATGCATGAATGGGTATTTATAATGGAAAAAAAAGGAAAAAAAAGGAAAAAAGGCTATAAAGCCGTTGCCCAACGGCTATGACACGTGGCCCAATCCTGACGCGACACCAACCACTGACCTTTTTTCCGTCGAGATCCCGACTAACGCCCATTAGTGACGAAAACTGACGTCGCGTTAACGGCCGTCAGTTTTCGTCAGTTTTGGCCAGCAAGGACTGACCTTGCAATTCGACGCCCGGTTAGGAAAGGTCTAAGATGGCAATTAATCGAACATGAATAGGTTATTTATATTTATAAATTATAGTTATTTAGTTTTTATTCATTTATATATATATATATATATATATATATATATATATATATATATATATATATCGATATTCATCTAATTTCAAATCATGCATTTGTATCAATATTTATGAATTGAGAGGGTTAATTAATATCCATTTAATATTAAAAAATATAATCGATATTCATAAAATATTATAATATTTTTTTAATACACATAAAAAATGTTATAACATAAAGAAGTTAAAAGTTGTAATGGATATTCATTAAATATTAAAAAATATTATAATATCTTTTAATATAGATAAAAATAAAAAAGTAGTATATCAAAAATAAATATACATAACATAATTAAAAACTATCTATAAGAATGTGTAATCTTTATCGAAGCTATAACACAATTTGTTGAATTTATATTAAACATTGATTATGAAAAATTAAATACGTAATTTGTATGTTTATTTTGTTAGATATGCGTGTTTTATTGTAATACGAAGTATATCTTAGTTATTCCATTATAAGGTTGAAAACAAAATATAAATCTAACAGTAAATGCATTTGTATCAGTAAATATGTGAATACATATCTATATTTGTGCATTTATATTTATATATGTATTTCGTTACAGTGGCAAAGCTTGAACGTTGCGGTTGGAGGCCAAATTTTGTCTAATGTGTGCTATGTACTTAGCAAGAAATAACGTTAACTTTGACGGACAAAATTGCATATTTTATACACTTTTTAAGTGACAATACCGATTATAATTGTACATTATCTAAGTTAACTTCTTAACTTTAAAATTGATTTCAAGGTAAAAATGGCCAAGAGATATGAAAAATGAAATAGATTGTTGATACAAACAAAATTTGTGTGCCTTCACCATTTTCATCATATCTTTTTCATACGGACTCCGATTTAGTTGATTCAAAAACTCAAACGTCCGTAACTCAAAGGGTACAAAATTCCACTACTTACTGAAAATTTTGGAGGGGCGAGGGCCTCCTCCTTCCCCTAATAATCTCCGCCCCTGATTTCGTATGTTAATGGATATATATTCATGAATGAAACTTTTCATCAATGTCCATATCCATATCCATTTGGGTTCATTTATATTCGTATCCGTATCTATTTAGGTTCATCCATATTCATTATGAAGCAGGTGGATCAGATGGATATCTATTGGATGGGTGACCATTATCATCCCCAATCATATAGTGGATAGAGATGGCACCCGCGGGAGATGGGCACAGGTCCAAAGTACCGCGACCAGCCCGTCATGATTTTTCTTTACCCGCGGGTACCCGTTTATCCATCAATGGGTAAAAAAATTTGCCCGTACTCGCAACCCGCGGGTTTACAAAATGTGCACTTTAACTATAATTTTTAGTTACGGATACCCACTACCCGCGTATTTTACCCGCGAATAATTATAAAAATACATTAAAATTTTAAATTATATAATATATAATTAATTATATGCATTTGTGTAAACGGCTATACCCACGGGTAGCTTAAACGGGCATCACGGATACACGGGTCAGGTTTTACCCGCGGCGGGTATGAAATACCCACGACCCACCCATGACCCGCCAACGGGCACAAATTTTACCCGAATAGTGCTCGCATGTATATTTTTTCCTAAATACCCGCCCGTCACGGGTCACGAGTTTTTTCCACTCATTGCAATCCTTAATAGTGGATGCCCTTTTGGCAAGTATGTCAAATTCAGAAGAAGTATATTTTACTACAATATATAATATAATTACTCCTTTCGTCCCACCGGAAGTGTCAACTTTTACTTTTGACAGTTTTTCTCTGTTATTTTTTACTTTAAATATTTTTGTTCGTGTAAGTAATATTTGATGAATATTATACGAATCGATTCGATTTTAAATGTGTTTTCACTTTTACAACATTCATCAAGTATTCTATAACACAAATAAATATATTTAAAATAAAATGTAAATAAGAAAAACTATCAAAAGTCAAAATATTCAATTCAGGTATAGTAAAGGGAATATAATATATATATATATATATATATATATATATATATATATATATATATATATATATATATATATATAGTAATTGAGTCCTAGAATCATAAATATGGTGTATTAAATACGATTAACTCAATAAAATTTATCCATGTAATTTAATAGGCTGGTAAAAAAAGTTAAAAATTATTATGGTAAATATGTAAAAAATAAAAATAAAGACCATATTAAATAAAGCTCATAAATAAATTTTAAGTAATTAATAATCAATAAATATACAAACCTTTCATCTTCTAAGTAACGTAAGTTATTTTTTTAGCCGATAAATATGTCATTTTCATTCTATTTTTTCATATCAATCATACAAAAGAGCACACCATATTACTAATGTTGTATTCTCGATTTTTTTAAGATGAAAGTAGAAGAAATGATATATATCCGAATATATATATATATATATATATATATATATATATATATATATATATATATATATATATATATATATATATATATATATATATTATTAAACATAATATATGTTTATTTATTTTTGTAGCTATGGAAGAAAAATCAATTTCAAAATATTGTAAACCGCGAACAAGGCAAGAAGAAACGTGGTTGACTCTATGTTTGGTCGATTCATCCGAAGATCTCTTTTTTAATGTTACTATTATGATTATTATATTGTATATTTGTATAACTTATATGATTAATAATTAAGATTATGATTTACTATTATGATTATAATTCATAATTATAATTATGAATATGATTACGATTATTATTTTTATTATTATTATTATTACATTTTAGTTTAATTAATATAACTATATGAGTATTATAGGTGTAATACTTATTTTATTAATTTTCATAAATAATTATATATATATATATATATATATATATATATATATATATATATATATATATATATATATATATATATATAAACGATATATGAAATGATATCTATCAAAATAAATATGAAAAACAAAAAGTTTGAAACTATTGTTATTATTTATGTTATAGCTTAATTTTAAATTTATGACAAAATTATAATAAGGAAAATCAAACGATTGAAACTAATCATATAATTTATGACATATAAATTTTACTTATTATGAATAAATGTTTATAACTAAAGTTAAATTAATAAAAATAAAAAGATACTCCGTATCAGTTATTGAAAATTTTATAAGGTTTACTACTCTTGGTGGTGTTAGATATCTTTATTATAATAATTAATGAATAATTTTTATTCAATGTTATGAACCTTCAATTTTATTCTATTCACAAGTTTTATATTATGTGGTGTAGTAATACGTAACGATTCATGTTTATATTTAGAAGATTTTTTATGTACTACAATTATTATGTATATACTTATTGTCACATATGAAGTCATAAAGAGAGACCTTCAAATATTTAATGGTAAATTGTAAAGGTCATATATGTTTTAATATTATGAATCACACTACAATATGTAAGTCTTAGAGTGTATTTTGGCATCATTTGTTAACTCATTCAATCACCTTTAGTAAATTTTTGTTTATATATAGTTTCATAGTTAGTACATATGACCCGAATGTGCAGATTTCCATAGTGGCAAACAACACATATGCATAAAATTCTACTTGATCACTTGCATAATGGGACCAACATCAACTTTCAGTTCAAGGTAATATGTTTTCAACCAACTCCCGCCATGACTCTAACCATTCGGAACACGAATTTCAAAATAGTGAAATTTGAGACAAGTCGTGCAATGCACTGGCATTGCCTCCTAGTATATAATAATAATATAGTACTACATAATAAAGAGTTAAAGGTACATGATATTCATGTACTCTCACTTTCATTTGATGTATGTTACTCCCTCCGTCTGAATACGAGAGTCTGGTTTGACTTTTTATTGATTTTATGATATATTAACGAATTATCTGATTTGCTTTTCATTTAATGTTATTATAAATAGTAACTAATAAATTAATTGATATATTTGATGTTGAATTTTCTATAGTAAAAAAATTGAATGTTATTTAGAGTAAAAGATAATAATTTTGAAAACAATAAAGTAGTACTGTATGTAGTTTTTATGAGACGGAAGAAGTATATACTAATAAAAATAATCATTCTGGTCAGAAACTTTCAAAATTTGTTGTGTTAATGTAAACAAAAATGTTATTTGTTACATGCTAGATCGATAAAACTAATTATGTAACAATTTTTTTTTTTAATTTTATGTAGCATTTTATAAACGACCTAAACTAGGAAAATGGCGCTTACAACGGAAGGACAAAAACCGACAAAGACGAAAATCAAATCCAAAGAAAAAATCAAACTAGACAAAACGAACATAAGAGACCAACCAGTGCCTAAACAACCCAACACATTTACATATCTTTCACAAATCATCAAATTGTTTCTTCTCGGCCCCTTGAACAATCTTTTTCTTGCAAGATTTATTCAGTTTAGCCATGGTATTACGCGGGAAACTTGAATTAATAGGAATTCCTTCAACTTTTTCGCACCAAGCCCTTGCATTAACTCGTTAAAGGAGTCGAAAGAATAACCATACTTGCTACGGGAATTCTCAGCACTCGAACCATTTACCAAAGGCATTTTGCCTTTCTTTTTATCCATTTTTTTTGCCACCGACGCAAAATCCAAAAGCTATTTATCAAATATCACAAGTGCCATCGACAATAATCCTTAGTCGAACCCAAAATGCACATTCACACAAGACAAACAGGAACCCGTATGAAAACTTTTTATAGCTCCCAATCCAACTCAAACAACTTCTTCAAACCAAAATCAGAAAACTCTGCAGGATCAACAAACTTATTATGATTGTTTGGTTGGGAATATCAGAGAGTGTAGAAGGGAAGATTAATGATTGATAATGATTAGTTGTAATAGAGTAATATTATCATTGCCTTTTAATAAGTATTGTATCATTCTCCACTAATTTGAAAGTAATGAACTAAAGGAATAAGATAATTACTCCACAAAATTGCGTCGTTGGTCCATCATGTTTGTATCAAATAGCATGGATAACCTTTATCTATTTTTTTAGCGTCATTAACCTTCAACTTTCTAACTTTAGCATGGATGAACTTCAGGCTAACTTTTGTTAGTTTTTAGCTGTTAAGTTTTCTCACCTGCTAGGCACATGAGGGTATATTTGTCCTTTGTGTTTTGGTGTGTTTTGTTTATAACCTTACAGCTCATACCCAATACTTGAGTCGTTCGTGACAAAAACGCTCTCAAATATAAACCCTAATTTCAATTGCAGACAAATTTTAATTTAAGCAATTCGAAAATCGAATTTGATTTGAAGCAATTCGAAAATCGAAATCTGATTTGATTTGTTTATAACCCTACAATTCATTGTTTAACTTTAACGAACTTTCAGTTAATAACATACATTGTTTATAACCCTACAATTCAGATGTTTCTTGAAGCTAAAGTCAAAGATGGAGAAAGTAAAGAAGCAAAGATGAAGTTTTTGTTGATTTTTAGTTGGGTACTTTTTGCAGTTGTGTTCAAGTATTAAGTAGCTAGGTATTGATATACTCTGTTTTGATTTTCAATTAAGTAGTTTTTGTAAGCTTTATGTACTCAATTTTGATGATGAATGAAACAGTACTTTTATATTTATGCAATTGTGTTTGATTAATTTCCACTTAGCGTTCATTTTCAATTTTTGTATTTACATATGCAAATGTACATTCAGTATGTTAAGTAATGACCAAATAAATCATGCTTTAAGTTGACCTAAAATTGTATGG
Source organism: Rutidosis leptorrhynchoides (assembly GCF_046630445.1). Classification (NCBI taxonomy): domain Eukaryota; kingdom Viridiplantae; phylum Streptophyta; class Magnoliopsida; order Asterales; family Asteraceae; genus Rutidosis; species Rutidosis leptorrhynchoides. Next base: position 640,866,580 of record NC_092336.1, read on the forward strand.
TCACTTTAAATACACAAAATTGCTATATCTTCATACCAGTTACTGTAATACTACACATTTTTTTAATACTTTATTAAAATCTTCACCCATTTTGACACCGGTATAACCAAAACCAAAAGTATTATTGTTAAGCTACTTATGACCAAAAAACCACATAAGTTGACATTTTATAAAGGATATTGTCTTTGGTCATTATAAACCATACACAGTATGGTCTCTTAATAAAGTGTCAATAATTGAAGTCTTTTAGTAAGGTGTCAAAAATTAGTACTCTTTTAGTAGGCTTTTAAGTGTCATATTGGTTAGTCATTTGGTCCAGATCAAGATGGAAGATCAGGCTCATTTGGCCATTTGGTCCAGATCATGAATGGATAATCTGCTCATTTGGTTCAAAAAAATAATAAATTTTTTTTTGCTCCATCATGATGGCATAATATGCTCATTTGGTCACAAATTGATCCTGACCTAAATTGTTAAGTAATGTTTAACTTATTTGTGTTATGGTCAATATGATTGTTGAGTAACCAGCTCATTTGGTCCACCATAAAAATAAATAATAAAATTAAATAAATAAAAAAAATCTGCTCATTTGGTCTACACACAATGGCATTTGGTAAATATGATACTGTATATGATATTGACTTAAATTTGCCTTTCGCTTAGTGCGGGGGGCAGCGGGGAGGGGGAGATTTACCGGTCATGCCTTCGGATTGGTCCGGTTTCCTCCAGGACAGTAGTTGATGGCGGGTTATGCAACTACGGGAGATGAATACGTGGGTGGTTTAGTTCCCCATGGATGATCCCAAACTAATGTAAAAAAAAAAATACATACAAATGATGACGAGAAGTCACCAATATACACAATTACATCAATTACGCAACGCAGATACTTGGATTCGCTAACCACTCAACCCACTCGATCTTCACACTAATTCAGTTGTAACGAAAATATCAAAAATTATTTAACAGTTCATAATATTAAAGATATCATAAGTCGACGTTAATAAATATTACTGTATCATACACTTATCAGGTGACGTTAATAAATATTATCATACACCTGTTTACACATGTATAACATATCTTTATCTTTATTAGTGATTATTTAAGCATACAAATTGGTATTTATAATTTCATTTAATGCTTCTTTTTAATTTTTAACTAGATTAAGACCCGCGAATTCGCGAGATTTTTTTAGGGACGAATCAGATATTAAATTGTTAAAAGAGTTACATTTTATATACTATTTGTTGGCTTATAAAGAATCAAAAGTTTCAGCAGTAGTGTTAAATTAATGATAATAAAGGAAGTAAATTATAATCTGAAAAGAACAAATAACACAAAGTTAACCATAATACTGAAAAAAAGGTTAGGTTTGTAGTAAATTTTTTAATCGAGTTTCCCACATATTATCCATATCATTGTAATTTTGGCATCTTTTTTGAATAGTTGATAATTTCAATAATTCCATTTTCTGTGTTTCATTTGGTGACAATTCTACGCAGTTCATTAATAATTACAAAGTGTATCTTTCAATTTGGCCGAGTTTCACTCCGTCATTGTATTCTCTTTATCTTCATTGTTTTGATGAAGATCGTTCATTTAATACAATCCTTTTTTCGCCTTAAAAAAAAAAAAAAAAAAAAAAAAAAGAAACATAAGAAAGCATTAATAATGAGCGCCAATCGATTAGTAGGTGGTTGCAACCAGATTACAAATAAGAACTTTATAAACAGATCTAGGTAGCATTCTGCAAATAACTACCAAATACAGGTACCTTATTCCAAATATGACACTAAAGATTAGTGACTTACAATACGACACCATAATATAGGTACCTTATTCCAAGTGTGAAACCATAATCGATTGTATGCTATTATTCCAATTTTATATTATTTGATTCCTATTTTGAATCAGCAGTTTAGACAAGTCAAAGTCTAATACCAGCAAAAATCTATATATACATAGTTGTCAGACATACAATAATATCGGGAATTACAACCACCCAGAACTATCATAGGTTATCCACAATTAACACATCAAAGTTTTTAAGAAGAAAAAAAAAACACGATGTTTCCAAGTCAAATCAACTTAAAGTATGACAATCCTATTTCGACCCAACATCCAACTCATATTACCACTTCTAGGGTGCTTAAGGAAACACACACATAATATACATGAAACATAAAATGATATAAAGGCGTCGATGTGAAAACATAATGCCGATTTGACTTCTCCGTTCCATGGGCAATGAGCAGCAAAGAATTGGTAATGTTGAATATGGACACCAGTTTGGTACCTCAAATAGCTGGAGCTTCCTAACCAGCAGTCAAACATAAGCATATCACACACCTTGTAAACATGAATTGTTACTTCTTCATACGATACATTATACACTTGTGACAAATGAATAATAAAAGAAAAAGAAAGAATGAACAAAAAAAGTAAACTTCCTGAATTACCTTTGTATTGGGGACAAGCAATGTCTGTGAGGTAGCAAACTGTTGTCTATATTAAAAAAAAGTAAACATCAGATTGAAAACACAAGTTAAATTAGGATAATTGTTGCATACTATATGCTAATGAACAAAGTACATTATCTGTGTTACCAACTTGACCAACATCACTTTAATTCACTTTGGACAACTCAACAATGTATGAAAATGGTGGATCCATCAATTTTTGTGTTAGATTTATCACGACCATTCACTTTGGGTCACCTTTGACATGTTCGACCCGTTTGAACAATCATATAAAACTATTCTTTAATTGTATCTTTGTAATTAATATGGTGGTGGATGAAAACAAAAGAAAGAAAGATCAAAAAGGTTAACATTAAAAATTACCTTTGCACAAAAAATTTATTTTCAACATCACAGAAAAGTTCCTTAAGCAAAGAAATATATCAACCAACAAAAAAGAAACAATTTTCCAATACCCACAGATTTTAAAGTTCAAATATCACACAATTAATGTATTTCGGCAACAAAAACTGACCCATTCAACCATTCTAAAAATGCTGGCTGCTCTAGAGTGAACCCATTTGTTATCTCTTAATACTTTGATACCACTAAAGATTAAGATAACATCAAAACGAAGAAATAACCTGATGTTGAATCTGGAAAACAAAAGATTGGTGACAAGATTCTGTGATGTAAAAGATGGTTGTGTAAACTTTCGTCTATACCAGCAGCCAAGATCAGAAGCATATCTCTTCATTTCAAATATAACTGATGTCCTTCCAACAATAACAAATATTGAAAGAAAATTCATGGTTAACTATAATCCTTCAAGTTAATTAAAGTACTATAAATTACACAAAAAGTCTAGGAAGTTTACTTACAATTTAATTAATGTTTGTTGGATGAGATTCATATTGCCATATAAAATCATCAATGAATTAAGATTGAATTCGATTCTATTTTAATCTTTTCGATTCTACATAGAGGGCATGGAAATATTTTCTCATCCAACAAAGATATATAATTATCCCTTTAGTTTTAATTCAATCAGCTTTTGTTTTAAAAATTGACTTACAATGAAACCAACAAAGATAGAATGGAAATATAATTTTTAGGAAGTGAAGTGATACTTGCAGTATGAGTGCCAATCTACATCCAAGATTGTTTAGTCCAAGAATGACCATAATGGTCCACCCAAGATTTCCTTGAACAATAACAAATTGAGATTGTTAACAAAATATGAGCAAAGGTAAATAATTCAGATTGTTAACAGTTCATAAATTAAATTCATATTACTAATGTAGCTCAGAAAATTACCCTTGATATCTAAACCATTTCATATTCAGATTGAACACACTTAATATCCGTTGAATCATTTCATTGATTTAGGTTTTGGTAATATTGGATATGGACACCAGTTTGGTACCTTAACAGATGTTAAGTGTGTCACGTCAAATATGATTACAAAACCTATCTTCCATTTTCAATCATTTCAACTATTTATGCTCAATAAAACTATATAGGAGTAACTGCTAATGGTAAACTGATTATGTAACAAAGTTGCCATGTTGATTTTGTCTTCAGGTTATAAAGCGAATGACTGATGGTGGGGAAGACTATTATTTTGAATGTATTGGTGAAACTGACATGATAGCTACTGCTTTACAATCTTATTGTGACGCAATGCTCGCTATTGTAATCAAAATCTCATTAATATATATATTTATAATAATGTATTGACATGAGATACCTGTTATATGTAGGGCTGGGGTGTGACCATTACACTAGGGGTTGCAAAGACGAAACCCGAAGAAACAACTCATTACAAATTATTTCTTACCAGTAAAACACTAAAAGGATCTCTTTTTGAAAGATGGAAACCAAAGTGAGATCTCCCACCCTTAATTTATATGTACTTAAAAGAGGTAAGAGTAGAGTGTATTAGTCGATAAACTAACTTTTAGTTGAAAGAAAACTCAAAGAAACTGCTAATAAAATAAGTAAACGGACAATAAAGGAAGATCGAAAACCTCACCACACACGTTAATCGAACAAAAACAACTGCTCTTGGTCTACAAATGTAGCTCAAAAAATTGAATTCATATTACTAATGTAGCTCAGTAAAATTACCCTTGATATCTAATGTACCAAATTGGTGTTTTATCGAGCAAAAATATCTGAACCATTTCATTGATTTAGGTTTTGTAATCATATTTGACTGTGACACACTTAATATCCATAGAACAGAATAAAAATTATTTCTTTGGCCAAGAAAAATTAAAGTTAACCCGACCCAACCCATCCATTGTGCAACCCATACACGACTACATGATAAATCCTTAAGATGGTGAAATAGAAATACAAACCTCAACAAACGGAAAAATACCTTCGTCAAAGTGAAAAGATTCAACGATGTGTACCAATGACGAAAACACCCTGAAATTAGTTTAAGATCAGATGTATACCACAACATAAAAAACCTATCAAGAAAGTTATTACACCATAAAGATCTAATCTTTAATCAAATAAATAGACCTTAAATAAACATCAACCACTAAAATAGATTTATTAATCTACCTGTAAATTGTATCAAGAATTAGTGAAGAATAGATTTTAATGCATTAAATTCTTGAACTTGTAAGATGATTTTGCAAGGGTTATAAAGTCACAAAATCAGAAGCATCCATACTCATAAGTCATAACCACATGATATAAAAAATGTATCGAGTAAAGAATCATCTTTACTCATAAACATAAAAGATACAAATCTATGATAAAGAAGCATTCATATTCATAATCATAGCATATGAAATTTTGTCTTCAAATCTAGGATACAGAAGCTTAAAACACATATAAATCATAGATTTGTGATGGCCATTATCTACCCTTTAATCATAATCATAATAATTTTGAAGACTAACCTGATTATCGTTTACAGCGGCTAGTCTGATTACAAATCTGATTATCGTTTACATCGCGTTAATCATCATAATAATTTTCAACACTTACCCGTATATAGAGCAGAATCTAACTCAAACCCATTAATCTTTCTGTCATCGAAATCGTGGATGAAATTCAGATTTGATTTTGTTTTTGGTCGACTATTTTGGGGGTAGAAAGTTAGGGTCTTTTTTACTCTGAAAGCAAGTCGTGGATAAATGATATGTTCTAGACCCCTAATGTTATTTTCTCCCGTCCTTTTTTTAATCTCGAGGGTATTATAGCCTTATTACTGCAAATCAGGTTGATTATGAGGTTATAATCTTGATTAGAAAATTTAGATGGTATAGATTATGACTATTAATGACAATGGAAGACTAGGATTAGTGGTTTGAATTTTGTGGCTAATATTAATACAAAGTTGCTTTTCAATATATATATATATATATATATATATATATATATATATATATATATATATGGGCAGGATCAATGGAGAAGTAACCAATCGGGGGGAAGCAAAAAAAAAATTCGTTTTTTTTGAATTTTTTTTCCGGCATCAAGATCACACGAAAATATATACATTTAGAAGAGACACTTCGTGATAAATGTTATTATTTAGGCGGAAAAACGATCGACAAAAATAACATTCAAGATAATATTGTTCGTGAAGAATATGAACGTTTTTTTTCTTCATGTTTTGTGAAGTAAAATTTAGCCCGATTTAGAGTTTAGGGTTTAGGGTTTGGTGTTTTGGGTTTATTCCATAAACCCAAAACACCAAACCCTAAACCCTAAACCCTAAACTCTAAACCGTTCGTGTTAAAAACTCAATCTAAATACTAAATCTAAACCCTAAACCCTAAATTTCTAAACCCTAATATCTAAACCCTATAAACCCTAATATCTAAACCCTAATATCTAAACCCCAATAGCTAAAACCTCAAAATACGCTCGAAAAACACGATAATTGTTATATATTACTTCTTCGAGCGTTTTTCCGCCAAAATAAAAACATTTATCACAAAGCGTCTCTACTAAATGTTCATATTTTCATCTCATCTATAATGTTCGTGAACAAAGTTTTTTCAAATAACGAAAAAAAAAAGTTTTTGCTTCCTCCCGCTTCCCCCCGAATGGTTACTTCCCTCTTGATCACATATATATATATATATATATGACCAAATTTAAACTTAAACTTTATATAATTCCGACACGATAAGCAAAGACCGTAATGATGAGTCTCGAAAAGTTTTGAACTGTCTTTATGAAACCATTTGACCGGTGACTATTCTCGACGATTCGCGAACCAATTGTGTGTAGATGAATGTGTATATATATATATATATATATATATATATATATATATATATATATATATATATATATATATATATATATATAGTAATATGTATAAATATTCTATATCCGATAAAGGATATTATATAATAAATATATTACATACTCATTGAATATTACATTAAAGTATAGTTGTTATACCTATTACTTTCATTTTATTAATAATAATATTAATATTAGTATCGGTATCAATATATACATAAAATTGTTATAGTAAATTTAATTACAAGTTTGAATATAATTGTTATATTAATATTATCAACACTACTTTTATGATTATTACTAACATTAATGATTAATATCAGTATTAGTTATATTATTAAAGATAATATATAAACATGAAATTTAAGGCATGTAATTTGTTAATTTTACTAATAAGTATTATTATTATTATTATTATTATTATTACTTTCATTACTATTATTAACATTAATATTAATATTAATATTAATATTAACATCAGTATTATTAATATTATTATTTTTAATATATATAGATAGGAAATTTGATACATGTAACTTGTGTATCATAATTATTACTTGTATTATTAGATACTATTATTATCTCCATCATTAAGAATCATTATTTATATTATCATTATCATTATTTCTGTTAATAGAAAATAATACAAACTTTTGTTTTTATCATTTATAAATTAGTATATTCTATTATTATTAGTGTTTTTATTTTTTTATCTGCATTATTAATATAAATATTACTAATCAATATTATTATTAATATTAATAATATACTTATTAATTATTAATAATAATTCTATAAAATTATATAAAAGAATTTCCAAATCTGTTAGGGGTAGCTGTCAAATGTTACGTAATTCGTTTTCTTTTCTTTTAGCCAGTACAAATTAAGATTTCCAAATCACAAAACAATCCAAAATCAGTTGGAATCGTACACAGCTTTTTATTTTTTTTATTTTCTTCTTCTGTTCCTAATATTGAAAACTGTCGATCAAATTGTCTATATACTAAGTGAATGATTCGATGAATTGGATGGAGACATTCAGTTCCTTTATTATCATTATCAATTAAAACCTTTATAGTCATTATCAGATGGAAATTATCAAAGAAAAACCCAAGGAAACCCGTCGGTTCCCTGTTTTAACTCAATTACTCAAAAGTTTGAAATCGAATCAAATTTTAAAATCCATTAATGCAGAGTTGTTTGAAATCTTCTACTCAAACAATCTGGAAAGTTTCAAAGTCGAATTCATCCTATAGAGTTTAAATTTTAGAGTCAAACCTTATTTCTAAAAAGTCAAATCTCGTGTTCTTCGTAAAATTAGAATTCGTGGTTATGTTTTAGGATCAATTAATGATCCAAAAAGTTTCTAAGAACGTTTTAATACCTATTTTGTGTTATAAGTTTATGCTAAAACGTGTTAAAATTCGAGATTGGATCTTGGGTTCATACGCGAGTTATACATCAGTTTTATTTTTATTTTATTTTTTAATTTTTGTCGTTTGTTAAATAAAGATGTTCAATAAAGATTAGTTATAATTAAAATTCAAAACCAAACTCAATTCAGTAGTTAGATATTGGTCGATTCAGAGTTTGAGTTGTTTTTATTTTTTTGTTCTTCATCCGTCGAAACAGCAGCAGCACTTGAATATATATATATATATATATATATATATATATATATATATATATATATATATATATATATATATATATATATATATATATATATATATATATATATATATATATATATATTTTCTTCTCTTTCAAATCAATTAATCACCCAATAAATGTTTTTGTTTCAATTCCTAATATAATTCAAACCTTAAAACTTGTCATCTATTTGGATTTGATCCTTGGTCGACTAGAAATTTATGAAGAAGAAGAACAACAGTTTATACGGATTATATAGTTTAGGAGGAAGGTTAAAACAGAATAAGCAGGACAGAGCAGATGGTTAATGGTGTGTCGGGGTAGCGAGTGGTCTCGGGTTCGAGACTCATATGGGGCAATTATTTTTATAAATGCATTTTAAAGGGTATATACTCTTATTTTCATTTCCTTTATCATTATTATTATTATTATTATTATTATTATTATTATTATTATTATTATTATTATTATTATTATTATTATCATCATCATCATTATTATTATTATTATTATTATTATTATTATTATTATTATTATTATTATTATTATTATTGTTATTATAACTATTATTGTTATTGTATTTAGTGTTATTATTATTATTATTATTATTATTATTATTATTATTATTATTATTATTACTAGTAGTTGTATTATAATTATTATTATTATGATTGTGATTATGATTACTATTATTATTATCATTATGAAAATAACACAAGTTAATAATATTTTCATTAATATTAGTATTAGTATCGCTTTTGTAACTACTAGTATTATTATTATTATTAAACGAAAGTATTATTATTAACAATATCATTCTTATTATTAATATTATCATTTTTTAATAAAGTTGTTATTATTATTATTATTAGTAAATCATTAATATCAAAAATATTTTTTTTTAAAACAAATAAATGTTTTTGTACATAAAATATACTTAATACATATACTACAAATATATTAATATTCCATAAAACTATACATGAATCATATTAACATTACTTGTATAAAAACTTACATACAACAAATTAGGTATTTTTTAATATAATCCTAATATATATATATATATATATATATATATATATATATATATATATATATATATATAGATATATATGTATATATAGATATTAATATAACTATATTAATCATTTTAAATACATATACAAGATAAATACATAAAACATATAAATTAAGATATAACATAAAGTATATGTTTTAAATGAAACCTAGTATAAATCTTATATAACTATAAATTATATATAAATAATATATGTTAATAAATGAAATTATGATATTTCTATTATATGTTTTAATAGAAATGCAATTAATATATGTTCGTGAATCCGAGGCCAACTTGCATTGTTCTAAATCGTCATATGTATTTTTACTACAAAATACAGTATGGTGAGTTTCATTTACCTTTTTACCCTTTATATTTTTGGGCTGAGAATACATGCGCAATTTTTATAAATGTTTTACGAAATAGACACAAGTAATTGAAACTACATTATATGGGTGAATGATCGAAGCCGAATATGCCTCTTTTGCTTGGTAGCCTAAGAATTAGTAAACTTATCTACTAATTGACACGAATCCTAAAGATAGATCTATTGGGCCTAACGAACCCCATCCAAAGTATCGGATGCTTTAGTACTTCAAATTCGTTTTTATCATGTCCGAAGGATTTCCCGGAATGATAGGGGATATTCTTATATGCATCTTATTAATGTCGGTTACTAGGTGTTCACCATATGAATGATATTTTTGTCTCTATGCATGGGACGTATATTTATGAGAAATGGAAATAAAAATCTTGTGGTCTATTAAAATGATGGAAATGAATGATTATGATAAACTAATGAACTCACCAACCTTTTGGTTGACACTTGAAAGCATGTTTATTCTCAGGTACGAAAGAAATCTTCCGCTGTGCATTTGCTCATCTTAGAGATATTATTTGGAGTCATTCATGACATATTTCAAAAGACGTTGCATTCGAGTCGTGAAGTTCATCAAGAATATTATCAAGTCATTTATAGTTTAGATATATTATGAAATGGTACGCATGCCGTCAACTTTCGCTGTAAAAAAAGTTTGTCTTTTAAAAACGGATGCAATGTTTGTAAAATGTATCATATATAGGTCAAGTACCTCGCGATGTAACCAACTATTGTGAATCATTTGTAATCGATATGGACTTCGTCCGGATGGATTAGGACGGGTCGCTTCAGTTGGTATCAGAGCTGGTATAACGCCGTCCATGTGTGGCGGGTTAGTCGTAAAGGAGGTTCTCACAGTGTTACCTGTGACGAAGCATTGGCTCTTACTCCTTGCGATCCCTTACGAAGGTTGGCAGTAGCCGAGAGGCAGGCCCTAAAATCAGTATCTGAGGTACACTCAGTGGTCACCAGGCGGTTAGCTGGGAAGGCACTTGGTGGGACGTGTGGTGTCCCCAACTGAAGCTTTCAGTTGGTATCAGAGCGGTGGTCTTAGCGAACCAGGTCTACATTAGTGTGTATAACTGATAAGTCGTTAGGATACATTAGTGAGTCTGCACTTCGACCGTGTCTGCATGTCAAAAGTTTTGCTTATCATTAGTGTCGAAAATTATTTGTTTATCATCCTTAAAGTCTAGACACGTCTTACTGCATCTATTGCATAGACAATGCATAGATAAATTCATATCTTAGCGTATCTGTTATTGTTACCTTTACCTGACAGCTTCCGTAGATTCCTCCGTAACTTATGGGATTTTAGTATTATATATGCATATGTAAATTATGTATTGCAGGGTAATAATCTACATTCTATAATCTATTTCTTATCGAAAATCCTTCATCTGATCGTATGAGATGAATCCCTCAACCAGTTCGAATCCCTCAGATTCCGACAGCTATTTCGATGTGGAGTTTCACCTAAGCTCCGGAAGCAGCGTCACCAGAATGAATCAACTAACCAGCCATCCTCAATTCATCTGATGGGTTCGTAGTCGACTAAACTGATGGAGACGAGATGAAGATCCTTTCCACCCACCAACCTGCACTCATGGCGATGAACCTGAAGCATTTACAGGCGAACCTATCCGAAACACCATTTTCACCCTCATTTCCAGAGTATCTCGTCACGATTATATACTATCTCAGATTCTAGATCTTATTCATTCGCTCGTTCGAACCGACAATCATCCCGGAGTAATAGCAGAAGTCAACGAGCTTCGCGCCCAAGTTATAGCTTTGTAAAATATGGTGCAAAATTTTCCAGCTTCAACAACATCACCGGCACCAACAGTACCATCAGTAACAGCACCAGTACCACCAATAACCCAAGTTCAAACATCACACGCCTCAACATCTCATTTTGTACCTCGAGCATGATCATCGTTCTACGTATCGTTCTACATCAATTATCTTCGTTCTTCATGGCGATTATGTAATCTCTAATGTTTTAGAGATTATATATTCGTGTTCTAACGATAAATCAAATGAGATTAATATCATATTGACTCATTAAATCTATGATTGCATCTGAAGAAAATATATATGTAAGTATATTTTCATAAAGATTGTAATTAAAATTCTTTTGTACGAACTGTTAATGGTGAAAATATTTTAACGGGTAGGTAATACCCGAGGAATATTTAAGATTTCACATTAATAAGTTACGCTGTACATTCTTCGAATCTGATTTGACGGTCATTTACTATCCTACTTATGTCCATTGATATACGTATCCGTTCACCACAGAATAACCATTTTCATTCAATTTCATATTTGGATTTTGACCTATCAGAATCCAACAAGTGGCATAATGAAGAACACATTTGACAAAATAAAATTTGTTAGAAACAAACGAATTAACTATGAGAAAATTTTTGTTAAGAATCCACGCTAACTGTTTCCAGCTAACTGTTCCTAGCTAACTGATTACATTTTATTTATCGCAGTTTATTTATCACAGTTTAATTATCACAATTTTATTTATCGTCATTTAATTTCTGTTATTTATTTTACGCACTTTAAATATCGGGACACGTATACAAGGTTTTGACATATCATATCAACGCATCTATATATATTATTTGGAATAACCATAGACACTCTATATGCAGTAATGAGGGAGTTAGCTATACAGGGTTGAGGTTGATTCTACAATAATATATATAGTTTGAGTTGTGATCGAGTCTGAGACATGTACACGGGTCACGATACGTATTAATTAATTCGAATATTATATATTAAATTATATATGAATTATTGGACTGTTAACTGTGGACTATCGACTGTGGACTAATAACATTGGACAATTAAAATGAATTAAAATATTGATTATAACATATGAAACTAAATATTTCTTCAAGTTGCCACTTGATTTCATCTTAAACCTCATTTGTATCTTGACGATTACAATTTGCGTTCAAACCTTTCATGATTCTTGAAAACACCTCAATCGAGAGGATGAACCGACCGCACTTCATCTACGGAAGAAGAGGTTGATGTATATAGTTATGCACCTGAAAAACTCTCGGAACCTGAGTAAACGTTTAACACGTATCTGTGCTAACACCTTTGGCGTTGTTATTACCAAAAATAACTTTGCAATTCCTTTCCAAAATTAGCCAATTTTGTCATAGCTCCAGCAAATCAACATCGACCTTTCGTTCGAATAAACTCTATTATAACCTTGATATATAAGTTTTCCTTTCGTCAACGTTACCGGAGAACCGCTTATATTCCACCACATTAACAGTAAACTTACCAACAACTTCGTTGATCTTTAACCTTCAGAAAAATCAGTGAAACCCTACCATGTACTCATCTACATCATGTAACAAGAATTGCCATACTAATTACCGGGAATCAGCAAATCTGTATTGTGAGTCTCGCAACGTTTCCACATCAACAGTTATATGTATCCATATAACATTTATCTCTTAGAACTATGATCTTCCATTCTGAAATTATGAAAAGCACCCATTCTGCGAATTAATACTCTGAATTTTTAAAAGTTGAATGAAGCAACAAAAACTGTAAATGACCTCAACAACCAAAAGTTGATGATAAAGAGTTGTATGTTGGCAAAGCTCGGAAAAAATTTGAAACTGAAAAACTGATTGAGCAAAATACGAAGGAGTCTCTGAACAAATCACAAGGACTAAACTTGTACATTAAGAATCCTGATGATTCTGTTTCTGATGAAATCTTTAGCGAATACCTTACTTCTGACTCCAAACTCTTGCGGACAAATTTCTTCACCATCCTTCGATATTAGAAATTCCAAGATATCATTGTATCTTTCATTATAAATATCCTCTATATTTCTGAAGATATTTCCATAACTATCCTTATCTGAAATCATTAATCTCTTCGTGCTATCAGTGTACATCATATAGAAACCGTTAGTTTCTATATTCTGTAAACTTTCGAGCTTAAAATATGAATGTTATTGAAGTAATGTTGGAAACTGATGCATGAGTTAGTATAATATAATGACACTTGATCAACGTGATTATATTACAGTAAGTCATGCTGAGTTTCTAATGGAATGTGATGATTCACAGATCATAACGTCATCATGTGCCATGTTACATAACTCTTTCATTATGCTTAACTTCTGTACATATCAAGAAAGTATATTACTTAATAGTTCTATCTTTTCCGGGTATTTTGGTAATTTGACAAATCAAATCGTGCGATTACGTTCTTTCTTGTTAGAATATTAAGTTCATTCGAAACTCCATACTTACGGTTTCTGGATCATTACTCGCTTTACTAGAGGTCGATAGGAGAATAAAAAAAAGGCAAAGAGCTCCGAAATATAAGAGAAAATATAAAGCCCAATAGCAACACGGAGGTTACAAACTGTGGGAGTTAATACGAATAGCAATATAAAGACAAGGTAGAATTAAGAATAGTATCACCCCAAGGTAATAATAGAAGGAAACAGATTTTCTGATGGAAGATTGAAAAGAAGAATGACAGAAATGATAATTAGGAAAATATCAAGGATTAGAACTGGATTAAGCATTTTCACAATCTTTTGGATGTATGAACTAAGAAAGAAAGTATAGGGATGGTGAGAATAATGGAACAGAAAAAGTTTAATTTATAATGGAAATATCAGACAGAGTAATCGAGGCAGATCACCATATTTAATTATAGAGATCTTAATTTCCTTAATCGTCGAAGAATCAAAATTTTTAGATTTCGATGATTTTCTTTAAATCCCTTGAATTCCGGAATTCAATCAAGATAACGTCAAAAGTTAAGACGCACCTTAATTTCTGAATTCAACCATAACTAGTCAAAAGTTATGATGAAACATGTCTTTCTCATTTCACTATCTCGTGATAGTTTCACTCGTACTTCTTGGGTAATCGAATTATCTTATCCATATTACTCAACAGTAATAAAACTCTATTTATTAGCTCATATTCATCATGAAAACATTTTTATGGTTAGCCATGACCACCTCACTCAAATTTCGGGACGAAATTTCTTTAACGGGTAGGTACTGTGACGACCCGGAAATTTCCGACCAAATTTAAACTTAAACTTTATATAATTTCGACACGATAAGCAAAGACCGTAATGATGAGTCTCAAAAAGTTTTGAACTGTCTTTATGAAACCATTTGACCGGTGACTATTCTCGACGATTCGC
Organism: Rutidosis leptorrhynchoides; assembly: GCF_046630445.1. Lineage (NCBI taxonomy): Eukaryota > Viridiplantae > Streptophyta > Magnoliopsida > Asterales > Asteraceae > Rutidosis > Rutidosis leptorrhynchoides. Next base: position 640,881,638 of record NC_092336.1, read on the forward strand.
GAACCAATTGTGTGTAGATCAATGTGTGTGTGTATATATATATATATATATATATATATATATATATATATATATATATATATATATATATATATAGTTATATGTATAAATATTCTATATCCGATAAAGGATATTATATAATAAATATATTACATACTCATTGAATATTACATTAAAGTATAGTTGTTATACCTATTACTTTCATTTTATTAATAATAATATTAATATTAGTATCGGTATCAATATATACATAAAATTGTTATAGTAAATTTAATTACAAGTTTGAATATAATTGTTATATTAATATTATCAACACTATTTTTTTGATTATTACTAACATTAATGATTAATATCAGTATTAGTTATATTATTAAAGATAATATATAAACATGAAATTTAAGGCATGTAATTTGTTAATTTTACTAATAAGTATTATTATTATTACTTTCATTACTATTATTAACATTAATGTTAATATTAATATTAACATCAGTATTATTAATATTATTATTTTTAATATATATATAGATAGGAAATTTGATACATGTAACTTGTGTATCATAATTATTACTTGTATTATTAGATACTATTATTATCTCCATCATTAAGAATCATTATTTATATTATCATTATCATTATCATTATTTCCGTTATTAGAAAATAATACAAACTTTTGTTTTTATCATTTATAAATTAGTATATTCTATTATTATTAGTGCTTTTATTTTTTTTATCTGCATTATTAATATAAATATTACTAATCAATATTATTATTAATATTAATAATATACTTATTAATTATTAATAATAATTCTATAAAATTATATAAAAGAATTTCCAAATCTATTAGGGGTAGCTGTCAAATGTTACGTAATTTGTTTTCTTTTCTTTTAGCCAGTTCAAATTAAGATTTCCAAATCACAAAACAAGCCAAAATCAGTTGGAATCGTACACAGCTTTTTATTTTTTTTTTTATTTTCTTCTTCTGTTCCTAATATTGAAAACTGTCGATCAAATTGTCTATATACTAAGTGAATGATTCGATGAATTGGATGGAAACATTCAGTTCCTTTATTATCATTATCAATTAAAACCTTTATAGTCATTATCAGATGGAAATTATCAAAGAAAAACCCAAGGAAACCCGTCGGTTCCCTGTTTTAACTCAATTACTCAAAAGTTTGAAATCGAATCAAATTTTAAAATCCATTAATGCAAAGTTGTTTGAAATCTTCTACTCAAACAATCTGGAAAGTTTCAAAGTCGAATTCATCCTATAGAGTTTAAATTTTAGAGTCAAACCTTATTTCTAAAAAGTCAAATCTCGTGTTCTTCGTAAAATTAGAATTCGTGGTTATGTTTTGGGATCAATTAATGATCCAGAAAGTTTCTAAGAACGTTTTAATACCTATTTTGTGTTATAAGTTTATGCTAAAACATGTTAAAATTCGAGATTGGATCTTGGGTTCATACGCGAGTTATACAGCAGTTTTATTTTTATTTTATTTTTTAATTTTTTTCGTCTGTTAAATAAAGGTGTTCAATAAAGATTAGTTATAATTAAAATTCAAAACCAAACTCAATTCAGTAGTTAGATATTGGTCGATTCAGAGTTTGAGTTGTTTTTATTTTTTTGTTCTTCATCCGTCGAAACAGCAGCAACATTTGAATATTGATAGTGCTCCAAATGAACATATATTTAGGCACAATATCCTTCCAATATGTAAAGCTTTTAGTTGCAATTGTTCTATTTTTATGTAATATTCGTTTAAATAAATAAGTGCGAAGACAAAAGAAGAAAACGACGAATTGAAGACGCAAATGACCAAAAAGCTCAAATGAACAAGATATAATTCAAGTGGTTTGAATTATTGATGAGAAACGTCTAAAAAATTATAACAGTACAAGTCGCGGAACGCAAAGTACAAGATATCTCCGCGTACGAAAGGACGTTCGAAAATCCGAAACCGAGACATAAACCGAGCATCAACGCGCGAGTCAACGATCCTAAAATTATGAGTCAACTATGCATAAGAATATAATATAATATATATATAATTAATATAAATTATATATATATTATATATATATTTAATAAATATGTCGACAAGCTAGAAAAAAAAAATATGTGAGCTGGAACTGACGGCCATGCGATCGCATGGGAAATAGGCATAAAACCCATGCGAGTGCATGAGATTTGCACTAAAATCTTATGCGACCGCATGAGTTACTGTAGCAGGCCACATTCTATAAATTTAGCATTTTTCGGACGAGTTTAGAGGATATCTTTTTCTTTTCCTTCTCTCTAATAATAATAATATATATATTTATAATTTAAAGTTTAATTTAAGTTTAATAATAATTGGGTTATTGTAAGAAATGTTTTAAGGTTTTATAAGACAGAACTCTGTCCGTTTAACGCTACGCGATTAATCACCACTGTAAGCTATGTTCTTCCTTTTTAAATTAATGTCTCGTAACTAAGTTATTATTATGCTTATTTGAGCCGAAGTAATCATGATGTTAGACTAAAAATTAAGATTGGGTTATTAGATTTTGTACCATAATTAAGGTTTGGACAAAAGACCGACACTTGTGGATATTGGACTATGACTATTAATAGATAAGGGGTATTGTCTAATTGAGCGACAACTCATTGGAACCTGTCGAACCTATCTTCAAATTAGTTAATCTAATAATTATTAAAATGATTATGTATGTCCTATTTAGTGACGTTTATACGACATCTTTTACGATCATTTAATTAATTATTCGGGTTGGGTAATTGATTATTCATTCTGATCAAGTGGGTAAATTAATATTCATATCTCATTAAAATAGGGGTGGATTACATACAAGGATAATTGGTGTAATTGTTAACAAAGTATTAAAATCTTGGATTACGTGTAGTCGATAACCTGGTCTAATTATTAACAAAGTATTAAAACCTTGTTACAGTTCGAATCCCTAATTAGTTGGAATATTTGACTTCGGGAATAAGGTTAATTTGACGAGCATTTTATAATTATGATCGATGGACTATTATGGATAAAAACCAAATAAGTATCAAATAATCCAGGACAAAGGACAATTAACCCGGATAATAAATTAAAATCAACACGTCGAACATCATGATTACGGAAGTTTAAATAAGTATAATACTTTTATTTCATATTTTATCGTATCTTTATTTACTGTCATTTTAATTACTGCAATTTACTTTATCGCAATTTAAATTCTGTCATTTATATTATCGTCATTTATCTTTACGCTTTATTTTAAAATCGACAAACCGGTCATTAAACGGTAAAATCCCCTTTTTATAATAATAATACTACTTATATATATATATATATATATATATATATATATATATATATATATATATATATATATATATATATATATATATATATATATATATATATATATATATATATTTATTTATTTATTTATATACAAATATAGTTTTTTTTAAAAAAAATATAGCGTTAAGCTTGGCTAGCTCCCTGTGGAACGAACTGGACTTACTAAAAACTACACTACTGTACGATTAGGTACACTGCCTATAAGTGTTGTAGCAAAGTTTAGGTATATCAACTCTTTAAATAAATAAATAACTTGTGTAATTTGTATCGTATTTTAATAATAAAAATAATACTATTTCGTACCACACCTCGCACACATCAAGTTTTTGGCGCCGCTGCCGGGGACTCCTAAACGCCGAAAGCGCAACACTATAAAAAAATATAAAAAGAAAAAAATAATATATTTTTTATATATAATTTTAACACGTACTTTTATTTTTGGATTTAAAATACAAGTTTAATTTATATTATATAAATATTTTATATATAAAAAAGGAAATTTATTTAGATTAATATAAATATTTTCTATAATAATAAATCAAATAATAAATAAAATAAAGAAATTGGGCCGAACCCGAATTAAAGCCCAATCCTTTCTGGACTTACAGGCCATGCGACCGCATGGCCATATAACGTACTACTCATGCGATCGCATGATTGGATCTGACACGCCAGTGTCCTGCATTTATTACGCTAGGGTTTAATTATTATTAATATTAATTAATTAAATTAGGGTTTTAATTGTTTAATATTTTAGTTTTTAGTTTTTAGTTTTAGTTTTAGTTTTATTAAGTTTTTATATTTATAGTTTAATACTTTTATAAAAAATAATATAAAAATAATATTTTTTATAAAATTTGTATTTTTATCATTTTAGTTATAACTTGTATTTTTATCATTTATTTCATAATATTTGTCGTTCGTAATTAGTTTTAAACTTAGTTTTTGCCGTAGTTATTTATAGATTTTAAGACTTTACCGTAAAATTCCTTAAGTGCTTTTTCTTTAGATTAAGATTTAGGCGCTTTAGAATTTTGCGACGCCGTTTATATATTTTAGTGCTTTTTAAGTTATTGCCGTTTTAGATATAGAATTCCTTTTAAGCTTTAATTCCTTTAGACGAAATTTTTAATATTTAGTTTTTAGACTTTTAAGTTTCGACGCTTTATTTTCTTATTTTTATTTTTCGACTGTTTGTTTTTCGACGATTATTTTTTGACCTTTTATTTTTCGACGTTTTTCGACACACTCTTTTTCTTTCTTATTTCTCGACACTCTAGTTTTTAGGACATAGAATTTTCTTTATCTTCTTTAAACTTTCACGAAAAATTATTTTAAGTGGTTAAATTGATAGACATCCAAAATTTTCTGGTTCGTAGTAATAGTTGGATTTGTTAGTGGTGAGTTGTGGGCTTCCGATTTAAAGGGTCCTGGCTACCTGCTGCATCTATTGGCTATTTGAAACGTGGGCAAAATCAGAAAAGTTTATTAATTTGATAACTTATACTCCGTATAATATATATCTTTTATAACTAATAGGATATTCAGTGAATGCACCGAGCAAAACGTTCACCACCTTTCATACGTTCACCACCTGTAACTCGATCAAGATATCTAGCCAATATTGTCGCCGCTGATTTTTCTTTAGAATCGTCATCTAGTCGACCAAGTACTCCAATTCAAATTTCCGATAATCCATTTTTGAACCCGACTTCACTACCGAGAACCCGGAGGATATTCAAGGACAATTTCAAGATCCTGAACCACTAATCATTCCTCCTGAACTACAAACTGTTAAATTAGAATTCTCTAGTGATTCGTATTCAACAAATTCAATTATAGAAGTAACTGAACCTCTAAGTATGGAAGACCGAATGAGAGCCACAAGCACGGGCCAAGGTCACGCTATTATTAAGCCAGATATTAATGCGCCAGATTATGAAATCAAAGGACAAATCCTACACATGGTAACTAATCAATGCCAATATAGTGGTACGCCAAAAGATGATCCAAACGAATATCTTCGAACCTTTAATAGGATCTGTACTCTATTTAAAATCAGAGAAGTTGAGGATGAACAGATCTATCTCATGTTGTTTCCCTGGACTTTAAAGGGAGAAGCCAAAGATTAGTTAGAATCATTACCTGAAGGGGCGATTGATACATGGGATGTCTTAGTTGAAAAATTTCTTAAACAATTCTTTCCAGCATCTAAAGTCGTGAGACTTCAAGGAGAAATAGTTACGTTCACGCAAAAGCCAAATGAAATATTATATGAGGCGTGGACAAGATTCGGAAGTTGTTGAGAGGATGTCCTCAACACAGTTTAGACACTTATCAAATAGTACAAATATTCTACCAAGGTATCGACGTTGCTACACGAAAAGACATCGACATAGCAGCTGGTGGTTCCATTATGAAGAAAACCACAACTGAAGCTTACAGAATTATTGATAACACCGCCTCCCACTCACATGAGTGGCATCAAGAAAAAGACATCGTTAGATCATCTAAAGCAGCTAGAGCCGATTCTAGCCATGACTTTGATTCCGTTTGTGATGACCCGAAAATTTCTGACCAAATTTAAACTTAATCTTTGTATGATTAACATTTCCGACACGATAAGCAAAGTCTGTAAAACTGAATCTCAAAATTTTTGAACTACTTTCATATATTCAAATACCTTTCGGTTGTTCTTGACAATTCGCGAACAATTATATGTATATATATATATGTATGTATATATATATATATATATATATATATATATATATATATATATATATATATATATATATATATACTATACCTTGAAAACGTAACAATGTATTAATTGTTTGATACCGTACATTAAACTTATTGGTTTAAATATTTATTTGAATATATATGATAAGTTGGAATATTAATTGTATGAATAACTTGCGACGTATATTTTAAAATGTGTTTAAAAATATTGAGAATAGATATTAACTTGGTTATGAAACGTTTGATAAATACTATTATATTGATAAATAACGAGACAATGATTTATAGAAGTAAATGACCAAAACACTCGAAAGATTAAGATATACTTTGAGTGATATAGTTTATGGATAATTTAAGGCTATATTTTGACAAAGGTACGTGTCACGAAACGTAAAATGCAAGTTTTCTAAGTGTACGAAAATGCGTTCGAGAAACCAAAACCGGGACATAAGTCGAGTAACAATGTACGAGTCATCGGAACGAAAATTACAGGTCAACTATGCACATGAATTTAATATAATATATAATTAATTATATAAATTAAATATATTATATATATATTTAAATAATATGTCGACAAACAAGAAAACAAAAGTTTGTGAGCTGGATCAGAGAGCCATGCGATCGCATGGCCTTGAAGCACAAATCTCATGCGATCGCATGGGGTGCTTTTTCAGAAAAGTATCTATAAATTGCACGATTCTGGTTCAGTTTTCTCACACTCTTTATATTACTCCGTATTACTTATGTTATTTATTTAATTTATTATTTATAATTATTATAATTATTATAATTATAATTATTATTATTAATATTAAGATTATTATTATTAATCTTATTATTAATAGTATTAGTATTATTATTTTTACGATACAAAAATAATAATAATATATATAAAATATCACGACGGAGGGATGTCCAAATGATTTTGAAACGGGTTTTCGAGCAAGCTAGAGCTAAGGAAATTATGGGTTATTGTGAAGGAGGTTATGGGTAATATTCGGGGGTATATTTGTGAATCAAACCTAGTGTTTATCATCTCTGTTGCGTCTACGTACTTTCCTACAATATTAAATCTCAATATTGATACGTAAGCACTCATATTTTATCTTTTATATATTAATTGTGTATCCATATCTAGTGCTCGAGTATATATATTTATACATGCTTGTATGCTAAATTTCGTCGTTAAATAGTTTATAATGAATCACGAATTAAATACATATAGTACTGGTAAATGGTATATGATATACATGTTTTTGGAAAGCTGGCGAAAAATCAATGACTTTTCATTTAGATATCGAATAGTTTCGATGAACGGATTAAAAGATATGATCAACTGAATTATGATTGACGTTAATTGAAATTGCTTTTGAATCTGCAATTAAGATTTAAACAACTTGTTTGTAAGATTGATAAATTGGATTTTCAAATATTACCAGTCGAGTAAATGAATCCTTATATAAGGTACGTCTCGTTTTGTTAAACAACTGTCAAAATTGACTTTTTGAAACGACTTTGGATAACTTTTGTATGTCGATATCGAGCATTAGGATTGTGATACACTATGACCTGACCTAGCTTGATAGACATTTATTGACCAACATATGTTCTCTAGGTTGAGATCTAAAGTTATTTGGTAATCCGAGTTTCGATCACATTTTGGTGAACGACTTTATATGCTGCTAAGGTGAGTTTCATTTGCTCCCTTTTTAATTGCTTTTGCAATCTATATTTTTTGGCTGAGAATACATGCACTTTATTTTAAACGTAATGGATACAAGTACATACTAAATTCTACACCGAGTTTGAACCGAAAATCCCTTAGCTTTGGTAACTAGTAACTGCCGGTTATAAGAACTGGTGGGCGCGAGTAGTTATATATGGATCAATAGGGCTTGATATCCCCGTCCGAGCTAGAGCACTAGCCTTTTAACGGACATATGCTATTTGAGAAGCGTACACGTTGGTTTGCGTGTACTATTAAGATGATTATACAAAGGGTACAAATTATATATACGTTAAGTTTAGTTACCAGGGTGCTCAATCTTGTAGAATATTTGATAAACGTTTCTGGATGAAATAACTGAAATCTTGTGATCCACTTTTATATACAGATTATGCGAAACACTAAAACTATGAACTCACCAACCTTTGTGTTGACACTTGTTAGCATGTTTATTCTCAGGTTCCTAGAAGTCTTCCGCTGTTTGCTTATATGTTAGACAAGCTATGTGGATGGAGTCTTACATGGCATATTTATCAAGGAAACATTGCATTCACCAAATCATCACCATGTATCTTATTTTGACTGCATTGTCAATGGAAGTACTATTGTAAACTATTATTTACGGTGATTGTCTATATGTAGAAATCATCAGATGTCGAAAACCTTTGATTTAAATATTCATTTATGGTGTGTCTTTTCAAAAGAATGCAATGTTTACAAAACGTATCATATAAAGGTCAAATACCTTGCAATGAAATCGATGAATGATGTGTCCGTCCATATGGATTTGGAGCAATCGTCACAGTTGGTATCAGAGCGTTGGTCCTAGTGAACCAGGTCTTGCATTAGTGTGTCTAACTGATAATTGTTAGGATGCATTCGTAAGTCTGGACTTCGACCGTAGCTGCATGTCAAACGTTTTGCTTATCATTTTTTTGTCGGAAATTACTTGTTTATCATTCTTAATTCTAGACACGTTTTTCTGTATTTATAGCATAAATAGTGCATAGACAAAAATTCATATCTTAGCGTATCTGTTACTGTAAACTTTTCCTGACATCTTCCAAAAATTTCTCCGTGATTTATGGAATTTGGTATTATATATACATATGTAAATTATGTATTGAAGAATACCAAACTAAATTCTATAATCTAATTCATAAAAAAAAAAAAATCATCTCCATAATTATACAAGATGGATCCCGTATCTAGTTCAAATTCCTTAAACTCTGACAGCTATTCCGATATAGATATTCAACTGAATTTCGAAGACAGTGTAACTGTAATGGATCAACCAATTAGCCATCATCTATTCTGGATGAATTGGGGATGGATTCGTAGTCTACTTAATCATCGGAGACAAGAAGAAGGTGATCCTTCCATCCACCACATTGCCCTCTTGGCGAAGAACTTGAAGCACTTACCAGCGAACCTGTTCGAGACACCATTTTCTCTCTCATTTCCAGAGTATCTCGTCATGATAATATACTATCTCAAATTCTGGATCTTATTCATCCGCTCGTCCGAACCGCCAATCATCCCGGTGTAGTAGAAGAAGTCAACGAGCTTCGCACTCGGGTAGTGGCTTTGGAGAATATGGTGCAAAGGTTACAAGCACCAGCAGCATCACCGGCATCAACAGTACCACTGACAACAACACCAACAGTACCATTACCACCACCAACAACATCCGTATCGCAAACCTCAACTTCACAATCTGTCCCACGAGCATCAACGTCATACGCACCGTAGTTACCAAGAAATACCAGCAACAATAATCGATGAAGTATTAACTCATTTCCCTTGAAGAAATTTTATGTATATTTAATATATATGAATTTTGAAATCAAAATAAATCTTTTCGTACTAAGCTATTACGTGTGAATCTTAACTGGTAGGTACTACTCGGTTAGTTCATATTACTAATATGCAATGATGTACATCCTTCCTTAACAACTTAACCATTGTTAACTACAATCTCTATTTCAACTTAATGAATTCCATTTCATAATAAACCAAGTGTATTATTCAATTACATAATTGATTTTACATTTTCATTTTCGATGTACTCGAAACTTTCCAGAAAACATCATATGTGCCTTGTAAGGTTCACAAAAATTCCACGAACACCAACATCCTTCACCGAGGAATATCAATAAGAATAATTAATGAAGTATTGATTTCATTAGTGAAATACTCCACGAAGATTATGTAATCTCTAATGTTTTAGAGATTATTCATTTCTAATTCAAGCCAAAAATCAAATGAGCTTAATATAATTTTAACTCATTTAATCTGAATTACATCTGAAGAAAATATACTTACAGATATTTTCATAAAGACTGTAATGAAAAATTCTTTTGTACAAAATATTATTTGTGAAATCTTTAACGGGTAGGTAATACTCGGAAAATATATAAGTTTACAATTAATATGTTACGATGTACATTCTTCAACTTTGATTCAAAAATTATTAACAATGCTCACAACGATATACAATCACTTTCATACAAATTCAATTACATATTCTAATATTAATGGATTAGAATCCAAGTCATAACTCTGAACCGGTGACATCATTCTTAGATCTCTACATCTTTCAAAGCTATACTTTGACTTCAAAACTGTGCTAGAACATCACTTCTATTCATAAATCCAGAAAAAAGTGTATATATATATATATATATATATATATATATATATATATATTTGTATCGTTCAAAATTCTAGAACATCATATGTATCTTGACAATTACAATCTTCATGCAAACCCTTCAAACTTTTGAAAACACCTCGGATTGATAACCGACGATTCGGTTATGATAACTTTGAATGCTGATGAAGCAGCAAAAACTGTAAATGACCTTAACAGTCAAAAGTTTAATGATAAAGAATAGTGTGTTGGCAAAGCTCAGAAAAAGAGAAGGTTTGGAACTGGAAAACGGATTGAGCAAAGTATGAAAGAGGCTGTGGATAAATCACAAAGACTAAACCTGCCTTCAAAGAATCCAAACGATTCAGTATCTGTTGAAGCCATTAACAAATACCTTGCTTCCGAATCTAAACCCTTGCGGACAATATTCTTCATCATCCTCTGATATTAGAAATTCTAAGATATTATCATATCTTTCATTATAAATATCTTCGATATTTCTGAAGATATCTTCATAACTATCATTGTCTGAGATTATTTATCTCTTCACGCTATCTGTGTTATCATAAAAGAAACTGTTTTAGTTTCTAGATTCTGAAAAATTCGAATTTAAAATACAAATGTTTTTGAAGTAGTGTTGGGAACTGAAGCATGAATTAGTATAATATAATGACACTTGATCAACGTGATTATATTACAGTAAGTCATGCTGAGTTTCTAATGGAACGTGATAAAGGTTCACAGATTCCACCCTCATCATGTGCCATGTTACACGACTCTTACATTCTAATCTCTAAATATATCAAGAAAATACATTTCTTGATGATTCGGTCTTTTCCAGATATTCTGGTAATTTGACAAATCAAGATCGTGCCATTACAATCTCTTTCTTAGAACATTAGTTATGTTTATCCAAAACTTCATACCTACGAATTCTGGACCATTATTCGCTTGACTTAAAGTTGAGAAGAGAGAACGGAAGCATGAAGCTCCGAAATATAACGGAGAATATAAAGCCCTATAACAACCCCGAAATTACAAACAGTGTATATCAATGTGTATAGCAATATAAAGACACGGGAGAATGAAAAACACTATAACCCCAAGGTAATGGTAGAAGAAAATAACTTCCTCTGGTGGTAGATGAAAAAGAAGAATGACAGATATGAAAGTTAAGAGTATATCAAGAATCAGAACTGGATGAAGCATTTCACAATCTTTTGAAGTATGAAATGAGAAAGAAGATGTAGGAGTGGTGAAAATAATGAAACGGAAGTAGTTAATTTATAGCGAAATATCAGACATAACAATCGAGGCAGATTACGCATTTAATCAAAGGAAATCGTAATTTCCTTAAATTTCGAAGAATCAAATCTTATTATTAAGATTTTCTATTCCTTAAATTACGGAAACCAATCGTTACTACGTCAAAAGATAAGACGAATCTCCATTTCACTCTATTATGATAACTTCTCTCATACGCTTCGAGTAATTGGATTGTTTTATCCATATTATTCAAACAGTGATAAAACTCTATTTATCGACTCATATACGGCATGAAAACATTTTTATTGTTAGTCATGACGACCTCACTCAAATTTTGGGACGAAATTTCTTTAACGGGTAGGTACTGTGATGACCCAAAAATTTCTGACCAAATTTAAACTTAATCTTTGTATGATTAACATTTCCGACACGATAAGCAAAGTCTGTAAAACTGAATCTCAAAATTTTTGAACTACTTTCATATATTCAAATACCTTTCGGTTGTTCTTGACAATTCGCGAACAATTATATGTATATAGATACATATATATATATATATATATATATATATATATATATATATATATATATATATATATATATATATATATATATATATATATATATACACTATAACTTGAAAACGTAACAATGTATTAATTGTTTGATACCGTACATTAAACTTATTGGTTTAAATATTTATTTGAATATATATGATAAGTTGGAATATTAATTGTATGAATAACTTGCGACGTATATTTTAAAACGTGTTTAAAAATATTGAGAATAGATATTAACTTGGTTATGAAACGTTTGATAAATACTATTATATTGATAAATAACGAGACAATGATTTATAGAAGTAAATGACCAAAACACTCGAAAGATTAAGATATACTTTGAGTGATATAGTTTATGGATAATTTAAGGCTATATTTTGACAAAGGTACGTGTCACGAAACGTAAAATGCAAGTTTTCTAAGTGTACGAAAATGCATTCGAGAAACCAAAACCGGGACATAAGTCGAGTAACAACGTACGAGTCATCGGAACGAAAATTACAGGTCAACTATGCACATGAATTTAATATAATATATAATTAATTATATAAATTAAATATATTATATATATACAACAACAACAACAACAACAACAACAACAATACCCAATCCCACGAGTGTAGGGTATGGGGGAGGTGGAGTGTAGACAATCATTCCTCGAACCCTAGATTAGAGGGAAGTCACTACTCCACCCACGGGTATAGAACCCGCGACTAGATAAGATCGTCCCACCCTCTACTCGAGAGCCAAGAGATTGCTTCCTAAAGGACCTCCGGCCAAGAAAAACTCAATAAAACGCTATAGTACGGGCATACGTACCTGTATATATATTTAAATAATAGGGAAAATTGTTTGAATATGTATCGAACTTTCACCAAATTTCTATTGTATGCATTCAACTTTCAGATCTCCTGTTGTATACATCTAACTTTTTAAATTGTGTTATTGTATGCATCAAGTAACTTGTATACCAGGTAGCTTGTTAATTTTGTAGAAAAAGTTACACAATTGATCCTTTATGTTTACTCAATATTTCATGTTTGCCACTAAATAAAAAAAAGTTGCGATATGGTCACCTATATCTGTCAAACACATTGATACTCGTCTTAAATCTTAAATAAATCTAAACCCAAAATTTATCAAAAATCAATTCATAAAAAATCAACAACAAAAATTGAACTCTGAGAGAGAGGATCCATACCTTCTTAAAACCCAAAATCATATATTGAAACTTTTTTAAATTCTTTACAAAACCCAAAACAACAAAGAAGCTTCATGGACAGATGAGTTCGTACAAGAATCAAGATCTAAAAATACAAGAATCGAGATTTATGATGCCAATTTGTTCAGCCACCACGTGCGTCATCTTAATTGCTGGTCTTGACCCATTCACTTTTTGTATTTTTAGATCTACTTTCTGTATTCATCAAGCACCCTTTTGCATATCAGATGAAACTGAGAAGGAAACATATTCATGTAATTTGGAGCGATTGTTGAGGTTTATCGATAGTTTGGGCAAAATGTTTATGAAGAGATTAAGTGTGTATTTTAAAATGTTAATGATCGATTAGTGAATCTGACTACACATACCCAAACTCAAGTTCATATCGTTTTGTTTCTCGGATCTGGAAATCAAGAGCTTCCATCCATGGTAACGGTGGCAGTGGTGAAACATGATCAGTCGATGACACCATATCTTTTGTTAAGTTTTGAGTTGTGATTTGTGGACGAATTTGATGAAAAAAACAACATTCATCATTCTAAACCCATGAATACTGAGACAGACCTATTTTTATATAGGAACCTATGAATGTTAATATGTAATTCTTGATCTGCAAGTTCTGTACACATAGAGCATTTATATCAATTTGAAGGACGATTACACATATATGCATACAAGGTTTTTTTATTTTATTATATAAAATATAAATATAAATATAAATGATTGATGATTGATAATTGACTTATTCGGACTTCTTTTGTATAATTTTGATTGTATACAAGATATATCTGTGAATTTGATTTTTAGGTTTAAATTTGGTTTTGATGTTAAAGATTTTAATGTTTTACATTTTATTTTGAAAATAACTATTAGGGTTCTTAATTTGGTAGAAGAAGATGAAGACAGAAAGATGAAAAAATAAACAAGCATGAGGGATCAATTGAGCTGAAAAATAAACATAAACACTAACATGTAATATCTTACAAACATGAGGGACCAACAATGTAATTTTGTCTTAAAATGAAATTGAAGTGGCCTGAAGTTTACCCCTTATAACAGGTTAAATGCATACAATAGCACAATTTAAAAAGTTAAACGCATACAATAGGAGATCTGAAAGTTGGATGCATACAATAGGAATTTAATGAAAGTTCGATGCATTTTCAAACAATTTTCCCTAAATAATATGTCGACAAACAAGAAAACAAAAGTTTGTGAGCTGGATCAGAGGGCCATGCGATCGCATGGCCTTGAATCACAAATCTCATGCGATCGCATGGGGTGCTTTTTCAGAAAAGTATCTATAAATTGCACGATTCTGGTTCAGTTTTCTCACACTCTTTATATTACTTCGTATTACTTATGTTATTTATTTAATTTATTATTTATAATTATTATAATTATTATAATTATTATTATTATTATTATTATTAATATTAAGATTATTATTATTAATCTTATTATTAATAGTATTAGTATTATTATTTTTACGATACAAAAATAATAATATATATAAAATATCACGACGGAGGGATGTCCAAATGATTTCGAAACGGGTTTTCGAGCAAGCTAGAGCTAAGGAAATTATGGGTTATTGTCAAGGAGGTTATGGGTAATATTCGGGGGTATATTTGTGAATCAAACCTAGTATTTATCATCTCTGTTGCGTCTACGTACTTTCCTACAATATTAAATCTCAATATTGATACGTAAGCACTCATATTTTATCTTTTATATATTAATTGTGTATCCATATCTAGTGCTCGAGTATATATATGTATACATGCTTGTATGCTAAATTTCATCGTTAAATAGTTTATAATGAATCACGAATTAAATACATATATTACTGGTAAAAGGTATATGATATACATATTTTTGGAAAGCTGGCGAAAAATCAATGACTTTTCATTTAGATATCGAATAGTTTCGATGAACGGATTAAAAGATATGATCAACTGAATTATGATTGACGTTAATTGAAATTGCTTTTGAATCTGCAATTAAGATTTAAACAACTTGTTTGTAAGATTGATAAATTAGATTTTCAAATATTACCAGCCGAGTAAATGAATCCTTATATAAGGTACGTCTCGTTTTGTTAAACAACTGTCAAAATTGACTTTTTGAAACGACTTTGGATAACTTTTGTATGTCGATATCGAGCATTAGGATTGTGATACACTATGACATGACCTAGCTTGATAGACATTTATTGACCAACATATGTTCTCTAGGTTGAGATCTACAGTTATTTGGTAATCCGAGTTTCGATCACATTTTGGTGAACGACTTTATAGGATGCTAAGGTGAGTTTCATTTGCTCCCTTTTTAATTGCTTTTGCAATCTATATTTTTGGGCTGAGAATACATGCACTTTATTTTAAACGTAATGGATACAAGTACATACTAAATTCTACACCGAGTTTGAACCGAAAATCCCTTAGCTTTGGTAACTAGTGAAATGCCCCGTCCTAATCCATCCGGACAAATTCCTCATCGATTACAAACGATTCACAACAGTTGATTACATCGCGAGGTACTTGACCTCTATATGATACATTTTACAAACATTGCATTCGTTTTTAAAAGACAAACTTTCGTTACATCGACAGTTG
Organism: Rutidosis leptorrhynchoides; assembly: GCF_046630445.1. NCBI lineage: Eukaryota > Viridiplantae > Streptophyta > Magnoliopsida > Asterales > Asteraceae > Rutidosis > Rutidosis leptorrhynchoides. The sequence goes on from NC_092336.1 coordinate 640,897,799, forward strand.
ACAGGAATGTAAAGCATTTCATAATATATCCAAATATAATTGACTTAATAATAATCTTGATGAACTCAACGACTCGAATGCAACATCTTTTGAAATATGTCATGAATGACTCCAAGTAATATCTCTAATATGAGCAAATTCACAGCGGAAGATTTCTTTCGTACCTGAGAATAAACATGCTTTAAAGTGTCAACCAAAAGGTTGGTGAGTTCATTAGTTTAACATAAAGAATCATTTCATAATTTTAATAGACCACAAGATTTCATATTTTTATTTCTCATAAACATACGTCCCATGCATAGAGACAAAAATATCATTCATATGGATTGAACACCTGGTAATCGACATTCACAATATGCATATAAGAATATCCCCATCATTCCGGGATCCTCCTTCGGACATGATATAAATTTCGAAATACTAAAGCATCTGGTACTTTGGATGGGGCTTGTTGGGCCCGATAGATCTATCTTTAGAGTTCGCGTCAATTAGGGTGTCTGTTCCCTAATTCTTAGATTACCAGACTTAATAAAAAGGGCATATTCGATTAGATAATCCAACCATAGAATGTAATTTCGATCACTTGTGTCCATTTCGTAAAACATTTATAAAAGCAGTGCATGCATTCTCAGTCCCAAAAATATATATTGCGAAAGCATTTAAAAATGGATTAATGAAACTCACGCATATAAATATTGTAAAATAGTTAATAAAGCATTTGCATGTATTCTCAGCCCAAAAATGTAAAGAGTAAAAGGGAATCAAATGAACTCACCCATATAATTATTGTAAAGCATTTAATAAAATATTGCATGTATTCTCAGCCCAAAAATGTAAATAGTAATAGGGGAAATGAAACTCACCTAATGTATTTTGTAGTAAAAATACATAGGACGACATTGAACAAAAGTAGGGTTGGCCTTGGATTCATGAACCTCAAAGTAACAAGTTTCCAACAAGAGATGCCACAGTCCAGGCTTGAACCCACGATTTCTCGCTTAACCATTTTCCTCCTAAGCCCCTGAACCATTGGCTTGTTTCTGTTTTTAAACACGCTAGACTGTTTAATATCATGTATGAATATGCTACCTATTCTTTTTAAACTCACAAACCCTTTTCATCAACATCTAACCCGTTTATCATTTCATGTATCACTATCACCTTATCTATTATTATTACTATTTTTATCATGCTCGAAAGATCATCAACAACCTATTCGCTATTCACGTATCATCATTAATATCATAACCTCCTTTACATAATCATCATCTTGTCTTGATCACAACGTATATCACCACTATTAATTCATTTTCGCTTTAGACTATCATCATCAACTTAAACATGTATCATTACAATCATATCAACATCATCTTCATCAATAAACAGAAAATACATTTACTGCAGTAAAGAATAAGGTATTTAACTCATTTTATGATTTGATATGGTTGATGGGCTGCAGCATCCCACTTAATGTAGCAGCCCAATTTCGTAGTAACTAGCAACCAATTCCCACACAATTTTCGGCCCAATATCAAACAAGTCCATAGTCAAACCCTTATACAATCATGGCCCAAGACAGCTTCTTTCATTAAAAAGAAATTCATTTGCAGTCACCAGGATTTGAACACAGGACCTCTTCGATAATCACCAACACCCTCCTGAACCATTGAACCATTGATCTGTCTGATACATTTTTGAAATAACTAGTATACTAATTATATTTAACTCATATTTTCCTGCCTAATCTCTTTAAACCTATTTAACTACTTGATCCATTATTAGTTTTAATCCTCATCATCAATCATCATCTTATAATCTAAATATCGTCAACCTCATTAATATGAAATCACGGTTTCATCATGCTTCCATCATCCTTATGTCATTTTCCATAACATAAACATAATAGACAGATTCAAACAATAACTAATAATACTTTGTATAATTAAAGAATTAGGTATGATCACATGTACCACTTTCTCCTTTACAACTCATCTCCCACTAACATCAATCATTACAGTCACTCACTAACTCTTTTGTTTCACGATATTCACCATCATCCCCTCGTTCATATTTAATAGGTAGGGATGAGCATTAGCAGCTGTAGTCGTCATAAACGAAAGCATTAGCAGTTGTACACGCAGACAGGAAGAAAAGAATACACTGTAGCAGTCATGGGTTGGTTAAACGATGACTTTGTTGGAAACAGAAAGAGTATTGCAGCTGTAGCCATAGTTTGTATCATCAAACAAATAGAGGTGCAGGCTGCAGCATTTATGAACTATGGTGGCTGTGGTGGCTTGCAACCGAAAAAGAAAAAAAAAGAAAAAAACAATAACGAGTATTAGTGATGGTGGTGTTGTATTTTATGGTGATTGTTTAATTGGGTTTGGGTTTGGTTCATTAATAAGAACATGAAGTTGTAGTTGATGGTGAGGATTTTGGGTCGAAAGAAAAATATATATAAGAGAAAGAGAGAAGAGAAATAGGTGATGGTTTGTTTGGCTTTTGATCATAAAACATAAATAGAGACTACAAGCGTAGCAGATATTGGTTTTTTGATTTTTTTGATATAAAAACATTTGAGAGTGGTTGTAATTGATAAGGGTACTGATGAATTGAATGGTTGTCCATATCATAAAGAAAATCGTGGGAATTATATCAGGATATGGTCGACACAAAAGATTTATTAGTACAGAAATATATATAAAAGAAATAAGAAGGTGATATCAGATTGTACTATCGATTATGATGTTTAACCAACTAGGGAATTCAGACAAAAATGGAATACACTTTTGATAGCAATCAGTGACTGAATTTTTATTTTTATTTATATACTAGTTTTATATATTTATTGTTAACAATTAATAATTATAATTATATTAGTAGTAATGTAAATACAAATAATACTAATATTAATGATAGTAATAATAATTTGTAATGATAATAATGATTCTTAATGAAAATGGTAATATTAATATTTAATAGTATTACTAACATTAATCATATAACTAAAATCCTAACTTTACTACTAGTTATAAATATAATGATATTAACAAATCAAATGTAACAATTTCAATATTTTAATTTTAATAATATTGATATTAATAAAAAAATATGAATGTAATAGTAACCATATAATAATTATAATTACATGGAAATTACCTTTAATATAATACGTTTTATTTATTATGTAATATTATTATATATGTTATTTGACAACACTTATTGAACATATGTATATTTCAATTTAATAATAGAATTCATATATAGATTCATATATATACTACTATATATACAATTTGTTTTAAATATTAGTTTGGTAACTAATTATATGTATTTATATATAAGTTCATTTTAAATTATAACTATTTTATATTTTATTTTCTTATTTAATTCTAATGGTTAAATCAGATTAATATATACACTTATTTTATATTTACATATATATATATATATATATATATATATATATATATATATATATATATATATATATATATATATATATATATATATATATATATTTAGTTACTTGTTTATTTACACGCAATTGTTCGTGAATCGTCTGGAATAGTCAAGGTCAAATGTATCCATTCTAATTAGTTCAAAATTTTTAAGGCTCCACATTACAGACTTTGCTTATCATGTCGAGATCATATGAGATTTTAAGTTTAAATTTAATCAAAAATTTCCGGGTCGTCATAGTACCTACCCGTTAAAGAAATTTCGTCCCGAAATTTGAGTGGAGTTGTCAAGCTAACAGTAAATATGTTTTCATGACGAATATGAGTTGATATATAGAGGTTTATCATCATTGAATAATATGATTGACCAATTCGATGATTCGAAGAGTACAAATGAAGCTATCACAAACGAGTGAAATGAATAAATGTAGGTTTGGCCTAACCGGTGACGTGGTCTCGATTGCTTTCTGGAATTCAAGGGATTTATAGAAAATCTTCGAAATCTAATTAAGATCTGATTCTTCGGGATTTAAGGAAATTAAGATTTCTCTAATTAAATGCGGACATCTGCCTTGATTTCTCTGTCTGGCGTTTCCATTAAAAATTAAAATCTTCCATTCCATTATTCTCACCATTTCTATGCTTTCTTTCTTAGTTCATATATCCCAAAAGATTGTGAAAATGCTTAATCCCGTTCTAATCTTTGATATTTTTCTAATTATCATTTCTGTCATCCTTCTTTTCAATCTTCCACCAGAAAAATCTGTTTGCTTCTACTATTACCTTAGGTGAGACTATTCTTAATTATACCGTGTCTTCGTATTGCTATTCGTATCAATATCCACGGTTTGTAACCTCCGTGTTGTTATTGGACTTTATATTTTCTCTTATATTTTGGAGCTTTTTGCCTTTTTATTCTCCTCTCGACCTCTAGTAACGCGAGTAATGGTCCAGAATTCATAGATATGAATTTCGAAATGAACATAGTTAATGTTCTAAGAAAGAAATGGTAATAACACGATCTTGATTCGTCAAATTACCAGAATATCCAGAAAAGATTGAACTATCAAGAAAATAAGTTCTTGATATGTTTATATATCAGATAAAATGTAAGAGTCGTGTAACATAGCACATGATGATGTTATAATCTGTGAATCATCATGTCCTATTTAGAAACTCAGCATGACTTACCGTAATATAATCACGTTGATCAAGTGTCATTATATTATACTAACTCATGCATCAGTTCCCAACATTACTTCAATGACATTCATATTTTAAGCTCGAAAGTTACAGAATATAGAAACTAACAGTTTCTATATGATGTAACACTGATATCACGAAGAGATTAATGATTTCAGATAAGAATAGTTATGAAAATATCTTCAGAAATATGGAGGATATTTATAATGAAAGAAACGATGATATCTTGGAATTTCTAATATCGGAGGATGGTGAAGAAAATTTGTCCGTAAGGGTTCAGAGTCAGAAGCAAAGTATTCGCTAAAGATTTCATCAGAAACAGAATCATCAGGATTCTTATTGTACAAGTTTAGTGCTTGTGATTTGTTCAGAGACTCCTTCATAGTTTGCTCAATCCGTTTTCCAGTTCCAACTTTTCTGAGCTTTTCCAACATACTATTCTTTATTATCAAGCTTCTGGTTGTTAAGATCGTTTACAGTTTTTACTGCTTCATCCAGCTTTTTCAACAATCCGAGTATTGATTCGTGGACTGGGTGCTTTTCAAAATTTTAGAATGGAAGGTCATAATTCTAAGAGATAAAGGTTATATGTATACCTAAAACTGTTGTTGTAGAATTGTTGTGAGATTCAAAATACTGATTGCTGATTCCCGGTAATTGGTATGGCAATACTCGTTACAAGATGCAGACGAATATATGATAAGGTTTTAATGAACAAATATAATGGTTCTTCAAATAGACTTAAGCCAATGAGTAATGAAGTTGCTGGTAAGTTTACTGCTAATGTGGTGATATATAAACGGTTCTTCGGTAACGATGAAAAAGTGACAATGTATATATCAAGGTTATAATAAGGCTAGTCTGACTGAAAAGTCGAAGTTGTCTTGTTGGAGCTGTGACAAAATTGGCTAATTTGAAAAGAAATTGCAAAGTTATTTTCGGTAATAGCAATGTCGAAAGAGCTAGTACAGATACGTGTTAAACGTTTACTCAGATTCCAAGTGTGTTCAGGTGCATAACTATATGCATCAATCTTTTCTTCGATAGATGAAGTGCGGTTGGTTTATCCTCTCGATTGAGGTGTTTTCAAAAATCATGAAAGGTTTGAACGCAAATTGTAATCGTCAAGATACAAATGAAGTTTAAGATGAAATCAAGTGGCAAACTTGAAGAATTTTTAGTTTCATATGTTATAGTCAATATTTTAATTCATTTTAATTGTCCAATGTTAGTAGTCCACAGTTGATAGTCCACAGTTAGCAATTCAATAATTCATATATAGTTTAATATATAATATTCGAATTAATTAATACGTATCGTGACCCGTATTTGTCTCAGACTCGATCACAACTCAAACTATATATATTATTGTAGAATCAACCTCAACCCTGTATAGCTAACTCCCGCATTACTGCATATAGAGTGTCTATGGTTATTCCAAATAATATATATAGATGGGTCGATATGATATGTCAAAACCTTGTATACGTGTCCCGATATTTAAAGTGCGTAAAATAAATAACATAAATTAAATGACAATAAATAAAATTGCAAGAATTAAATTACGATAATTAAAATGTAATAAGGAATTAACAGTTAGCTAGGAACAGGTAGCTAGGATTTTTGTTAGCGTGAATTCTTAACAAAATTTTTCTCATAGTTAATTTGTTTGTTTCTAACAAATTTTATTTTGTCCAATATTTTCTTCATTATGCCACTTGTTGGATTCTGATAGATCAAAATCCAAATATGAAATTGAATGAAAAGGGTTATTCTGCAGTGAACGGATACGTATATCGGTGGTTGTAAGTAGGATAGTAAATGACTGTTGAAACAGATTCGAAGAACGTACAATGTAACTTATTAATGTGAAATTTAAATATTCCTCAGGTATTACCTACCCGTTAAAATATTTTCACCATTAACAGTTTGTACAAGAGAATTTTTAATTACAATCTTTATGAAAACATATATACATATATATTTTCTTCAGATGTATTCATGGATTTAATGAGTTAATATGATATTAAACTCATTTGCTTTTCGGTTGGAACTAGAATAAATAATCTCTAAAACTTTAGAGATTACATATTCGCCATGTCGAACGAAGATAAATGAGATAGAACAATACGTAGAACGAAGATCATACTCAAAGTACAGATGATGATATTGAAGCATGGATTGTTGATGGTACTGGTGCTGTTATTGATTGTACTCTTGGTGCCGGTGATGTTGCTGAAGCTGGTACATTTTGCACCATATTCTCCGAATTGATTATTCGAGCGCGAAGTTCGTTGACTTATTACTCCAGGATGATTGTCGGTCAGAATGAGCGGACGAATAAGGTTCAGAATTGTGGATAGAATATAATCTTGTCGAGTTACCCTGGAAATGAGACTGAAAATGGTGTCTCGAACAGATTCGCCGGTAAACGCTTCAGGTTCATTGTCAAGAGGTGAATTCGGTTGGTGGAAGGGATTGCCTTCTGCGCGTTTCCATTAATTAAATCGACTACGAACCCATCAGATGGATTGATAATGGCTGATTGGTTGATTCATGCCAATGACGCTATTTTCGGAGCTTAGGTGAACATCTATGTCGGAATAGCTGTCGGAATAACTATCGGAATAGATATCGGAATCTGAGGGACTCGAACTGGTTGCAGGATTCATCTCATATGATTAGATGAAGGATTTTTGATAAGAAATAGATTATATGATGTAGATTAGTATCCTGCAATACATAATTTACATATGCATATATAATATTAAAATCTCATAAATTACGGAGGAATCTACGAAATCTGTTAGGCAAAGGTAACAATAACAGATACGCTAAGATACGAATTTTGTCAATACACTTCTCATGCAATCAATGCAGTAATATGTGTCTAGACTAAGAATGATAAGCAAGTGATTCCCTAAGAATGATAAGCAGGAAATTTTTTTTGACACGAAATGATAAGCAAAACTTTTGACATGCAGACACGGTCGGAGTCCAGACTCACTAATGTATCCTAACGACTTATCAGTTAGACACACTAATGCAGACCTGGTTCGCTAAGACCACCGCTCTGATACCAACTGAAATGCTCCGTCCTAATCCATCCGGACAAAGTCCTCATCAATTACAAACGATTCACAACAGTTGATTACATCGCGAGGTACTTGACCTCTATATGATACATTTTACAAACATTGCATTCGTTTTTAAAAGACAAACTTTCTTTACATCGACAGTTGACAGGAATGTAAAGCATTTCATAATATATCCAAATATAATTGACTTAATAATAATCTTGATGAACTCAACGACTCGAATGCAACATCTTTTGAAATATGTCATGAATGACTCCAAGTAATATCTCTAATATGAGCAAATGTACAGCGGAAGATTTCTTTCGTACCTGAGAATAAACATGCTTTAAAGTGTCAACCAAAAGGTTGGTGAGTTCATTAGTTTAACATAAAGAATCATTTCATAATTTTAATAGACCACAAGATTTCATATTTTTATTTCTCATAAACATACGTCCCATGCATAGAGACAAAAATATCATTCATATGGATTGAACACCTGGTAACCGACATTCACAATATGCATATAAGAATATCCCCATCATTCCGGGATCCTCCTTCGGACATGATATAAATTTCGAAATACTAAAGCATCTGGTACTTTGGATGGGGCTTGTTGGGCCCGATAGATCTATCTTTAGAGTTCGCGTCAATTAGGGTGTCTGTTCCCTAATTCTTAGATTACCAGACTTAATAAAAAGGGCATATTCGATTAGATAATCCAACCATAGAATGTAATTTCGATCACTTGTGTCCATTTCGTAAAACATTTATAAAAGCAGCGCATGCATTCTCAGTCCCAAAAATATATATTGCGAAAGCATTTAAAAAGGGATTAATGAAACTCACGCATATAAATATTGTAAAATAGTTAATAAAGCATTTGCATGTATTCTCAGCCCAAAAATGTAAAGAGTAAAAGGGAATCAAATGAACTCACCCATATAATTATTGTAAAGCATTTAATAAAATATTGCATGTATTCTCAGCCCAAAAATGTAAAGAGTAAAAGGGGAAATGAAACTCACCTAATGTATTTTGTAGTAAAAATACATAGGACGACATTGAACAAAAGTAGGGTTGGCCTTGGATTCATGAACCTCAAAGTAACAAGTTTCCAACAAGAGATGCCACAGTCCAGGCTTGAACCCACGATTTCTCGCTTAACCATTTTCCTCCTAAGCCCCTGAACCATTGGCTTGTTTCTGTTTTTAAACACGCTAGACTGTTTAATATCATGTATGAATATGCTACCTATTCTTTTTAAACTCACAAACCCTTTTCATCAACATCTAACCCGTTTATCATTTCATGTATCACTATCACCTTATCTATTATTATTACTATTTTTATCATGCTCGAAAGATCATCAACAACCTATTCGCTATTCACGTATCATCATTAATATCATAACCTCCTTTACATAATCATCATCTTGTCTTGATCACAACGTATATCACCACTATTAATTCATTTTCGCTTTAGACTATCATCATCAACTTAAACATGTATCATTACAATCATATCAACATCATCTTCATCAATAAACAGAAAATACATTTACTGCAGTAAAGAATAAGGTATTTAACTCATTTTATGATTTGATATGGTTGATGGGCTGCAGCATCCCACTTAATGTAGCAGCCCAATTTCGTAGTAACTAGCAACCAATTCCCACACAATTTTCGGCCCAATATCAAACAAGTCCATAGTCAAACCCTTATACAATCATGGCCCAAGACAGCTTCTTTCATTAAAAAGAAATTCATTTGCAGTCGCCAGGATTTGAACACAGGACCTCTTCGATAATCACCAACACCCTCCTGAACCATTGAACCATTGATCTGTCTGATACATTTTTGAAATAACTAGTATACTAATTATATTTAACTCATATTTTCCTGCCTAATCTCTTTAAACCCATTTAACTACTTGATCCATTATTAGTTTTAATCCTCATCATCAATCATCATCTTATAATCTAAATATCGTCAACCTCATTAATATGAAATCACGGTTTCATCATGCTTCCATCATCCTTATGTCATTTTCCATAACATAAACATAATAAACAGATTCAAACAATAACTAATAATACTTTGTATAATTAAAGAATTAGGTATGATCACATGTACCACTTTCTCCTTTACAACTCATCTCCCACTAACATCAATCATTACAGTCACTCACTAACTCTTTTGTTTCACGATATTCACCATCATCCCCTCGTTCATATTTAATAGGTAGGGATGAGCATTAGCAGCTGTAGTCGTCATAAACGAAAGCATTAGCAGTTGTACACGCAGACAGGAAGAAAAGAATACGCTGTAGCAGTCATGGGTTGGTTAAACGATGACTTTGTTGGAAACAGAAAGAGTATTGTAGCTGTAGCCGTAGTTTGTATCATCAAACAAATAGAGGTGCAGGCTGCAGCATTTATGAACTATGGTGGCTGTGGTGGCTTGCAACCGAAAAAGAAAAAAAAAGAAAAAAACAATAACGAGTATTAGTGATGGTGGTGTTGTATTTTATGGTGATTGTTTAATTGGGTTTGGGTTTGGTTCATTAATAAGAACTTGAAGATGTAGTTGATGGTGAGGATTTTGGGTCGAAAGAAAAATATATATAAGAGAAAGAGAGAAGAGAAATAGGTGATGGTTTGTTTGGCTTTTGATCATAAAACAGAAATAGAGACTACAAGCGTAGCAGATATTGGTTTTTTGATTTTTTTGATATAAAAACATTTGAGAGTGGTTGTAATTGATAAGGGTACTGATGAATTGAATGGTTGTCCATATCATAAAGAAAATCGTGGGAATTATATCAGGATATGGTCGACACAAAAGATTTATTAGTACAGAAATATATATAAAAGAAATAAGAAGGTGATATCAGATTGTACTATCGATTATGATGTTTAACCAACTAGGGAATTCAGACAAAAATGGAATACACTTTTGATAGCAATCAGTGACTGAATTTTTATTTTTATTTATATACTAGTTTTATATATTTATTGTTAACAATTAATAATTATAATTATATTAGTAGTAATGTAAATACAAATAATACTAATATTAATGATAATAATAATAATTTGTAATGATAATAATGATTCTTAATGAAAATGGTAATATTAATATTTAATAGTATTACTAACATTAATCATATAACTAAAATCCTAACTTTACTACTAGTTATAAATATAATGATATTAACAAATCAAATGTAACAATTTCAATATTTTAATTTTAATAATATTGATATTAATAAAAAAATATGAATGTAATAGTAACCATATAATAATTATAATTACATGGAAATTACCTTTAATATAATACGTATTATTTATTATGTAATATTATTATATATGTTATTTGACAACACTTATTGAACATATGTATATTTCAATTTAATAATAGAATTCATATATAGATTCATATATATACTACTATATATACAATTTGTTTTAAATATTAGTTTGGTAACTAATTATATGTATTTATATATAAGTTCATTTTAAATTATAACTATTTTATATTTTATTTTCTTATTTAATTCTAATGGTTAAATCAGATTAATATATACACTTATTTTATATTTATATATATATATATATATATATATATATATATATATATATATATATATATATATATATATATATATATATATATATATATATATATATATATATATATATATATATATATATATATATTTAGTTACTTGTTTATTTACACGCAATTGTTCGTGAATCGTCGGGAATAGTCAATGTCAAATGTATCCATTCTAATTAGTTCAAAATTTTTAAGGCTCCACATTACAGACTTTGCTTATCATGTCGAGATCATATGAGATTTTAAGTTTAAATTTAGTCAAAAATTTCCGGGTCGTCACAACTAGTAACTGCCGGTTATAAGAACTGGTGGGCGCGAGTAGTTATATATGGATCCATAGGGCTTGATATCCCCGTCCGAGCTAGAGCACTAGCCTTTTAACGGACGTATGCTATTTGAGAAGCGTACACGTTGGTTTGCGTGTACTATTAAGATGATTATACAAAGGGTACAAATTATATATACGTTAAGTTTAGTTACTAGGGTGCTCAATCTTGTAGAATATTTGATAAACGTTTCTGGATGAAACAACTGAAATCTTGTGATCCACTTTTATATACAGATTATGCGAAACACTAAAACTATGAACTCACCAACCTTTGTGTTGACACTTGTTAGCATGTTTATTCTCAGGTTCCTAGAAGTCTTCCGCTGTTTGCTTATATGTTAGACAAGCTATGTGCATGGAGTCTTACATGGCATATTTATCAAGGAAACGTTGCATTCACCAAATCATCACCATGTATCTTATTTTGACTGCATTGTCAATGGAAGTACTATTGTAAACTATTATTTACGGTGATTGTCTATATGTAGAAATCATCAGATGTCGAAAACCTTTGATTTAAATATTCATTTATGGTGTGTCTTTTCAAAAGAATGCAATGTTTACAAAACGTATCATATAAAGGTCAAATACCTCTCAATGAAATCGATGAATGACGTGTCCGTCCATATGGATTTGGAGCGATCGTCACACCGTTTCTGCAAAAATAGATGCTTTCGAAAGACGAATGGAAAAGATGAATAAAGATATTCACGCAATACGAATCAGTTGTGAGCAATGCGGTGGACCACACTTAACAAAAGATTGTCACATTGAGCAAACGATGGAACAACGAGAGAATGTTTCCTACATGAACCAAAGGCCGGGAAATAATTATCAAAATAATTATCAACCGCCAAGGCCAAACTTTAATCGAAATCAAAACATTCTTTACAATCCAAATGGACCCAACAATAACTCGTACAACCAACAAGGTCCGAATAACCAACCAACTCAAAACAACACTTTCAATCAATAAAGACTTGGTTTGTATAAACCACCACAACAAACCGGAGAGAAAAAGCCAAATCTGGAAGAAATGATGGCAAAGCTAATGGAATCTCAAACACAATTTATTACATCTCAAACCTAAACGAATGAGAGGTTTGATCAGTCATTAAGAACTCAACAAGCTTCCATTTTGAATCTAGAAAAACACGTAGGTACTCTGGCTAGCATGATGAGTGAGAGGGAACAAGGAAATCTACCGAGTAATACTGAAGTAAATCCTCGGAATGAGAATGTTAATATGGTTTCAACGAATTCTGAAAAACCAGCATCAGAAGATGGGAATGTTTTAGATGTGAGCAACAATGAAGAAGTTACACCACCACCACCACCACCACCACCACCACCACCACCACCACCCGAGTATGTAAAGCCAGTGGTGGCACCATACAGACCACCCATCCCGTTTTCAAGAAAAGGAGTTGAGTATGTGCAAGTAATAGGTAATAAAATTTGTGATACCTATGGAAAGAAAAAGAAGAAGAATAAGAAAGTGCAAGAAACAAAAACCATAGAAGTAAACCCGGTGAAGACAGTTCCACCAAAACCTCCACCCAGGTTGGGTGATCCGGGTGAATTTATTGTTCCTTGTCTACTTAGTGATTGTGTCATGTATGATGCACTAGCAGATTTAGGTGCGAGTGTGAGTGTTATGCCTCTTTCATTATATAAGAGATTAGGAGTAGGTGAGTTAAGTCCAACAGAGATGAGTGTCCGACTCTTTGATCAAACCATTAGGCACCCAGTTGGAATTGCAGACAACTTACCCGTTCAAGTGGGTAATTTAACCTTTCTAATCGAATTCATTGTCATTGACATAGAAGAGGACCCAAACATTCCTCTAATTTTAGGTCAACCATTCTTAGCGTCCACCGGGGCGTTATTTGATGTAAGAGAGGGTAGAATGACACTTAGTAATGATGAAAAATCAATCACCTTTGTGAGTCGAAAGTCTAAATCTCCACCAACCAAAACCATTGAACCAACAAAAACGATTGGTAAGAACCATGTTGTTTTACCAACTCCAACGGTAGTGCTTAACAATAATAAAATGCCTAAGTGTGGGGAAAATGAAGTAACACCTAATGATAACCTGATAACAAAGAACCCCATTATTGATACGAAATTAAACGACCCCGTTATTAATAGTTCAATGAAGAAACTTATTAAACGGATTCGCGATGCTAGAACCAAGGGGAACTTTAAGTTATGTAACCGGTTAGTATCCAATCTATCGCCTAAATAAAAGGCAAAACTAGTTGAATTTGTGGATATTACACAGAAATCCGACCAATGGCTTAAAGCAAAAGTCACAGATATGCAAGTTGATTATGGTCCAAAAGAAATTGACGATGAAGTTAATCACAATTTCGACACCACAGCTACCTAAGTGTGGGGAGATTTAAATGTTCTAAACAGAAAACGCTGTCTAGGGTTAGTTGTTCTACTCTCGTGTAGTTCCAAGAATGGAATCCGATTGGTCTTTTCCACTAGCAGACACTAAAGAACTAGTTTTCTTCCCCCATTCTGAATTTTATTTTGTTTTGTAGGTTTTATATGAAATTAATATGCATTTTTAAATTTAATTTTTGTGTGATTTTAAAAAAAACAAAAATTACTTTATTTCATTAAGTTTTAAAAAAATGATTTCTAAAATTCATCGTAAGTTAAAGACTAGGTCATGGAACCGAAATTGCTTTACCCAAGAGCGGGGCGAAAAATTTTGTTATCATTATTTTTTATTTTATTGATCTAAAGTATACCAAAAAAATTAAAAAAAACTCAAAAATCTTTGCTTTTAAAACAATCGCTTTAAAAACGACAAATTTTAAATTTTGTCAAGGGACGGACTAGGTAAACATACCGAAACTACCTAAAGTAAAAGGAAACAAAATTTTAAAAAATTATTCATTTAAATTGTTTTAATAAATAAAGGTTTTATAAATATATATATATATATATATATATATATATATATATATATATATATATATATATATATATATATATATATTTGTAGTTTATCTTATGTACAAAACAGGGTAAAACATCGCACTTTCAAAGAATGGCATTAAAGTTTAGAAAAAGCTACTAATTTTGACGACAAGACGCAAAATATCAAATGTGATATAAATTAATATGTTTGCAAACTCGGTATTTTTAATCACTTTTCTACACTAATCACCCTCATGAATTTATAATTATAGTCTAATTTCATGCAAATGAGGGCATTGCATGATCTCAAGTGTGGGGAAGGGTTATAAATTCTCTCGGGTTTACACTTAGTTTATTTGCCAAATTTTGTGAAAATTTAAAAAAATTTCAATAAAATGAATTCAAAATCATGTTAATACATATTTATGAACGATAAAACTAGGTTTTATTACCGAAATTATTGTTACCTCGGAGAGAACATAAATGGAGAAACAACCCAAAACGTTAGAATTCATTTAAAATGGAATAGAAGAGAATAAAAAGGCAAAGAAGAGAATAAATAAAAGCTAAGTGTGAGAAGAATTTACCAATTTCTTTAAAACACATATCACATATTTGGTACATATTATTGCAGGTGCTTTTGTTTTGGACAAAATTAACTGTTTTACCCGGTAAATTGTAATATAAATGGAAGAAAAGATGGATCTACATGATGAATCAATTACATCATTAAAAGGAAGTAAAGTCTTCCGAAAAAGACACGCGCTTCTTGATTTAGGTCAGGAAGTTGTCATCCAGACCAGCTGTAGGTTGACGAAAAATCTAGAAAAATCATCTCTAAAATCAGCAGGAAATCCACGGACCTTAGCATCAAACAGGGTCGCCAAGTGGTCAGACTTATCCTAACCATGAGAGGATCTGTCTCGTAAAATGGAGAGGGCGCCGTGCAAATTAGCTTGATAAGACGAATGAATCAGACCCCCAGAAAGGATAATCTCCTTAAAGATTAAAAATCAGCTTTTAAGCCTAATATTACTCAATCCTTGAGATTGACCTTAAAGATTGAGAATTACAAACTCATGGAATTCGATGATATCTAAACTCGAGCTTGAACGAGAAAATATTTTGATCAAATTAAAACCGATTTGTTTTCTGAAAACCCATTTTCAATGCGTTCATTACCATTGAACGTAAAATCCTAAGAATTCACCGAAATTCATTAGGTCACCTGAACCAAATCGGGTGTCAACCGTAAGAACGGTGGTTGCATAGCATGGTCGAAGACAGGACCTTGTGCCAGACCGAAAAATTATAGGGTGATCTTTACTATTGCTCATACAAAGAATAGTAATTGCATCCGACACGTTTTAGACCATGAACATCTGCATGTCATTAGATATTGCCTTAACAGTTGCTTGTTCAACGCTTTCCTTTACAACCGGACGGTAGTTTACCGAAAGGTAATATACGGAGCAAGTATACTGGACGTGTGCTTTCCTAATACAAGGTTAGCAAGTGGGTGACACAAAACCGTAAGTTTTGAGCTAAAATTTAAAAATATGAAACCCACGTTACCCACAAAAATATTTTACAAACACCGGTGAAGGGTTATTTCGGAAAACTTATCTAGGGTAAAATCTAGATTGAATTTTCAAAAAGATCAAATGTTTTCATAAAGATCCAATTTCCTTAAAGGATCTAAATTTTTATAGTCATGTGGGACTGTAAACTACATCGTTACTATCATTGTTTATACCGCCGTATCAAAATCACTGATGTATAAAGTGTGAGAATAAAAAAAGTGATTCGAGTAAAGTGTGATTTTATTATAAGTTCTGTATTGCTTGAGGACAAGCAACGCTCAAGTGTGGGGATATTTGATAGTGCTCCAAATGAACATATATTTAGGCACAATATCCTTCCAATATGTAAAGCTTTTAGTTGCAATTGTTCTA
The DNA here is from genome assembly GCF_046630445.1 of Rutidosis leptorrhynchoides. Classification (NCBI taxonomy): domain Eukaryota; kingdom Viridiplantae; phylum Streptophyta; class Magnoliopsida; order Asterales; family Asteraceae; genus Rutidosis; species Rutidosis leptorrhynchoides. The sequence goes on from NC_092336.1 coordinate 640,914,386, forward strand.
TTTTTATGTAATATTCATTTAAATAAATAAGTGCGAAGACAAAAGAAGAAAACGATGAATTGAAGACGCAAATGACCAAAAAGCTCAAATGAACAAGATATAATTCAAGTGGTTCGAATTATTGATGAGAAATGTCTAAAAAATTATAACAGTACAAGTCACGGAACGCAAAGTACAAGATATCTCCGCGTACGAAAGGACGTTCGAAAATCCTGAACCGAGACATAAACCGAGCATCAACGCGCGAGTCAACGGTCCTAAAATTACGAGTCAACTATGCACAAGAATATAATATAATATATATATAATTAATATAAATTATATATATTATATATATATTTAATAAATATGTCGACAAGCTAGAAAACAAAAAATATGTGAGCTGGATCTGACGGCCATGCGATCGCATGGGAAATAGGCATAAAACCCATGCGAGTGCATGAGCCCATGCGAGTGCATGAGATTTGCACTAAAATCTCTTGCGACCGCATGAGTTACTGTAGCAGGCCACATTCTATAAATTCAACATTTTTTGGACGAGTTTAGAGGATATCTTTTTCTTTCCCTTCTCTGTAATAATATATATATATATATATATATATATATATATATATATATATATATATATATATATATATATATATATATATATATATATATAATTTAAAGTTTAATAATAATTGGGTTATTGTAAGAAATGTTTTAAGGTTTTATAAGACGGAACTCTGTCCGTTTAACGCAACGCGATTAATCACCACTGTAAGCTATGTTCTTTCTTTTTAAATTAATGTCTCGTAACTAAGTTTTTATTATGCTTATTTGAGCCTAAGTAATCTTGATGTTAGACTAAAAATTAAGATTGGGTTATTAGATTTTGTACCATAATTAAGGTTTGGACAAAAGACCGACACTTGTGGATATTGGACTATGACTATTAATAGATAAGGGGTATTGTCTAATTGAGCGACAACTCATTGGAACCTGTTGAACCTATCTTCAAATTAGTTAATCTAATAATTATTAAAATGATTATGTATGTCCTATTTAGTGACGTTTATACGACATCTTTTACGATCATTTAATTAATTATTCGGGTTGGGTAATTGATTATTCATTCTGATCAAGTGGGTAAATTAATATTCATATCTCATTAAAATAGGAGTGGATTACATACAAGGATAATTGGTGTAATTGTTAATAAAGTATTAAAATCTTAGATTACGCGCAGTCAATAACCTGGTGTAATTATTAACAAAGTATTAAAACCTTGTTACAGTTCGAATCCCTAATTAGTTGGAATATTTGACTTCGGGAATAAGGTTAATTTGACGAGCATTTTATAATTATGACCGATGGACTATTATGGACAAAAACCAAATAGGTATCAAATAATCCAGGACAAAGGACAATTAACCCGGGTAATAAATTAAAATCAACACGTCGAACATCATGATTACGGAAGTTTAAATAAGCATAATACTTTTATTTCATATTTCATCGTATCTTTATTTACTGTCATTTTAATTACTGCAATTTACTTTATCGCAATTTAAATTCTGTCATTTATATTATCGTCATTTATCTTTACACTTTATTTTAAAATCGACAAACCGGTAATTAAACGATAAAATCCCCTTTTTATAATAATAATAATACTACTTATATATATTTATATACAAATATAGTTTTTTTTTTTAAAAATATAGCGTTAAACTTGGCTAGCTCCCTGTGGAACGAACCGGACTTACTAAAAACTACACTACTGTACGATTAGGTACACTGCCTATAAGTGTTGTAGCAAAGTTTAGGTATATCCACTCTTTAAATAAATAAATAACTTGTGTAATTTGTATCATATTTCGTAATAAAAATAATACTATTTCGTACCACACCTCGCACACATCAAATATATATATATATATATATATATATATATATATATATATATATATATATATATATATATATATATATATATATATATATATATATATACATATATATATATATATATACATATATATATATATTTTCTTCTCTTTCAAATCAATTAATCACCCAATAAATGTTTTTGTTTCAATTCCTAATATAATTCAAACCTTAAAACTTGTCATCTATTTGGATTTGATCCTTGGTCGACTAGAAATTTATGATGAAGAAGAACAACAGTTTATACGGATTATATAGTTTAGGAGGAAGGTTAAAACAGAATAAGCAGGACAGATCAGATGGTTAATGGTGTGTCGGGGTAGCGAGTGGTCTCGGGTTCGAGACTCATATGGGGCAATTCTTTTTATAAATGCATTTTAAAGTGTATATACTCTTATTTTCATTTCCTTTATTATTATTATTATTATTATTATTATTATTATTATTATTATTATTATTATTATTATTATTATTATTATTATTATTATTATTATTATTATTATTATTATAATAAACTTAAAAGTTTTAAAACTTACAAAAAATTAGTGGGAAGCCTAGAGACAATCTTATTGTTATTATAACTATTATTGTTATTGTATTTAGTGTTATTATTATTATTATTATTATTATTATTATTATTATTATTACTAGTAGTTGTATTATTATTATTATTATTATTATTATTATTATTATTATTATTATTATTATTATTATTATTATGATTAGGATTACTATTATTATCATTATGAAAATAACACAAGTTAATAATATTTTCAGTAATATTAGTATTAGTATCGCTTTTGTAACTACTAGTATTATTATTATTATTAAACGAAAGTATTATTATTAACAATATCATTCTTATTATTAATATTATCATTTTTTAATAAAGTTGTTATTATTTTTATTAGTAAATCATTAATATCAAAACTATATTTTTTTTAAAACAAATAAATGTTTTTGTACATAAAACATACTTAATACATATACTACAAATATATTAATATTCCATAAAACTATACATGAATCATATTAACATTACTTGTATAAAAACTTACATACAACAAATTAGGTATTTTTTTAAATATAATCCTAAATATATATATATATATATATATAGATATTAATATAACTATATTAATCATTTTAAATACATATACAAGATAAATACATAAAACATATAAATTAAGATATAACATAAAGTATATGTTTTAAATGAAACCTAGTATAAATCTTATATAACAATAAATTATATATAAATAATATATATTAATAAATGAAATTATGATATTTCTATTATATGTTTTAATAGAAATTCAATTAATATAGGTTCGTGAATCCGAGGCCAACTTGCATTGTTCTAAATCGTCATATGTATTTTTACTACAAAATACAGTATGGTGAGTTTCATTTGCCTTTTTACCCTTTATATTTTTGGGCTGAGAATACATGCGCAATTTTTATAAATGTTTTACGTAATAGACACAAGTAATTGAAACTACATTATATGGGTGAATGATCGAAGCTGAATATGCCCCTTTTGCTTGGTAGCCTAAGAATTAGTAAACCGATCTACTAATTGACGCGAATCCTAAAGATAGATCTATTGGGCCTAACGAACCCCATCCAAAGTACCGGATGCTTTAGTACTTCGAATTCGTTTTTATCATATCCGAAGGATTTCCCGGAATGATAGGGGATATTCTTATATGCATCTTGTTAATGTCGGTTACCAGGTGTTCACCATATGAATGATATTTTTGTCTCTATGCATGGGACGTATATTTATGAGAAATGGAAATGAAAATCTTGTGGTCTATTAAAATGATGGAAATGAATGATTATGATAAACTAATGAGCTCACCAACCTTTTGGTTAACACTTGAAAGCATGTTTATTCTCAGGTACGAAAGAAATCTTCTGCTGTGCATTTGCTCATCTTAGAGATATTATTTGGAGTCATTCATGACATATTTCAAAAGACGTTGCATTCGAGTCGTTGAGTTCATCAAGAATATTATCAAGTCATTTATAGTTTAGATATATTATGAAATGGTACGCATGTCGTCAAATTTCGCTGTAAAGAAAGTTTGTCTTTTAAAAACGGATGCAATGTTTGTAAAATGTATCATATAGAGGTCAAGTACCTCGCGATGTAACCAACTATTGTAAATCATTTGTAATCGATATGGACTTCGTCCGGATGGATTAGGACGGGTTGCTTCAGTATATATATAATGAAAGGATCCATAGAGAACTAGAGTATGTAGAGAACCCATAGAACTCATATATTGAACTTCAATCTATGTGGAGATTGAGCTTAAAAAAAAATCAATGTGCACAAAAAAAAAAAAAAAAACTGAAAAAAGTCAATCTGCACAAAAAAAAAGTTGATCTGCAAAAAAAAAAAATGAAAAAAAACAGTCAATCTGCAAAAAAAAGTCAATCTGCACAGAAAAAAGTCAATCTGCAATAAAAAAAACTGTAAAAAAAAGTCAATCTGCACGCAGACTGACTCAATCTGCACAAAAAAAAATCAATCTGCATAGAAAAAAAGTCAATCTGCAAAAAAAAAACTGCAAAAACAAAATCAATCTGCACGGAGATTGACTCAATCTACACGCAGATTGACTCAATTTGCACAAAAAAAGTCAATCTGCACAGGAAAAAAATCAATCTGCAAAAAATAAAAAAAATAAAAAAAACTGCAAAAAAGTCAATCCGCACGCAGATTGACTTAATCTGCACACACAAAAAAGTCAATCTTCACAGAAAAAAAGTCAATCTGCAAAAAAAAAAAAAAAAACGTCAATCTGCACGAGTTCCATGAGTTCTCTACTACCTTTGGTTCTCCATGGATCCTCACCATATATATATATATATATATATATATATATATATATATATATATATATATATATATATATATATATATATATATATATATATATATATATATATATATATATATATATATTAGCACTGTACATATTAATATATCTGTAATTATAAATTATACATTGTTCTTTTTTATTAAATAATTTATAAACTATTTGTTTCATATACCAAGCAACATTAAAAACAATGATATATTGATTTCAATTATTTATTATTCCCCATTTTTTACCATTTACATTTCCCAATTTGAACCGGCCATCCCAAGAAGTTTTCAAATAACGAATTTGATCAACTTTGATTTTTCTTTTTACGATTTTTATGCAAAAAAAACGATAAACTTTATAACTAATTGGCTAATTCATCGGAAAAACATGAGGACTCAAAAAAATATACAAACACCCCAAACAAGCAATCCACCTCTGTTAAACATAAAATCTAGCTTAAACTCACGAATCAAAATCAAAAGACATTAATTAAACACAACTAAACACTTTATAACAACACCGACATAAAAATTCGAAAAGGAAAGTCAGACAAACACCAACGAACATAAGGAACCAAGGAGATCATAGTCAAACATTTTTTTTATAAATTTCGTGAATTGTTTCATTTTCCTCTTTGTACATGTCTACTCTTTCTTTAATTTTTGGTTTTAGTCGGTTTTTGGGTGGATCATTAGAGTTAATGATAACAGCTTCGGCATTTTCTTTGTTATTTTTATATTTAATATATTTAAACATTTTTTATATTTTTAACACTAAGTAGTTACACATAAATATTTCTTATCATAAGAGGATGTCAAATCAGCTTTATGATATCATCAAAATCTCTCTTTTATTAGATATGGAGTATTAAAGATTATAGATTTTACCCCATCCGTCTCATATAATTGTCATGACTTAACTTTTTAAAGTCATTATTTCTCATTTTTTACTTTAAATATCTTTTTTTGTCTTATATCATATTTGATGAAACTTATATGAATGAATTGAGTTTTAAATATACTTTGTATTGATGTAACTTTCATCGACTATTATTTAACACAAATAAAGATATCAAAAATCAAAGTATAAAAAAAAGATTTTGAAAATTCAAAATAGGACAATTATTTTGGAACTCGTGGAGTAATTGTGTTACTATATTATAGATATAGATTATTGATATTGATTATAGATATTTGTAATGGCTGATGAATTAACATATAAGAAAGTTAGTAGTTACTGTATTTATGTGTATTAACTTATTTCTATTATAAATAATAAGAGAGGTCCCAATGGTTTCGTATTATTCCTCCAGAACTAGACGTCACATCAGTGTCACAACAGCACTTCCTTCCCAGGACTAACATGACTAAACACTCCCAACAGTTACACCTTTCTTCTATATTTTTTAATTACTTTTTATTTTGTTCTAAATAATTAAACAACTAAAATTAAACATAAAAGGTATTAATATAAACTAAAATTTCATAAAAAATAAAAAAAAACGTTACAATAATTTAAATAAAATGCGACATAAATAAAAATAAAATACTAAAAATAAACTACCAGTCGTTGTTGTCCGGACGTGCCGATTTCTAGCATATTTTTTCATAAGTTCGATAATTCATCATCACTTCATATTCATCGGGAGGCAAATCTGGTGATACCGGTTTGGAAAGAAGCTTCAAACTTTTCAATATTGTTCTTGTCTCACTTTCTTCACAAAGATTTTCCATGGTTTTAGTCACCGCTAGTTGAGAAGCTTCGGCGGATCGAGCTATATTTATCCGAACTTCATCCGATGACATACGATTCGCGGCATCGGATGAGTACGAATCCCTTTGACGTTTAGCTCGACTTGGAGGACGTCAGATTAGGTCGTGATCTTTAAATAAATTTTCAAATTGGGTTGGGTAGAGGTTCGTGCTTGTTTTCGGGTTCGAACTAGCCTCGGTTAGAATTGGTATTCATCGACTTGTTTTCTTTTGTTGGTAGCCGATATACCTTCACTTTTCATAAACTTCAGGCTTTGACAACCCGGAAATTTTCGACCAAATTTAAACTTTAATCTTTATATATTCCCGACACGATAAGCAAAGTTTGTAAGTTGAATATCAAGAATTTTAAACGGTGTTCATACATTCATTTAACCTCGACCAAATTACGACTATTCACGAACTATTATTGGATACGAATATGTATAGGTTTATGTATATATAACAGTTTGAGAATGCTAACAAAATATTAAACGTATAATACTTTAAATGAATGTATTTGTTTCAATATGATTAGAGATGGAATTAGAAGATAATATCAAATGATTGATTTATTAGATACATTGAATTATGATTACGAGTCTCTATTAAGAGGTCCACTTTGATTTAGAAAACCTTTCTTTTTTTAACGGCATTCGGAATATCTGGTAGAAGTGATTTACAAAAATATCATTATCGAGAGTTAGTCAAAAGTTAGTAATCATTTCCGTTTAAATTTCAAATGTGTACTTTACTATGATTAACTCGCGTCCTTTGATAAATCAACTAGTTAGTTTTCGTATTAAAAACATTATTTGGTAAAATAACTGCTATTTTACAAAACTAGTTAAAAGTATATAAAACGAACTTTGAAATATATTTAGTTTTGAAAGACTAAATATTATATTATTAGTTAAAATAATTCAAATATATTTATTATGTACAAATTTACGATTCTAAATAAAAAAATATATATATATTTTAACTTAGTCATAAAACGTCTCAATTTAAATTAAAATATTTTGACAAACAATGAGCCACTGATTTATAGAAGCAAATAACCACAACACTCAATTATATAAGTCACATTTTTCATAAGGTAATTTATTGATGAGAAAGTCAAATTATTAATAAGGGTACATCTCGCGTAACGTAAAAGGCTAGTTTTCTAAACGTACGAAAGTGCGCTCAAAAAACCGAAAGTGGTACATGAGTTGAGTGACAACGTCCATGTCATTTGTGTAAAAATTTCATTTTTTTACCATGCACGTAAATATAATATAATATATAATTAATTATATGAATTAAATAATAATTTATATAAAATAACATGTAGAAAACGTTGGTAAATATGCTTGTATCCATGCGAATATGCTTGTACCTTAATCCTAGTCTATAAATGGAAATCGAGTTATGAGTCCAAATTCATTTCTCAAATCTCTCGTCATCTCTATATATAACAATATATTATTGTTATTATTATTATTATTATTATTATTATTATTATTATTATTATTATTATTATTATTATTATTATTATTATTATTATTATTAATCTTAATATTATTTTGAGTAGTATTAGTGTTATTGTTAGTAGTATACATAAAATACTACGACGAGGTCATGAGTGCATTAATTTCAAAACGGATTTTCGAGCGGGATAGGGCTAAGAAAATTATGGGTTATAGCTATGGAGGTGATGGGTATGGTTCATGGGTATGCTCGCGAGGTCAATTTAGTGTTTATCCTCTTCGTTACGTCTACGTACCTTTTCTGCAATATTGAATCTCAATATTGATACGTGAGTACTCATAAATTAACTTTTATATATTAATAGGGTATCCCTGACTAGTGCTCGAGAATATAGGATTATGCATGCTTGTACTTTTGATATTGCCATTAGATAGGATATGTTGAATCTTGAATTAGTTACTAATGCAGTTGGGATAAGGTATAAGATATGCATGTCGTTGGAAAGCTAGAGAAAAATTAAGAACTTTTCATTTAGAACTCGAATGATTTCGATGAACAGATTAGAAATTATAGTCAACTGAATTTTAGTATTATTGTTAAAATGATTATTATTACTATCGTCGCTATTATCGTCGTTACTATTTTTATCTATTAATTATTATTATTATGATGATTAATAATATTATCATTTTAAGTATAATTAGTAAAAGAATTTTTTTTTGTTATTATTATTATTATTATCATTATTAATATTATCATTATGATTAATTTTTTTTTAAATAGTTATTAGTATTATCATTATGATAATTATTATTATTAGTATTATTATCATTAAAAATTGATATTAGTATCATCTAACCATTATGACTAATATTATTATCATTATTATGAATGCGATATAAAAGATGACTAAAAGATATTTTACAAATTGATTAGGAAATAATGATTATGAGTATCATGATGAAATAAAAATATTATAAGATATTGAATTAGATAAAATTATCGTCATATTATTTTTATCAATTCATTAAAAGAATTATTAATATTAAAACTATCATTTTACTAAAATTATCATTTTTAATAGAAATATCATTGTTATTATAAAATATTATTATTATTATCAGCTTAGTACTATTATTAATAAAAATTATCATTTTAATATCATTTTTAGTAAATATAAATATAAATATTTTATTAGCTGAACAATAATAACTATTATTACAAAATAATACAACTTATAATTATTATTGTTATTATCGATATTATTTTATCAAATAAATATATAATACAAAGATAGTTTATTACACGTAATATAATTACATGAATAAAACCTATCATTATATTTCTATGATATTAAATAAACTTTATAAATTTATTTACTTAAAATACATAAAAGTATATTCTTATTTTAATATAAACTTTTATTAATAAATGACTTTTATTAATTACTTTAACAAAATCTAATAAATATATTTAAATATATATAAGTTTAATATATTTAAGTTAAATAATAATCATGTATGGATTTTGGAAATCATTTTGGGTTAAATTGCTTTTTGTTGACTTTTGCATATTAGTCTCGAGCATTACTGCATTAGGATTGTGGTACATTATGACTTGACTTAATTTGTTAGACAAATATTGACCAACATATAAATATGTATAATTAATTTAGGTTCGTGAATCTGAGGCCAACCTTGCACTTATTCAGTGATGTTATATGTATTTTTACTACGAAATACAGTATGGTGAGTTTCATTTGCCTTTTTACCCTTTATATTTTTGGCTGAGAATACATGCGCAATTTTTATAAATGTTTTACGAAATAGACACAAGTAATTGAAACTACATTATATGGGTGAATGATCGAAGCCGAATATGCCCCTTTTGCTTGGTAATCTAAGAATTAGTAAACCGATATACTAATTGACGTGAATCCTAAAGATAGATCTATTGGGCCTAACGAACCCCATCCAAAGTACCGGATGCTTTAGTACTTCGATGTTGTTTTATCATGTCCGAAGGATTTCCCGGAATGATAGGGGATATTCTTATATGCATCCTGTTAATGTCGGTTACCAGGTGTTCACCATATGAATGATTATTTTTGTCTCTATGCATTGGACGTATATTTATGAGAACTGAAAATGAAAATATTGTGGTCTATTAAAATGATGGAAATGATTATTTATGTTAAACTAATGAACTCACCAACCTTTTGGTTGACACTTTAAAGCATATTTATTCTCAGGTTTTAAAGAAATCTTCCCTGTGCATTTGCTCATTTTAAATATATTACTTGGAGTCTTTCATGGCATATTTCAAAGAACGTTGCATTCGAGTCATTGAGTTCATCAAAGATTATTATTAAGTCAACTTATAGTTGGATAGTGGATATTAAGAAATGGTATGCATGCCTGTCAAATTTCGATGTAAAGAAAGTTTGTCTTTTAAAAACGAATGAAATGTTTGTAAAATGTATCATATAGAGGTCAAATACCTCGCAATGAAATCAATTATTGTGAATCATTTATAATGTATATGAACGGGTCCTTTCACAGGTAATCCCTTAAAACTTGCCACGCATCCTCAAAAGCGAATTGTCCCTTGGTTTGGTGTGTGAATTGTTTTCGAGCCGCATTCATAACGTCCCCGCATTCTCAAGTTTCGAATAAGTACCAATAAAAATCTTAACAACTCTTTGAATTTTAGCCCATTTACCACTTATTTGATCCGCACGCCTTTGCTCCGAAACTAATGAATTGTATTGTCTTCGGACTTCACCCCAAAATGAATTATAAGTTTGATCGTTTCCCGCATCCGAATGTTCAGAAACATACACATAACGCTCGGCTAAAATTTTTGTTTCCAATTCGGTCCAAGGAACTTTCGGACAGCTCACTTTTTTCCCTCGAACATCGGCCACGGTTTCGTCTTCGGGTTCGACATCGGCTTCAATATGGCGTGGAGTTATAGTGCTCCAAATGAACATATATTTAGGCGCAATATCCTTCCAATATGTAAAGCTTTTAGTTGCAATTGTTCTATTTTCAAGTAATATTCGTTTAAATATATAAAGGTGAAGACAAAAGACAGAAACAACGATTTGACGACGCAAACGTTCAAAATGCTCAAACGTACAAGTTAAACTCCACGTGGTTCAATTTATTGATGAATAACATCTAAATATTGATAAGAGTGCAAGTCGCGGAACGTAAAGTTCAAGATATCTAAGCGTACGAAAAGACATTCAAAAATCCGGAACGAGACATGAACTGAGCATCAACGCGCGAGTCAACGGACCTAAAATTACAAGTCAACTATGCACAAGAATATAATATATATATATATATATATATATATATATATATATATATATATATATATATATATATATAATTTTATAAAATTATATATATTATATTATATATATTAAATAATCGAGTCGCCCACGTTTAAATGAAGGATGGCTGCTGAACAGGCTGGCCATGTGATCGCATGGCCAGGAGGAACAAAATTCATGCGATCGCATGGAGTGAAAAGTTTGGCCAAGTGCTATAAATAGCCACGAATTCGGACGAGCTCAATACACCTCTTCACACTTCTCTTTCTTTCTTTCTGTACTCTATATTTATAATTTATATTTATATTATAATTTTAAGTTAATTTAATTTTAATAATAAGGTTATTGTAAGAATATTTTACGGGTTTTAAAGTCGAAACTCTGTCCGTGTAACGCTACGCTATAAATAATCAATGTAAGCTATGTTATTCCTTTTTAAATTAATGTCTCAGAACTAAGTTATTATTATGCTTATTTGAGCCGAAGTAATCGTGATGTTGAGCTAAATATTAAGATGATGTTATTAAACTTTGGACCATAATTAGGGTTTGGCCAAAAGACCGACACTTGTGGACATTGGACTATGAACTATTAATAGATGTGGATATTGCCTAATTGAATGACAACTCTTTTGAGTCTGTCGAACCTATCTTCAAATTAGTTAATCTAATAATTATTAAATGATTACGAATATCCTATTTAGTGACGTTTATACGGAATCGTTTACAATCATTTAATTAATCAATTGAGTTGGGTAATTGATTATTCATTCTGATCAAGTGGATGAATTAATATATCATGGACTAATTAAAACAGGGGTGGATTACATACAACGATAAGTGGTGTAATTGTTAACAAAGAATTAAAACTTTGGATTATACGCAGTCGATAACCTGGTGTAATTATTAACAAAGTATTAAAACCTTGTTACAGTCTAAATCCCTAATTAGTTGGAATATTTGACTTCGGGTATAAGGTTAATTTGACGAGCATTTTATAATTATGATCGATAGACTATTATGGGCAAAAACCAGATAGGTTTCAAATAAATCCAGGACAAAGGACAATTAACCCAGAGTAATAAATTAAAATCAAAACGTCAAACATCATGATTACGGAAGTTTAAATAAGTATAATTCTTTTATTGTATTTCTCATCGTACTTTTATTTACTGTCACTTTATTTATTATCATTTTATTTTTATCACAATTTTAATTTTCGCAACTTTAAATATTGTTATTTATTTTATGCACTTTAATTATCGTCATTTATCTTTACGCTTCATTAAAAATCGACAAACCGGTCATTAAACAGTAAAACTCCCCTTTTATAATAATAATAACACTTATATGTATGTGTGTGTGTGTGTATATATATATATATATATATTTATATTTATATTTATATAAATATAGTTTCATAAAAATATAGTACTTAATCACTAGCTCCCCGTGGAACGAACCGGACTTACTAAAAACTACACTACTATACGATTAGGTACACTGCCTATAGTGTTGTAGCAAGGTTTAGGTATATCCCATCCGTAAATTAATTAAAACTTGTAACATATTTTGTAGTATTTCGTAGTAAAAATAATAGTATATTTCGTACACCTCCGCTCGCACACCAAGTTTTTGGCGCCGCTGCCGGGGAATCGGTGAAAAATGCTATATTTTTGTAAACTATATTTTTGTAAAAATATATTATTTCTTATTTCGTAAAAATATTTTGTATTTATAATAAGTGTTAAAAAAATAAATAAATAAATAAATATATATAATTAAAAAGTATTTTTATTTTTAGAATTTTAAAATATAAGTTTTTTTATATTTTATATAAATATATTTTATAAATTAAAATCAAAAAAAAATATAATAAATTGGGTCGAAGCCTGTTCGAAGCCCAATCTGCTTCTGGGGTCTTAGTCCATGCGATCGCATGACCCAGACGACCATAACTCATGCGATCGCATGAGCTGACTGGTTTGACACACATCCTAGGTAATTAATACGTAGTAGGGTTTTAATAATTATAATTTTTAATTTAATTAGGGTTTAATTATTTAACTTATTAATTTTAGTTTTAGTATATAATTTGTAATATTAAGTTTAATTATTATTATTATTAATAATATAGATTAATATTTTTATATAATAATAATACAAAAATAATATTTTTATATAAATTTTATTTTTATCATTTTAGTTTATATCTTTTTATTATTTAGTTCGTAGTTTTTTTTATCGTATCATTTGTAATTATAATTTTAGTTTCTTTTTGCCTTAGTTTAAATTTATACTTCTAGTTTTTAGGTTTTGCCGTAAAATTCCTTAAGTGCTTTTTCTTTAGAATTAAGATTTAGGCGCTTTAGAATTTTGCGACGCCGTTTGTATATTTTAGTGCCTAAATTAAGTTTATTTCCGTTTTCGGAATAGAATTGCATTTAAGTTTTAATACCTTTAGGCGCAACTTTTTAGATTTAATTTTTAGACTTTTAAGTTTCGACATTTTTCTTTCTTATTTTTATTTTTCAACGTTTTTCGACGCGTTTTTTTTCTTTCCCTTTTTCATTTCTACGCTCTAGTTTTTAGGACATAGAATTTTTAATCTTTAAATTTTTGTCGAAAAATTACAAAAAAAAATTAAATTGATAGACATCCAAATTTTCTGGTTCATAGTAATAGTTGAATTTATTAGTGGCGAGTTGTGGGCTTCCGATTTAAAGGGTCCTGGCTACCTGCTGCATCTACTGGCTATTCGAAACGTGGACAAAATCAGAAAAGTCTATTAATTTGATAACTTATATAATTTTTATATTTATAACTAATGGGATATTCAGTGAATGCACCGAGCAAAACGTTCACCACCTTTCATACGTTCACCACCTGTAACCCGATCAAGACATCTAGCCAATATTATCGCCGTTGATTTTTCTTTAGAATCATCATCTAGTCGAACAAGTTCTCCAACTCAAATTTCTGATAATCCATTTTTTTAACCCGACTTCACAATTGAGAACCCGGAGGATATTCAAGGACAATTCCAAGATCTTGAACCACTAATCATTCCTCCTGAACCATAAACCGTTAAATCAGAATCTTCTAGTGATTTGGATTCAACAAATTCAAATATGGAAGAAACAGAACCTCAAAGTATGGAAGACCGAATGAGAGCCATACGTACGGGCCAAGGTCGCGCCATTAATCAGCCAGATATTAATGCGCCAGATTTTGAAAATCAAAAGGACAAATCTTACACATGGTCACTAATCAGTGCCAATTTAGTGGTACAACAAAAGAAGATCCAAACGAACATCTTCGAACTTTTAATAAGATTTGTAATCTATTCAAAATCCGAGAAGTTGATGATGAAACTATTTATCTTATGTTGTTCCCCTGGACTTTAAAGGGAGAAGCCAAAGATTGGTTAGAATCGTTACCTGAAGGAGCGATTGATACATGGGATGTTTTAGTTGAGAAGTTCCTTAAAAGATTCTTTCCAGCATCTAAAGCCGTGAGACTTCAAGGAGAAATTGCCACGTTTGTGCAAAAGCCAAATGAAACGTTATATGAGGCGTGGAAAAGATTCAGAAGGATGTTGAGAGGATGTCCTCAACACAGTTTAGACATTTTTCAAATAGTGCAAATATTTTACAAAGGCGTCGATGTCGCCACACGAAAAGACATCGACACAGCAGCTGTTGGTTCCATTATGAAGAAAACCGCAACCTAAGCTCACAATATAATTGATAATACAACCTCCCACTCTCATGAGTGGCGTCAGAAAAAAGATATCTTTCATTCATCTAAAGTGGCTAGAGCCGATTCTAGCCATGACTTTGATTCCGTTTTCGCAAAAATAGATGCTTTCGAAAGACGAATGGAAAAGATGAATAAAGATATTCACGCAATACGAATCAGTGGTGAGCAATGCGGTGGACCACAATTAACGAAAGATTGTAATATTGAACAAACCATGGAACAACGTGAGAATGTTTCCTACATGAACCAAAGGCCGGGAAATAATTATCAAAATAATTATCAACCGCCAAGGCCAAACTTTAATCGAAATCAAAACATTCTTTACAATCCAAATGGACCAAACAATAACTCTTATAACCAACAAGGTCTGAATAACCAACCAACTCAAAACAACACTTTCAATCAACAAAGACCTGGATTGTATAAATCGCCACAATAAACAGAAGAGTAAAAGTCAAATCTGGAAGAAATGGTACAAAAGCTAGTTGAATATCAAACACAATTTATTGGAACTCAAACCCAAACGAATGAGAGGTTTGATCAGTCATTTAGATTTCAACAAGCTTCCATTTTGAATCTAGAAAAACACGTAGGTACTCTTGCTAGCATGATGAGTGAGAGGGAACAAGGAAAGCTACCGAGTAATACTGAAGTAAATCCTCGGAATGAGAATGTTAACATGGTTTCAACGAAGTCTAAAAAACCAGCACCAGAAGATGAGAAGGTTTTAGATGTGAGTAACAATGAAGAAGTTACAACACCACCACCACCTGAGTATGTAAAGCCAGTGGTGGCACCATACATACCACCCATCCCGTTTCTAAGAAAAGGAGTTGAGTATGAGCAAGTGATAGGTAATAAAGTTTGTGATACCTTTGAAAAGAAGAAGAAGAATAAGAAAGTACAAGAAATAAAAACCGTAAAAATAAACCCGGTGAAGACAGTTCCACCAAAACTTCCATCCAAGTTGGGTGATCCGGGTGAATTTATTGTTCCTTGTCTACTTAGTGATTGTGTCATGTATGATGCACTAGCAGATTTATGTGCAAGTGTGAGTGTTATGCCTCTTTCATTATTTAAGAGATTAGGAGTAGGTGAGTTAAGTCCAACGGAAATGAGTGTTCGACTCTTTGATCAAACCATTAAGCACCCAGTTAGAATTGCTGACAACCTACCCGTTCAAGTAGGTAATTTAACCTTTCTAGTCGAATTCATTGTCATTGACATAGAAGAGGACTCAAACGTTCCTCTAATTTTAGGTCAACCATTCTTAGCGTCCACCGGTGCGTTAATTGATATAAAAGAGGGTTGAATGACACTTAGTAATGGTGAAAAATCGATCACCTTTGTGATTCGAAAGTCTAAATCTCCACCAACCAAAACCGTTGAACCAATAAAGACGATTGGTAAAAACCATACAGTTTTACCAACTCCAACGGTAGTGCTTAACAATAATAAAATGCCTAAGTGTGGGGAAGATGAAGTAACACCTAATGTTGACATGATAACAAAGAACCCCTTTGTTGATATGAAATTAAATGACCCGTTATTAACAGTTCAATGAAGAAACTTATTAAACGGATTCGCGATGCTAGAACCAAGGGGAACTTTAAGTTATGTAACCGGTTAGTATCCAATCTATCGTCTAAAGAAAAGGCGAAACTAGTTAAATTTGTGGATATTACACAGGAATCCGACGAATGGTTTAAAGCAAAAGTCACAGATATGCAAGTTGATTATGGTCCAAGAGAAATTGACGATGAAGTTAATCACAATTTCGACACCACAGCTACGTAAGTATGGGGAGATTCAAATGTTCTAAAAAGAAAATGCTGTCTAGAGTTAGTTGTTATGTTCTCGTGTAGTTCCGAAAATGGAATCCGATTGGTCTTTTCTACTAGCAGACACTAAAGAACTAGTTTTCTCCCCCCATTCTGATTTTTTTTTGTTTTGTAGGTTTTTAATACGCTTTTTAAATTTAAGTTTTGTGTGAATTTAAAAACAAAATTTACTTTATTTCATTAAGTTTAAAAAAATGATTTCTAAAATTCGTCGTGAGTTAAACACTAAGTCATAGAACCGAAATTGCTTTATCCAAGGACGGGACAAAAAATTTTGTTATCATTATTTTAATATTATTGATCTAAAGTATGCCAAAAATATTATATGAACGTGGGGTTATATACCAAACTTCAAAAATATGTATATATATGTTTGTATTTTATGTTATATACAAAACAGGGTAAAATAACGCACTTTCAAAGACTGACATTAAGTTCAGCAAAAGCTATTAATTTTGATGACAAGACGTAAAATATCAATGTGATATAAAACAATATGTTTTGCAAACTCGTGTATTTTTAATCATTTTTCTACGCTAATCACCCTCGTGAATTTAAATTTTTACTGATTTCTTGCAAATGGGCGCATTGCAAGATCTCAAGTGTGAGGAAGAGTTATAAATTCTCTCGGGTTTACACTTGGTTTAATTGCCAAATATTGTGAAAATTTGAAAATTTTCAACTAAATGAATTCAAAATCATGTTTATACATATTTATGAACGATAAAACTAGGTGATAATACCGAAATTATTGTTGCCTCAAAAAGGACATAAATTGAGAAACAACTCAAAACGCTTGAATTCATTTAAAATGGAATAAAGGAAAATAAAAAGGCAAAGAAAGAAATAAATAAAAGCCAAGTGTGGGGAGAATTTACCAAGTTCTTTAAAACATATATCACATATTTTGTACAAGTTTATTTCAGGTACTTTTGTTTTGAACGATACTAATTAGTTTTACCCGATTTATTGTAATATATTTGAAAGAAAGATGGATCTATGTGACGATAGCTCCAAATCCATATGGACGAACACGTCATTCATTGATTCCATTGCGAGGTATTTGACCTCTATATGATACGTGTTGTAAACATTGCATTCTTTTGAAAAGGCATACCATAAATGAATATTTAATTCCAAGGTTTTCGACATCTGATGATTTCTACATATAGACAATCACCGTAAATAATAGTTTACAATAATACTTCCGTTGACAATGCAGTCAAAATAGATACATGATGATGGTTTTGTGAATGCAACATTTTCTTGAATAAAGCATGCAAGACTCCATGCACATAGCTTGTATAACATGTAAGCAAACAGCGGAAGACTTCTAGGGAACCTGAGAATAAACATGCTAACAAGTGTCAACACAAAGGTTGGTGAGTTCATAGTTTTAGTGTTTCGCATAATCTGTATATAAAAGTGGATCACAAGATTTCAGTTGTTTCATCCAGAAACGTTTATCAATAGATTATATAAAAGTGGATCACAAGATTTCAGTTGTTTCATCCAGAAACGTTTATCAATAGATTCTACATAACAGAGCACCCTGGTAACTAAACTTTAACGTTATAATGATAAATACCCCATTCGTTTTAATACACGCAAACCAACGTGTCCTAAACTCAAATAACACACGTCCGTTAAAAGGCTAGCGCTCTAGTTCGAACGAGGATGTCAAGCCCTATGGATCCATATACTGTTATTCGCGCCCACCAGTCCATATCCTATGTACTGGCAGCTACTAGTTACCAAACCTAAGGGATTTTCGGTTCAAACTCAGTGTAGAATTTAGTATGTACTTGTATCCATTGCGTTTAAAATAAATTGCATGTATTCTCAGCCCAAAAATATATATTGCAAAAGCATTTAAAAGGGGAGCAATGAAACTCACCTTAGCAGCACATAAAGTTGTTCATCGTAATGTGACCGTAACTCGGAATATCAAATAATCATAGATCTCAACCTAGAGAACATATATTGGTCAATAAATGTCTATCAAGCTAGGTCAGGTCATAGTGTATTACAATCCTAATGCTCGAGATCGACATACAAAAGTTTATCAAAAGTCATTTCAAAAAGTCATTTTTGACAATAGTTCAACAAAATGAGACGTACCTTGTATAAGGATTCATTTACTCGGTTGGTAATATTCAAAAATTCATTTTATCAATCTCGTAAACAAGTTGTTTAAATCTTAATTGCAGATTCAAAAGCAATTTCAATTAACGTCAGTCATAATTCAGTTGATCATATCTTTTAATCCGTTCATCGAAACTATTCGGTGTCTAAATGAAAAGTTACTGATTTTTCGCCAGCTTTCCAAAAACATGTATATCATATACCTTTTACTAGTAATATATGTATTTAATTCGTGATTCATTATAAACTGTTTAACGACGAAATTTAGCATACAAACATGTATAAATATATATACTCGAGCACTAGACATGTATACACTATTAATTTATAAAAGATAAAATATAAATGCTTACGTATCAATATTGTGATTCAATATTTCAGAAAAGTACGTAGACGCAACAGAGATGATAAACATTAGGTTTGACTTGCGAACAATACCCATGAACATTACCCATAACCTCCATAGCTATAACCCATATTTTCCTTAGCTTTAATCCGTTTGAAAACCCATTTTGAAAGTGACACGTTCATAACCTCGTCGTAGTATTTTATGTATAATACTAATAATAACGATATCTAAAAATACTTATAATAATAATAAGATTAATAATAATAATAATATTAATCTTAATAATAATAATAATAATAATAATAATAATAATAATAATAATAATAATAATAAATAATAAATAATAAATCTTATACGGAGTAATATAGATAAATATGTGTGTGTGAGAATTAAGCCAGAACTCAATCAATTTATAGAACCTTTTCTGAAAAAGCACCCCATGCGATTGCATGGGATTTATGCTTCAAGGCCATGCGATCGCATGGCCCTTTGATCCAGCTCACATTCTTTTAACTTCTAGTTTATCGACATATTTAAATATTAATATATAATATATATAATTTATATTAATTAATTATATATTATATTATATTCTCGTGCATAGTTGACTTGAAATTTTCATTCCGATGTCTCGTACGTTGTCACTCGACTTATGCCCCGGTTTCGGTTTCTCGAACGCATTTTCGTATGCAAAGAAAACTATCACTTTACGTTTCGTGACTCGTACCTTTGTCAAAATATAGTCTTAAATTATCAACAAACTATACCACTCAAAGTATATCTTAGTCTTTCGAGTGTTTTGGTCATTTACTTCTATAAATCATTGTCTCGTTATTTATTAATATAATAGTATTTATCAAACGTTTCATAACCAAGTTATATCTATTTTCAATATTTATAAACATGTCTTAAAATACATATCGCAATTTATTCATATATCTAATTCTAACAGTTAATATTCCTTATTATTGTATGTGTCCAAATTACGTTATTTAAACAAACACTTTACCATTTATTTCGAATACCGTTAAACATGAATGATTTCCCAAATCAACGTGGACCTCACAACAGAAACTCGTAATAATACTATAATTCTTAAGGGACTTAATAAATATCTTTTAATTCAATCGTTTGGCATAATCTTTTAATTCCGTAGTTAAATATATCAATCAGATAATCAAACCAATAAGTTTAATGCACAGTATCATTTTCTTAACACTTTGTTATGTTTTCAAGTTATAGTATATATATATATATATATATATATATATATATATATATATATATATATATATATATATATATATATATACATATAATTGTTCGCGAATTGTTGAGAACAATCGAAGGGTATTTGAATAGTTTAAAATTTTGAGATTCAACTTCATAGACTTTGCTTATCGTGTCGGAAACGTTAAAGATTAAGTTTAAATTTGGTCAGAAATTTCCGGGTCATCACAGTACCTCCCCGTTAAAGAAATTTTGTCCCGAAATTTGAGTGAGGTCGTCATGGCTAACAATAAAAATGTTTTCATGATGTACATGAGTTGATAAATAGAGTTTTATTACCGTTGAATAATATGGATAAAACAATCCAATTACTCGAAGCGTATGAGAGAAGTTATCGTAATAGAGTGAAATGGGGACTAGAAATTCGTCTTATCTCTTGATGTAGTAACGATTGATTTCCGGAATTTAAGGAATAGAAAATCTTCATAATTTAAATAAGATTTGATTCTTCGGAATTTAAGGAAATTAGGATTTCCTTGATTAAATGCGTAATCTGCCTCGATTGCTATGTCAGAGATTTCGCTATAAATTGACCTCTTCCGTTTCATTTATTTTCACCACTCCTATAATCTTCTTCCTTATTTCATACTTCCAAAAGATTGTGAAAATGCTTCATCCAGTTCTGATTCTTGATATACTCCTAACTTTCATATCTGTCATTCTTCTTTTTCATCTACCACCAGAGGAAGTTATTTTCTTTTATCACTACCTTGGGGTTATAGTGTTTTTCATTCTCCCGTGTCTTTATATTGCTATACGCATTGATATACACGGTTTGTAAATTTCGGGTTTGTTATCGGGCTTATATTCTCCTTTATATTTCAGAGCTCCATGTTTTTGATTTCTCTTCCCGACTTTAAGTCAAGCGAATAATGGTCTAGAATTCGTAGGTATGGATTTTGAAATGAACATGGTTAATGTTCTAAGAAAAGAATTGTAATGACACGATCTTGATTTGTCAAATTACCAGAATATCCGGAAAAGACCGAATCATCAAGAAATATATTTTCTTGATATATTTAGAGATTATATAGAATGAAAGAGTTATGTAACGTGGTTCATGATGAGGGTGGGATCTGTGAACCTTTATCACGTTCCATTAGAAACTCAGCATGACTTACTGTAATATAATCACGTTGATCAAATGTCATTATATTATACTAACTCATGCTTCAATTCCCAACACTACTTCAAAAACATCCATTTTTCGAAATTTTCAGAAATTAGAAACTAAAATAGTTTCTTTTATGATGTAACACAGATAGCGTGAAGAGATAAATAATTTCGGATGATAATAGTTATGAAGATATCTTCAGAAATATCGACGATATTTATAATGAAAGATATGATAATATCTTAGAATTTCTAATATCAGAGGATGATGAAGAATATTGTCCGCAAGGGTTTAGATTCGAAAGTAAAGTATTCGTTAATGGCTTCAGCAAATACTGAATCATTTAGATTCTTGGAAGGCATGTTTCGTCTTTGTGATTTATCCACAACCTCCTTCATACTTTGCTCAATCCATTTTCCAGTTCCAAACCTTTTCTTTTTCTGAGCTTTGCCAACACACTATTCTTTATCATCAAACTTTTTACTGTTAAGGTCGTTTACAATTTTTGCTGCTTCATCAGTACTTTTCAAAATTTCGAGAACTAGTTCGCGGTTTAAGGTGTTTTTCAGAAACTTCACATTCGAAGTAAGTAAGTCTAGGAGATAGACATTATATGTATATATATAACTGTTGGCGTAGAATTGCTGCGAAATTCGAAATACTGATTGCTAATTCCCGGTAGTTGGTATGGTAATTACCGTTACAAGATGTGGATGAGTACATGATAGGGTTTCAATGAACAATTATAATGGTTTTTCGGAGAGACTTTAAGTCACAGATTAATGAATTTGCTGGTACATTTACTATTAATGTGGTGGAACATGAAAGGTTCCCCAGTAACAAAAACGTATATGCCAAAGTTACAAGTCTGAAAGGTCGTAGTTGACTGGTTGAACGGTTGATAATACTGGATACTTTGAAAAGGAATTGCAAGGTTATTTTCGGTAAAAACAATGCTAATGGATCTTGCACAAATTTAAAGTCGAAGTATAGCTTTGAAAGATGTAGAGATCTAAGAATGAGGTCACCGGTTCAGAGTTATGACTTGGATTCTGATCCGTCAATATCAGAATATGTAATTGAATTTATATGAAAACGATTGTATATCGTTGTGAGCATTGTTAATAATTTTTGAATCAAAGTTGAAGAATGTACAGTGTAACATATTAATTGCAAACTTAAATATTTCCCGGGTATTACCTACCCGTTAAAAAATTTCACAATTAATACTTTGTACAAAGAATTTTTGTTACAGTCTTTATGAAAATATCTGTATGTATATTTTCTTCAGATGTAATACAGATTTAATGAGTTAATATCATATTAAGCTCATTTGATTTTTGGCTTGAATTAGAAATGAATAATCTTCAAAACATTAGAGATTACCTAATCTTCGCGGAGTATTTCACTAATGAAATTAACACTTCATTATTTATTCTTATTGATATTCCTCGGTGAAGGATGTTGATGCTCGTGGAATTTTTGTAAACCTTACAAGGCACATATGATGTTTTCTGGAAAGTTTCGAGTACATCGAAAATGAAAATGTAAAATCAATTATGTAACTGAATAATACACTTGGTTTATTAGGAAATGGAATTCATTGAGTTGAAACCGAGATTTTAGTTAATGATTGTTAAGTCATTAACGAAGGATGTATAGCATATTAGTAACATGAACTAACCGAGTAGTACCTACCAGTTATGATTCACATGTAATAGATTAGTACGAAAAGATTTATTTTGTTTTCAAATTTTTCATATATATATATATAAATATATATATATATATATATATATATATATATATATATATATATATATATATATATATATAAAATATACATATAATTTCTTCAGGGAAAATGAGTTAATACTTCTTAACTCGTTGATACAATATACACGTTGTTGATTTGTGATGATGTTGGTGATTATGAAATTGGCGGAACTTGTAGTGCTACAGGTTTTGCCGGTGTTGGTGATACTGACGATACTGTTGATGCTGCTGGTAAAACAAGTCTAGCTTGTAAATCGTGCACCATTCCGGTCAGGGTTTCTACTCTTCCTTCTATCATTTCGGTCCACTCATCTGATTTACGGTTACGGCTGGAATAGATTATCTCTAAGACTTTAGAGATTACATAATCGCCGCAGAATATTTCTCCAATGAAATTATGAATCAATATTTCATCGGTTATTGTTGTTGGTACTCCTTGGTACCTATGGTGCGTATGATGTTGATATCCGAGGTATAGATTGTGATGTTGAGGCGTGTGATGGGGATGTTATTGTTGGTGGTGGTAATTGTAGTGACCCGAATTTTTCCATGTTTATATATATTAATTGAGATTGATATTTACATGATTAAATGTTTCCAACATGTTAAGCAATCAAACTTGTTAAGACTTGATTAATTGAAATATGTTTCATATAGACAATTGACCACCCAAGTTGATCGGTGATTCACGAACGTTAAAACTTGTAAAAACTATATGATGACATATATATGGATATATATATAGTTAACATGATACTATGATAAGTAAACATATCATTAAGTATATTTACAATGAACTACATATGTAAAAACAAGACTACTAACTTAATGATTTTTAAACGAGACATATATGTAACGATTATCGTTGTAAAGACATTTAATGTATATATATCATATTAAGAGATATTCATACATGATAATATCATGATAATATAATAATTTAAAATCTCATTTGATATTATAAACATTGGGTTAACAACATTTAACAAGATCGTTAACCTAAAGGTTTCAAAACAACACTTACATATAACGACTAACGATGACTTAACGACTCAGTTAAAATGTATATACATGTAGTGTTTTAATATGTATTTATACACTTTTGAAAGACTTCAATACACTTATCAAAATACTTCTACTTAACAAAAATGCTTACAATTACATCCTCGTTCAGTTTCATCAACAATTCTACTCGTATGCACCCGTATTCGTACTCGTACAATACACAGCTTTTAGATGTATGTACTATTGGTATATACACTCCAATGATCAGCTCTTAGCAGCCCATGTGAGTCACCTAACACATGTAGGAACCATCATTTGGCAACTAGCAAGAAATATCTCATAAAATTACAAAAATATGAGTAATCATTCATGACTTATTTACATGAAAACAAAATTACATATCCTTTATATCTAATCCATACACCAACGACCAAAAACACCTACAAACACTTTCATTCTTCAATTTTCTTCATCTAATTGATCTCTCTCAAGTTCTATCTTCAAGTTCTAAGTGTTCTTCATATATTCTACAAGTTCTAGTTACATAAAATCAAGAATACTTTCAAGTTTGCTAGCTCACTTCCAATCTTGTAAGGTGATCATCCAACCTCAAGAAATCTTTGTTTCTTACAGTAGGTTATCATTCTAATACAAGGTAATAATCATATTCAAACTTTGGTTCAATTTCTATAACTATAACAATCTTATTTCAAGTGATGATCTTACTTGAACTTGTTTTCGTGTCATGATTCTGCTTCAAGAACTTCGAGCCATCCAAGGATCCGTTGAAGCTAGATCCATTTTTTTCTTTTCCAGTAGGTTTATCCAAGGAACTTAAGGTAGTAATGATGTTCATAACATCATTCGATTCATACATATAAAGCTATCTTATTCGAAGGTTTAAACTTGTAATCACTAGAACATAGTTTAGTTAATTCTAAACTTGTTCGCAAATAAAAGTTAATCCTTCTAACTTGACTTTTAAAATCAACTAAACACATGTTCTATATCTATATGATATGCTAACTTAATTATTTAAAACCTGGAAACACGAAAAACACCGTAAAACCAGATTTACGCCGTCGTAGTAACACCGCGGGCTGTTTTGGGTTAGTTAATTAAAAACTATGATAAACTTTGATTTAAAAGTTGTTATTCTGAGAAAATGATTTTTATTATGAACATGAAACTATATCCAAAAATTATGGTTAAACTCAAAGTGGAAGTATGTTTTCTAAAATGGTCATCTAGACGTCGTTCTTTCGACTGAAATGACTACCTTTACAAAAACGACTTGTAACTTATTTTTACGACTATAAACCTATACTTTTTCTGTTTAGATTCATAAAATAGAGTTCAATATGAAACCATAGCAATTTGATTCACTCAAAACGGATTTAAAATGAAGAAGTTATGGGTAAAACAAGATTGGATAATTTTTCTCATTTTAGCTACGTGAAAATTGGTAACAAATCTATTCCAACCATAACTTAATCAACTTGTATTGTATATTATGTAATCTTGAGATACCATAGACACGTATACAATGTTTCGACCTATCATGTCGACACATCTATATATATTTCGGAACAACCATAGACACTCTATATGTGAATGTTGGAGTTAGCTATACAGGGTTGAGGTTGATTCCAAAATATATATAGTTTGAGTTGTGATCAATACTGAGATAAGTATACACTGGGTCGTGGATTGATTCAAGATAATATTTATCGATTTATTTCTGTACATCTAACTGTGGACAACTAGTTGTAGGTTACTAACGAGGACATCTGACTTAATAAACTTAAAACATCAAAATATATTAAAAGTGTTGTAAATATATTTTGAACATACTTTGATATATATGTATATATTGTTATAGGTTCGTGAATCAACCAGTGGCCAAGTCTTACTTCCCGACGAAGTAAAAATCTGTGAAAGTGAGTTATAGTCCCACTTTTAAAATCTAATATTTTTGGGATGAGAATACATGCAGGTTTTATAAATGATTTACAAAATAGACACAAGTACGTGAAACTACATTCTATGGTTGAATTATCGAAATCGAATATGCCCCTTTTTATTAAGTCTGGTAATCTAAGAATTAGGGAACAGACACCCTAATTGACGCGAATCCTAAAGATAGATCTATCGGGCCCAACAAGCCCCATCCAAAGTACCGGATGCTTTAGTACTTCGAAATTTATATCATATCCGAAGGGTGTCCCGGAATGATGGGGATATTCTTATATATGCATCTTGTTAATGTCGGTTACCAGGTGTTCACCATATGAATGATTTTTATCTCTATGTATGGGATGTGTATTGAAATATGAAATCTTGTGGTCTATTATTATGATTTGATATATATAGGTTAAACCTATAACTCACCAACATTTTTGTTGACGTTTTAAGCATGTTTATTCTCAGGTGATTATTAAGAGCTTCCGCTGTCGCATACTTAAATAAGGATGAGATTTGGAGTCCATGCTTGTATGATATTGTGTAAAAACTGCATTCAAGAAACTTATTTTGTTGTAACATATTTGTATTGTAAACCATTATGTAATGGTCGTGTGTAAACAGGATATTTTAGATTATCATTATTTGATAATCTACGTAAAGCTTTTTAAACCTTTATTGATGAAATAAAGGTTATGGTTTGTTTTAAAATGAATGCAGTCTTTGAAAAACGTCTCATATAGAGGTCAAAACCTCGCAACGAAATCAATTAATATGGAACGTTTTTAATCAATAAGAACGGGACATTTCAGTTGGTATCCGAGCGTTGGTCTTAGAGAACCAGAATTTTGCATTAGTGTGTCTTATCGAGTTTGTTAGGATGCATTAGTGAGTCTGGACTTCGACCGTGTTTACTTGAAAAATGATTGCTTAATAAATTTTGTTGGAAACTATATATTTTTAACATGTGAATATTATGTGATATATTAATCTCTTAACGCGTTTGATATTATGTGATAGATGTCTACCTCTAGAACAAGTCCCATTGACTCACCTAATAATAATACAGAGTCAAATGTAAATTGGAATGATTCGTGGACTGATTCACAAGTTCCCGAAGAGGAACCGGAAGAAGAGTCGGAACCGGAAGAAGAATCGGAACCGGAAGAAGAATCGGAACCGGATGAAGAAATAGAACCGGTGGGGGAAATAATAAAACGGTTAAGTAAAAGAAAATCCTCAACCAACCGACCAAGGTTAATTATGGTCAATGGTGTTTCCGCCAAGGAAGCAAAATATTGGGAGGATTACCAATTCTCCGATGAATCGGATTCCGACGAGAATTCCGATGATGTTATAGAAATTACCCCAACTGAATTTAAAAAGGCAAAAGAAAATAATAAGGGAAAGGGCATAAAAATAGAGAAATCTAATTCCAACCCCGATGAACTTTATATGTATCGTCAACCCCCGAAGTCCTTAAGTTGTAACAATGACCCGGGAACCTCTAAACCACCAGGTTTTTCTAAACCAATGTGGATCACGACGGCTCGTATTAGGGGAACATCATATATCCCTAGAAACTTGGCAAAACGAACCAAAACCGAAGAAGAAGAAACAAGCGAGTCGGAATAAGATAGTTGTATTCGTGTGGTGTAATATATGTAATATAGTGTGCTTATGCTTTATGATATATGTAAAAATTGCTTGTATTAATAAGTATATTTTTTTTTATGAATCTAACTCTTGTCTATTTTACAGTATAAAAACACAAAATGGATAGACAACCCAATATTTTAAGAGACCTACCCGGAGACATGATTGATGAAATCTTGTCTAGAGTCGGCCAGAATTCCTCGGCACAACTATTTAAGGCGAGATCAGTTTGTAAGACATTCGAAGAACGTTCCAAGAATGTCTTGGTTTATAAGAGACTTTCGTTTGAAAGATGGGGGATATCACATTGGGAAACCCATAAGTTACGATGTGTTTACTTTGACGCATATATTGCGGGGAACCCAAATGCTATTTTACGCAACGGGTTAAGAAATTATTTTGACTCAATATATCCGAATATTGGACTTCGTGATTTAGAAAAAGCGGCTAACATGCAACATAAAGAAGCATGTTATGCTTACGGATTAGTAATGTTCGCTTCTCACCAAAGTAAGAACAAGAACATCGGGCTACAACTATTAAACAAAACGTTCCCACAAGTGACGGAGTCGGTAATTGGGGTAAGAAATGAGGTTTTTAGATTGTTACGGGACTGTTGGACATTACGTAACCCTCGTCCCTTTGACGATGTTACAACACGCTGTCTTATCAACGGCCATAACGGTTATGTTCCACAAGACCAAGGATGGGAAGTAATCCTAGTAAAACCAGAATGCATGACTTGTTTCTGGACGTATGAATTACGTGTCTTTATTGCCTTTGCTGAACGACTCGTGTACTAGCTAGAATTATCTTCACAACCATCTTGTATCAAATTTATTGTGTGCTATATTTCATGCTATATGTAAAATAAGCGGTATTGTAAGTTTGTAAAATATTGTGTAAAAGTTTGAACGCGAAATATTATTATAATCAGTTTTTCATATAGAATTGAAGTAGTTGAATTGTATATTAGCTACTAAGTATGAACTTAACGGGTAAGTACTACCCGAATTTAAACTTATAAAATGCTAATATGAAGAAAAAGCTTTTATAAATGAGTTCATATTATGCTACGAAATACTATTAACTACTCTTAATATTCTGTATGATTAACTTGTTCCATTTGACTATTTTGAAGGAAATGGCACCGACTACTCGACACACCGTGAATATGAATGAAGAGGAATTCCGTACTTTTCTAGCTTCAAACATAGCCGCAGTACAGGCTGCGCTACATACCAACAATAACCTTGGATCTAGCAGTACAGGAAATCGTGTAGGATGCACCTACAAAGAATTCACTGCCTGTAAACCTTTGGAATTTGATGGAACCGAAGGACCGATCGGATTGAAACGGTGGACCGAGAAGGTCGAATCGGTGTTTGCCATAAGTAAGTGTACTGAAGAGGACAAAGTGAAGTACGCTACGCATACCTTCACAGGTTCTGCGTTAACATGGTGGAATACCTATCTAGAGCAAGTGGGACAAGACGATGCGTACGCACTACCGTGGTCAGCATTCAAGCACTTGATGAACGAGAAGTACCGTCCGAGAACCGAGGTCAATAAGCTCAAGACAGAACTTAGAGGGTTACGAACCCAAGGATTTGATATTACCACGTACGAAAGACGATTCACAGAATTGTGCCTATTGTGTCCGGGAGCATTCGAAGATGAGGAAGAGAAGATCGACGCATTTGTGAAAGGATTACCGGAAAGAATCCAAGAAGATATAAGTTCACACGAGCCCGCCTCCATACAACAGGCATGTAGAATGGCTCACAAACTCGTGAACCAGATTGAAGAAAGAATTAAAGAACAGACTGCTGAAGAGGCCAATGTGAAGCAAATCAAAAGAAAGTGGGAGGAAAACGGTGATAAGAATCACCAATACAACAACAACAGCAATTACAACAATAATCGCAACAATTATCCCAACAATCGCAACATCAATCGCAACTACAACAAACGGCCCAACAACAACAACAATAATAACAACAGCAACTACAACAATCATCCCAACAACAATAATAACCGCAACAACAACAACAATCAGAAGCAGCTATGCCAAAGGTGTGAAAAGAATCACTCGGGGTTCTGCACCAAATTTTGCAACAAGTGTAAAAGAAATGGTCATAGCGCGGCGAAGTGTGAGGTCTACGGACCAGGGGTTAATAGAACGAAAGGAACAAATGGTGTCGGAACGAGTAATGGCGGAGCAAGTAGTGTCGGAGCAAGTTATGCCAATGTAGTTTGTTATAAATGTGGAAAACCGGGCCACATTATTAGAAATTGCCCGAACCAGGAGAACACGAATGGACAAGGCCGTGGAAGAGTTTTCAATATTAATGCGGCAGAGGCACAGGAAGACCCGGAGCTTGTTACGGGTACGTTTCTTATTGACAATAAATCTGCTTACGTTTTATTTGATTCGGGTGCGGATAGAAGCTATATGAGTAGAGATTTTTGTGCTAAATTAAGTTGTCCATTGACGCCTTTGGATAGTAAATTTTTACTCGAATTAGCAAATGGTAAATTAATTTTAGCAGATAATATATGTCGGAATCGAGAAATTAAACTGGTTAGCGAAACATTTAAGATTGATTTGATACCAGTAGAGTTAGGGAGTTTTGATGTGATAATCGGTATGGACTGGTTGAAAGAAGTGAAAGCGGAGATCGTTTGTTACAAAAATGCAATTCGCATTATACGAGAAAAAGGAAAACCCTTAATGGTGTACGGAGAAAAGGGCAACACGAAGCTACATCTTATTAGTAATTTGAAGGCACAAAAACTAATAAGAAAAGGTTGCTATGCTGTTCTAGCACACGTCGAGAAAGTACAAACTGAAGAAAAGAGCATCAATGATGTTCCCGTCGCAAAATAATTTCCTGATGTATTTCCGAAAGAATTACCGGGATTACCCCCACATCGATCCGTTGAATTTCAAATAGATCTTGTACCAGGAGCTGCACCAATAGCTCGTGCTCCTTACAGACTCGCACCCAGCGAGATGAAAGAACTACAAAGCCAATTACAAGAACTTTTAGAGCGTGGTTTCATTCGACCAAGCACATCACCGTGGGGAGCTCCTGTTTTGTTTGTCAAGAAGAAAGATGGTACATTCAGGTTGTGTATCGACTACCGAGAGTTGAACAAACTTACCATCAAGAACCGCTACCCACTACCGAGAATCGACGACTTATTTGATCAACTACAAGGCTCGTCTGTTTATTCAAAGATTGACTTACGTTCCGGGTATCATCAAATGCGGGTGAAAGAAGATGATATTCCAAAGACTTCTTTCAGAACACGTTACGGTCATTACGAGTTTATGGTCATGCCGTTTGGTTTAACTAATGCACCAGCTGTGTTCATGGACCTTATGAACCGAGTGTGTGGACCATACCTTGACAAGTTTGTCATTGTTTTCATTGATGACATACTTATTTACTCAAAGAATGACCAAGAACACGGTGAACATTTGAGAAAGGTGTTAGAAGTATTGAGGAAGGAAGAATTGTACGCTAAGTTTTCAAAGTGTGCATTTTGGTTGGAAGAAGTTCAATTCCTCGGTCACATAGTGAACAAAGAAGGTATTAAGGTGGATCCGGCAAAGATAGAAACTGTTGAAAAGTGGGAAACCCCGAAAACTCCGAAACACATACGCCAGTTTTTAGGACTAGCTGGTTACTACAGAAGGTTCATCCAAGACTTTTCCAGAATAGCAAAACCCTTGACAGCATTAACGCATAAAGGGAAGAAATTTGAATGGAATGATGAACAAGAGAAAGCGTTTCAGTTATTGAAGAAAAAGCTAACTACGGCACCTATATTGTCATTGCCTGAAGGGAATGATGATTTTGTGATTTATTGTGACGCATCAAAGCAAGGTCTCGGTTGTGTATTAATGCAACGAACGAAGGTGATTGCTTATGCGTCTAGACAATTGAAGATTCACGAACAAAATTATACGACGCATGATTTGGAATTAGGCGCAGTTGTTTTTGCATTAAAGACTTGGAGGCACTACTTATATGGGGTCAAAAGTATTATATATACCGACCACAAAAGTCTTCAACACATATTTAATCAGAAACAACTGAATATGAGGCAGCGTAGGTGGATTGAATTGTTGAATGATTACGACTTTGAGATTCGTTACCACCCGGGGAAGGCAAATGTGGTAGCCGATGCCTTGAGCAGGAAGGACAGAGAACCCATTCGAGTAAAATCTATGAATATAATGATTCATAATAACCTTACTACTCAAATAAAGGAGGCGCAACAAGGAGTTTTAAAAGAGGGAAATTTAAAGGATGAAATACCCAAAGGATCGGAGAAGCATCTTAATATTCGGGAAGACGGAACCCGGTATAGGGCTGAAAGGATTTGGGTACCAAAATTTGGAGATATGAGAGAAATGGTACTTAGAGAAGCTCATAAAACCAGATACTCAATACATCCTGGAACGGGGAAGATGTACAAGGATCTCAAGAAACATTTTTGGTGGCCGGGTATGAAAGCCGATGTTGCTAAATACGTAGGAGAATGTTTGACGTGTTCTAAGGTCAAAGCTGAGCATCAGAAACCATCAGGTCTACTTCAACAACCCGAAATCCCGGAATGGAAATGGGAAAACATTACCATGGATTTCATCACTAAATTGCCAAGGACTGCAAGTGGTTTTGATACTATTTGGGTAATAGTTGATCGTCTCACCAAATCAGCACACTTCCTGCCAATAAGAGAAGATGACAAGATGGAGAAGTTAGCACGACTGTATTTGAAGGAAGTCGTCTCCAGACATGGAATACCAATCTCTATTATCTCTGATAGGGATGGTAGATTTATTTCAAGATTCTGGCAGACATTACAGCAAGCATTAGGAACTCGTCTAGACATGAGTACTGCCTATCATCCACAAACTGATGGGCAGAGTGAAAGGACGATACAAACGCTTGAAGACATGCTACGAGCATGTGTTATTGATTTCGGAAACAGTTGGGATCGACATCTACCGTTAGCAGAATTTTCCTACAACAACAGCTACCATTCAAGCATTGAGATGGCTCCGTTTGAAGCACTTTATGGTAGAAAGTGCAGGTCTCCGATTTGTTGGAATGAAGTGGGGGATAGACAGATTACGGGTCCGGAGATTATACAAGAAACTACCGAGAAGATCATCCAAATTCAACAACGGTTGAAAACCGCCCAAAGTCGACAAAAGAGCTACACTGACATTAAAAGAAAAGATATAGAATTTGAAATTGGAGAGATGGTCATGCTTAAAGTTGCACCTTGGAAAGGCGTTGTTCGATTTGGTAAACGAGGGAAATTAAATCCAAGGTATATTGGACCATTCAAGATTATTGATCGTGTCGGACCAGTAGCTTACCGACTAGAGTTACCTCAACAACTCGCGGCTGTACATAACACTTTCCACGTCTCGAATTTGAAGAAATGTTTTGCTAAAGAAGATCTCACTATTCCGTTAGATGAAATCCAAATCAACGAAAAACTTCAATTCATCGAAGAACCCGTCGAAATAATGGATCGTGAGGTTAAAAGACTTAAGCAAAACAAGATACCAATTGTTAAGGTTCGATGGAATGCTCGTAGAGGACCTGAGTTCACCTGGGAGCGTGAAGATCAGATGAAGAAGAAATACCCGCATCTATTTCCAGAAGATTCGTCAACACCTTCAACAGCTTAAAATTTCGGGACGAAATTTATTTAACGGGTAGGTACTGTAGTGACCCGAATTTTTCCATGTTTATATATATTAATTGAGATTGATATTTACATGATTAAATGTTTCCAACATGTTAAGCAATCAAACTTGTTAAGACTTGATTAATTGAAATATGTTTCATATAGACAATTGACCACCCAAGTTGACCGGTGATTCACGAACGTTAAAACTTGTAAAAACTATATGATGACATATATATGGATATATATATAGTTAACATGATACTATGATAAGTAAACATATCATTAAGTATATTTACAATGAACTACATATGTAAAAACAAGACTACTAACTTAATGATTTTTAAACGAGACATATATGTAACGATTATCGTTGTAAAGACATTTAATGTATATATATCATATTAAGAGATATTCATACATGATAATATCATGATAATATAATAATTTAAAATCTCATTTGATATTATAAACATTGGGTTAACAACATTTAACAAGATCGTTAACCTAAAGGTTTCAAAACAACACTTACATATAACGACTAACGATGACTTAACGACTCAGTTAAAATGTATATACATGTAGTGTTTTAATATGTATTTATACACTTTTGAAAGACTTCAATACACTTATCAAAATACTTCTACTTAACAAAAATGCTTACAATTACATCCTCGTTCAGTTTCATCAACAATTCTACTCGTATGCACCCGTATTCGTACTCGTACAATACACAGCTTTTAGATGTATGTACTATTGGTATATACACTCCAATTATCAGCTCTTAGCAGCCCATGTGAGTCACCTAACACATGTGGGAACCATCATTTGGCAACTAGCAAGAAATATCTCATAAAATTACAAAAATATGAGTAATCATTCATGACTTATTTACATGAAAACAAAATTACATATCCTTTATATCTAATCCATACACCAACGACCAAAAACACCTACAAACACTTTCATTCTTCAATTTTCTTCATCTAATTGATCTCTCTCAAGTTCTATCTTCAAGTTCTAAGTGTTCTTCATATATTCTACAAGTTCTAGTTACATAAAATCAAGAATACTTTCAAGTTTGCTAGCTCACTTCCAATCTTGTAAGGTGATCATCCAACCTCAAGAAATCTTTGTTTCTTACAGTAGGTTATCATTCTAATACAAGGTAATAATCATATTCAAACTTTGGTTCAATTTCTATAACTATAACAATCTTATTTCAAGTGATGATCTTACTTGAACTTGTTTTCGTGTCATGATTCTGCTTCAAGAACTTCGAGCCATCCAAGGATCCGTTGAAGCTAGATCCATTTTTCTCTTTTCCAGTAGGTTTATCCAAGGAACTTAAGGTAGTAATGATGTTCATAACATCATTCGATTCATACATATAAAGCTATCTTATTCGAAGGTTTAAACTTGTAATCACTAGAACATAGTTTAGTTAATTCTAAACTTGTTCGCAAATAAAAGTTAATCCTTCTAACTTGACTTTTAAAATCAACTAAACACATGTTCTATATCTATATGATATGCTAACTTAATGATTTAAAACCTGGAAACACGAAAAACACCGTAAAACCAGATTTACGCCGTCGTAGTAACACCGCGGGCTGTTTTGGGTTAGTTAATTAAAAACTATGATAAACTTTGATTTAAAAGTTGTTATTCTGAGAAAATGATTTTTATTATGAACATGAAACTATATCCAAAAATT
Source organism: Rutidosis leptorrhynchoides (assembly GCF_046630445.1). Taxonomy (NCBI): domain Eukaryota; kingdom Viridiplantae; phylum Streptophyta; class Magnoliopsida; order Asterales; family Asteraceae; genus Rutidosis; species Rutidosis leptorrhynchoides. Next base: position 640,950,098 of record NC_092336.1, read on the forward strand.
ATGGTTAAACTCAAAGTGGAAGTATGATTTCTAAAATGGTCATCTAGACGTCGTTCTTTCGACTGAAATGACTACCTTTACAAAAATGACTTGTAACTTATTTTTCCGACTATAAACCTATACTTTTTCTGTTTAGATTCATAAAATAGAGTTCAATATGAAACCATAGCAATTTGATTCACTCAAAACGGATTTAAAATGAAGAAGTTATGGGTAAAACAAGATTGGATAATTTTTCTCATTTTAGCTACGTGAAAATTGGTAACAAATCTATTCCAACCATAACTTAATCAACTTGTATTGTATATTATGTAATCTTGAGATACCATAGACACGTATACAATGTTTCGACCTATCATGTCGACACATCTATATATATTTCGGAACAACCATAGACACTCTATATGTGAATGTTGGAGTTAGCTATACAGGGTTGAGGTTGATTCCAAAATATATATAGTTTGAGTTGTGATCAATACTGAGATAAGTATACACTGGGTCGTGGATTGATTCAAGATAATATTTATCGATTTATTTCTGTACATCTAACTGTGGACAACTAGTTGTAGGTTACTAACGAGGACAGCTGACTTAATAAACTTAAAACATCAAAATATATTAAAAGTGTTGTAAATATATTTTGAACATACTTTGATATATATGTATATATTGTTATAGGTTCGTGAATCAACCAGTGGCCAAGTCTTACTTCCCGACGAAGTAAAAATCTGTGAAAGTGAGTTATAGTCCCACTTTTAAAATCTAATATTTTTGGGATGAGAATACATGCAGGTTTTATAAATGATTTACAAAATAGACACAAGTACGTGAAACTACATTCTATGGTTGAATTATCGAAATCGAATATGCCCCTTTTTATTAAGTCTGGTAATCTAAGAATTAGGGAACAGACACCCTAATTGACGCGAATCCTAAAGATAGATCTATCGGGCCCAACAAGCCCCATCCAAAGTACTGGATGCTTTAGTACTTCGAAATTTATATCATATCCGAAGGGTGTCCCGGAATGATGGGGATATTCTTATATATGCATCTTGTTAATGTCGGTTACCAGGTGTTCACCATATGAATGATTTTTATCTCTATGTATGGGATGTGTATTGAAATATGAAATCTTGTGGTCTATTATTATGATTTGATATATATAGGTTAAACCTATAACTCACCAACATTTTTGTTGACGTTTTAAGCATGTTTATTCTCAGGTGATTATTAAGAGCTTCCGCTGTCGCATACTTAAATAAGGATGAGATTTGGAGTCCATGCTTGTATGATATTGTGTAAAAACTGCATTCAAGAAACTTATTTTGTTGTAACATATTTGTATTGTAAACCATTATGTAATGGTCGTGTGTAAACAGGATATTTTAGATTATCATTATTTGATAATCTACGTAAAGCTTTTTAAACCTTTATTGATGAAATAAAGGTTATGGTTTGTTTTAAAATGAATGCAGTCTTTGAAAAACGTCTCATATAGAGGTCAAAACCTCGCAACGAAATCAATTAATATGGAACGTTTTTAATCAATAAGAACGGGACATTTCAGTAGTGGTACTGTTGGTGTTGTTATCGGTGGTACTGTTTATGCTGCTGGTGCTGCTGCTGGTGTTTGTGATACTTGCACCATATTCTCCAAAGCCACTACCCGATCACGAAGCTCGTTGACTTCTTCTGTTATACTGGGATGATTGGCGGTTCGGACAAGCGGATGAATAAGATTTACAATATTGGATATTACATAGTCGTTGCAAGCTGTTCTGGAAATGAGGGTGAAAATGGTGTTACGAACGGGTTCGCCGGTAAGTGCTTCAGGTTCTTCGCCAAGAGGTGAATGTGGTGGATGGAAGGGATCACCTTCTTCTTGTCTCCAATGATTAAGTAGATTACAAACCCATCCCCAATTCATCCAGAATAGATGATGGCAAATTGGTTGATCCATTCCGGTTACACTGTCTTCGGAATTCAGGTGAATATCCATATCGGAATAGCTGTCAGAGTTTAAGGAATTTGAACTAGATACGGGATCCATCTTGTATAATTAGGGAGATGATTTTTGATATGAATTAGATTATAGAATTTAGTTTGGTATTCTTCAATACATAATTTACATATGTATATATAATACCAAATTCCATAAATCACGGAGAAATTTTCGGAAGATGTCAGGAAAAGTTTACAGTAACAGATACGCTAATATATGAATTTTGTCTATACACTATTCATGCAATCAATGCAGTAAAACGTGTCTAGACTAGGAATGATAAGTAGGTTGTAGTGACCCGAGTGTGTGGACCATACCTTGACAAGTTTGTCATTGTTTTCATTGATGACATACTTATTTACTCAAAGAATGACCAAGAACACGGTGAACATTTGAGAAAGGTGTTAGAAGTATTGAGGAAGGAAGAATTGTACGCTAAGTTTTCAAAGTGTGCATTTTGGTTGGAAGAAGTTCAATTCCTCGGTCACATAGTGAACAAAGAAGGTATTAAGGTGGATCCGGCAAAGATAGAAACTGTTGAAAAGTGGGAAACCCCGAAAACTCCGAAACACATACGCCAGTTTTTAGGACTAGCTGGTTACTACAGAAGGTTCATCCAAGACTTTTCCAGAATAGCAAAACCCTTGACTGCATTAACGCATAAAGGGAAGAAATTTGAATGGAATGATGAACAAGAGAAAGCGTTTCAGTTATTGAAGAAAAAGCTAACTACGGCACCTATATTGTCATTGCCTGAAGGGAATGATGATTTTGTGATTTATTGTGATGTATCAAAGCAAGGTCTCGGTTGTGTATTAATGCAACGAACAAAGGTGATTGCTTATGCGTCTAGACAATTGAAGATTCACGAACAAAATTATACGACGCATGATTTGGAATTAGGCGCGGTTGTTTTTGCATTAAAGAGTTGGAGGCACTACTTATATGGGGTCAAAAGTATTATATATACCGACCACAAAAGTCTTCAACACATATTTAATCAGAAACAACTGAATATGAGGCAGCGTAGGTGGATTGAATTATTGAATGATTACGACTTTGAGATTCGTTACCACCCGGGGAAGGCAAATGTGGTAGCCGATGCCTTGAGCAAGAAGGACAGAGAACCCATTCGAGTAAAATCTATGAATATAATGATTCATAATAACATTACTACTCAAATAAAGGAGGCACAACAAGGAGTTTTAAAAGAGGGAAATTTAAAGGATGAAATAACCAAAGGATCGGAGAAGCATCTTAATATTCGGGAAGACGGAACCCGGTATACGGCTGAAAGGATTTGGGTACCAAAATTTGGAGATATGAGAGAAATGGTACTTAGAGAAGCTCATAAAACCAGATACTCAATACATCCTGGAACGGGGAAGATGTACAAGGATCTCAAGAAACATTTTTGGTGGCCGGGTATGAAAGCCGATGTTGCTAAATACGTAGGAGAATGTTTGACGTGTTCTAAGGTCAAAGCTGAGCATCAGAAACCATTAGGTCTACTTCAACAACCCGAAATCTCGGAATGGAAATGGGAAAACATTACCATGGATTTCATCATTAAATTGCCAAGGACTGCAAGTGGTTTTGATACTATTTGGGTAATAGTTGATCGTCTCACCAAATCAGCACATTTCCTGCCAATAAGAGAAGATGACAAGATGGAGAAGTTAGCACGACTGTATTTGAAGGAAGTCGTCTCCAGACATGGAATACCAATCTCTATTATCTCTGATAGGGATGGCAGATTTATTTCAAGATTCTGGCAGACATTACAGCAAGCATTAGGAACTCGTCTAGACATGAGTACTGCCTATCATCCACAAACTGATGGGCAGAGCGAAAGGACGATACAAACTCTTGAAGACATGCTACGAGCATGTGTTATTGATTTCGGAAACAGTTGGGATCGACATCTACCATTAGCAGAATTTTCCTACAACAACAGCTACCATTCAAGCATTGAGATGGCGCCGTTTGAAGCACTTTATGGTAGAAAGTGCAGGTCTCCGATTTGTTGGAGTGAAGTGGGGGATAGACAGATTACGGGTCCGGAGATTATACAAGAAACTACCAAGAATATCATCCAAATTCAACAACGGTTGAAAACCGCCCAAAGTCGACAAAAGAGCTACGCTGACATTAAAAGAAAAGATATAGAATTTGAAATTGGAGAGATGGTCATGCTTAAAGTTGCACCTTGGAAAGGCGTTGTTCGATTTGGTAAACGAGGGAAATTAAATCCAAGGTATATTGGACCATTCAAGATTATTGATCGTGTCGGACCAGTAGCTTACCGACTTGAGTTACCTCAACAACTCGCGGCTGTACATAATGTAGTGACCCGAACTTTTCCATGTTTATATATATTAATTGAGATTGATATTTACATGATAAAATGTTTCCAACATGTTAAGCAATCAAACTTGTTAAGACTTGATTAATTGAAATAGGTTTCATGTAGACAATTGACCACCCAAGTTGACCGGTGATTCACGAACGTTAAAACTTGTAAAAACTATATGATGACATATATATGGTTATATATATAGTTAACATGATATTATGATAAGTAAACATATCATTAAGTATATTAACAATGAACTACATATGTAAAAACAAGACTACTAACTTAATGATTTTGAAACGAGACATATATGTAACGATTATCGTTGTAACGACATTTAATATATATATATATCATATTAAGAGATATTCGTACATCATAATATCATGATAATATAATAATTTAAAATCTCTTTTGATATTATAAACATTGGGTTAACAACATTTAACAAGATCATTAACCTAAAGGTTTCAAAACAACATTTACATGTAACGACTAACGATGACTTAACGACTCAGTTAAAATGTATATACATGTAGTGTTTTAATATGTATTCATACACTTTTGAAAGACTTCAAGACACTTATCAAAATACTTCTACTTAATAAAAATGCTTACAATTACATCCTCGTTCAGTTTCATCAACAATTCTACTCGTATGCACCCGTATTCGTACTCGTACAATACACAGCTTTTAGATGTATGTACTATTGGTATATACACTCCAATGATCAGCTCTTAGCAGACCATGTGAGTCACCTAACACATGTGGGAACCATCATTTGGCAACTAGCATGAAATATCTCATAAAATTACAAAAATATGAGTAATCATTCATGACTTATTTACATGAAAACAAAATTACATATCCTTTATATCTAATCCATACACCAACGACCAAAAACACCTACAAACACTTTCATTCTTCAATTTTCTTCATCTAATTGATCTCTCTCAAGTTCTATCTTCAAGTTCTAAGTGTTCTTCATAAATTCCAAAAGTTCTAGTTTCATAAAATCAAGAATACTTTCAAGTTTGCTAGCTCACTTCCAATCTTGTAAGGTGATCATCCAACCTCAAGAAATCTTTGTTTCTTACAGTAGGTTATCATTCTAATACAAGGTAATAATCATATTCAAACTTTGGTTCAATTTCTATAACTATAACAATCTTATTTCAAGTGATGATCTTACTTGAACTTGTTTTCGTGTCATGATTTTGCTTCAAGAACTTCGAGCCATCCAAGGATCCATTGAAGCTAGATCCATTTTTCTCTTTTCCAGTAGGTTTATCCAAGGAACTTAAGGTAGTAATGATGTTCATAACATCATTCGATTCATACATATAAAGCTATCTTATTCGAAGGTTTAAACTTGTAATCACTAGAACATAGTTTAGTTAATTCTAAACTTGTTCGCAAACAAAAGTTAATCCTTCTAACTTGACTTTTAAAATCAACTAAACACATGTTCTATATCTATATGATATACTAACTTAATGATTTAAAACCTGGAAACACGAAAAACACCGTAAAACCGGATTTACGCCGTCGTAGTAACACCGCGGGCTGTTTTGGGTTAGTTAATTAAAAACTATGATAAAATTTGATTTAAAAGTTGTTATTCTGAGAAAATGATTTTTATTATGAACATGAAACTATATCCAAAAATTATGGTTAAACTCAAAGTGGAAGTATGATTTCTAAAATGGTCATCTAGACGTCGTTCTTTCGACTGAAATGACTACCTTTACAAAAATGACTTGTAACTTATTTTTCCGACTATAAACCTATACTTTTCTGTTTAGATTCATAAAATAGAGTTCAATATGAAACCATAGCAATTTGATTCACTCAAAACGGATTTAAAATGAAGAAGTTATGGGTAAAACAAGATTGGATAATTTTTCTCATTTTAGCTACGTGAAAATTGGTAACAAATCTATTCCAACCATAACTTAATCAACTTGTATTATATATTATGTAATCTTGAGATACCATAGACACGTATATAATGTTTCGACCTATCATGTCGACACATCTATATATATTTCGGAACAACCATAGACACTCTATATGTGAATGTTGGAGTTAGCTATACAGGGTTGAGGTTGATTCCAAAATATATATAGTTTGAGTTGTGATCAATACTGAGATACGTATACACTGGGTCGTGGATTGGTTCAAGATAATATTTATCGATTTATTTCTGTACATCTAATTGTGGACAACTAGTTGTAGGTTACTAACGAGGACAGCTGACTTAATAAACTTAAAACATCAAAATATATTAAAAGTGTTGTAAATATATTTTGAACATACTTTGATATATATGTATACATTGTTATAGGTTCGTGAATCAACCAGTGGCCAAGTCTTACTTCCCGACGAAGTAAAAATCTGTGAAAGTGAGTTATAGTCCCACTTTTAAAATCTAATATTTTTGGGATGAGAATACATGCAGGTTTTATAAATGATTTACAAAATAGACACAAGTACGTGAAACTACATTCTATGGTTGAATTATCGAAATCGAATATGCCCCTTTTTATTAAGTCTGGTAATCTAAGAATTAGGGAACAGACACCCTAATTGACGCGAATCCTAAAGATAGATCTATCGGGCCTAACAAGCCCCATCCAAAGTACCGGATGCTTTAGTACTTCAAAATTTATATCATATCCGAAGGGTGTCCCGGAATGATGGGGATATTCTTATATATGCATCTTGTTAATGTCGGTTACCAGGTGTTCACCATATGAATAATTTTTATCTCTATGTATGGGATGTGTATTGAAATATGAAATCTTGTGGTCTATTATTATGATTTGATATATATAGGTTAAACCTATAACTCACCAACATTTTTGTTGACGTTTTAAGCATGTTTATTCTCAGGTGATTATTAAGAGCTTCCGCTGTCGCATACTTAAATAAGGACGAGATTTGGAGTCCATGCTTGTATGATATTGTGTAAAAACTTCATTCAAGAAACTTATTTTGTTGTAACATATTTGTATTGTAAACCATTATGTAATGGTCGTGTGTAAACAGGATATTTTAGATTATCATTATTTGATAATCTACGTAAAGCTTTTTAAAACCTTTATCTATGAAATAAAGGTTATGGTTTGTTTTAAAAATGAATGCAGTCTTTGAAAAACGTCTCATATAGAGGTCAAAACCTCGCAACGAAATCAATTAATATGGAACGTTTTTAATCAATAAGAACGGGACATTTCAGTTGGTATCAGAGCGTTGGACTTAGAGAACCAGAATTTTGCATTAGTGTGTCTTATCGAGTTTGTTAGGATGCATTAGTGAGTCTGGACTTCAACCGTGTTTACTTGAAAAATGATTGCTTAACAAATTTTGTTGGAAACTATATATTTTTAACATGTGAATATTATGTGATATATTAATCTCTTAACGCGTTTGATATTATGTGATAGATGTCTACCTCTAGAACAAGTCCCATTGACTCACCTAATAATAATGAAGAGTCAAATGTAAATTGGAATGATTCGTGGACTGATTCACAAGTTCCCGAAGAGGAACCGGAAGAAGAGTCGGAACCGGAAGAAGAATCGGAACCGGAAGAAGAATCGGAACCGGATGAAGAAATAGAACCGGTGGGGGAAATAATAAAACGGTTAAGTAAAAGAAAATCCTCAACCAACCGACCAAGGTTAATTATGGTCAATGGTGTTTCCGACAAGGAAGCAAAATATTGGGAGGATTACCAATTCTCCGATGAATCGGATTCCGACGAGAATTCCGATGATGTTATAGAAATTACCCCAACTGAATTTAAAAAGGCAAAAGAAAATAATAAGGGAAAGGGCATAAAAATAGAGAAATCTAATTCCAACCCCGATGAACTTTATATGTATCGTCAACCCCCGAAGTCCTTAAGTTGTAACAATGACCCGGGAACCTCTAAACCACCAGGTTTTTCTAAACCAATGTGGAAAATTACGGCTCGTATTAGGGGAACATCATATATCCCTAGAAACTTGGCAAAACGAACCAAAACCGAAGAAGAAGAAACGAGCGAGTCGGAATAAGATAGTTGTATTCGTGTGGTGTAATATATGTAATATAGTGTGCTTATGCTTTATGATATATGTAAAAATTGCTTGTATTAATAAGTATTTTTTTTATGAATCTAACTCTTGTCTATTTTACAGTTTAAAAACACAAAATGGATAGACAACCCAATATTTTAAGAGACCTACCCGGAGACATGATTGATGAAATCTTGTCAAGAGTCGGTCAGAATTCCTCGGCACAACTATTTAAGGCGAGATCAGTTTGTAAGACATTCGAAGAACGTTCCAAGAATGTCTTGGTTTATAAGAGACTTTCGTTTGAAAGATGGGGGATATCACATTGGGAAACCCATAAGTTACGATGTGTTTACTTTGACGCATATATTGCGGGGAACCCAAATGCTATTTTACGGAACGGGTTAAGAAATTATTTTGACTCAATATATCCGAATATTGGACTTCGTGATTTAGAAAAAGCGGCTAACATGCAACATAAAGAAGCATGTTATGCTTACGGATTAGTAATGTTCGCTTCTCACCAAAGTGAGAACAAGAACATCGGGCTACAACTATTAAACAAAACATTTCCACAAGTGATGGAGTCGGTAATTGGGGTAAGAAATGAGGTTTTTAGATTGTTACGGGACTGTTGGACATTACGTAACCCTCGTCCTTTTGACGACGTTACAACACGCTGTCTTATCAACAGCCATAACGGTTATGTTCCACAAGACCAAGGATGGGAAGTAATCCTAGTAAAACCAGAATGCATGACTTGTTTCTGGACGTATGAATTACGTGTCTTTATTGCCTTTGCTGAACGACTTGTGTACTAGCTAGAATTATCTTCACAACTATCTTGTATCAAAGTTATTGTGTGCTATATTTCATGCTTTATGTAAAATAAGCGGTATTGTAAGTTTGTAAAATATTGTATAAAAGTTTGAACGCGAAATATTATTATAATCAGTTTTTCATATAGAATTGTAGTAGTTGAATTGTATATTAGCTACTAAGTATGAACTTAACGGGTAGGTACTACCCGAATTTAAACTTATAAAACGCTAATATGAAGAAAAAGCTTTTATAAATGAGTTCATATTATGCTACGAAATACTATTAACTACTCTTAATATTCTGTATGATTAACTTGTTCCATTTGACTATTTTGAAGGAAATGGCACTACTACTCGACACACCGTGAATATGAATGAAGAGGAATTCCGTACTTTTCTAGCTTCAAACATAGCCGCAGTACAGGCTGCGCTACATACCAACAATAACCTTGGATCTAGCAGTACAGGAAATCGTGTAGGATGCACCTACAAAGAATTCACTACCTGCAAACCTTTAGAATTTGATGGAACCGAAGGACCGATCGGATTGAAACGGTGGACCGAGAAGGTCGAATCGGTGTTTGCCATAAGTAAGTGTACTGAAGAGGACAAAGTGAAGTACGCTACGCATACCTTCACAGGTTCTGCGTTAACATGGTGGAATACCTATCTAGAGCAAGTGGGACAAGACGATGTGTACGCACTACCGTGGTCAGCATTCAAGCACTTGATGAACGAGAAGTACCGTCCCAGAACCGAGGTCAATAAGCTCAAGACAGAACTTAGAGGGTTACGAACCCAAGGATTTGATATTACCACGTACGAAAGACGATTCACAGAATTGTGCCTATTGTGTCCGGGAGCATTCGAAGATGAGGAAGAGAAGATCGACGCGTTTGTGAAAGGATTACCGGAAAGAATCCAAGAAGATATAAGTTCACACGAGCCCGCCTCCATACAACAGGCATGTAGAATGGCTCACAAACTAGTGAACCAGATTGAAGAAAGAATTAAAGAACAGACTGCTGAAGAGGCCAATGTGAAGCAAGTCAAAAGAAAGTGGGAGGAAAATGGTGATAAGAATCACCAATACAACAACAACAGCAATCGCAACAATTATCCCAACAATCGCAACATCAATCGCAACTACAACAAACGGCCCAACAACAACAACAACAACAACAACAGCAACTACAACAATCATCCCAACAACAATAATAACCGCAACAACAACAACAACAATCAGAAGCAGCTATGCCAAAGGTGTGAAAAGTATCACTCGGGGTTCTGCACCAAATTTTGCAACAAGTGTAAAAGAAATGGTCATAGCGCGGCGAAGTGTGAGGTCTACGGACCAGGGGTTAATAGAACGAAAGGAACAAATGGTGTCGGAACGAGTAATGGCGGAGGAAGTAGAGTCGGAGCAAGCTATGCCAATGTAGTTTGTTATAAATGTGGAAAACCGGGCCACATTATTAGAAATTGCCCGAACCAGGAGAACACGAATGGACAAGGCCGCGGAAGAGTTTTCAATATTAATGCGGCAGAGGCACATGAAGACCCGGAGCTTGTTACGGGTACGTTTCTTATTGACAATAAATCTGCTTACGTTTTATTTGATTCGGGTGCGAATAGAAGCTATATGAGTAGAGATTTTTGTGCTAAATTAAGTTGCCCATTGACGCCTTTGGATAGTAAATTTTTACTCGAATTAGCAAATGGTAAATTAATTTCAGCAGATAATATATGTCGGAATCGAGAAATTAAACTGGTTAGCGAAACATTTAAGATTGATTTAATACCAGTAGAGTTAGGGAGTTTTGATGTGATAATCGGTATGGACTGGTTGAAAGAAGTGAAAGCAGAGATCGTTTGTTACAAAAATGCAATTCGCATTATACGAGAAAAAGGAAAACCCTTAATGGTGTACGGAGAAAAGGGCAACACGAAGCTACATCTTATTAGTAATTTGAAGGCACAAAAACTAATAAGAAAAGGTTGCTATGCTGTTCTAGCACACGTCGAGAAAGTACAAACTGAAGAAAAGAGCATCAATGATGTTCCCATTGCAAAAGAATTTCCCGATGTATTTCCGAAAGAATTACCGGGATTACCCCCACATCGATCCGTTGAATTTCAAATAGAACTTGTACCAGGAGCTGCACCAATAGCTCGTGCTCCTTACAGACTCGCACCCAGCGAGATGAAAGAACTGCAAAGCCAATTACAAGAACTTTTAGAGCGTGGTTTCATTCGACCAAGCACATCACCGTGGGGAGCTCCTGTTTTGTTTGTCAAGAAGAAAGATGGTACATTCAGGTTGTGTATCGACTACCGAGAGTTGAACAAACTTACCATCAAAAACCGCTACCCACTACCGAGAATCGATGACTTATTTGATCAACTACAAGGCTCGTCTGTTTATTCAAAGATTGACTTACGTTCCGGGTATCATCAAATGCGGGTGAAAGAAGATGATATTCCAAAGACTGCTTTCAGAACACGTTATGGTCATTACGAGTTTATGGTCATGCCGTTTGGTTTAACTAATGCACCAGCTGTGTTCATGGACCTTATGAACCGAGTGTGTGGACCATACCTTGACAAGTTTGTCATTGTTTTCATTGATGACATACTTATTTACTCAAAGAATGACCAAGAACACGGTGAACATTTGAGAAAGTTGTTAGAAGTATTGAGGAAGGAAGAATTGTACGCTAAGTTTTCAAAGTGTGCATTTTGGTTGGAAGAAGTTCAATTCCTCGGTCACATAGTGAACAAAGAAGGTATTAAGGTGGATCCGGCAAAGATAGAAACTGTTGAAATGTGGGAAACCCCGAAAACTCCGAAACACATACGCCAGTTTTTAGGACTAGCTGGTTACTACAGAAGGTTCATCCAAGACTTTTCCAGAATAGCAAAACCCTTGACTGCATTAACGCATAAAGGGAAGAAATTTGAATGGAATGATGAACAAGAGAAAGCGTTTCAGTTATTGAAGAAAAAGCTAACTACGGCACCTATATTGTCATTGCCTGAAGGGAATGATGATTTTGTGATTTATTGTGACGCATCAAAGCAAGGTCTCGGTTGTGTATTAATGCAACGAACGAAGGTGATTGCTTATGTGTCTAGACAATTGAAGATTCACGAACAAAATTATACGACGCATGATTTGGAATTAGGCGCAGTTGTTTTTGCATTAAAGACTTGGAGGCACTACTTATATGGGGTCAAAATTATTATATATACCGACCACAAAAGTCTTCAACACATATTTAATCAGAAACAACTGAATATGAGGCAGCGTAGGTGGATTGAATTATTGAATGATTACGACTTTGAGATTCGTTACCACCCGGGGAAGGCAAATGTGGTAGCCGATGCCTTGAGCAGGAAGGACAGAGAACCCATTCTAGTAAAATCTATGAATATAATGATTCATAATAACATTACTACTCAAATAAAGGAGGCACAACAAGGAGTTTTAAAAGAGGGAAATTTAAAGGATGAAATACCCAAAGGATCGGAGAAGCATCTTAATATTCGAGAAGACGGAACCCGGTATAGGGCTGAAAGGATTTGGGTACCAAAATTTGGAGATATGAGAGAAATGGTACTTAGAGAAGCTCATAAAACCAGATACTCAATACATCCTGGAACGGGGAAGATGTACAAGGATCTCAAGAAACATTTTTGGTGGCCGGGTATGAAAGCCGATGTTGCTAAATATGTAGGAGAATGTTTGACGTGTTCTAAGGTCAAAGCTGAGCATCAGAAACCATCAGGTCTACTTCAACAACCCGAAATCCCGGAATGGAAATGGGAAAACATTACCATGGATTTCATCACTAAATTGCCAAGGACTGCAAGTGGTTTTGATACTATTTGGGTAATAGTTGATCGTCTCACCAAATCAGTACACTTCCTGCCAAAAAGAGAAGATGACAAGATGGAGAAGTTAGCACGACTGTATTTGAAGGAAGTCGTCTCCAGACATGGAATACCAATCTCTATTATCTCTGATAGGGATGGCAGATTTATTTCAAGATTCTGGCAGACATTACAGCAAGCATTAGAAACTCGTCTAGACATGAGTACTGCCTATCATCCACAAACTGATGGGCAGAGCGAAAGGATGATACAAACGCTTGAAGACATGCTACGAGCATGTGTTATTGATTTCAGAAACAGTTGGGATCGACATCTACCGTTAGCAGAATTTTCCTACAACAACAGCTACCATTCAAGCATTGAGATGGCGCCGTTTGAAGCACTTTATGGTAGAAAGTGCAGGTCTCCGATTTGTTGGAGTGAAGTGGGGGATAGACAGATTACGGGTCCGGAGATTATACAAGAAACTACCGAGAAGATCATCCAAATTCAACAACGGTTGAAAACCGCCCAAAGTCGACAAAAGAGCTACGCTGACATTAAAAGAAAAGATATAGAATTTGAAATTGGAGAGATGGTCATGCTTAAAGTTGCACCTTGGAAACGCGTTGTTCGATTTGGTAAACGAGGGAAATTAAATCCAAGGTATATTGGACCATTCAAGATTATTGATCGTGTCGGACCAGTAGCTTACCGACTTGAGTTACCTCAACAACTCGCGGCTGTACATAACACTTTCCACGTCTCGAATTTGAAGAAATGTTTTGCTAAAGAAGATCTCACTATTCCGTTAGATGAAATCCAAATCAACGAAAAACTTCAATTCATCGAAGAACCCGTCGAAATAATGGATCGTGAGGTTAAAAGACTTAAGCAAAACAAGATACCAATTGTTAAGGTTCGATGGAATGCTCGTAGAGGACCCGAGTTCACCTGGGAGCGTGAAGATCAGATGAAAAAGAAATACCCGCATCTATTTCCAGAAGATTCGTCAACACCTTCAACAGCTTAAAATTTCGGGACGAAATTTATTTAACGGGTAGGTACTGTAGTGACCCGAACTTTTCCATGTTTATATATATTAATTGAGATTGATATTTACATGATAAAATGTTTCCAACATGTTAAGCAATCAAACTTATTAAGACTTGATTAATTGAAATAGGTTTCATGTAGACAATTGACCACCCAAGTTGACCGGTGATTCACGAACGTTAAAACTTGTAAAAACTATATGATGACATATATATGGTTATATATATAGTTAACATGATATTATGATAAGTAAACATATCATTAAGTATATTAACAATGAACTACATATGTAAAAACAAGACTACTAACTTAATGATTTTGAAACGAGACATATATGTAACGATTATCGTTGTAACGACATTTAATGTATATATATCATATTAAGAGATATTCGTACATCATAATATCATGATAATATAATAATTTAAAATCTCTTTTGATATTATAAACATTTGGTTAACAACATTTAACAAGATCGTTAACCTAAAGGTTTCAAAACAACATTTACATGTAACGACTAACGATGACTTAACGACTCAGTTAAAATGTATATACATGTAGTGTTTTAATATGTATTCATACACTTTTTAAAGACTTCAAGACACTTATCAAAATACTTCTACTTAATAAAAATGCTTACAATTACATCCTCGTTCAGTTTCATCAACAATTCTACTCGTATGCACCCGTATTCGTACTCGTACAATACACAGCTTTTAGATGTATGTACTATTGGTATATACACTCCAATGATCAGCTCTTAGCAGCCCATGTGAGTCACCTAACACATGTGGGAACCATCATTTGGCAACTAGCATGAAATATCTCATAAAATTACAAAAATATGAGTAATCATTCATGACTTATTTACATGAAAACAAAATTACATATCCTTTATATCTAATCCATACACCAACGACCAAAAACACATACAAACACTTTCATTCTTCAATTTTCTTCATCTAATTGATCTCTCTCAAGTTCTATCTTCAAGTTCTAAGTGTTCTTCATAAATTCCAAAAGTTCTAGTTTCATAAATTCAAGAATACTTTCAAGTTTGCTAGCTCACTTCCAATCTTGTAAGGTGATCATCCAACCTCAAGAAATCTTTGTTTCTTACAGTAGGTTATCATTCTAATACAAGGTAATAATCATATTCAAACTTTGGTTCAATTTCTATAACTATAACAATCTTATTTCAAGTGATGATCTTACTTGAACTTGTTTTCGTGTCATGATTTTGCTTCAAGAACTTCGAGCCATCCAAGGATCCATTGAAGCTAGATCCATTTTTCTCTTTTCCAGTAGGTTTATCCAAGGAACTTAAGGTAGTAATGATGTTCATAACATCATTCGATTCATACATATAAAGCTATCTTATTCGAAGGTTTAAACTTGTAATCACTAGAACATAGTTTAGTTAATTCTAAACTTGTTCGCAAACAAAAGTTAATCCTTCTAACTTGACTTTTAAAATCAACTAAACACATGTTCTATATCTATATGATATGCTAACTTAATGATTTAAAACCTGGAAACACGAAAAACACCGTAAAACCGGATTTACGCCGTCGTAGTAACACCGCGGGCTGTTTTGGGTTAGTTAATTAAAAACTATGATAAACTTTGATTTAAAAGTTGTTATTCTGAGAAAATGATTTTTATTATGAACATGAAACTATATCCAAAAATTATGGTTAAACTCAAAGTGGAAGTATGATTTCTAAAATGGTCATCTAGACGTCGTTCTTTCGACTGAAATGACTACCTTTACAAAAACGACTTGTAACTTACTTTTCCGACTATAAACCTATACTTTTATGTTTAGATTCATAAAATAGAGTTCAATATGAAACCATAGCAATTTGATTCACTCAAAACGGATTTAAAATGAAGAAGTTATGGGTAAAACAAGATTGGATAATTTTTCTCATTTTAGCTACGTGAAAATTGGTAACAAATCTATTCCAACCATAACTTAATCAACTTGTATTGTATATTATGTAATCTTGAGATACCATAGACACGTATACAATGTTTCGACCTATCATGTCGACACATCTATATATATTTCGGAACAACCATAGACACTCTATATGTGAATGTTGGAGTTAGCTATACAGGGTTGAGGTTGATTCCAAAATATATATAGTTTGAGTTGTGATCAATACTGAGATACGTATACACTGGGTCGTGGATTGGTTCAAGATAATATGTATCGATTTATTTCTGTACATCTAATTGTGGACAACTAGTTGTAGGTTACTAACGAGGACAGCTGACTTAATAAACTTAAAACATCAAAATATATTAAAAGTGTTGTAAATATATTTTGAACATACTTTGATATATATGTATACATTGTTATAGGTTCGTGAATCAACCAGTGGCCAAGTCTTACTTCCCAACGAAGTAAAAATCTGTGAAAGTGAGTTATAGTCCCACTTTTAAAATCTAATATTTTTGGGATGAGAATACATGCAGGTTTTATAAATGATTTACAAAATATACACAAGTACGTGAAACTACATTCTATGGTTGAATTATCGAAATCGAATATGCCCCTTTTTATTAAGTCTGGTAATCTAAGAATTAGGGAACAGACACCCTAATTGACGCGAATCCTAAAGATAGATCTATCGGGCCTAACAAGCCCCATCCAAAGTGCCGGATGCTTTAGTACTTCGAAATTTATATCATATCCGAAGGGTGTTCCAGAATGATGGGGATATTCTTATATATGCATCTTGTTAATGTCGGTTACCAGGTGTTCACCATATGAATAATATTTATCTCTATGTATGAGATGTGTATTGAAATATGAAATCTTGTGGTCTATTATTATGATTTGATATATATAGGTTAAACCTATAACTCACCAACATTTTTGTTGACGTTTTAAGCATGTTTATTCTCAGGTGATTATTAAGAGCTTTCGCTGTCGCATACTTAAATAAGGACGAGATTTGGAGTCCATGCTTGTATGATATTGTGTAAAAACTGCATTCAAGAAACTTATTTTGTTGTAACATATTTGTATTGTAAACCATTATGTAATGGTCGTGTGTAAACAGGATATTTTAGATTATCATTATTTGATAATCTACGTAAAGCTTTTTAAAACCTTTATCTATGAAATAAAGGTTATGGTTTGTTTTAAAAATGAATGCAGTCTTTGAAAAACGTCTCATATAGAGGTCAAAACCTCGCAACGAAATCAATTAATATGGAACGTTTTTAATCAATAAGAACGGGACATTTCACATAACACTTTCCACGTCTCGAATTTGAAGAAATGTTTTGCTAAAGAAGATCTCACTATTCCGTTAGATGAAATCCAAATCAACGAAAAACTCCAATTCATCGAAGAACCCGTCGAAATAATGGATCGTGAGGTTAAAAGACTTAAGCAAAACAAGATACCAATTGTTAAGGTTCGATGGAATGCTCGTAGAGGACCCGAGTTCACCTGGGAGCGTGAAGATCAGATGAAGAAGAAATACCCGCATCTATTTCCAGAAGATTCGTCAACACCTTCAACAGCTTAAAATTTCGGGACGAAATTTATTTAACGGGTAGGTACTGTAGTGACCCGAACTTTTCCATGTTTATATATATTAATTGAGATTGATATTTACATGATTAAATGTTTCCAACATGTTAAGCAATCAAACTTGTTAAGACTTGATTAATTGAAATATGTTTCATATAGACAATTGACCACCCAAGTTGACCGGCGATTCACGAACGTTAAAACTTGTAAAAACGACATGACGATATATATATGGATATACATATGGTTAACATGAGATTATGATAAGTAAGTATCTCCATAAGTATATTAACAATGAGTTATATACATATAAACAAGACTACTAACTTAAGGATTTCGAAACGAGACATATATGTAACGATTATCGTTGTAACGACATTTAAATGTATATATATCATATTAAGATATATTAATATATCATAATATCATGATAATATAATAATTTAACATCTCATTAGATATAATAAACAATGGGTTAACAACATTAATTGAGATCGTTAACTTAAAGGTTTCAAAACAACACTTACATGTAACGACTAACGATGACTTAACGACTCAGTTAAAATGTATATACATGTAGTGTATTTAGATGTATTAAAATACTTTTGGAAGACTTCAAGACATATATCAAAACACTCATACTTAACGAAAATGGTTACAGTTACTTTTCCATTCTTTTCTTTCATCAAGAATTCTAGTCGTATTCTTACCCGTATTATACACAGCTTCAAAACGTACTTACTATGAGTATATACCAATAGGAACTAGCATGGGATTCCACTCTTGATTATGTCATGTATGACTAATCAATTTTAACTTCTACCATGAGCTAGTCAACTAACTAGAACTCCTTTTAACCCCACTCACCAATTACCACTCATCATTCACTCCATTTCACTTCCAATTCTCTTTCTAATTCTCTCTCAACACACACACACACTATTATGAACGTATCTTTCCATTAGTTAATCATCATCTTCATCAAAAATAACTTCAAAAATCAAGCTATAATCATCATAGGAAGAACACTTCAAGAACACTTCAAAAATCCCTTCAAGTTTACTAATTTACTTCCAAGCTTTCTAATCCATTCCAAGTAATCATCTAAGATCAAGAAACCTTTGTTATATACAGTAGGTTATCTTTCTTATTCAAGGTAATATTCATATTCAAACTTTGATTCAATTTCTATAACTATAAACTATCTTAATTAGAGTAAAAATCTTACTTGAACTTGTTTTTGTGTCATGATCCTACTTCAAGAACTTTCAAGCCATCCAAGATCCTTTGAAGCTAGATCATTTCTTGTCACTTCCAGTAGGTTTACCTACTAAACTTTAGGTAGTAATGATGTTCATAACATCATTCGATTCATATATATAAAACTATCTTATTCGAAGGTTTAAACTCGTAATCACTAGAACATAGTTTAGTTAATTCTAAACTTGTTCGCAAACAAAAGTTAATCCTTCTAACTTGACTTTTAAAATTAACTAAACACATGTTCTATATCTATATGATATGCTAACTTAATGATTTAAAACCTGGAAACACGAAAAACACCGTAAAACCGGATTTACGCCGTCGTAGTAACACCGCGGGCTGTTTTGGGTTAGTTAATTAAAAACTATGATAAACCTTGATTTAAAAGTTGTTATTCTGAGAAAATGATTTTTATTATGAACATGAAACTATATCCAAAAATTATGGTTAAACTCAAAGTGGAAGTATGTTTTCTAAAATGGTCATCTAGACGTCGTTCTTTCGACTGAAATGACTACCTTTACAAAAACGACTTGTAACTTATTTTTCCGACTATAAACCTATACTTTTTCTGTTTAGATTCATAAAATAGAGTTCAATATGAAACCATAGCAATTTTATTCACTCAAAACGGATTTAAAATGAAGAAGTTATGGGTAAAACAAGATTGGATAATTTTTCTCATTTTAGCTACGTGAAAATTGGTAACAAATCTATTCCAACCATAACTTAATCAACTTGTATTTTATATTATGTAATCTTGAGATACCATAGACACGTATACAATGTTTCAACCTATCATGTCGACACATCTATATATATTTCGGAACAACCATAGACACTCTATATGTGAATATTGGAGTTAGCTATACAGGGTTGAGGTTGATTCCAAAATATGTATAGTTTGAGTTGTGATCAATACTGAGATACGTATACACTGGGTCGTGGATTGATTCAAGATAATATTTATCGATTTATTTCTGTATATCTAACTGTGGATAACTAGTTGTAGGTTACTAACGAGGACAGCTGACTTAATAAACTTAAAACATCAAAATATATTAAAAGTGTTGTAAATATATTTTGAACATACTTTGATATATATGTATATATTGTTATAGGTTCGTGAATCAACCAGTGGCCAAGTCTTACTTCCCGACGAAGTAAAAATCTGTGAAAGTGAGTTATAGTCCCACTTTTAAAATCTAATATTTTTGGGATGAGAATACATGCAGGTTTTATAAATGATTTACAAAATAGACACAAGTACGTGAAACTACATTCAATGGTTGAATTATCGAAATCGAATATGCCCCTTTTTATTAAGTCTGGTAATCTAAGAATTAGGGAACAGACACCCTAATTGACGCGAATCCTAAAGATAGATCTATTGGGCCTAACAAACCCCATCCAAAGTACCGGATGCTTTAGTACTTCGAAATTTATATCATATCCGAAGGGTGTCCCGGAATGATGGGGATATTCTTATATATATGCATCTTGTTAATGTCGGTTACCAGGTGTTCACCATATGAATGATTTTTATCTCTATGTATGGGCTGTGTATTGAAATATGAAATCTTGTGGTCTATTGTTACGATTTGATATATATAGGTTAAACCTATAATTCACCAACATTTTTTGTTGACGTTTAAAGCATGTTTATTCTCAGGTGAATACTAAGAGCTTCCGCTGTTGCATACTAAAATAAGGACAAGATTTGGAGTCCATGTTTGTATGATATTGTGTAAAAACTGCATTCAAGAAACTGATTTCGATGTAACATATTTGTATTGTAAACCATTATGTAATGGTCGTGTGTAAACAGGATATTTTAGATTATCATTATTTGATAATCTACGTAAAGCTTTTTAAACCTTTATTTATGAAATAAAGGTTATGGTTTGTTTTAAAAATGAATGCAGTCTTTGAAAAACGTCTCATATAGAGGTCAAAACCTCGCAACGAAATTAATTAATATGGAACGTTTTTAATCAATAAGAACGGGACATTTCAGTAATTTCCGACAAAAAAATGATAAGCAAAACTTTTGACATGCAGACACAGTCGAAGTCCAGACTTACTAATGCATCTTAACAACTATCAGTTAGACACACTAATGCAAGACCTGGTTCACTAGGACCAACGCTCTGATAACAACTATGACGATCGCTCCAAATCCATATGGACGAACACGTTATTCATTGATTCCATTGTGAGGTATTTGACCTCTATATGATACGTGTTGTAAACATTGCATTCTTTTGAAAAGGCATACCATAAATGAATATTTAATTCCAAGGTTTTCGATATCTGATGATTTCTACATATAGACAATCACCGTAAATAATAGTTTACAATAATACTTCCGTTGACAATGCAGTCAAAATAGATACATGATGATGGTTTTGTGAATGCAACGTTTTCTTGAATAAAGCATGCAAGACTCCATGCACATAGCTTGTATAACATGTAAGCAAACAGCGGAAGACTTCTAGGGAACCTGAGAATAAACATGCTAACAAGTGTCAACACAAAGGTTGGTGAGTTCATAGTTTTAGTGTTTCGCATAATCTGTATATAAAAGTGGATCACAAGATTTCAGTTGTTTCATCCAGAAACGTTTATCAACAGATTATATAAAAGTGGATCACAGGATTTCAGTTGTTTCATCCAGAAACGTTTATCAATAGATTCTACATAACAGAGCACCCTGGTAACTAAACTTTAACGTTATAATGATAAATACCCCATTCGTTTTAATACACGCAAACCAACGTGTCCTAAACTCAAATAACACACGTCCGTTAAAAGGCTAGCGCTCTAGCTCAGACGGGGATGTCAAGCCCTATGGATCCATATACTGTTATTCGCGCCCACCAGTCCATATCCTATGTACTGGCAGCTACTAGTTACCAAAGCTAAGGGATTTTCGGTTCAAACTCAGTGTAGAATTTAGTATGTACTTGTATCCATTGCGTTTAAAATAAATTGCATGTATTCTCAGCCCAAAAATATAGATTGCAAAAGCAATTAAAAGGGGAGCAATGAAACTCACCTTAGCAGCACATAAAGTTGTTCATCGTAATGTGACCGAAATTCAGAATATCAAATAATCGTAGATCTCGACCTAGAGAACATATATTGGTCAATAAATGTCTATCAAGCTAGATCAGGTCATAGCGTATTACAATCCTAATGCTCGAGATCGACATACAAAAGTTTATCAAAAGTCATTTCAAAAAGTCATTTTTGACAATAGTTCAACAGAACGAGACGTACCTTGTATAAGGATTCATTTACTCGGTTGGTAATATTCAAAAATCCATTTTATCAATCTCGTAAACAAGTTGTTTAAATCTTAATTGCAGATTCAAAAGCAATTTCAATTAACGTCAGTCATAATTCAGTTGATCATATCTTTAAATCCGTTCATCGAAACTATTCGGTGTCTAAATGAAAAGTTACTGATTTTTCGCCAGCTTTCCAAAAACATGTATATCATATACCTTTTACTAGTAATATATGTATTTAATTCTTGATTCATTTTAAACTATTTAACGACGAAATTTAGCATACTAACATGTATAAATATATATACTCGAGCACTAGACATGTATACACTATTAATTTATAAAAGATAAAATATAAATGCTTACGTATCAATATTGTGATTCAATATTTCAGAAAAGTACGTAGATGCAACAGAGATGATAAACATTAGGTTTGACTTGCGAACAATACCCATGAACATTACCCATAACCTCCATAGCTATAACTCATATTTTCCTTAGCTTTAATCCGTTTGAAAACCCATTTTGAAAGTGACACGTTCATAACCTCGTCGTAGTATTTTATGTATAATACTAATAATAACGATATCTAAAAATAAATATAATAATAAGATTAATAATAATAATATTAATCTTAATAATAATAATAATAATAATAATAATAATAATAATAATAATAATAATAATAATAATAATAAATAATAAATAATAAATCTTATACGGAGTAATATAGATAAATATGTGTGTGTGAGAATTAAGCCAGAACTCGATCAATTTATAGAACCTTTTCTGAAAAAGTACCCCATGCGATCGCATGGGATTTGTGCTTCAAGGCCATGCGATCGCATGGCCCTCTGATCCAGCTCACATTCTTTTAACTTCTAGTTCGTCGACATATTTAAATATTAATATATAATATATATAATTTATATTAATTAATTATATATTATATTATATTCTCGTGCATAGTTGACTTGAAATTTTCGTTCTGATGTCTCGTACGTTGTCACTCGACTTATGCCCCGGTTTCGGTTTCTCGAACACATTTTCGTATGCATAGAAAACTATCACTTTACGTTTCGTGACTCGTACCTTTGTCAAAATATAGTCTTAAATTATCAACAAACTATACCACTCAAAGTATATCTTAGTCTTTCGAGTGTTTTGGTCATTTACTTCTATAAATCATTGTCTCGTTATTTATTAATATAATAGTATTTATCAAACATTTCATAACCAAGTTATATCTATTTTCAATATTTATAAACACGTCTTAAAATACATATCGCAATTTATTCATATATCTAATTCTAACAGTTAATATTCCTTATTATTATATGTGTCCAAATTACGTTATTTAAACAAACACTTTACCATTTATTCCGAATACCGTTAAACATGAATGATTTCCCAAATCAACGTGGACCTCACAACAGAAACTCGTAATAATATTATAATTCTTAAGGGACTTAATAAATATCTTTTAATTCAATCGTTTGGCATAATCTTTTAATTCCGTAGTGATAGGTCAGATCATGTTGAGATTGAGAGAAATGATAAGATAAAGAGAGATTCGGTATGTAAGCATGAGACTCGGTATTAGAGAGAATCGGTACAATTACATTCCACAGCTTCTAGAACTCAGTTACAATGCAATGGCTATCTAATTAGGACTACTTAGGTTCCTTATATAGCCCTCTTCTAAGGAACCTTCAATTAAGCTTATTTCACATTAACACTATACAACTTCGGGGTCCTAACAATCTCCCCCTTAGTGTTAAGTGTGAACTTTACAACATAATCCTATTTAAAACATCTAAAGGAACTTTGTTCCTCTGAAGTGAACTTTGGATTTGAATCCCTTGAGATTCTCATATCTTCGTATGTTCACTCTTGTTTTGAGATGACTTTTTAATCTTGTGAGAATGTATTTGACAATCTCAATATCTTCAGTTGAATAGCAGTTATTGATCAATCTCCATCTCATGTACTTGAAAGCATACATCAACGTTCCGTCTAAGTATCTTCTGAAATCTGAGACTCTGATGAAGATCTTTGTATAGTGAGAATTGACAAATACAAATCCATATGGACAGTCGCTCACTTCAAGTAAGGACATGTATCTTAACTCTTCAATCACTTGATTTGGTGGTTTGATTCCGAGCTTTTTGTGTCCAGATTCCAATCCCAACTGAAAATCATGAACTGACATCCATCTCATCGAATCAAGAATAAACCTGTAGACTGCCTTCATTGCAGTAGCATGATAAATTGTTGCAGATTCATTCAAGTTAATCAGATAGTTGTAAATGAAAATAATGTCATCCATATTCAGTTTATCAAAATCCGCTTCTGAGAATTGGTAATCCTCATCATCCATTCTTGTAACTTGAAACAATGGCATCTTCACTCCATCCTTATTAATCATCAAAATCTTATTTATGCTTTTAATCTCTGAACTCCGCTGAATTTGAAGTTTCTCTTCATTCTTCAATTTGAATTTGTCACGAACACTCAGATAAGCTTTGAGATATTCTGGTTTCTTATGAAATTTCCATGCACCCAGAACACTCATTGATGCAGAAAGGACGAGATCAGAATCACCATAAATTCTATATGCTTGTTGTTCAATGAATGGTGAACGAAGAATATCTTTCTCTTCATCCTCACTCAGTTAGTAATTAGCATCACGTTCAAGAACAATCTCTGTAATTTGAAAAGGAACATTCAAATCGGGAGGAGTCGTGGTATCTTCTTTTCCATTAGAGAAAATCTCCTTTTCGAAGTGTATTCCAAATTCTTCAGTTGGAGATGTCAAATTAATAAATTGATGATCATTGAATTCATTAGCGACACTTGATGACCCCTTCAAAATATCTTCAATATTGTCAAAGTTTTGATTGTCCTCTTGAGTTAACTTTTTCTCTGATTGATCAACTAAATCCATAGTCATTAACATTCCTGAATTACCCTCTCTCTGACTTTCCGATTCATCTAGAAAACTTTCACACTGAATTTCTTCAATTTCATCACTGGAATCAGATATATCAACAACATCTTTATCCTTCTGTTGACTAGATGTACCAGCTTCATAAGTTGATCTTTGAAAAACACTGGACCGATAACCACCTTGTCTATTCTCCCCCTCATGAAGATTGTCGGGATCGAAATCATCATGATCAGGCATGTGAATTGGTCCAGGTGACTTGCATGGAGATAAAGGATACACTATCCTTGCTTGCTCAAGATAAATCATCATAGTTTCGCGAACTTCATCAAGATCAGTTCGTTTAGCAAACTCAGCAAGATAGAGCTCCTCCACCTCATTGTCAGAGAGATACTGTAATCCATATCTATTTGAACTTTGAGAAGGTGACCTAGTTGGTGAAACAACAGCGTAACCATGAACAAAAGCAGCATCAGCAGCAACTGTTGAAGGCGATGTTGGTGGAAGTGTTTGAGTTGCCGTGAGGGCAGGTAAGGATGATTGTGCGGTATTATTCTTATATGTAGGGCTATACATACTACTAGTCAGATTCGTGATATCCCCTTCTGATGGAGGTTGGGTAACAACCGGAGTTGTCACCAGCGAAGTTTCTTTCGAAGCATCTGCCTCCATGACTTTGGTCTCATGGGACTCTGACAAAGTAGCAAGACTACCCGTCGGTTTAGTTCTCGCAGAGATATTGCTATCCCCGACTCCTGAAATCATTGATATACCATGAGGTGGCACATCTCTTTTAGTTAAAGACTCTTCCTCCAGACCCTGAGATTCAGAATCTGGAAGAGAAGTGGTTTGAACCAATGGATCACTTTCATGAACCTAGGGAACAGTCTGCTGGAAGTCTGATAAATATCCCGAAGGATTGTCATGTTGACTCATTTCCATGGGACGCGGCAGATCTTCCTCATCAAGATAAGCCGGACCTCGAGACCATGTTGTACGTTGAGGTACAGGAGGATTTCCAGCCGATACGCAGGGTGCCTTTTCAAGATTTTTCGGCTCCCCTTCGGCCGTTCTAGACTTTAATGATTGAGTTTCCTCAATCGATTGAGTCAACACAGACTTTACTGCAGAGGAAGACTTTACTTCCTTAGATGACGAAGCACCTTGCTTTGTAAGATTTATTATTAAGTCCTGTTTAGATTGGATGGGCTTAGTGGTCTTTTTACCATCCGTGCATTTAGATCTCTTGCCTACCAAAGCTTGCGCTTCATTTAGCATAGGGCTTACTGTTATTCTTGGATGTGATACGGAGATAGGTGAGGGTGACCTAATTGGCTCTTGGTCTTGGTCCGTATCACCAATGGTTGGAGTAACTGTTTGGCGGATGATGGGTGTCGAAGTCCTAGATCTAGTTACTCGTTGGGTTGGCGGAGTGAGAAATAATCTCATCAGGCATGTATCGAGTTCTCTTAGGAGAATGTTCAGGAGATGATTCAGATGCTATTGCTGAAGTGTCACTACTTACTTTGGGTGTTGTGGAAAGGGTTGGTTCAATCCTAGTTGGACTAGGTTCCCTGATCCTCACGGGTTGAGCTTGGTGTGCTACCCTAGATCGTTTGAGGTTCACCTTAAGTGGAGGATTAGCTAGCCCGGGTGGTTGAACTACAGGTTCCTCTACAACCTCTGGGGCTGGAACTACGGCAGGTTCAACTTGTTCTTGTTGTACCGGGTTCGGAAGAGGTATTCCTACAGCCTGAAAATAAGAACGCATACGAGCGTCTTGGGGTTCAGCTAGCCTCACTAGCCAATTTGGAATTGGCACAGTGAATTGATTATCAGACACCATAGGGGTGTTCATCTTCAGCTCTCCAAACCTTTTCATCTGTAATCCATGTGTTCCTGGTACAAATATATTTGCATTTCTGCAAGCATTTATAGCATCATGGATAAAGATACAGAAAAACCTTTCGCAAGAGATGTATGAACCCCTTGGCTTATCAACTTGAGCTTGAACCAGATCCCATAAAAGCTCAGCATAGTCAGGAGCCTCTACTCTTATGAAAGAGTAGAATATTTTCAGCATTGGCACAGTCAAGCTATCAGATCCACTCCTTGTCATCAGCAAGCATCTGTTGATGATTGAGAAGATCACATACCACCTTGAGTGTAGATATTTCTTCTGAAACTTAGCTGGTGGAACGTTGGTAGCTTCAACATAACCAAGATCAAATACAGAAGTCATCATTTGCTGAGTAGCAGGAAAAGCAGGAGCATTCTGTACAAGAGGAAGTCTGAAGACCCTCCTGAAATCAGCTTGAGTGAAACTCCTCCTCCCTTGAACTCCTCTTAGTTGAAATTCAAAACGAGCTTGTGTTCCCTCTGGATTTTCAGTATTAGGTTGTGTAGCTTCCACAAACCTAATTGTTCTGTTAAGTAACTCCAGATCTGTTACAGCTACACTGGCAGTAGTATTAAGAGCAGGCCACAGTGTGTGCCTCTCTAGAATTGCTGTCCAGTAGTTGCAGGGTATACTGGTTTCAGAGTTGATGAAGTGATTGTTCGCCATTTAGCTGTATAAATAAGAAATAGAAGACCAAAAGATATTTAACAAAAAGCATATATCTCTATTCTTATTTGCCTTTGAAATCCTTTTTATATTTTTAAATTTTAAGATTTTTATGATTTTTCAAAAATATAAAAGTCTTTTATTCTCAAATATGAACAAATAATTGACAACCATGACATTCGTATGATATTCATCTTAGTACAAAATCATCATGCAAAGTCAATTATATAACACAAGGACTCAGAACAACACTTAGTCAATTTTTAAACACATTTCAAGCAGATTCGGTAGTTATGAAAACTTTAGATTCTGTAACCAAATAAGCTTGAGTTTTCATATCAGAAAGATATAGAATAAACATGTTAAGTGTTTGAAGATAAAAATCAGAAAATTTCAAGGTACCAAATTTCAGACTCGGTATCAAGAAAGAAAACCAGATTTGGTATCTTCAACAATTAATAGAAAGTCACTCAAACATGCATATTCTATCACATATCAAGTAATATCACAACCATGATCAATTAACCATTCAATTACAAGTATATTAACATGTTAGTTGTATGAACAAACTCGGTATCAGAATAAGAACACATTCGGTAGATATAGAATTCATCAAATAAGCAATTAAATATGTAATCAGACTCGGTCAAATGATAGATCAGTCAATTTAACTCAGATTAGACAAGATTTCATGTTGATTTTCCAAATCAATTGAGTTTAATCAAAGATTAATTGAAATCGACTCAGACTCGGTATAATCAACAAGATTTCAAAAATTAAAAGTCATAATCCAGTTATTTTGATCTTTTCTGGTTGATAAAAACTTAATTATCTCAGATCTACAATTATATATCTTAAACATTGATTAAAATGAACAATTACCAAGAATTTGAAGAAACAGAATGACGGACTCGGTAGAATTAGGCAGATTCGGTATAATCAACAGACTCGGTTGGTAATTAATAACAGTAAGAGAGTAATGTTTGACTTTGACTCTCCTTTTATAGATACCGAAAGTAAAATACCGAATGGGACTAATATACCGAATACAGTCCAATTTTTCAAAACTTTAACAATTTAACTCCAAATTTTGACAAATTGATTTTTCCTCTTGAAATCCATTTCAATCTTTTCATGAAAAACAATTCTGAGACAATTTCTGAAAACTTTGAACTTACCGAATCTGTACTGTTGGTTGTCAGACTCGGTAAAATGTTAAAAATAGCATTTATTCAGTACAATTTAAATATTTTTGGATTTTATCTTTTTCAATTTTTATGAATTTTTCAAAATAAGATTTGTACTTAAAAGAACTTTGAATTTTATACAAAGTACAAATCTTCAGTGATACCAATTGTTGACACGGGTTGCATACTGAGATGTATACAAGCCATAGTGAATTATTTCAGATAAAAACAAAGAAATTTTGAATTCACTTTTGAAAAACAATATTTTTGAATTATTTTCTCATTTTCTCTCTTTTTCTCCCCCTCAAAATGTGATATACAAGAAAGTAAATCAGCATTTTGATTATATTCCCAAGAAAATGAATTAACTCCCCCTTGAAATAGGATATCAATGAGTTACCTCCCCCTTGCGTAACCATTGAACAAATATATCTAGGAAGTTATCATTAATCTAAAGGCAGTCCCTTAAAGAAAAATTATCTAAAGCACTGAAACTTAGTTGCTCCCCCTAGAAAGTATCTACTCCCCCTAAACACAAGATCCCAAAAATAAGTTCCAACAGATCTAAGGAATATCAAGCACTATACTCTACCATGCCAATCTCTTTGATCAAGAAATTTAGCCTAAGTTCATCTAAAGGTTTAGTGAACATGTCAGCTAATTGCACTTTAGTAGGCACAAAGTATAACTCTATATCCCCTTTCTCTACATGGTCCTTAATGAAATGATAACGAATATCTATGTGTTTAGTTTTAGAATGCTGAACCGGGTTGCTTGTTATTGCAATAGCACTTTGTGAATCACAATATATCGGGGTCTTAGAAATCTTAAAGCCATAGTCCAAGAGTTGAGTTTGCATCCACAAAACTTGTGAACAACAGTGAGCAGCAGCAATGTACTCAGACTCAGCTGTTGATAAAGACACACAGTTCTGCTTTTTGGATGACCAACCAACTAGTCTATTCCCCAACATCTGAATTGATCCAGATGTGCTCTTTCTATCAACATGGCAACCACCATGATCCGCATCAGTATAAGCAATGAGATTGAAATCGGATCCATGAGGATACCAGATCCCAAGGTTAGGTGTACCTTTAAGGTATTGAAAAATCCTAACAACCGCTTTGGAGTGAGATTTCTTAGGGTTGGACTGAAAGCGGGCACAGACAGTTACGGCAAGTGTAATGTCTGGTCGACTCGCAGTCAGATACATTAAAGAACCAACCATGCTTCGATAAAGCGTAATATCAAAGGGTTCCCCATTAGTATCAGCATCCAGTAAAGTCCTCATTGGGGTTGTCATTGGTTTTAAAGCAGTCATTTTAAAACATTTTAGCATATCATTGATATACTTTGTTTGACTGATAAAAATCCCATTTGGTAATTGTTTTACTTGTAACCCCAAGAAGAAAGTTAACTGGTCAAGCATGCTCATTTCGAATTTGCTGGCCATAAGGTCACCAAATTCTTTGCATAAGGCCGGGGACGTGGAACCAAAAATAATATCATCAACGTAAATTTGAACCAAGAGAATGTGACCGTGGTTTTTACGGATGAATAGCATTGTATCAATCGTTCCACGAGAGAAGCCATTATCCAGCAAATACTTTGTTAAGGTCTCGTACCATGTACGCGGTGCTTGCTTCAGACTGTATAAAGCTTTCTCCAAGTAGTAAATGTGGTTTGGATGAATGGGATCGACAAAGCCTTCTGGTTGATCAACATAGACTTCCTCTTGAAGATAACCATTCAAAAAAGCAGTTTTGACATCCATTTGAAACACCGTGAACTTCATATGAGAAGCAAATGCAAGGAAAAGACGAATTGCCTCAATCCTAGCAACCGGAGCAAACGTTTCGTCATAATCAATGCCCTCTTGTTGTCGATATCCTTTGGCCACAATACGTGCCTTATTTCGAACCACAATTCCATCAGAATCTTTCTTGTTCTTGAAAATCCACTTAACCCCTATTGATCGTTGACCCGTTGGTCTTGGAACTAATCGCCATACTTTCAATCGTTTAAATTGATTGATCTCATCTTGCATTGCAACTACCCAGTATGGATCTAGTAAAGCTTGAGCAACCGTTGTTGGTTCAATCTTACTAAGAAAGGCTGTGAATAGACACATATTCTGAGTAGCCCTTCGAGTTGAAACTGGAGCAGATGCGTCACCAATAATAAGATCTATTGAATGACTTTTATTCCATCGGGTGTGTGGAAGAGATTGTACATCAATTATATCCATCGGAACATCAACCGTTGTTGACATTGAGCCTTGATCTGCTTGATCTGATGTAACAGTATCTAATGGATTCAATAGAGTATCTGGAGAAACAGCTGGAGTTGTATCAAATGATGAATCTTGATCTTGTTCAAGATTATCAATAACAGGAGGTTGGAGGGAGGATGAAGAAGCAACAGGTGAATCAGTTGGTGTTGAATCTTCATCAAAAAGACTTTGAAGAGTCTCCACAGTAGTTGACTGTGATGGTGTAACCGGTACGGTTTGAACATTTGAATCCCGTTGAGGAGTATAAAGACTATCAAACAAGATATCCAGTTCCTCTGATGTAACCGTAGGAACACCCTTCTTCGAGAAAATTGAGTTTTGCGCGAAAGAAGTAGTAGCCAGGTTAGGATCGGGTTTTGAACTGAGTTGTTCAAAAGCCATTCCCGAAAATTCATCGAACTTGACGTTAATGCTCTCTTTAATCATCTTTGTCCACTTATGATAAACACGATAAGCAACTTTGTTCGAGGAATAACCAAGAAATATGGCCTGATCGCCATGAGGATCAAACTTTCCGGGGCTGTCAAAATCGTTAAGCACATAGCATATACAACCAAAAATACAGAAATATTTGACATTCGGGCGTCTACCATATAATAACTCATATGGAGTTTTATCAAAACGTTTATTTACAATACAACAATTTTGGGTATAGCATGCAGTTGAAATGGCCTCCCCCCACATTTTTGGAGGTAATTTGGAGTATGCAAGCATCGTTCGTGCTGCTTCGCACAACGTACGATTACGTCGTTCGACTACTCCATTTTGTTGGGGGGTCCGAGCAGCAGAGAACTGATGTTCAATGCCTTGGTCTTTCAAATAACTATCAAGCGGGTCATTCTTAAATTCCGTCCCATTATCAGTTCTGATGCTCTTAACATGTTTGTTAAAAGAGCGTTGAATCTTTTTAATGAATTCAATGATAATGGCGGGGGTTTCTGACTTAGTTCGCAAAAGAAAAATCCATGTAAACCGGGTATAGTCATCAACAATGACAAGCACATGTTTCTTGCCACCGAGGCTAGAAATACGCATGGGTCCACATAAGTCCATATGCAATAATTGCAAAGACGATGAAGTACTGGGATTTTGCTTAAGCAGATGATTAGTCCGTTTCAGCTTACCCATCGCACATGATGGACACACATGATGCTTATCATATTGAAAGGTTGGAATACCATCAACTAAATCTTTAGAGACTAATCGATTGATACCCTTGTAATTCAGGTGTGACATCCGATGATGCCATAACCATGAATTTTCTTTGGTAGAACGAGTGGCCAAACACATGGTTGCATGTGATGGTGCATCATTGAGGTCAATAGTATATAGTGAAGCACAACGTTTACCAACAAGAAGATCATTCCCTTCGGTGGATCGCACCGAGCATTGTCGACGTTCAAACAAAACTTTGAGATCTCCATCGCAGAATTGGCTCACACTAAATAAACTGCACCCCAAACCCTCAACATATGAAACCTGTTTGATTGTTATGCCATTTTGCACAAAATCTCCGTAACCCGTTATTGCTGCAATCTCATCGTTTCTGAATGTAACCGTTCCTAGGAATTTGTCAATGAAGTTGACAAGCAAGGATTTATCGCCCGTCATGTGTTGAGAACAACCGGAATCGATATACCAAACACAGACGTTGAAACCCTGTAAATATGAATTCCCTAGAGTTTAGGTACCCAAAGTTTCTTGGGTCCTTTTCGGTTAGTACCAGCAATAAACTTTTGATTAACAACAAACTTTGGATCAATGATGAAATAATCACGTAAAGCATCATGCAGTTTAGACAATAAAGCATCATTTAAAACCACATTACATGAAGCATCATAAGCAATATCAATCTTTACATCGTTATCAGAAGTCTTAACACACAATTTATTCCAAGTAGATGTTTTGTTCACAGACGAAAATTGAAAAACATGAGATGATTTCCTAGGCCGACTAGCAGATTTCTTTGGTTTGGTTGCTACTTTCTTAGTCGTGGACTTAGGAACCCATACAGATTTGTAATTCAAGTTTGGATTATGACCTGTGACACGAAAAACACCTTTGTTAGTTAGACATCCAAACTTTTCAGTTGACACATGAAATGACTGATTTTATAGAATTTCCAATTTGATTGTACGTTCTTTTGCATCATACTCACTTAAATTAGGTTTAGAACTTGTGTGTGTTGTGGACTTAACTGATTTCTTTAAAAGACTCGCTTTTGAAGTTTTTGTCATAGGAATCATAGGAATCTTTTCAGTTAACACAGAACCATTTGGAGAATGAACCTTTTTAACAATATACTGAGTTGTAGAAATAACTTTCGAACCATGATTGCCAAATTGAGAACGTAGAGGATTTTTAAGAATAGTAATGGGTTTTACATCCTTAGATGTTGTTGTTCCCTTCCCCTTCTTAGTAATCTCACCAGTACATTCAAGCACATTGGTTGCAACATTAGACATTTGCTTAAGTGTGTTAGCTTGTTTCATTTGAATTATCTTTTGTTTTAAGCTTTTAATCTCAAGACATAATTCTTCAGCAGAAACTATCACTTCACCCTCCTTAAAAGCATAAGTACATTCTTTTTTAGGCAGTGAAGGCAATTTATCAGATAAAGCAAGCATTAGTTCTAATGATTGGCACTTAAGTTGCAAGTCAATATTCTCCTGTTCAAGTTGAGCTACTATACGATTCAAATTACGTACAGCAGGCAAATGCAAGTAATAATCATGCAAAGGATCAAGTTAACTTTCAAAATCTATCAAAGGTTCAATGTTCGGTTCATTCTGAGGCTCTACTTTTTCATCTAAAGAATTTTGACCTAGAAAATCTATCTCAAAGAAGACAGTTAGTTCATGTGCTAGGTCTTCACGGAAAACATCATCTGGACATGCAGGTAAAGTTGGTAGAATTGGTTTTACATCAAAAATTGGTTCATCAAACACCTCATCTATTGCAGTAATGCTAGAACTAGGTTTGTTAAACACTTCATTCTCAAGCATTAAAATGTATTTCTCTAGCATGAGTGTTGGGATATAAACCAGTCTACGCTTAGGTACATAATCTTCACGTTGCATGTTCTTTTCAGTTTCAACAAGATTTTTCAAGAAATCAGGATTCGATTTACCTATCTTAGCATTGATTTTTTCATACATTAAGCTAATTTGATGGTATTTCCTAGATTTACGATTTATAATAATATCATCAAAATCAGCATCAGAAGCATGTACAAAATGCGATGGTAAACCGGCTTGAAAATAATCAGAATGATATAATCCTGGAATCTTTTTGAAAGCATCTTCCAAAATTTTCGGATCTTCATAACCCAACCCCCACTTTTCACCATGAATAGTTTTTGGTCTATTCATGAAAATCGTTTATTTTGAAAGTTCCATATCCATGATAGCTTTGGATTGCTCTGATCGATAGAGTTTTTCCTCATATCGAGCAAGTTGAGCTTTCATTTGAAAAGATTCTTTTGACAATAAAGAAATTTCAGTATTCTTTTCAATTATGGTGTTTTCCAATTGAACAATTTTCTTGTTTCATTTTGAAAGTGTGGGTTCATGTTGGTTTTTCAAATCAGAAAGATCTTTTTCTAAAAATTGAACTTTTTCTGCAAGTCGTTCCGATTTTAAACGATAATCAGTTTTTTCAACTTTAATTGGATGAATTGTCTTTTTTAGATCTTCCAACTCAGTTTCCGTAGAGTTGAGTTGGAGAGTCAATTGTTGCACATCCGTTTGCAATTTGGATGAGAAAGGTCTGGTCTCATTCATTTTGATTTTATCTTTTAAAACCTTGTTTTCAGATTTTAAGCCTTTGACTTCTTTTGACATTGAGACCAGATTCTTCATCAAGTCATTTTGCATTTTTATAAAATCAGGTGAGATTTCAGTTGATTGTACCTCATCATCATCGGATGTTGAGTCAGAATTCTCCATTGCTTCCTTAGCTTTGATGAGCTTTGTCACCTTGCAAACATTTGCATGTTCCACCTCTGAATCTGAATCGTCAGTCCAGTTAAACCAAGTATCATCAACTGGTTTTAGCTCTCCCCCAGTTTTCACAATCTTAGCCATCAACATTTTCTTCTTGTAGTAAGCTGCGTCCTTCTTCTTAGGCATCTTGCACTCATGAGAGTAATGACCAGCTTTGCCACAATTGAAACAAATTGAATCTTCCTTCTTGGAATCATCAGCACGTTGTTGTTTAGATTGATCAGCTTTCTTGTAGTACGAGGAAGATGACGAGTTTTTGCGTTGATTGCTTGATTTGCCTTTAAACTTGTGTTTGTTCAAGGCTTTTGTGAACATGGCTGCCATCTTGAGTAATTCAAGGTGAGAATCATCAACATCATAAAGATTCAAATCTTCTGAATCAGTTGATTCTTCTACAAGCACTTTCTTGGACAAGCTTTTGGAAGACGTCAACGATTTGCTCTTCTTTTTGGCAATTAGGGCAAGTGGATCGCCCGGAGAAGACTCTTTCCTTCCTTCTTGAAGTTTAGACACTTCAGGTTGGTAATGCATAAGAACTCCAACAAGCTCATGAATAGTCAACTTGTCAATCTCTTTAGTAGATCGAACAATGGTTCCATAAGGAAGCCAATCAGCATTGAGCTTTTTGAGAAACTTCATGTTGACTTCAGCATTTACTTTTATGATCTTGCACCTTTTCAACTCATTGAGAACACCATTGAAATGACGATAGGTATCCTTGAGTGGTTCATCAGTTTCCTGCTTGAAATCTTCATAGAATCCCAAAGCCTTATTCAATTTAGTAACGTCTGACATGTCATAACCTTCTTGCTGTCGTTTGATCTCATCCCATATATCTTTTGCTGTTGTGTTGCTATCAACATTTTCAAACAATTCATACGGGATAGCTTGCATAACAATATTCTTTGCCTCTATGTCACCCTGAGCTCTCTCACGCTTATCACCAGAAAGTTCATAGACTGGAATTGGCATACCAGTATCCGGATGATAATCAACAACTGGACCATCTCTCAGAGAAGCCCAAATGCACTTTGCTTTCTCACCCTTATAGTCTATGTACTGAGTGATACGGTGAAGCCACTGAGTGTACTTTCCATCAAACAACACTGGAGGACGGAAATCTGATCCAATGATCAAAGTATCTTGAGTAGACATCTTGAAAATGAGGTAGATTCGGTAAAGATTCTGTATTACACAAATCTAAGATGAAAAATCACAACAATCTGATCAGAATGTCAGATTCTGTGTCAGATTCAGTACTGTAACAGATTCGGTACTGTAGCAGATTCGGTAAAGATTCTGTATATCAGATTCTGTAAAAGAAACTGATCAGAAATACAAAAGACACACCCAGATTCAGTATAGATTCGGTAATCACAAGAATTGTAGCCTGTAACCACTTAAAACAATGGATTAAGTGATACATAAACTCAGATTCTGTATTTGATTCGGTAATCAGATTCTGTATGAATTTGAAGTTCAAACTCAATTCAATCCTTTTGAATTAGATTCTGTAACCTTGCTGCACAAGGAAACACGTTAGTATCACACAAAATATCAAAGATACCGAAAGTATAGGATACCGAATGTCAACTGTAGCAGTTGACAATACCGAGTCTAAGTTTAAAACTTAGAAATATGACAGAATCCTTTCTTAAACCACACCAAGTAGCTGCGTATAATCAAACCGAATGTGATAGAATCACAATCACACCACAATCTGCAACACTTAAGATGAATTTAAGTAATGAAGCAGACTCGGTATGACAGTTACGATACCGAGTGTTGATCAAATCTTCAAAACTTGATGAATTGAAGAAATTGAACCATCAGAAATGTGATTTAACACCTCACAAACACAACTGAATCTTTAAATCTTCACAAAAATCCAGAATCAAGCTTGAATTAAGCAATACCGAGAGTTTTAGCCACAAACTCTAAAAATCAACTTGATTCTCCATAATTGAAGTTAAAAAGCTGTAATGATGATCGAAACTCTTTCTAAAATACCTAAT
Source organism: Rutidosis leptorrhynchoides (assembly GCF_046630445.1). Lineage (NCBI taxonomy): Eukaryota > Viridiplantae > Streptophyta > Magnoliopsida > Asterales > Asteraceae > Rutidosis > Rutidosis leptorrhynchoides. The sequence continues at coordinate 640,987,395 of NC_092336.1, forward strand.
GCACCTTCGCTGAACTTATCACAAGAATATGAACGTCAGATTATCAAATTCGGTAATACCGAATGTGATTCAAAATATCGAGAGTATTCAGATTCTGTAATCTACAATCTCTGAATAGATATAGTGATGTAGAATCACTTCCTGGAAGCTCTGATACCAAATGATAGGTCAGATTATGTTGAGATTGAGAGAAATGATAAGATAAAGAGAGATTCGGTATGTAAGCATGAGACTCAGTATTAGAGAGAATCGGTACAATTACATTCCACAGCTTCTAGAACTCAGTTACAATGCAATGGCTATCTAATTAGGACTACTTAGGTTCCTTATATAGCCCTCTTCTAAGGAACCTTCAATTAAGCTTATTTCACATTAACACTATACAACTTCGGGGTCCTAACATGTAGTTAAATATATCAATCAGATAATCAAACCAATAAGTTTAATGCACAGTATCATTTTCTTAACACTTTGTTATGTTTTCAAGTTATAGTATATATATATGTATCTATTTACATATAATTGTTCGCGAATTGTTGAGAACAATCGAAGGGTATTTGAATAGTTTAAAATTTTGAGATTTAACTTCATATACTTTGCTTATCGTGTTGGAAACGTTAAAGATTAAGTTTAAATTTGGTCAGAAATTTCTGGGTCATCACAATCTACACGATCAATCAATTCCATCATTAAAATGAAGTAAAGTCTTCCGAAAAAGACACGCGCTTCTTGATTTAGGTCAGGAAGTTGTCGTCCTGACCAGTTGTAGGTTGATGAAAAATCTAGAAAAGTCATCTCTAAAATTAGCAGGAAATCCACGGACCTCAGCATCAAACAGGGTCGCCAAGTGGTCAGACTTATCCTATCCATGAGAGGATCTGCCTAGTAAAATGGAGAGGGTGTCGTGCAAATTAGCTTGATATGACTAATGAATCAGACCCACAGAAAGGATAATCTCCTTAAAGATTAAAAATCAGCTTTTAAGCCTGATATTACTCAATCCTTGAGATTGGCCTTAAAGATTGAGAATTACAAACTCATGAAATTCGATGATATCTAAACTCAAGCTTGAACGAGAAAATATTTTGATCAAATTAAAGCCGATTTGTTTTCTGAAAATCTATTTTCAATGCGTTCATTACCATTGAACGTAAAATCCTAAGAATTCACCAGAATTCATTAGATCACCTGAACCAAATCGGGTGTCAATTGTAAGTACGGTGGTTGCATAGCATGGTCGAAGACAAGACCTTATGCCAGACCGAAAAATTATAGGGTGATCTTTACTATTGCTCCTACAAAGGATAGTAATTACATCCGACACATTGTGGACCATGAACATCTGCATGTCATTAGACATTGCCTTAACAGTTGCTTGTTCATCACTTTCCTTTACAACCAGACGGTAGTTAACCGAAAGGTAATATACGGAGCAAATATACTGGACGTGTTGCTTTCCTAATACAAGGATTAGCAAGTGGGTGACACAAAACCGCAAGTTTTGAGCTAAAATTTTCAAATCTAAAAGCCACAAAACCCACAATAATATTTTGCAAACACCGGTGAAGGGTTATTCCAAAAAACGTATCTAGGGTAAAAGCTATAATGAATTTTCAAAAGATCAAATGTTTTCATAAAAATCCAATTTCCTAAAAGGATCTAAATTTTCATAGTCATGTGGGACTGTAAACCACATTGTTACTATCATTGTTTATACCGCTGTATCAAAATCACTGATGTATAAAGTGTGAGAATAAAAAAGTGATTCAAGTGAAGTGTGATTTAATTTCAAGTTCTGTATTACTTGAGGACAAACAACGCTCAAGTGTGGGGATATTTGATAGTGCTCCAAATGAACAAATATTTAGGCGCAATATCCTTCTAATATGTAAAGCTTTTAGTTGCAATTGTTCTATTTTCAAGTAATATTCGTTTAAATAAATAAAGGTGAAGACAAAAGACAGAAACAACGATTTGAAGACGCAAACGTCCAAAATGTTCAAACGTACATGTTAAACAACAAGTGGTTCAATTTATTGATGAATAACGTCTAAATATTGATAAGAGTGCAAGTCGCGAAACGCAAAGTTCAAGATATCTAAGCGTACGAAAAGACGTTCGAAAATCCGGAACCAAGACATGAACCGAGCATCAACGCGCGAGTCAACGGACCTAAAATTACAAGTCAACTATGCACAAGAATATAATATAATATATATAATTATATAAAATTATATATATTATATTATATATATTAAATAATCGAGCCGCCCACGTTTAAATGAAGGATGGCTGCTGGACAGGCTGGCCATGCGATCGCATGGCCATGAGGAACAAAAGTCATGCGATCGCATGGAGTGAAAAGTTTGGCCAAGTGCTATAAATAGCCACGAATTCGGATGAGCTCAATACACCTCTTCACACTTCTCTTTCTTTCTGTACTCTAAATTTATAATTTATATTTATATTATAATTTTAAGTTAAGTTAATTTTAATAATAAGATTATTGTAAGAATGTTTTACGGGTTTTAAAATCGAAACTCTGTCCGTGTAACGCTACGCTATAAATAATCACTGTAAGCTATGTTCTTCCTTTTTAAGTTAATGTCTCGTAACTAAGTTATTATTATGCTTATTTGAGCCGAAGTAATCGTGATGTTGGGCTAAATATTAAGATGGGGTTATTAAACTTTGGACCATAATTAGGGTTTGGCCAAAAGACCGACACTTGTGGACATTGGACTATGGACTATTAATAGATGGGGGTATTGCCTAATTGAATGACAACTCTTTGGAGTCTATCGAACCTATCTTCAAATTAGTTAATCTAATAATTATTAAATGATTACGAATATCCTATTTAGTGACGTTTATACGGAATCGTTTACAATCATTTAATTAATCAATTGGGTTGGGTAATTGATTATTCATTCTGATCAAGTGGATGAATTAATATATCATGGACTACTTAAAACAGGGGCGGATTACATACAACGATAAGTGGTGTAATTGTTAACAAAGAATTAAAACCTTGGATTATACGCAGTCGATAACCTGGTGTAATTATTAACAAAGTTTTAAAACCTCGTTACAGTCTAAATCCCTAATTAGTTGGAATATTTGACTTCAGGTATAATGTTAATTTGAAGAGCACTTTATAATTATGACCGATGGACTATTATGGGCAAAAACCAGATAGGTTTCAAATAAATTCAAGACAAAGGACAATTAACCCAGAATAATAAATTAAAATCAAAACATCAAACATCATGATTACGGAAGTTTAAATAAGCATAATTCTTTTATTGTATTTCTCATCGTACTTTTATTTACTGTCATTTTATTTTTATCACAATTTTAATTTTCGCAACTTTAAATATTGTATTTATTTTACGCACTTTAATTATCGTCATTTATCTTTACGCTTCATTAAAAATAGACAAACCGGTAATTAAACGGTAAAACCCCCCTTTTATAATAATAATAACACTTATATGTATATATATATATATATATATATATATATATATATATATATATATATATATATATATATATATATATATAGTTTCATAAAAATATAGTACGTAATCACTAGCTCCCTATGGAACGAACCGGACTTACTAAAAACTACACTACTCTACGATTAGGTACACTGCCTATAGTGTTGTAGCAAGGTTTAGGTATATCCCATTCGTAAATTAATTAAAACTTGCTTTGCCGTTAAAAAAAAAATTAATTAAAACTTGTATCATATTTCATAGTATTTCGTAGTAAAAATAATAGTATATTTTGTACACCTCCGCTCGCACACCATAAAGTTTCGGAAACTTCTTCATCATCCGATTCGTCACGAAGTCTTGGATAATATGGTGTTTGTTGAGATTGTTGTTGATATTGTCGGTTTGTGAAAATGGAAAATGGTTGAGATTATTGGTTCATATTGTAAGGATATTGTTGGTTATTGTAGTATTGTTGGTGTTGAGTTTGTTGTGTGTGAACGTTGAAAACATACCCGCAAATGCATTAGATGGATTAGCATTTACAAAGCGAGAAAAACCGTAATTTTGTTGCGATTGTTCTAGCAATGTTTGCATCGTGTCGCGACCGACCGTGTTCGGATATTGAACTTGACGGCGTTGTTTGGATTTGCTTTTGCTTGAGGTTTTTTTGCAACTCATTGTTTGGTATAAAAAATGAGATTGTATAAAACGTAGAAATGAATGAAATTGAGTAAAAAATATATAGAAATGGAGTGTATTTGAGTTGTGTAAAATGATAAAGTGGAGTAGTGTTTATATAGAGTTTAGAAAAGAAAAAAAAGAAATAAAAAGTGCCGTTACCTTTTTTATTTTTTATTTTTCCAGAGGTCACTTTTTTCCTTTTTTCTCCGTCCACAAACATTTTATGCAAACACGATCAGGAGCACGACAACCTGGGCGGTCCGCTGCCAACGGCGCCCAGGTGGGCGGTTAGCTGGGCGTCCCCCAGGACCCAACCGTTGGGAGCTCTCTAAAGGATGAACCACCAAAGACCGGAGCAGATATCCACGATGAGTCACGGTAGAGTCTAATTTCGACATCTGGCGCAAAGAATATGACTGTGTACAATGGAGACTCGGTTGCATTTACATGACAACTAAATAGTATCATTAAAGTATAAGGTAACTTGTTTTTTTTATGGTCAAAGAATGATATGAAGATTAAATAAACACGCTCTCTAGCAAGACGCTAAGAGAGAATTACAAATGAATAGATAGCCATAACTTCCAATTAGAAACTAAGTGACCTCTATTTTTAATCCATCTAAACGTAACTACGTAAGTAATCTAACACAATAAAAAGACTACTTAAATTACAAAACGAATTATGAAAAACAATGCAGTTACGAAATCGCCATAAAGCCAATAAGCACCTCTCCACAATCGCCAAGACACGTTTCTTACTAGAAGAAGATAACCGTGTACCCTCAAGCCAAACAATAAACGAGTCCCAAGACACGAAAGAAGGCATATCACAATCGAGCCAAACTCTAGTCATACGCCATATATCTGAAGCCACCTTACAAGAAAAAGAAATGTTCCACCCACTCGACCCCATTATTGCAGACAGGACAAATAACAGAAGGGAAATCTATACCTTTCGCGGACAGATTCCAAAGAATGGGAATAGCTTCGAGTCTAAATCGCCACAAGAAAACATTCACTTTCTGGGGCAAGAATTTGAATCATAACGTTTCGGTACCAAAATTCGGAAGTAAAAAACAATCAATCTGTAAACGTAAATCCTTCACCTTAAACAAGCCATTAGCCGAACAAGAGCATGCCCATCGATCCTCTCTGTCAGTGAGGTGGACTGAGTTTAACTCAGCCCAAAGATCACGAAGCAGGAGATCATTTCGACTGCCTAGCTGCTCTTGGGACCAACACCATCGCCATCCCTCGCTACCAAATTTATCCACCACCTTATCATCTTTGCCAAGTAATAAGGTAACTTAAAACTAAAAACTTGTATCTTACAGCCATATTCGGTGATTGATAAATGATAACACTGTTAAGTGTTTGTAGATTTGCTTTGTAAGGGAGGTCCTAATGGTGACACTCAAGTCTTTCAGGACTAAATGACATATCAACGTCACATCGGCACTTCATTCTCGGGACTAAACCCATGACTAAAGTCTAAACACTACCAACCATGACATACTCCCTCAAAGAAATTAGGACCCACTTATATTATTTAATTAAAGAATGTACAAGCTATAATACTACTAGTACAATGAATAAATACAAACACTGCGTCCGCAAATATTTTACAAAAGGACTAGGAGGAGGAATAACAGGAGGACTAACACGAGGACTAGCTGCTGCCAATGGTGTCCCCCTGGACTAGGGTCTGAACAAAAAGCAAGACACAACCATTGAGACCTCCCTAATAATAACAATTGGACTTACAAATATATCAACATTATTTGATGATAAATACATTCAACCTTGTGATATATTTATCACGTGCATTGTTTTGTGTACGATACAAACTTTTAAGACATAATCTTTTTAGACTTGTTATTCTCCCCGTCATCTATTGTCCTCTTTTGAATTTAAAAATATTTTTTTCAGCATTGATTTAATTTTTTTTGTAATTATTTCATAATACTTGATGAACGTTATACAGTTAAAAATATATTTAAAAATCAATTCATTGATATAAACTTCTGATAATATATAATACAAACAAAAATATTTAAAGTCAAAGTTAGAAGAAAGAACCCTAAATCAAAACAGAACAATAAATTTGGGGCATATGGAGTAGATAATTTAATGAAAATATCACATCTCATTTACTATATAATAAATGTAATATATTTCCCAAGAAAATAATATAAATGTAATAAATTCACATGTTACATAATATATTCGCGAATATATCATTGATGGGTGCTTGATCCATAAAGTTTAAAAATGTACTACCGTATATAAATAGGGAGATCCAAACTATTTTCAAATAAATCAATATTTCTCATGGGATACTTACTCGTAATTCTCTTCATACTAACACTCAACTCATTTGAAGCCTCTCTTGCACATGTTGGGAATTGTTTCATTACTGGTGAATATAAGATTCATATTAATAGTAATGTAAACAATCTTCACATTCATTGCAAGTCAAAAGATGATGATCTTGGGGATCAGTACCGAAACACCGGAGAGGAGTACGACATCAATTTTTGCATAAAGATGGATGGATCAACAATTTTCAATTGCCAATTTAACTGGGAATCAAAACAAGCACAATTTGATGTTTTTAACATCAATGGTAAAACATCACGATCCCCTAAATATTGTCATGATAAGAGTACAATCCAAGTTAAATCCGACTGTTATTGGCATGTAGAAGAAGATGGATTTTATATTCCTGGTTCTTTTGATCCGGAGCCTAACAATTGGCAGAAACTACATGACTGGGAATAGAAGTACTTAATTCATAATACTAGCAACCTTTTATAAGTTTATCTTTGATTTTGTCTGTTATAAAAAATATTTTATTTTAATGTTGTGTATGAAATATCTTATTATACAATGCTCATTATAAAATAACTTAAGTACAATATCTTCTATCTATGCATTACATTATATAAAGTGTGTGACAATAATTTTACATATCAACTCCTGATTTATTCATGTGACGTTTTAAATTCTCATTTATTCCTGACACATGTCAGTTTATCAGTTATTTCCAGCTATTAAATTGAATCATTAGATTTCCTAATTTATTTTAATATACATATTTTATTACCTAAAATATCACATTATATTACTACCTCTGTCCTAATTTATTATCGAGTATTCCATTTTGAGATGTCACAAATTAATTGTCTACCTTCATAAACGGGAAATAATAAGAAGATTAAGTTTTATTATGCTCTTAATGTATGCGGATATAGTTAAAGGAGAAAGAAAATGTAAGGATAAAACTGAAAAATAAAAAGAAAGTATAGTAATTTTATGAAATTTCCTTAAAATGTGTGTTTTTTGTCTAGAGACAATTAATATGAGACGGAGGGAGTACCATATACTCCATCCGTTCCTATTTCATTTTCCACTATTCCATATTAGATGTTTCAAATTAATTGTTCACTTTAATAAATAGAAAAGAATAAGAAACTTAAGTTCTATTATGACCTTAATGTATGTGCATATGATTAAAGGAGAAAGAATAAGTAAGGGTAAAAGTGGAAAGTAAATAGAAGTTACAGTACTTTTATGACATTTTTAAACTGTGTGTTTTTTTTTGTCTGGAGACAGTTAATATGGGACGGAGGGAGTAATATTAACAATACAGAGGGAGTAATATTAACAATGATAGATAGATGTTATAATTATATTCATAATATTATATATTAAATTATTATTATTAAATTGTTTTAATTGGTATAAATAATATTGTTTTAAATGATACATTGATTTAATATAAATAAATATTAATAATATTCATATATACAAATGATCATATATTGAAAAACATTTACAATGTTTTTATTGTAATAAAATTATAAAATATATATTTTTTAATAACATTATAATATTATTTATGAATAATATTTCATGTATTATTATTATTATATATATATATATATATATATATATATATATATATATATATATATATATGCATAAAAAAATTACGTTAATATAATATTTGTAGAATATTATATAAGCGCACGAGTTTATGTTTTTCAGTTGAAATTAAATTGGTTATTTGATAATCCTGTTTCGTTTGAGATTTTGACATAATGGAATTAGTTTGTACTAAAACCATATACAATTAGAGATGTAAATAAAATATTATTTTTAACGATCGGTTTTAAAACAACTTTTTAGGGCTCGTGTTTGATGTTTTATCGATTATTTGTCAATTGAATTCAAAATGATTTCAAATGACATACTCATAATATATGTGTTAGTATTAAGTACTAATATTTTCGATATAAATTATCTGTAATAAAGAATTTTTTATTATAATTGTATTAAAAATGATATGATAAATTTGTATGCCCGAGATTTTTTATTTATTTAAGAGTGCATGAGAAAATAGAGAAACCGGATGTTTTGTAGCAGTTATCAATCTTTAGATAAGTATATAACTTGAACTTATTGTTATAAATAATTTCAACAATCTAGTTAGTAATGCAAGTAAAATTTGGATTATTATTATATTATTATTATTATTGTATTATTATGATTGTTATGTTATTAATTATAATATAATAATAATATTTACTATTGTTATATTGTATCGTATTATTTTTATATTATTATTGTTATATTATTAATATTACACTATATATTATTTATTCACAATTCTTATTACTTGTAACTTATTAAATTATTAAAATACTAATTAGTAAAACTAATTCTCCTAAATCACGACTTATAACTAGTTCTTTAAAAATAAATATTTAATGCCTTAAAATAAAAGAACCTTCATCAATATATGAAAGACCCCCAATCGATACAAGCAAATGACACAACAACGAAAATAACAAAAGACTCAAAAACAGTAAATCATATTAGACCAACTTAATTATACGCTAACTCGGTTGATCGAGCCCAACGAAACTAACTATTTATTTCTGCTTAATTCCATTTCTTTCAAAATAATAACTCTGGAACAGAACCTTAAGGGTTTATTATATTTACAATGGCGGAGAAAAATTTTAAAATGATTCGTTTATATAGTTTTCATCTTTTCGCTAAAAAAAAGTATACTAGGAATTTATTGCTTTATAATTGCTCAAAAAGTAACGTAAAAGTAGTTAGGAGCTCTCCACTTATCTTTTCTATTTCAAGAAGAAAAAAAACAGAACAAATTATAAGGTACTGTAGTACTTAGTACTCCATCTCTCATTATAAATGTCCACATTTGACTTCCAAAGTCTTTATTTATCAACTTTTGATCGTAAATATTTTTATTTATGTTATATATTATTTGATACAAATTATATAAATAAAACCGTGTTTAAAAACTCAATCCATTCATATGAAGTTTATCAAATATTATATAACACAAATAAAAATATTTACGGTCAAAAGTTAACAACAAAAACATTGTCAAATGTGACACTTATAATGGGACGGAGTGAGTAGCACTTAACATTTATTTGACTTAAATTCATTTTAATAATGTATACTTACATATCTACCAAAGGTGTAATAAATTCAAATACTGCCTAACATGCATAGAAAATTATCATTGGTGGTGACACTGATCACAAAAGTTCTAAATGTATATAAATAGCCAGACTCAAAATTTTGTTCAAATAAATCAAATGTATAGTTTTCTCATGGGTAAGTTATTAGTATTTATATTCATAGTACTACTGGTACTTAACGTTTTTGAAGCAACTCATGCAAATAATCTTAAAAACAAAGACATTACTCCTAATGGTTGTGCCCTCACTGATGAATATACGATTCATATTCATAGTGAAGTAAACGATGTTCATATTAATTGTAAGTCGAAAGATGATGATCTTGGGGATAATTATCTAAATGTCGGCGAGGAGTACAACTTCAAGTTTTGCATGAATGTAATTGGGTCAACACTCTTTTATTGTCATTTTGATTGGGAAGGAAAACAAGCACAATTTGATGTTTTCCGCAAGATTGACGGAAGGAATCCTGAATGGTGTAAACAAGGTCAAGGACACAAAGTCAACTGTTATTGGGATGTAAAAGAAGATGGATTTTATATTCCGGGTTCTTTTGATCCCGAACCTAATAAGTGGTATGTTAAATATGATTGGGATCAATAAGAGTGCTTAGTTTATAGTGGTATTCACTTTTATATGCGTTTTAATTGTCTTTTGAAAAGTCAATGGAAATAAAAATTGAAATGGAATAGTTACTCATGAGTCATCAACATATACAAATGATGATGATGATGATGAAGGCATACCGATATTTCACACCTTGAATAAATACACATAGGGATGTCAATGACCACCCGATCTGGTGGATATCCACCCGATCCATCTGCTTCGTGATGGATATAGATGAACCTTAATGGATATGGATACGGATATGAATGAACCTGGATATGGACATGGATGAAAAGTTTCATCCATGGATATATCCATTACAACCCGAAATACCTATACAAATATATAAATATAGATATATGCTTATATATTTACTGTTACAAGCTCATTTACCATTAAATTTACATTTTGTTTTCAACCCTATAATGAAATAACTATAATATATTACAAAAAATATGTATATCTAACAAAATAAACTTACAAATCTCATATTTAATTTTTTTTATAATCTATGTCTTATAATAAATTTAACAAATTTTGTTATATCTTCGACAAAGGTTACACATTTTTATGGATAGAATTTAATAATTTCATGTTATATTTATTTTTGCTATACTACGTTTTCATTTTAATCGCATATTAGAAAATATTATAACAATTTTTAAATATCCATTGGATATCCATTAACCCGCTTAATCCACTGGATATAGATATGGATGGATGACCTGAAACTAAATGGATATAGATATAGATATGGATGAACAAAAACTAAATGGATATGGATATGGATATGGATATGGATATAGCCTCATTCGGTCCATATACGATACATTGCCATCCCTAAATAAGCATTATCATTAATATATTAATATATAATTAAAAAAACAAAACCTCTACTGAACACAAATAAAATAAAATGTATTAAGCGAAACAATGTAAGAATTTTTTTTAACGGCCAAAATTTTATTAAGAAAACCTAAAACTACACTAGCAAGGAGCTAGTGGAACTCGGGAACCAATTACAGCAGCTTTAAGCGCCAATCATTCCAGTTTATATTTGCATTTCTTCTACTTCTAAACCAATTAAAAGCGAAAAGACAAATGAAATCAAACAAAATACAACGTTTTAAGGGACGAGAATTAAAAAATGTGACTATGTCTAAACCTCCATATGTGCCATACCATTGAAGTCACGATAACAAAAAGCCGCATCTTTTTGTCTTGAGATTCCCGCCAGTCTTCAAACCATGCAATCCAATCCGTCCATTCCGTAAACCTTGGCAATAAAACATTTATCCATAACCTCAGTTTTCTCCATAAGTTAGAAGTAGAGTTTTCTCCATAAGTTAGTAGCTACTTCGCATTCGAACATTAAGTGATGCACTGATTCAATACGATTGCTACACGAAATACATTCGATCGCCTCAATATCCATACCACAGCGCGATAGATTAAGACGACCGTTGGAAGTCTATTTAACGCTATTCTCTAAATGAAGATATTGATTTTCCGTGGAAGTTGTTTGACCCACATTGTATAAATATCTGATGATGGTAGTACTTGGTTGTTAATGAACGATCTCGTCCTACTAACCGAGTAACCAACATCATCTGATAATGACCAATGCCATGTATCTTATTTAATAAAAAGAATATCGTTTTTTAATGAAAGAGAAACAATACAAAAGTTACAATTTTTTAATAAAGAGAATATCGTTTTTTCTTTTACCCATAAAGGTATTTGATTTCAAATTGGTGTTTAAAATGGTGTCTTATTTAAAAATGTATGCAATTGAGGTAATATTTGACATGCCACATTTTTAATTTTTTTGAAAGTTGTAAATTCCACCCGTCAACCTTCATTGCTACGTCATATTCTCGGTCAGCTTCCTCGATAAATTTTTGACCAAAAATAATTTTTGTTAGAAACAATTAAATAATCCCCACTAAAGTCAAAAGTCTTTGTTGATTTACTTTGTATGTCCGACAAGAATTAAGTTGTTAATTTGTGTATCACATGGAAGACGTCATCATCATTAACGAAAACAAAGGCCCAAGAATGATACTTCAGCAAAAGATATAACACTTTTGAGAATTAGCCATAAAGATCTGTTAGTACCCTGGAAATGAGCTACGGGCTCCTTAGTTAGCTAATGATGGCCACCATTCTTAGCATGTACAGGGAAGTCGTGGAATGAAATTCTCTATAGTTTTTGTATGCTTATTTGTCATTCATGTGTTTATCATTCACATTAATCGTATTCATGCTTTGGACCCAACATTTCAAATCAGAGAATGAATAATGGTGGTTTGCGTGGTTTAATTCATGTTTATCTTGTGAACGATTTCGATTGTTGAACAAATGGTGGTGGTCGGAGTTAGCAAGTCTAAAAGTCAACAATGAATAAAATGAAACTATTTTGTAATCAACAAAATGATATGGAAATAACATGAAATTAACAAGTCAACAAATATATTAAGTAAAATTATCACATGTCAGATATTGCCTCAATTACAACCATTTTCAAATCAGAGATCCTTTTAAACGTCAAATTAATATCAAAATCCTTTGTGGGCAAAAGATAAGTTAGAACGATAATTGTGACTTTTATCATACCCTTTTAGGCAATTGGCCCAATATTTTATCATAAACCGGAGGACCATTTTAGTTTTGATTATGAAATATGTAGCAGCCTGTCCCACATCGGCTAGTGAATTAAAGTTTGAGTCCCTTATAAGTTTATAGTAGTGGCTAACTAATATCTTCCACCATCTTTTTTGTTGAAACCTCGCGATATCCGGTTAGTCCATTGCTTTATCTGTGAGGGGCGATAGTCTCTCGGGGTGTGACTAGCACGCGGCTTGTGGCTCGTGCGTATCTTGGGTTGCTTCATCTGGTATCAAAGTCACTCATTGCCTGTTCGGCATGGTGGGGCAAGCATCATTCGAAGTCAATGAGTTTAGGCAAAATCCACTTGACCGTAAACATGAGTGATCCTGGGTATTGATTATGTTTTGGCCTGACGAGGACGTCAGAAATTTAAGTGGTGGAGTTTGTAACAGCCTGTTCCACATCGGTTAGTGAATTGAAGTGTGAGTGCCTTATAAGCTTAAAATATTGGTTAACAAATATCTCTCACCGTGGTTTTTAGTTGAAACCTTGAGATATTCAGCTATTCCACCGATTTAGCTGTGAGGGACGATAGTCTCTCGAGGTGTAACTAGCACACGGCTCATGCATCTCTTGGGGTCGCTTTGAGGGTCGTTTCAATATCTTATCTGGAAAAATTATAGGAATGCCATTGTGAACAGTAGTATTTGATGCATATTTAATATGTTTGTTAATTAATGTTAATGTTAATTTGTTAATGTATATTATTATTTAGCGGATGGTAGAATAATATTTTTATCGACTCCCTTTTTAGGGATTAGCCGATAAGAGAATTCGAATTCATGTATTGTATATTTCAGCATGATCTTAGATAGTTGATCAGATACCAAACTAAAATTAGTTCATTATTTGTATGCATAACTTCTAACTTAAAGAATTTTAGTACTAAAATGATTAGTGTGTATAAGTAATATTATAGGTTTTGTTTCCTGATACAAATACTAACCAAAGCAGATTAATCATTAATCTTATTTCAGGTAGTCTTATTCACGAATCTTTTGAATAGTCAATGCGTATAATCTTTTGTTCACTGATCTTCTACATAACCTACCGATTCGTTTGATAATCAACAAATCGACTTGTTTAGTTATGAATATTAATTGACCATTTATTTTATACTGTACCAGGACAATGTCTATAACTCAATTTTAAAGACGTGTATAATTTTATATCTGTATAAAATGTCTGATATTCATTTTTTATATATCATATCTGTATACTCTGTATATATTATATTCTTAAATGGTATTAATTTAGTTAATTAAATCAGTATATATGAATAATACTCTACATGTTCAAGGCTCCTAATTATAAATTTTAAATACTATGTTGTAATACAAATGTAATATTCAAATAAAAGTTAGTTATTTTTTTAAATGTATCAAGAAAATGCTAATTTTATGTAATTCTATCATTGATTTTAATTTCATTTATTCCATTTTCCGTTTTTATATCATGTGTTTTCTCGTATGATTATGAAATGGGACAAATTTTTTTTCTAGAACCAAACCAAATTTTTGGGAACCGAACCGATATTATACATTTCAGTCCTTGGTTTGATTTTTTTTACTAAAAATGAGACTCGGAACGAATTCGAACCAAGTTAGTTTGGTCCAATCCCATACCAAGCACAACCAGTTTTCGATTGGAGGTCGGCTTACCCTTGTTAAGGTGGTTTTTGGAAATCTGGGAAGCTACAATATATCTCTATTTCGATGCCCTGAAACTATGTTAATCAATTTTGAAAGCTTACCATCTGAGTTTTTTTAGGTTCTACTCAATCTAATCACAAGTATCATTGGATTGGATGGGATCAAGCATTAGCCTCGCGAGACAAAGGTGGTCTTGACATCGAAAGTTTTCGAGCATTCAACAATGCCTTATGTTTAAATGGATATGGCGCTTAAAGGTTGATACAAATACGATGTGGGCTAAGGTGGTTAAAGCGATTCATAGAGATATTGTAGGTTTAGATGGGTCAACTTTGACTCATAAAGGTATTTGGTCTGGTATTGTTGATTCGTTCCTTAAAGCTATTCGACAAGGTGCTATTCCTGTAGATGTCCTTCGTGCAAGAATTAGGAATGGACAATCTATATGTTTTTGCCTCGATAATTGGTTAAGAGACGGGTTGTTAAAAGACAAGTTTTGTCGTCTTTACCATTTAGAATCGAATAAAGATTGTAAATGTTCGGATAGATACGAGAATGGTGCTTGGGTATGGGCGTGGATCGATGAATCCGCTATTTTGATGATGATGAAGAAAGGATCGAGTAACTGACAATGATTTGACAGTTTTTGAACCCTAATTCCCAAATAATCTTCTGTGTTACATTTGTTAGATAAGGGCATGCATATATGAGAATTAAACTTCCCAATCCCTACATATTATCACGTGATAAGGGAGATTAAATGTGATGGAGGGATGAGATCATTTTATCATATCATTATGGATGGCTAGGATTTAATTTTGAGTGGAGTTATCACCTATTACTCACTTTCTTATTAGTACTCGCGAAGAGTGTGAACGAAGCACGCTGCCTGACGATGGCGACGATCGCCATGGATTCTTCATCTTCGCTGTATCCACCTCCTGTAGTTCCGATGAAACTTCATATCGAAAACCGTGAAAAACTGTTGAAACACCTCCGTCAAAACCTAGATTTATCATCTCGTCCTTTACACGGATTTGTACTTCTTCAGGTAACTTACATACTAATCATGTTTAACTATAATTAATCTTATTATTATGTGATAATATATATATATATATATATATATATATATATATATATATATATATATATATATATATATATATATATAATCCGATTGTTTAATTAGGGAGGAGAGGAGCAAACTCGTTACTGCACTGATCACGAAGACCTATTTAGGTATGTTTTTTCTACGATGATTTATTATTTCACCATTGTGTGTGATTATTTATTAATAATTTCAATTGCTGAATTTATTTCAGGCAGGAAAGTTATTTTGCTTATTTGTTTGGAGTGCGAGAGCCTGGTTTTTATGGAGCTATTGTGAGTCCTTTAATCTGTCATATTCAAAATGTTGATTGTTTGATATTTCTATTTGATTTACACTATAAGTATCTTATAGATAGATTTTTTTTTTTTCCTGTTTATTCTGTGATCTAATTTTTTTAAGATAAAAAAAAATTGCTGAATATGCTCAGAATCTGCCGTAATCTGGAGCGTCTTTACAGAATGTCACATAATTTTCTGCTCCTATGATATGATACACGATTCATATTTATATATGGGAAAAGATACATTCATGAATCGGTATCCGATGTTTTATTATCTGTGTTGTGATGTTGTAGGATGTAAATACTGGGAAATCAATCCTATTTGCTCCCAGATTGCCTGCTGAGTATGCTGTATGGATGGGGGAAATAAAGACATTAAACCATTTCAAAGTAATTCCACTCGCATAGCTACTGTATATGGCGGCACCTTTTACTCCTTTCCAGTTACATGGAGGTTTTGGTGCACTGTTTACTTAAGTTAGTTAAATATGTACACTTGTATCTTGCAGGAAACTTACATGGTTAGCATGGTGTATTATACTGATGAAATTATAGAAGTACTTTATAATCAGTACCAGGGAACTGGGAAGCCCCTGTTGTTTCTTCTACATGGATTGAATACCGATAGCAATAACTTCTCTAAACCAGCAGAATTTGAGGTAAATTGTATTGGCACTCATACCTTTCTAACATTCCCACTCAATGCTTGATATTATAGATTAAGCATATACCCGTTTTGGTTTGTCTCTTCTGTTTGTGTTTGCCGAGTTTTAGGCAATCTATTGTTTACTGATAGTAGTATTGTATACTAACTATGTGCTTGTGATGACCAAAGTTGGTGTTTTTGCTCTCCAGGGTATTGAGATGTTTGAGAGAGATCTTAACACTTTGCACCCTATTCTGACCGAATGCCGTGTTTTGAAGTCAAAACTGGAGCTTGCTGTCATCCAGTATGCCAATGATATAAGTTCCGAAGCTCATGTTGAGGTGTGTACATTTTCATAGTTATTTTAAGGTTTTTTTTTTTTTTTTTTTTTTTTTTTTTTTTTTTTTTTTTTGTATTTATTACAAAATGAAAATCTATATATATCCAAAACCGAATTTTTTGCTTCTTGTACACTTCAGTAGCAATATATGTGAGATTGAAGCATTCGTCTTCTAGATAGTTGGTTTAACATCAGACTTTGACCTCCAGTCCAAGATGCACTCTAGGTTTTTAACATATGTTCCAGTTCAACGGTTTTAATAGTTGTATATAATTATATATATATACCTAGTGATTTGTTACACAGCCCAACCACACATTAGACTACATTTTTTTTTCTTTCAAAAACCATAAAGCTAATTCATTTTTTTTTCTTTAGCTTGTTTGATGTACTATGTCAGTATCTAATTTTTTGCATCTCTTGTGGATTGCATTAAACATCATCGATTGCTTGTTAGTAAAATATGCCTGTGTATGTCCATGCCATTTTCTGGTAATACATACTGAATTTTGAGCAGGTAATGAGGAAAACCAAACCAGAAATGAAGGAGTATCAGATGGAAAGCATATTTCTTCATCACACCTACTTTTACGGTAGCTGTAGGCATTGTTCATATACTTGTATCTGTGCAACTGGTGACAACAGGTGATGACGTATCCTTTATATCGTATCTTTCTTCATGCATACGCTTGCTTACATCATGACATTTTTAGTAGCATATTTGCTTCAAGAATATTGTCCATTGCTTTTCTTTAATGGATGGCATATTGGCATTGTTTAATTTTGATCTAACTGTAAAAATCATTTTTTTGCTGGAATTAAGGAATCAATACGCTTGCTTACATCATTGGATGTTCATACATTATTAGTAGCATATTTGCTTCAAGAATATTGTCCATGTGTTCACTGTTTTTCTCTAATGGATGGCATATTGACATTGTTTAATTTTCATCTAACTGTAAAAATCATTTCTTGCGGGAATTAAGGATTCAATACTTGTACTTATTGGGCTTTTACTTGATACTTGTTTATGTGGCATGTTATCCTGCTTATGGTTTGATTATCCGTCTTGCAGTTCTGTACTTCATTATGGGCATGCAGCAGCTCCAAATGACAGGGTACATGAATTTCATTTGTTTTACGTCTAGAAGGTCCTCTAATAGTCTCATGAGTTTTTTGGTTTGTACGAGTCTTGGTTACACCCTTATTTGAACCTTGCTAGTTGATTATCCACCATACCTTGTCCTTCATTCTTCGAATGGCGAAACAAATGTTTCTGTATCTCGTGACCTATTCTGATTCCTGTAAACTGAGAAAAACTGCCTTTTGCATCTAATAACAAAATCATGTACCTCATATGCCCAATAATATGTGAATTGGGGTTAATATTTTTTTCAGGTCCAAACTTACTACATTATTGTGTATTCTGTTAAACTTATAAATATTCTGATACTTCGGTTTGAATATCCTATAATATGTTTATGGTACATTTTAATCTTGCTTTTTTCCGTGGATCATCTACTTTCCCTATAGTTTGATGATGCTATTTGTGTTTGACAGACATTGCGGGATGGAGATATGGCGTTGCTGGATATGGGAGCTGAATTTCATTTTTATGGGTCTGACATAACCTGCTCCTTTCCTGTAAGTATATGTGCAATAACATATAGTGCAAGACTTAATACTGCCTGACAGAGACTTGAACATAATTTGAAATTTTTTTAGTTGATAATGTGCAATACCCTAACGGATAAATAGTGCATTTTTCATTAGTAAAGTAGTAAATCAGGTTTTCATTTTTTGCTCATTTGATGCAGCATTTCTAGCTAAATCTTTTTTTAGACGCACTGACTTTTCAATTATTAATGTTTTTAAATGATATAGGACACCTCTCATTTGATGCCAAATGATGTTTAAAGATCAACATTAACTTGTGGATGTTTAAGATCAACATTAACATTAACTTAATCATGCATGCAGGTGAACGGTAAATTTACCAGTGACCAGCGTCTTATTTACAATGTAAGTAAAATATATTATTCGAATTTGATTTGGATCTTTAATGTGTTAAAGTTTATAGAGTGGGTCCCCCCTTAAACTCGTCTTTTAATACATCAACATACATTTCCCCTTACAGGCTGTCCTCGACGCTCATGACTCTGTTATATCTGCCATGAAGCCAGGAGTAAACTGGGTAGATATGCATAAGTAAGATTTCAGGAATACATTGACAAATATATCTCAAGGCTCATCTTGATTTGTTTTTCCCTGATGAATATTAACGAGCTATTGTTAGTAGAATTCTTAGGTAATAATCTTATATATAGCTGGCTCTATGCAAGAAATAGGAAGATTACAGTTCTGCTGCTAACCATATAAGGGATATATATCTATCAATCCAAGTTTTAGGAGGCACCATAAATTTGTTATCATTAGATGACCCACACGTTCAGGCGTGCAGCCTATAAGATCATATCCATCAATGACAAGAACTAAGAACAATGCAGTTAGAAGTTTTATGTCTGTTATAATGATTATATTAGAGATATTATACGGTTCCCCTGGTCTGATATACTTTTTCCTTTCGTTGCATTCAGATTGGCAGAGAAAGTTGTTCTTCAAACACTGATGAAAGGACATCTCCTCATTGGGTATTGTTGATTTTTCTTCTCACATTTCCTTCATTCATATATATTTTTTACTTTTACAAATCGTATTATTCATGTGTGACTTGCCTCTAGTGATGTTGATGAAATGATGGTCGAACGACTGGGTTCTGTTTTTATGCCACATGGGCTAGGACACCTCATGGGACTCGATACCCATGATCCTGGTGGCTACCTAAAGGTCCATAAAAAGCTACTACAATTTATTGCTTATTTAGTTGGTAAATATTAGTTAGCACTTATTTAACGATATTAGCTGTGAAATATGCTACAGGGAGCTGAAAGACCCAAAGAACCGGGGTTAAGGTCCCTGCGCACGAGTAGAGATCTCATGGATGGGATGGTTAGTGTTATCATTTTTCGTCATATTCTTTACTCGTGTGCATATTGTCAGGACTTTCAAATGTGATGTGCATTTAGAATTTAAGTAAAATAATTGTAATGAGGTCTAAATACATCATCCTCACTTAGAGTGTTAAGCCTTGGATCAAAACTATGCACACTTTAGGTGTGATTTTCCCAAACTCTCCCCCAATCCCTAATCCTCTTGTAACCACCCTTGATATTGTAACAACCTTACTTGAAGATCTGCTACTGTACAGATTCATTTCCTTTATCATATACAGATACATATACGCAATACATACATCGTAAATCTTCACTGTGAAGATGGTTGTATTTTTTCCAGTAACTCGATTTATGTGCATAGCTATAGTGAAGATGGTTGTATTTTTTTCATGCAGGTCATCACGGTTGAACCTGGATGCTATTTCATTGATGCGTTGTTGATCCCGGCCATGGAATCTTCAAAAACATCAAAATTCTTCAATCGGGAAGCAATCACTAAATTTAGAGGATTTGGTGGAGTTCGAATTGAGAGTGATTTGGTAAGTAACCTTCCTAGAGTGTCACCTTTCATTCTCGTTAGGCTATAATGCATATAATAGCTTGCTGTCTGACATTCGAATTGGCTATCACCCACTTAATAATAGCCTGAGTTATCTTAATATTTTATTGGACTTGTTAGATGTGCAACATTACTGGAATATATTAGTTGAATTAGGTATCACCATCTACATTATGAATTAAATATTATAAAGCTTAGTGTTTGATGTCTACTTTTACTTCTTTTTTTTTTTCTTCTTTTTTTTTTAATATAAATATTTTATGGTCTTTTTTTATGTGATGTGGCAGTACATTACCTCTTCTGGTTGCGTGAATATGACAAAGGTCCCGAGGAAAATAGAGGATGTTGAAGCTGTGATGAGTGGTGCACCGTGGCCAATCCAGAAATCTGCATTTGAAAATGGAGGATCTTAGATTATTTGCTGGTCGCCATGTAATCAATTTAGGTTTTACTCTATCGTAATGCTGTTTAAAGGAGATATGGATGTTGGTTTGAATCTAAGATAGACCATGCGATATATGGGACATGGGCTGACTCTGCTTATTGTTTTATCTTTGTCTAATAAATAAAGTTTAAATCTTTTGGTCCACAATTGATAATGCAATCGAGTTTCACGGCGTATGTGTCAAAAGCAGCAGTTTTTGTGATCGAGAAATAACTTGATGTGTGCAACGAAATGTTCGAAGGAGCATAATTCTTGTTAACAAGCATCTAAGAAAGAAGTCTGAAACCAACAAATACTGAAACATTACAACAAACAGTCAAAGACAAGTACATAATCCTAACATCATCACCACAACAACGAGAAACAAAAACTAATTAGAGAAACTAAAAGCAGTTATTGTGTCATGTTATACAAGTATCCGTTAAACAAATCCTATATGATCAAACTTGAGAACCCGCAGTGGTTCTTTAAAAACCAAATTTGAATTCGACTGCCTGTCCAATTCCGGTTTTGAAATTTGAATTCAATTTTTATTCTGTTTTTAAATTCAAATTCATTTTCAGTTCGATTTTCGATTTCGCCTCCAAAATTTTCTAAACGAGAAAACTGAACTGACTAAAAGAGAAAACAGAAAACCGAACAAATGAATACCCTACATACATATCACATCACATCATGTTACAAAGTACCACCAAACTTGTTTAGTGATGTGCTTTATCTAACAAGAAGGATGTTCATATTCGAATAAGTTAATTGATGCTTGTTTGCAAAATAAAATATATTTGTTTCAAATTACCTACAACGTTAAATTATTCTTCATAATTATTGTAGGTAATAGTGGCCCGAGCTGATGAAATGACGGCCACTGATAGGTTGGTTTGTTCACCGAAAATATGACGTAGATTTAAAAAAATGCGGTAAAGAAAATCAAACGAATATAATATATCTGTTATAATATATAAATATATATATAAATGGATAGTCAATTATTGATACACAAAAGTAATATTATTGTATTACCTAAACTTGTGATATTTTTGCTATAAATAGCCATGAATGCAAGCATTAAACTTGCACCATTTCTCACACTTACAAAGTATTTCTTTCTTTCTCTCCATTATCATCTTTGTTCTTACACTTCATTATTAGCATTCTTAATCAAGAATCAAACCACTAAAGGTAGTTATAAGTCTACTGAATTATAACATCAAGAATCAAACCACTAAAGGTAGTTATAAGCCTACTGAATTATAACACGTTATCAGCACGATAATCTTAATACTAATTATGGTTGGCTCTGCCACCTAAATGATATATGGTCGGTTATACCACCTGAACAATATATGGTCGACACTGTCGTCTAATTATCATTTATGTTACTAACATTTATATTTCAATTATCTAACATTTATATGGCCGACACTGTCGCCTAATTATCATTTATGTTACTAACATTTATATTTCTATTATCTAACATTTATATGGCCGACACTGTCGCCTAATTATCATTTATGTTTACTAATATTTATATTTATGTTATATAACATTTATTAATGATTGCTTACATATGGTCGACACTGTCACCTACTTATCATTTATGTTATATTAAATTTATGTTTAATGTTTATATACTTATGAATATAAAGTGACTATAATTTATCATGTTGTTTGTTTTAATAGAAAATGTCGAATCTGGAAAAGCTTAAATTTACTCCTTTAGAATCAATTGGAAACAACTACATGACATGGGTTATAAAAGTAAAAATGCATCTTAAATCAATGGGCATTCTTGAAGCCATAAATGAAAACAACACTTGTTCTGAAAAAGAACAAGCAACGGCATGTTGCTTTATTCATCAACATATTGATGAATGCTTACAAAATAATTATGTGACTGTAGAAGATTCCCATGTTTTATGGGAAGGTCTCAAAAGCAGATTCAATAATCAAAGAGAAATTTTACTTCCAGCTGCTATGGAACAATGGAGAACATTAAGGTTCCAAGACTTTAAGAAAGTAAATGAATATAGCTCAGCTCTGTATAATACATGTTCACAACTTAAATTCTGTGGACATGAAATAAGTGATGCAGACATGATGGAGAAAACTTTCTCCACAATGAATGCTGCAAACATCACAGTGCAAAGAAATTTGAGAATGCTAAAGTTCAAAACATATCCTGAACTTAATTCATATCTCTTAGTTGCAGAGCAAAATGATGAGCTATTAATGAAAAATCAGCAATCCCGTCCTACTGGTACACTTGCAATCCCTGAAGCAAATACTGCAAATAATTATAAACAGGGACAAGGACGCGGGCAAGGTCGTGGTTATAATAACCATCACCATCATCATGCCAAAAGCCATAACTATGGTAGAAACCATCCTTATGGTAATGGTAATGGGCGAGGACGTGTTCGTGGTGGTCAAAGAAATAATAATCCACGAAAATATAAATATCAACCACAAAACAAGCTTACTAAACAAGATGTTAAAGAAAATTCTTCTAAAAATTCTGAAGAATCTTGCTACAGATGTGGTAGAATGGGCCACTGGGCTAATACTTGCCGAACATCTAAACATCTTGTTAAGATGTATCAGGATTCGCTGAAAGATAAAGAAAAGGAAGTAAACTTTGTGGATAACGTCGATCCAACAGTCACTGAGAAACCATCTGATTTATATGAAGATTTCTTGAATGTTTAAGTTGTGTGTCTTTTGAAAAATAAACGATTTAATATCGTCTGTCTTTGTCATTATGTTTGCTAAATGTTTCAGTACTATCTATTTGCGTGTAAAATATTGTGTAATATTAATGTACTCACTATTTATTTCTTATATATGAAGTTCAATATGAATTTTGCTGGAATACAACATCAATCAAGTGGTGGAGATCTATGTATAGCAGACAGTGGAACTACACACACTATACTTAAATCCGAGAAATATTTTATTGATCTAAAATCAACGGAAGGAACTATACATACAATATCAGGACCTGCTAACTTGATAAAAGGGATAGGAAAGGCAAATTTCATACTACCAAATGGTACAAAATTTTTAATAAATGATGCCTTATTTTCTCCCAAGTCAAGCAGAAATTTATTGAGTTTCTCCGACATATACCTTAACGGGTATGATTATCAGTCAGTGACAACAGAAAATGAGAAATATTTAAGTATCACTGACAAGAGTCATGTGGTTGAAAAACTGCCAAGACTTAGTTCTGGATTACATTATACACATATAAATGTACCAGAAATACATATGGTAGTTAACGAAAAATATATTGATCTTGGTGTATTCAGTTTATGGCATAACAGATTAGGCCATCCAGGATCAACAATGATGAAAAGGATTATTGAATGTACTCATGGACATCCACTAAAGGATAGAAAAATCCATCATGATACAATGGTTCCATGTACATCTTGCTCTCTTGGAAAATTGATAACTAGACCCTCACCACTTAAGGTTGAGAAAGAATCACCAATGTTTCTTGAAAGAATTCAAGGTGATATATGTGGACCAATTCATCCACCATGTGGACCATTTAGATATTTCATGGTTCTAATAGACGCATCTAGCAGATGATCTCATGTTTGTCTGTTATCAAGCCGTAATGTGGCATTTGCAAAATTTCTTGCCCAAATTATTAAATTGAGAGCTCATTTTCCTGATTACACCATTAAAAGGGTGAGACTTGATAATGCTGGTGAATTTACATCTCAAGCATTTAATGACTATTGCATGTCTATAGGAATTGTTGTTGAACATTCTGTTGCTCATGTGCATACACAAAATGGTTTAGCCGAGTCATTGATTAAACGTTTACAGTTAATCGCTAGACCATTGATAATGAGAACAAAACTCCCTGTATCTATATGGGGTCATGTAATTTTACATGCTGCTGCATTGATTCGCATCAGACCAAGTGCAAGTCATAAATATTCCCCCCTACAACTTGCTTTTGGTCAAGAGCCAAATATTTCCCATCTTAGAACATTTAGTTGTGCAGTGTATGTTCCAATTGCGACACCACAACGTACAAAAATGGGTCCTCAAAGGAGGTTGGGAATATATGTTGGATATGAAACATCTTCAATATTAAGGTATATTGAACCTATGACAGGTGACGTTTTTACAGCACGTTTTGCTGATTGTCATTTTAATGAAACATTGTTCCCTAGATTAGGGGGAGAAATGAAAAATAAAGAAAATGATGTTTCATGGTGTGAACCTCAATTAAAGTATCTTGATCCTCGCACAAAAGAATGCGAGACAGAAGTTCAAAAGATAATGCATATACAAGAACTTGCAAATCAATTGCCTGATGCATTTACAGATACAAAAACGGTGACAAAATCATATATACCAGCAGTAAATACTCCAGCTCGAATTGAAATTCCAAAAGCTGGCAATAACGTCACTCATGAATCTTTGCCACGTCAGAAATGTGGAAGACCAATTGGTTCAAAGGATAAAAATCCTCGAAAAAGAAAATCAGCTGATAATGAAGTAAAAGAAAGTGTTCAAGAAGAACCACAAATCAGTACTCCTACTGCAGAGGAGATTGATGATGTCAATACAGAAATTGCAATCAATTATGCATATTCAAAAATATTATGGAACCGAAATGAAATGAAAAATCTTGATGAGAAATTTTCATTTAATGTTGCATATGACATCATGAATAATGATGATGATCCAGAACCAACATCTATGGTTGAATGTCAAAATAGACATGATTGGGCTCAATGGAAAGAAGCAATACGAGCTGAATTAGAATCACTCAATAAAAGAAAAGTTTTCGGATCCATCATTCTCACTCCTAAAGATGTGAAACCTGTAGGATACAGATGGATTTTTGTCCGAAAAAGAAATGAGAAAAATGAAGTTACAAGGTATAAAGCTAGACTTGTAGCTCAAGGTTTTTCTCAAAGACCGGGAATTGATTATGAAGAAACTTATTCCCCTGTTATGGATGCAATTACTTTTAGATACTTAATCAGCCTGGCAGTTTCTAAAAATTTAGAAATGCATCTCATGGATGTTGTGACTGCTTATCTATATGGATCACTTGATAGTGATATATATATGAAGATACCTGAAGGATTTAAGGTACCAGAAGCATCAAATGCAAAACCCAAAGAAATGTATTCGATTAAATTACAAAGATCTTTATACGGGTTAAAACAATCGGGACGTATGTGGTATAACCGATTAAGTGATTACTTGATAAGCAAAGGGTATACAAATAATCTTACTTGCCCTTGTGTTTTCATTAAGAAAACAACATCCGGATATGTGATCATAGCTGTTTATGTTGATGATCTTAACATCATAGGTACAAATAAAGAGATCTATGAAGCCATTCAACTTCTAAAAAAAGAATTTGAAATGAAAGATCTCGGAAAAACCAAGTATTGCCTTGGTTTACAAATTGAGCATATGCCTAATGGTTTACTTGTACATCAAACAACATATACTGAAAAGATTTTAAAACGTTTCAATATGGACAAGGCAAAACCATTAAGTACTCCTATGGTTGTTAGATCACTCAATGTTGAAACTGATCCATTTCGTCCATGTGAAGATCATGAAGATATTCTTGGACCAGAAGTACCATATCTTAGTGCAATTGGAGCTCTTATGTATCTTACAAATTGTACAAGACCTGACATTTCTTTTGCAGTTAATTTGTTGGCAAGGTTCGGCTCTGCTCCTACCAAAAGACACTGGAATGGGATCAAACACATATTTCGATACCTTCGAGGAACTACTGATTTAGGATTATTTTATTCTAACGAATCAAAACAAGATTTGGTTGGTTATGCTGATGCAGGTTATTTATCTGATCCACATAAAGCTAAATCTCAAACTGGATATGCATTCCTAAATGGAGGTACTGCAATATCATGGCGTTCTCAAAAACAAACACTTGTTGCTACATCATCAAATCATGCCGAAGTGATTGCATTACACGAAGCTACTCGGGAATGTTTTTGGTTGAGATCAATGACACAAATCATTACTGATTCTTGTGGACTAGAACGCGATAAAAATCCAACAATTATCTATGAAGATAATGCAGCTTGCATAGCACAGATGAAAGAAGGGTATATCAAAAGTGACCGAACCAAACACATACCTCCTAGATTCTTCTCATACACTCAAAATCTCATTAAGGACAACGAGATTGAAATGAGATATGTTCAATCCAGCAAAAACTCTGCTGATCTTTTCACGAAAGCACTTCCAACTGCTATTTTCAGAACACACGTTCATAACATTGGCATGAGACATGTTCAAAAGATGTAACAACTGAAACGATGTCTACTTGAGGGGGAGTCAACTCCATGCTGCACTCTTTTTCCCTTAGCTAAAGTTTTTTTCCCACTGGGTTTTCTTTAGCAAGGTTTTTAACGAGGCAGTAACTTACAGTTGATCTTAAACAAACAAAATTGCTATCCAAGGGGGAGTGTTATAATATATAAATATATATATAAATGGATAGTCAATTATTGATACACAAAAGTAATATTATTGTATTACCTAAACTTGTGATATTTTTGCTATAAATAGCCATGAATGCAAGCATTAAACTTGCACCATTTCTCACACTTACAAAGTATTTCTTTCTTTCTCTCCATTATCATCTTTGTTCTTACACTTCATTATTAGCATTCTTAATCAAGAATCAAACCACTAAAGGTAGTTATAAGGCTATTGAATTATAACATCAAGAATCAAACCACTAAAGGTAGTTATAAGCCTACTGAATTATAACAATATCTATACTTCTATACATTAAAAGAAACTGTTAATTGAGATATCATTTTTAGCAACTCTTAATCTACACCATTAGATCACACTAATGACAACCACCCATTGATTTCTCTTAGCCATTGATTTAATTATAACTAAAAGTAATCTTAAGCAAGTTTTTATCCTTAATTACCCCAAAAAAAGAAAGAAAAAAAAACACACGGACTTTAAAATTTCAGATTGGATCTTCACAATCGGATCCCCACATCAAAAGACGCATTAGGTTTAGATTTCTAATCACGCATCCTTCTACATTCCATCAATCGTCGTTTTCAAAATCAAAGGCTATTATCACGATCGAACAAGGTTAGCGGGTTGAATTCCTTAAAATTAATCGTTTATGTATCATAATTTCTGCAACAGGGGAGATGATGGAACGAAAAAGCAAGGGAGAGAAGTAGGTGTGTGTTTTTTCTCTCCTCTTTTTTTTTTGTATGAAAAAAACTTGAACTTTATAAATAAGTAGGACAAGTCAAAATCGATGAAAAGGTGAACACTTGAAACAAAATGCAAACCAAACAAACACTAACCCGAGCTTCTAGAAACTAAACCTAACAACCTAGCAACCCAATACGAAAGTACAATTAAAACAAAACAAAACATCACCACGGCAACCAAGGTTACCAAATTCACGACCAACTTTAACTGCCGACTCTTTAGAAACCCGAGTGCTTGATCTAATGAGAGAGAGTCGTTCACAACGATTAATTCTCAGTCTTTCACAAATATTTAAAAAATATTAAATATAAATAAAATATTGATTATTAATATTATTATTTAATTTTAATATCATGTATATTAGGAATTTCACACACCACTTTTTGATCCATATACACACTAGTCACATAAAATTACAGTTATGTTCCTAGACATTGAACTTATATTATTATTATTGTAAGTCTAACTAAACTAAGAGTAAAATGTGTAATTAAATTTTTATTTTTTGTTTTTTCATTCAAAATAACGAGAACTTTATATTACCAAAAACGAACATGGACAACACGAGCAAACTAACCAAGCCAAGCAGACAAAACAAACATATTCCAATTCCAATCGTATAAATATCCCTAGTAAACCCTAAAACTTCAACTACATAAACCCTAAAAATACCAAAGCTCGCTGTACAAGTAAATTAATTGATACGGAGGGAGTAATACAGAAGGTGGAACTTTAACAATGAATGATGCTAGTAAACCTACAAAGATCAAATTCGAGTACGAAGATGATGATGATGAAACAATTGAACAAGTTGCTACCGGCAGCTCCAACCTTGATGAAGATTCAACCATGTGCGAGCCCGCAGACGCTGATAAAACCAGCGCCGATTATTACTTCGATTCCTACTCTCACTTCGGTATATTCAACTATAATTCACTCCGTTTGTTTTTTTTTTGTTTGTATATGTAATTATTATGTATAATTAATTTTGAACGTAGTGTTTGTTCAGCTTTCTTGAAATATATATCTATTACTATGTTGTTAGTGTTTGCATAGATTAACCAAGAAAATAGCTAAACTTTAATTGTGCTACCTTTTTTGTGCTTCTGATGGATTTTTGATGCATCAATTTCCTTGATTTTGTTGTTGTTGTTGCAGGTATTCATGAGGTAACTCGATCAGATCTTGATGCAAATCACCTTTGCAATGAGCTAAATTCATTATGTATATGAACTGGTTCTAAAGGCATGAAAATACAAGAGACAAAACAATCTCTTGAGTGGCCAAGTTCATTTCATTATTTATATCAATCTGGTTATATCCTTTTTGCTGACCTATGTTGTTGTGATCCTCTGCCAAAAAAATATTTTGACATCTGCTGCATTGATTTCCTTGTCTTTCTAACTTCGTGTAGTAATTAGTACGTAGTGTTTTAAGAGAACTTTATGAGCCCTAATACTCGTTTTGTTTGCAGGAAATGTTGAAGGACGTGGTGAGAACTAAGACTTACCAAAATGTTATTTATAAGAATACATTTTTGTTCAAGGACAAAATTGTTCTTGATGTTGGTGCTGGAACAGGGATTCTTTCTCTCTTTTGTGCAAAAGCTGGGGCAAAACACGTTTATGCTGTATGTATACCATTAATTTAATATGCTACTATTAATTAATTATATATTTATATCTGTATCATTTACTGGACTATCTGTTGGTACAAAATTCTGAACAGTTTCCTAATGTGACAAGTTGTCTTTTTTATCATTTCTACTAATGAAAGCAACCGTTTATTTATGTTTTTAATTTGTGGATGAACCTCCAGTTTCGTCTTCCTCTTTTGCTCATTAACATACTTTACCTCAAAGTTATGTGCCTATTTATTTGTGAATTACATGCGTCTTAAGTGTTTCTTCATGTACTTTATTAAATACTGTATTTGCCTGCTAATTTATGTGTTGCAATTTGATTTATGTATTTCAAATTGTTATTGCTATTGATGTTCAAAATTTTAATATTCATACTACTTCTATGCTTTCAGGTTGAGTGCTCACAAATGGCTGACATGGCGAAAGAGATTGTCAAGGCAAATGGCTATTCAAATGGTATTAGTTTTTTCTTAATTAAAGTTCTTATATCATTTAATACATTTATTTATATTATCTGATACAATTATACAACGGATATGTTGATATGCCAAATCACTAATCTGCCCTCTTTTGGCTCAATATTGCAGTTATAACTGTTTTGAAAGGAAAGATAGAAGAACTTGAGCTTCCTGTACCTCAAGTCGATATCATAATCTCAGAATGGATGGGATACTTCTTATTATACGAAAACATGTTAGATACAGTTTTATATGCTCGGGATAAGTGGCTGGTAAGTATCAGTTCTTTGTGTAGAGTTCTGGGGATCGTTGCTTTGTTTTAATACCTTTTAGCGTCTATCTTGATGTGAAAACCTGGTATTCAACATATTGTAGAGCTTTGTATCGTAATTGTTTGGCTAATGCCTCGTGTTTGAAATTAGATTTGTCCCCGTGTTCCTTGCTTCCTAAGAATTAACATCTTTCGTATGATGACTCTATGTTCACAAGCTTCATTGTTACTGTTATTCTTGGTTAAAATATCTTCAATCTTTATAACTTGAATTTATATCATGGAATTCAAACCTTTTTTGCTCTACTGCAAAGCCCTTTTGAAAACTTCTTTGTCTCTCAACAGGTTAACAACGGAATTGTGTTGCCTGATAATGCTTCTCTCTATCTGACAGCAATCGAGGATGCAGAGTACAAGGAGGATAAGATTGAATGTAAGTAACTCCCTCCCTTCAAACCATATATTTACTGATGTACAATTGAATGTTCAAATTAGTCCTCTACTCAATTGAGTAATCTATTTTATATTTCTCAATTGGGACTCATGAATTTTCAGTTTGGAACAATGTGTATGGTTTTGACATGAGCTGCATCAGAAAGCAGTCCATTATGGAACCACTTGTTGACACGGTCGACCAGAATCAGATTGTCACAAACTGCCAATTACTCAAGGTATCAGATCTAGACACTAGAGGAGGAATCTTAACCCACTCTTGTTACGAAGACTTCATTTTGGTTACTCTTGCTTTACTAAAAGTTGTTTCTATAATCTAATTATGGTTTCTATAACTGTAATAAATATAATTATGAAATTGAGCCTCACCCAACTATCCAACCCGTATCACCTTTTTACTCCATTGGTCCTTTGACAGTGTTTAACTTGTTTGTACAGACAATGGACATCTCTAAGATGACATCTGGAGATGCTTCATTCACAGCACCCTTTAAGCTGGTAGCTGAGCGTGATGATTACATTCATGCTCTAGTAGCATACTTCGATGTAGCATTTACTGTATGTCACAAAATGACTGGGTTCTCTACAGGTTAGTTATCTCCCCATTCTATTTTTCCAAGTGTGTGTAAACCAAGTTAAGTCAATAAATCATCATGCATGTAATCTGGCTTATTTAAGGGCCAAAAACTTACGAGTTAGGTGGCTTGGGTAATGAGCCAAAATGGGTAGGATTAGTGGTTGGGTTGACCACGTACCAACACTTTTTATACAAATAGCTATATGAAGTTTGTGATTCGAAATTTGGAATGTGATTTTACAATTCATTAATTCAGTGATTCGTTTTTTGTTAAAATAAAATAATTTCAGAGATATTTCGGATTGATTTTTTTTTCGTTCGACCTTTTAACATGACCTGAATGGTCAAATTGCATTCTCTAACTGTCATTATTTTGGATGATGTTGCAATCCAGGGCCAAAGACTAGGAATACACATTGGAAGCAGACTGTGCTATACTTGGAAGATGTGCTGACTATATGTGAAGGTGAATCCGTTGTTGGAAGCATGACTGTGTCACAAAACAAGAAGAATCCACGAGATGTCGACATCACTCTCAAATACTCGTTAAATGGTCAACGTTGTGTTATCTCGAGAACCCAGCAATACAAAATGCGTTAGTACACACCTAGTGTCTCAAACACAGGTATAACGTGTTCCAAGGTGTTCCATTGCAGGTTAAATTCTTGTTGAAGATCTTCTCCTATTTTATGTATCAAATTTGTAACATGAATTTATTCTTTTTATTCAATCTCATGGTCATGCATCTTACAACTCGTTAACTGGGATAGACAAATTATGATGTTACGAAATTGATGATTTGTTAAGAAAAGTTGATATCACTATACTGCAAAAGAACTTCATAACCATAATTTGACATTCATTGTCCAAGTTCTTACAATTTTAAGTTTCAGTTCTAAAAAAGTTCAAATATTCTAATCGAAAAGGTAATGTTTAACTCGTATGTAAATTACAAATGTTAACAAAATTGACGGTAGTATATGATTTACAAACTAATGTAAATTGATCACATGGTGAAATTTCTTCATAAATGAAGTAGATCATGGTTCAAAAGCTATCATATTTCTTTAAATGAGCATAATTATACAACTCACTCTCCATAAAAAGTCGACTACAAAAAAAAAAAAAAAAATGTTGAAATCAGAGCATGCCCTACAATTCGACTTTACCAGATTTTGACTTCTGCTGGGTGAATCTTGCCTTCTTCGCTTTCCACCATTTTTGCAACTTAAAAGACATTTTAGTTGCATGTTTTTTTGTTGCTTCACCAATATCTTTAATCCCTTTTGTGATCTTCTCCTTCCAGTCCACCTTCTTGCTGCTGCTGCTCTCTTGTTCCCTCAATATCTTTCCCTATTTAAGTGAGAAAACCCAAAAATGTTTGATTTTGTTACCAAAGATCAACCAAATTTCTAACAGGCTAAAAAATGGTATAAAAGGGTAATTTAGTATGGTTAGGAGACCCTCACAAACCTTTCTTGCCCTTTTCATGCTTTTCTTAATATAACTATACAAACTAACTCTTGAAGATGATTTAGAAGGTTGGGCAGCCTATTAGAAAATAAGGATTAGGTAAATTTGGTTAGATTTTACAACTAAATATACTTACGAAATTTGAAGGAATCGACGGTTCATCCTCTTCATCTTCGTCTGCGTCTTCATCGTCCAAGCTTTTACCACTCATGAGTTCCTCCCTTGAGTACACTTTCATGCCAGGTGCTCCAGGCATGCCCTCCATCGACTTCAACATCTTCTCCATTTCAGCCTCCTTCTCAGACTTCGGGACAAAAGTTTCCCCTGGCTCCCTACCCTGAATGATATTCACACGATTAACAAGTAATTAGTGTGAAGCTTTAAATGGATGAATCACGAATGAGAAGAATATGAAACCAATCAAGTGAACGTTAACATGACTGCACCAAGAACCATAATTCAGTTTACATATAAATTCACGTCATTTTACTCCAATCCTCTTAAAGTTAACCATATCATATCCTACTTGATTGACTTTTGGTATCTTGATGGGTGTCACATGAAAATGGCAATATATATTTTTTCCCGTAATGTTTATAAATTACAATTAATTATTTTCCATAGAAAATAATCAGATTCTTTTTAAGTCTTGAGATTTCCTTATTTTGTCACTAATCTTTATAGTAGGGAATTAACCCTATAGGTCTGCAATGAAATTACCTTAGGAACTGGTGGCGGCTTAGTACTACATGCTTCAGTGAGATCTTTACATAGAAAATTAACCAATGAACTCAACTGAGGCTTCTTTTTGTATATATACTCTGCCACATCCGTGTCATAGTCTCCAATAACCTAAACAACAACCGAATTGTTAATAATGGATTCACAACCAACTTAGTTTTATCAACAATCAGAAAAATTTAAAGAAAATAGATAGAGGTACCTCTTGACAAGCTCGTTCGATGGTTTTGCATTCTGAACCGCATTGACCTTCAGATTCTTGCTCAACAAGCTGTCAGTGGACCACAATTAAGAGATTAGATACCACCCAAAGCATCAAATTGTGTCCCCTTTGTTTATACCAAATTTGTATTCTCTATCCCAACTTCATCCACAATAACATGGTCAGATGATTTCACGCCACACAAATGAAACCTAGAAAATGGATAGCAAATCTCTACGTCTACATTCTCATTCTATGCGCCGATTCCTTTCAATATCAGCGTAATAAAAATATCCAGTATTCTCATGTTACATTACGCTACCAATGGACCAAAGCATCAAATAGCACGCTGACATCATAGTCATCATATCTTCTCAGTTGAATATTTTTATTCTTTTCTTCTAATAATCAAAATAAAATAACAGAGTTCTAATGCCACTTTCCATCTAATTCATACATATAAGCTGGTACACAAAATATAAATTGCCTAAATCGAGTAATCTAGTCATATACATGTAAACCTACATGTTTACTACCTCACACCCCATTATTATTGCCTTAAAAACCCTAATTAACTGCCAAACATCAATATTGCCTTATAAACCCTAATTAACTGCCAAACATCAATATTGCCTTATAAACCCTAATTAACTGTCAATTTCCTATCCATTATTATAAACAGATATCAAATAATTTGATAACAGCTCAAAATTAGATTCATTACCTCCAATCTATCGCCCTTCTCCACAATATCAATTTTCAGCATCCAATCAGCTTCTCGTTTCTTCAAATTACACACATTTTCCGAAATCTCGATTACGTCATACTCTAAAATCTGACACCATACAATTAACATTCACAATTAGGTCCCTAAACAAATCATCAGGCTAATCACAAATTCAACAATCTAGAATTACAATTCAGATTAAAATTATAATTTACCTTCTTAGGTGCAATCTGATGTTGTTTATCTTGAACTTGTACGTATAATTCCTTCGCAAGCTTCTCACATACTTGACATTTAATAAACGGCACATCTTCTCTTCGAGCAACTCCGGCTTGTTTTGCAGCATACGATATTTGTATATTTGATACGCATAATAATAGTATCAGACTTAAAATTAATGAATTAAACATCACTGATATATTGATTATCGCCATTATTAGTGTGTGTAAGATCCGCGAGAGTCGTAGTAGTAGGAAATTAGCAACATACTGACGTGACGAAGTCTTGACGTTGTTGTAAGATTATTTGGACGAAATTGCCCTTGGATACTAGTTGACGTGTTTACTGGTTTCTTATTGGCTGGTTATGATGCCATGTGTACCCGGCTCACCGTGGCACCCATGACCAAATCATCATATAATGTTTGTAAAACTTATTTACCAATCTGATGTTTTTTAAACGGCAAAATT
This sequence comes from Rutidosis leptorrhynchoides, assembly GCF_046630445.1. Classification (NCBI taxonomy): domain Eukaryota; kingdom Viridiplantae; phylum Streptophyta; class Magnoliopsida; order Asterales; family Asteraceae; genus Rutidosis; species Rutidosis leptorrhynchoides. The sequence continues at coordinate 641,022,931 of NC_092336.1, forward strand.
GCTTAATTCATCTCTGTTTTTGTATGTTTTTGCCCAAATTATCCCTATATTACGAAAACTGCGAAATGAATTCTTAAAAGGTTAAATAGGTCCCAATATAATCTCTTGGTAAATGGCTGTTTACTTTGGCCGTTAGTCATAATACTTGTGCAAGTCACGTGACAATAGAGCATTTCATATTTCACTATATTCATACTATTATGCTTCATATTAAACCTATATCTCATATTCGTTAGTTTTCTTCCCAACTAAACCATATTTTCAAAGATTTTAATGGCTGATTATCATGGCTAGATTAAGAGACCGAAGACATGGGAGTACGATCACAAGATTGTTTATGGTTAGTAGTGGACCCATTAAAAAAATTTTGTTCTACCAGCAAACTCACTTGTAGAAATGAGTTTTAAGCAATTTATAGTTGTTAGATATATTTTTTTTTCCAGTGTTACACGAATATCATTTTGGAATAAGACATATGTTACGTTCTTATTTTTAGCAGAAAATAAAAACCCTTTTTGCAGAAAAGAATTTAGATAATGTATTGTATACCTCTCATAAACCCTTTTCGTGTTGCCTCTTCAGGTAGGACCAAAACTTGGTGCTGCCTCTTTAACACTTTCTTGTGCTACCTCTTCGGTCAACACCATATACATAGTTAAATTTCAGCTGATTAAGAAGGCATAACATGAAAACACTTAGTCAAAATTTCTTGTAAACCAAGTCATGACAGTAAATAATGGAAAATCACTTTTAGATTCAGGTAGTCTATCACTTAATAAGTGTACACTACGACTTTATAACCCATTTAAAAATGTAAACTAAATCCCTTAATTACACTAAATTTTCAACAATATAAAGATGGTAATCAAAATATAACTTCAAAACCACTGTAACATTAACTACGTCCACCTAATTTTATGAGCATCGAATTTTAAGAGTTTTTTTTTTTTCACAGTCTCATTTACATGAAAAATATGTACGAACAACATATTTTAGGTGACTTACTTTGATTTTGCGATTTGGATGACCATTTTGTTTATTTAATGCGGAGTCGAATCAACAATTGCATGAAACATCGAAATTTGAATAGGGACATCCGATACTTATTGACACAAATGAAATAATTATGGATAATTTACAATGAAAGTAATATCAAAAGGAACATTTGTAGTAAAGGTAACTTGTTTTTTTTTTTTATGTTAGTAGTGAATCGTAGTTTCTTATTTAAACTTTGTGACTCAATATATCCCGATATTATTTTGTGTCACCGGTGATCCAAACTCCTGACTCCGCCACTGTCGTGGAAGATAAACAAATGCACACTTGCAAACAAAAATATGAAAATAAAAGAACTTCGACTTGAAGTGCACATATTGGACAAAAGCATACCTTAATGTATTTAGTCACAAATGCAAAATTTCTTTAAGGCATACCTGTAAATTTTGGATTTTTTTATCCTGAAAAGTCAATAGAATATGTTATATATCTAATGAAGTTACAACAAACATAGGTTTCAAGCAATACGCATAACAGTGCAAAATGAATTCTTAATTCATCTGATGTTTTTTAAACGGCAAAATTGCTTAATTCATCTCTGTTTTTGTATGTTTTTGCCCAAATTATCCCTGTATTACGAAAACTGCGAAATGAATTCTTAAAAGGTTAAATAGGTCGCAATATAATCTCTTGGTAAATGGCTGTTTACTTTGGCCGTTAGTCATAATACTTGTGCAAGTCACGTGACAATAGAGCATTTCATATTTCACTATATTCATACTATTATGCTTCATATTAAACCTATATCTCATATTCGTTAGTTTTCTTCCCAACTAAACCATATTTTCAAAGATTTTAATGGCTGATTATCATGGCTAGATTAAGAGACCGAAGACATGGGAGTACGATCACAAGATTGTTTATGGTTAGTAGTGGACCCATTAAAAAAATTTTGTTCTACCAGCAAACTCACTTGTAGAAATGAGTTTTAAGCAATTTATAGTTGTTAGATATATTTTTTTTTCCAGTGTTACACGAATATCATTTTGGAATAAGACATATGTTACGTTCTTATTTTTAGCAGAAAATAAAAACCCTTTTTGCAGAAAAGAATTTAGATAATGTATTGTATACCTCTCATAAACCCTTTTCGTGTTGCCTCTTCAGGTAGCACCAAAACTTGGTGCTGCCTCTTTAGCACTTTCTTGTGCTACCTCTTCAGTCAACACCATATACATAGTTAAATTTCAGCTGATTAAGAAGGCATAACATGAAAACACTTAGTCAAAATTTCTTGTAAACCAAGTCATGACAGTAAATAATGGAAAATCACTTTTAGATTCAGGTAGTCTATCACTTAATAAGTGTACACTACGACTTTATAACCCATTTAAAAATGTAAACTAAATCCCTTAATTACACTAAATTTTCAACAATATAAAGATGGTAATCAAAATATAACTTCAAAACCACTGTAACATTAACTACGTCCACCTAATTTTATGAGCATCGAATTTTAAGAGTTTTTTTTTTTTTTCACAGTCTCATTTACATGAAAAATATGTACGAACAACATATTTTAGGTGACTTACTTTGATTTTGCGATTTGGATGACCATTTTGTTTATTTAATGCGGAGTCGAATCAACAATTGCATGAAACATCGAAATTTGAATAGGGACATCCGATACTTATTGACACAAATGAAATAATTATGGATAATTTACAATGAAAGTAATATCAAAAGGAACATTTGTAGTAAAGGTAACTTGTTTTTTTTTTATGTTAGTAGTGAATCGTAGTTTCTTATTTAAACTTTGTGACTCAATATATCCCGATATTATTTTGTGTCACCGGTGATCCAAACTCCTGACTCCGCCACTGTCGTGGAAGATAAACAAATGCACACTTGCAAACAAAAATATGAAAATAAAAGAACTTCGACTTGAAGTGCACATATTGGACAAAAGCATACCTTAATGTATTTAGTCACAACTGCAAAATTTCTTTAAGGCATACCTGTAAATTTTGGATTTTTTTATCCTGAAAAGTCAATAGAATATGTTATATATCTAATGAAGTTACAACAAACATAGGTTTCAAGCAATACGCATAACAGTGCATATGCTTGTCCTGAATGAAATCACGAAATCACAATGAATAAAAGATCAAAACAAAATCACGAAGCACAAAATTTGTAGCGGAACTTGCTTTTACCTGCAATATTTGCTGTGGACTTGGAAAATTTGTACCTGCAATATTAGTTTAAAAGCATACATCAATAACAATAATAATGAATACTAGTTTCACTCTAATACTCTATGCATAAATGTGTTGATGTATTTGAAAGTGTTTTTGGAGAAGTTTCAGTGGAGTGAATGTATAAATGTTTTTGAGGTTCTTAAAGTATACAATAGAGACCTGTTTTTTTTTTCCCCCCCTTTTATTTCAGAAACCGGTTCCTACATTTAGTCTAAACTAGAGTTGGAGCCCGCGCAATGCAGCGGTTTTTGCTGGACATTGCGTTACATCATAATTGAGTATATTGCATGTATATTGTTACAAAAGGATTAATGGAGTATGTATATTGTTACAAAAGCATTTCTGGAGTACATTAGAGTCTGCAAAAGGATGTAATAAAGGGTTACCGGGACATTTTACCAAAGGATATGCATGTGGCTGTAGTTAATCTGTTTAAATAATATGTGATACTGATATACAAACTATGTCTATATACATGATTGCCTATAGTCATTAAACATGAACTTGGTGTGTCAGTACAAAATCGTGGAATCAAGAGTCTTTGTACTCCTAATGCACTTCTTTTCCATGCCGTCTCTTTACCATATGATGATAACTGCATATGAAGGTATGTTTAGAAGATTATGTTTCGTAATTTAGTATCCTATCAACTTGTAAGTATTCATTTCAGATAGGGATGGTTGGCATGCCATGTACCTTATGTTTAATTGATTCCAGTTTGGTTGAGACTGCATTCTTGGAAATTGTGACTCCTTACAACTTTTTAAAGCATGGTAGAGAAGTAGATATAAATTTTACCTTTAATAACCTACATGTACATAATGGGATTAGAAACTCATGGAATCGTTAGAGATGATAGTTTTAAGCATATAGATATTGATATCAAATATAAGCCTTAACTGTAGAAATCATGTAGATTATAAAGCAACACGTGCAAGGAAATTTGCATACAGAGAGACCAAAAGCATATATGTAGCAGAACTTTTACACCAAAAACCTGAATATATCAAAAAATGTTAAGTGCAACAGTGAATCAAAATGGGGAAAAAACTCAAAGTTATGAAAGGGGTGAAAAGTTTAATTACATTTTTGCTTACTGTTTTTTTTAACTGCTTGTGAGGCATTGAATGCTCTCATTTGCATCCAAGCACGTTAGGTAGGAAACTCCAAGGATCGATCGCGGATTGCTTGGCAACTAATCGCGGGAATTTTGAAGAAAACCTCCCCCTCATCTGAATCGAACCCGGGTTGCTTGGCAACTATTTGCGGGCCCGCCCTACTAAGGCTCGATACCAGGTTACTATTCGGGTTTGCTTATTGTTATAATATCGGGTTAATATATTAGGCAAAGATAGACATTGTTTAGTACCTGATTGTAAAGATTACATTACACGAATAAAATTTTTTTTTTTAATATAAATTAAGTCGTGATCGCAATGAATGGCGGTGGGTTTGCCTTAACGTTGCCACCGCCATTATCGATTTAAAGCAAAAAACAACCACCCTTAACCTTTTCAACATCATACGCACACTGACCTGCCAAAAAAAAAAAAATTACCCACTTCACACACACACACACACACACACACACACATATATACATATATACATTTAGAGTACTCACATAGCACATTAGAACACAAAAATTGTTCAGCAACTTCCTAATTAATCGCCTGTTGAATATTCTCAATATTCGTTATCATTTGTGTAGAATAAAGGCAACTGTTAGTGGCTGCATTTTAATAGTGTGAAATATAGTGATCAACATTTTGCAGGTAAATAAGAAAAAAAAAAAAGAAACATGATAACACCTGGAACAAACACTCTATTCTGGTAGTGAAGTATTGTTGGATATCGAAACCAATACAGGTGAGGCCGGAGCAGGTAGAGTAGTTACAACAGGAATCGATGACGCGGAAATATCAACAATAGAAAAAACACTATAATACTCTAATGGATGTTCCATCAAGCGTTGGATAGGAAAATCATTGCAGGTAACATTTGTAACTGCTTAGATCATCAAAATGAAATTACAATTGACACACAAATAACATCATGACAATGGAAACCAAATAAAACAGATAATAGTACCTGAAACATTTGCGTTACTACTCGAAGCAAAAGGCATAGGTTCATGACAATTTAAGATATGTTCCCTCAAATTAGCCAATACAATAGGAGTACCCGACTCATTAATAAGAGGAGAAGCCATACAACTGTTAAATAGCTGTTCAACAGGGACGTCATTCAAAGATACCTGAACAAAGAAAATTCAAGCAACAAAAAAAAAAAAAGGAAACAATAAAAATTAAAAGTACAACAACAGAATTACCAGCACAAAAAATCAAGTCGCAAAAACTCCTGGAAGTCGCAAAGCATAAAGAAAACACGGGACCATGAGAAGATGAATAGAAGCTGAAGAAAAGAAACCATAATCTGCTTGTATCGTAATGTAATCGGCCTATCCCCGGGGACAAAATGCCATTTACCAATATCATTTTTTAGATGTATGATAACGAAATGGGATGGCATATATTACCTTGGTCTGTGTCACCTTTCAAACCAAGGTAAACCTCGGTTATCTTCACATTCTTTTAGTTGTTTGGTTTTTTCACCCATATCTAACTCATTAAGTCGGACTTCGAGCTCAAAAAGTCAACATTACTGTATTTATTTGACTAAAGAGAAGCAGGAAGCGTAGTTGATTATGCACTGCCTAATAGTTTTTGGCTATAAACTTAATTATTTATATTTATTTAGTTACCTAGCTTCCAGCTCGCAAACTTTTTCCAGCAATATGAAGACGTAATGTACTATAGTAGATGCTTTCCAAAATGAAATATCATGATATAATGAGTATTTTTACCATCCGAAAACAACAAACTCTTTCACTATGATGTATAGCTATGCAACTAATTTCTAAAATATCTACACGAATTTGAATAAAATAACTATACTTATGCACTTACTGAAAATATGTGGTTACTCTAATACGAAATACAAAGTTTATCATAGTTTATCACATCCATTCTATTTCTGTAATACCATTTGAAATTGTAACACCATCTCTGTAAAATACATTCATTCATAAGTCGAAACCAAAGGGTTAAATCAGATATGTTAGGATAAAACCATCTATTAAAAAAAGAAGCAATGGCATCACAAATCAAATATTCGTCAAACCTATTTAGAGGGATCAGACAATAAAAATACATAAGAAAGCAAACATTAACATAAGTACTGTACATAGCCAACACAATGTTGCAATCACACACATATGATAGTTGATTCGCAGACAACCTGTGTTCTTATTTCCCCATATAAAATTAGTTTCAATACCTAATTCTTAATTAATTAAACAATCAACTAAAAATTTAAAACAAATCACTTAAATACCTCACGGACAACCTTCAGAGAGGAAGATGACGGTGATGATTTTTGGGGTGGCGACGTCGTAACTGGTGGCGGTGGTTGCTAAAAATATCACGGCGTTCCATCTTTTTTTGGTGTCCTTGAAACCCAATCTTAGTTCTGCTGTGTTATCTGATTTTGTTTGATTTCATAAAACCCAAAAAAATGAAACAGAGGAAATGGAGTAGAAGCATCTATCTTCGGTCGCTTCTTCCACCATCACCAAAGCCGTGCCGCCGATTGACGGCGACTGGCAACAACGGCGTTCATGATTGGAGAGGTAGAGAGACGATGAGAGGGTTGGGTGAAGAAAGTGCAGTTTGTAGAAGAAGCCCCCAGAATGTTACGGAGAAGGATTAAAAGCAGCAATTGTTGGTAAAAAAAAAAAATTAAAAAAAAAATTAGGTAGGGAAGAAGGTACCAGAGGATTGGGGAAGAAGGGAGATGGGCGAGTGTCATTTAGTACAGAGATGAAGGTTACTGTAATACGGTATGTTACTGTTATACTGTAGCCGATGTTTTACGTGATTTAGTATAGAGGTAAATTAAAACCGGTCTCTTTTCACTTTAGAAACCTCTTTTTTCACATCCCTTATAAAACTGGTTTCTTACAGGGGTTCCTTTTATCATTATTGTAGTAGTGTTACTCGAGAGGATTTTATCACACGTGATACTCGTATGGATTCGTCGTGGGAGTTTCTCATGAGAGGCGATGGGACTGTATTGGGTCGTCATGAGAAATGATTAGGTGGGTGATTCCGACATCACGTTCGAACCCCGTCAATGACTCCTAATTAACTGCCGTTAAAAAACAATTACTTCCCCAAGAAATTACATATTACCTACTCTCGATTAAAGGGAATTACTTAATTTTTAAGACTAGATAATTAAACACTCAAATCTTATATGATATCTAGTTAATTATTTGATCAATGATAACCACAGTTCCACATGAAAATTTTAATTAAAGAATGAAATTTCATAAAATGCCACCCCACATTCCCTTTCACTTGTACAATGTTGTATATAATCTGTAAAAAAAAATTCTTTTATGAAAATAACTAAAACTTTATAACAACACTTCCACGAAAAATGAAAGCGCCTCAAAAATCGATAGGTATAAAGGAAAATTGACAAACCTCGAAACAAGAACCTAAAATAAACATAAGCGAAAACTAAAATCGTGACTCACCAAAACCAAACAAAAAAACAAAAGTAACCGTAAACAACTAGCACAATAGCTAAGAACAAGCCACATACGAGAAAGGAAAAGAGCTAATCAAGTCATACACAAAGTATATATAACTCAATGTTATCGCTGACCTGAAGTATCCACTAAGGTCGCCTTTCGCTTAATGTGGGGCAGCGGGGAGAGGGAGTTTTACCGGCCATGTCCTCGGATTGGTCCGGGTTTCTTCCAGGTCAGTAGTTGAGGGCGGGTTATGCAACTACGAGATATGAACGCGTCAGTGGTTTAGTCCTCCTAGGTGATTCCAAACTAATGTCCAAAAAAAAGTATATGAATAATCTGTAAATAGTGACATATTAATCAAGCCATAAAGTATACGTATATGTATTAGTTTGGTTAACATAATTTGGATTTTTATTTTATATAGAGAATGCCCCAGTATTAGGCTCGTATGTCGTTATCATCGTTCATAAATACTAGTACATGTTATGAAACTACGGTTCCATGTCGTAATTTTGTTATTACTTGTATCCTCAAAACCGATTGCCTTATGATTCACCATATGCCAGTGTATGGTAATTCTATCTTATATTTATTTTAATATATGAAATGTAAATTTTTTTTTGACAAAAAGGCTGTTTTCTAGCTATGCGTAGTATAGGTTTATAGTCATTAAGACTATTCCCAACGTTGCGTCACTTTTCCTTCGTCATCCCACTTGACAACATGTTTGACGCTCTTGACGACTCTAACGCGGCGTCAAAATTTGACGCCCCGGGCGTCAGTTGGGAATTTGACGGAACAGAAAAGGTGTCAAATTTGTTTCACTCAATCAGATTTCGCCACGTATTTTTATGTATTATAATTAATATATTTTGTACCTGACTACAAATAATATTTTACCACATCACCGCCACAATATTTAACACTCAAAATTTAACACTCCCCTTTAAAAAACTTCATCTCTTCACCTTGTCAAATCACCAAAAAGTACATTGTCACGACCCGGAGATTTCCGACCAAATTTAAACTTAATATTTAAAAGATTTCGACACGATAAGCAAAGTCTGTAATGTTGAGTCAAAAATTTTGAACTGTTATTATATATTAAAATATCCTGTGACTGATTCCGACGATTCACGAACCTTTCAGTGTTTACATAATTGTAGATATAAATAATTATATAAATAATTATAAATAATAGTTTAAATATATTAGTGAACTATTATGTGATTTAGTTATTATGAAAGATAACTTAAATTAATTAAAACTTTTTATTTGAATAGATATAGTATATTGATTATAAGTGATTTCGAACATAAGTTGTCAATGTTAACAAAGTATAAAATATATAAGATTATTACTTTTATCATTATTATTAGTGTTATTATTAATATTATTATCAACATAAATATATAGATATGAGATTTGATACATGTAACTTGTTATACCTAAATTATTACTAGTATTATTATTATTAGATATTATTATTATTTCATCATTAAAAAAAAATTATTAACATTATCATTAAATGTTATTATTATTATTATTATTATTTAAAAATCACCATCTTATCATTATTTTTATTTACATTTAACTTTATCATATTTAGAATTTCTTGATGTTATTAATTATTTCTATCATTAAGACTAGTATTATTTTTATTATTATTATTAGTGTATCTAATATTTGACTTATTATTATTATAAATCATTAAAATTAATTACAATATATAAAAACTATTATATATATCTCGTGATCTATATCCCAAATCTGTATCAAAATTTTTCTTCTGTCCCTAATTTGGTATCTGTCGATTCTTGTCTATATTTACGAACAAAGTCAGTAAAGGAACAGCCCCAGGTTTTATTTTTATTCATTTATTCCTTATCTGCTTTTTATTATTTTGTTTGATACCTTCTGGCTCAATTAGCTGTCGAAACACTCGCATGGTAAATAAACGATCAAGCCATTCAATTTGTAGAAGGAGTCATTCAGATTCTCTATCAATTATCAACTTCAAATACTGCACTAAAAGAATTAAAACAGAAACAGCCATAAGAACTCTGTTCGTGACCCATTTAATTCGAAATCTCAAATTCGAGTCAATCTTCAAAATCTAAAATTGTGGGAGTATTAGAAATCTTTTGCTTGAACTTTCTGCAAGGTTTCAATTGCTAATTCTTAAAATCAAACACGAATTGTGGAGTCAAAGGTTCGGTTTGCAAAAGTCAAACAATTTTTCAAAGAACGAATTCGAGCTAACAGTTTTAATTCAAGTCCAATTGTTAGTTTTTGAAGATTATATAAACGATTTACTACCTAACTCGTGTTATAACCTTGGTCCAAAACGTACTCGAAATCAAAAATCAATTTTTGTTTTGTTTTGTTATAATAGCAGCGACGGCAGCAGAGTGTTGCATATGTATATAATTTTTTTTTTAAAATCCATTTTATCAATAATAATCTTTTTTGTGATGGGTGATAAATCCTAAGTCTGATTGAGTAACTAGTATTAAGGTTTAAAGAAATGGATTAACTGATTTTTGGATGAAGAAGATGAATAAGAGAACAGAAGAATACGAGTTAAATAAATTGGTTAGGAGATTAATATCAGAAATAAACTGATGGACGGATGGTTTAGTTGGTTTGTTGGTGAGCGAGAGGTCTCGGGTTCGAGCCTGGGCAAGGGCAGCTAATTTTTTTGAGACTCTTTTCATGTGAGGTAGCTCTCTAATTTTATTATTATTATTATTATTATTATTATTATTATTATTATTATTATTATTATTATTATTATTATTATTATTATTATTATTATTATTATTATTATTATTATTATTATTATTGTTATTGTTATTGTTATTGTTATTGCCATGATAAGTGATATTATTATTAACATTATTATTATTATGATATTATTGTTAAAATTATTAATTATGATAACTATTATTACTCCTAATATTTAGAAATATCATTGTTTTAATCAGGTAGAGAGTATTATCAAATTCGTTAACATTAGTATAAGTATCATAATTATAATTAGTATTATTGTTATTATTATTATTATTATTATTATTATTATTGATATCATTAGTATTACAAATATTATTATTACAAATATTATAATTTTCTTTATAAGTATTAGAAATATAAATTTTTATTAATACTGTTATAAGTAAGATTATTATAAATCTTGTCATTTTAGTGTTATTATTATTAATATATATTAATATTAGCATCACTTTTGTAACTATTAGTATTATTAATCTTATAGTTAGATAAAAGTATCATTTTTAACAATATCATTACTATTATAAAAATTATCATTTTTAATAAAGTTATTATTAGTATTATTATTATTCTTAGTAAGACATTAATATCAAAACCATCATTTTTAAACAAATAAATATTTTGAATATAAAACATACTTATTACATATACTACAATTATATTAATAAGCCATATAAATATATATAAAGCATATTAACCTTATAAAAACTTATATACAACAAATTAGGTATTTTTCAGATATAGACATACTAACATAACTATATAAATAATAATTATTTTCAAATATATATATATATATATAAAAACAAAAAATATAGTATATAAGGTTATAAGATATGAAATTGTTCGATTACAAGTATATATTTTAATGTATATATACGAATGCTATAGGTTCGTGAATCCGAGGCCAACCCTGTATTGTTCAGTTTCTTCATATGTATTTTTACTACAAAATACAATATTGTGAGTTTCATTTGCCTTTTTACCGTTTATATTTTTGGGCTGAGAATACATGCGAAATTTTAATAAATATTTTACGAAATAGACACAAGTAATCGAAACTACATTATATGGTTGAATGATCGAAGCCGAATATGTCCCTTTTTGCTTGGTAGCCTAAGAATTAGGGAACATCACTAATTTTGAGAATTAGTGCACGCCTAATTGACGGGAATCCTAAAGATAGATCTATTGGGCCTAACGAACCCCATCCAAAGTACCGGATGCTTTAGTACTTCGATGTTGTTTTATCATGTCCGAAGGATTTTCCGGAATGATAGGGGATATTCTTATATGCATCTTGTTAATATCGGTTACCAGGTGTTCAATCCATATGAATGATTATTTTTGTCTCTATGCATGGGACGTTTACTTATGAGAACTGAAAATGAAAATCTTGTGGTCTATTAAAATGATGGAAATGATTATTTATGTTAAACTAATGAACTCACTAACCTTTTGGTTGACACTTTAAAGCATGTTTATTCTCAGGTATGAAAGAAATCTTCCGCTGTGCATTTTCTCATTTTAAAGATATTACTTGGAGTCATTCATGACATATTTCAAAAGACGTTGCATTCGAGTCGTTGAGTTCATCAAGATTATTATTAAGTCAATTATAGTTAGATATATTATGAAATGGTATGCATGTCGTCAACTGTCGATGTAATGAAAGTTTGTATTTTAAAAACGAATGCAATGTTTGTAAAATGTATCATATAGAGGTCAAGTACCTCGCGATGTAATCAACTATTATGAATCGTTTATAATCGATATGGACTTCGTCCAGATGGATTAGGACGGGTCGTTTTAGTTGGTATCAGAGCGGTGGTCTTAGCGAACCAGGTCTGCATTAGTGTGTCTAACTGATAAGTCGTTAGGATGCATTAGTGAGTCTGGACTTCGACCGTGTCTGCATGTCAAAAATTTTGCTTATCACTTCTAGTCGAAACTCATCTGCTTATCATTCTTAGTCTAGACACATCATACTGCAATGATTGCATGAATAGTTTATAGACAAAATTCATATCTTAGCGTATCTGCTAATTCATATCTTAGCGTATCTGTTATTGTTACCTTTGCCTGACAGTTTCGTAGATTCCTCCGTAACTTATGAAATTTTAGTATTATATATACATATGTAAATTATGTATTGCAGGGTACTAATCTACATCCTATAATCTATTTCTTATATAAAAGTCCTTTATCTGATCGTACGAGATGAATCCCTCAACCAGTTCGAATTCCTCGGATTCCGACAGCTATTCCGATATGGAGTTTCACCTATCAGCGTCACCAGAATGAATCAACCAATCAGTTATCCCCAATTCATCTGATGGGTTCGTAGTCGACTTAATCAATGGAGACGCGAAGAAGGCGATCCCTTCCACCAACCGAATTTACCTCCTGGCGATGAACCTGAAACACTTACCGGCTGAAATGTCATGTTCATATTGATTATAAATGTTCCATATTAATTGATTTCATTGCGAGGTTTTGACCTCTATATGAGACGTTTTTCAAAGACTGCATTCATTTTTAAAACAACCATAACCTTTATTTTATCTATAAAGGTTTAAAAAGCAATACTTAGATTATCAAATAATGATAATCTAAAATATACCGTTTACACACGACCATTATATAATGGTTTACAATAAGAATATATTACATCAAAAATAAGTTTTTTAAATGCAGTTTTTACATAATATCATACAAGCATGGCTACAAATCTTGTCCTTATTTTAGTATGCAACAGCGGAAGCTCTTAATAATCACCTGAGAATAAACATGCTTAAAACGTCAACAAAAATGTTGGTGAGTTATAGGTTTAACCTATATATTATCAAATCATAATAATAGACCACAAGATTTCATATTTCAATATACATCCCATACATAGAGATAAAAATCATTCATATGCTGAACACCTGGTAACCGACATTAACAAGATGAATATAAGAATATCCCCTATCATTCCGGGAAATCCTTCGGACATGATAAAAACGAATTTGAAGTACTAAAGCATCCGGTACTTTGGATGGGGTTCGTTAGGCCCAATAGATCTATCTTTAGGATTCGCGTCAATTAGTAGATCGGTTTACTAATTCTTAGGTTACCAAGCAAAAGGGGCATATTCGGCTTCGATCATTCACCCATATAATGTAGTTTCAATTACTTTTGTCTATTTCGTAAAACATTTATAAAACTGCATGTATTCTCATCCCAAAATATTAGATTTTAAAAGGGGACTATAACTCACTTTCACAGATTTTTACTTCGTCGGGAAGTAAGACTTGGCCACTGGTCGATTTACGAACCTATAACAAATATGTACATATATATCAAAGTATGTTCAAAATATATTTACAACATTTTTAATACGTTTTAATGTTTTAAGTTTATTAGGTCAGCTGTCCTCGTTAGTAACCTACAACTAGTTGTCCACAATTAGATGTACAGAAATAAATCGATATATATATCTTGAATCAATCCACGACCCAGTGTATACACGTCTCAGGCTAGATCACAACTCAAAGTATATATATTTTTGGAATCAACCTCAATCATGTATAGCTAAATCCAACATTACTGCATATAGAGTGTCTATGGTTGTTCCAAATAATATATATACATGGGTCGATATGATATGTCAAAACATTTGCATACGTGTCTATGGTATCCCAAGATTACATAATATATTAGAATACATGTATAATACAATATAAGTTAGCTAGGATATGATTCATATAGATTTGTTACAATATTTCCCGTAGCTACAACAATCAAAAAATATCCAATCTTGGTTTACCCATAACTTCTTCGTTTTAAATCCGTTTTGAGTGAATCAAATTGCTATGGTTTCATATTGAACTCTATTTTATGAATCTAAACATAAAAAGTATAGGTTTTGTAACGACCCGCACTTTTTCGATCGTTCTATACTTATAAGATTGATATTTACATAAATTAAACCTTACCAACATGATAAGTAATCCAAATTGTTGAGACTTATATTTCCGAAAAGAGTTTTATACAACGTTTGACCGTCTAGTTTGACCGATGATATCACGAACTATACAATATATGATAATTATACGTCTGTGTATATATATGTATATATACATATTTAACATGATTAAAGAATGATTTAATACCTCATTTTATATTAATAACAACAAGTTATATGTGTATTTTGAAACTACTAACTTAAGTTTTCAAAACGATAACAATACGTAACGTTATTTGACATATATACTTAAGACTTATAATGTTATACATATATTGTATAAGTAATGTATTTAATTACTTTTAAAGAACTTAAATACATAAAACCATATAAGTGTATTCACAAAAGATAGCTATATTTGAATCCTCATTTCATTTTTCACAAAATTTCTATACGTATACCTAGAGTATTTGTACTTGTATCATACCTAGCTCCTATACGTATTTACTAATAGTAAATACACATCAAAATCACCACCTAACCAGCCATTATTCATGCCCTTAGAGCTAGGTAATTACTTTTGGATGATTACTTGACTAATTAACAAAAATACAAACTAAAATTTTGTCATGTTATCCTTAAAGATCACATTTTTAGGAGTATATATGTATCATCATTTTTGATTCATTTTTACTTCAATCTCTTAACTAAAAACACACACTCTTTCTTACTCTCTAAACTCCATAACAATCCAGCAAAGTTCCATAAAGATCTAGCTTCAAAAACCATACTAAAACACCATAAGAAAACCATACAAAAACACTTCAAGAAAACCCTCCAAGAACACCAACTTACTTCCAATCTTTCATCCACTTCTATCACCCTTTTGATTCTAGCTTCTTACTCCTCTTTTACAGCAAACTTATCCAAGGAACTTGAGGTAGAATCTATGTTCATAACCTTATTCAATTCATATATATATAGCTATCTTATTTTGTGGTACAAAAGTTTAACAACAAGAACATAGTTTGAATGTTTTCAAACTTGTTTGCAAACTAAATAGATCCTTCTAACTTAACTTTTAAAATACTTCAAGACCTGTAATATAACTTATGTATATACTAATTTAACAAGGTAAAACTTGGTTTTTCAAAGTATAAGTATTTTTAGAAAAATGGTCATTAAATGATTTTGTTGTAACAAAAATGTTTAACTTCATATGTTTCACTAATGTTTCACTTATGCCGTATGATTTTGAATACAAACCAAGGTATTTACAGTTCATAGTCTTAAAGAAGAACTCGATCCAAGAAGATGGCAATTTGAATCAACGAAAACGGATTTGTAACGAAGAAACTATGACCGAAACAAAATTGGTTATCCTAGATCATTTCAACTACGGGATCAATTGGAAAAAAATGATATAAATCACATATTTCTAAGATAACATGATATTTTATATATATGTACTTATAATTCAATTTTATATGGTTCAGGATCACCCGTAAACAATACGAGAAGATTAATCATAAGATCCCATGTTTGTACGCAACACGTCATTTGACAACACCGGTACTTTATGTACGCAACACGTCATTTGACAACACCGGTACCATGGGTCAAGATTAATCTCGACCAACACATATACGATGGGGTTTTATTGATTTCGTTGGGGGTTTTATTTATTTCATTGCGGGTATATTAAACATCTAAAAATGAACCATTAAAATTGAATTACTAACATCGGACTGCTAACTACGGACTAAGGAATTATTCAAAGTATTAAAAGTATAACAAGTATATATTTATAACGTTTGTTTAAAAATGAAAACATATTGATATATTATATATGGATAGGTTCGTGATATCAACCGGAAGACCGAGTCAAAATATATATATCATCAAGACAAGAGTGAGTATATAGTCCCACTTTTAAACTCTAAATATTTCGGGATGAGAATACATGTATTTTATGTTTTACATTATGGACACAAGTAACTGAAAAATATATTCTACGTTGAGTTGTACCACTGGCATACTTCCCTGTAGCTTGGTAACTGTTATTTACAGCGGTATTGTAAACGCGAATCCTGTTGATAGATCTATCGGGCCTGACAACCCCAATCGGACTGGACGACCAGTATTCAACGGTTGCACAGTACTTCATTTTGTGACTACACTTGGTACGGTGTAGTAAGATTTCATATTAAAGGGAATATGCGACGTGAAAATGTTAAGTATGGTTACCAAGTGCTCAACCACTTAGAATATTTTTAATGAAATGTTTATATACGAAATCTTGTGGTCTATATATATATATTGCTGCGCACTAAACCTATATCTCACCAACTTTATGTTGACGTTTTTAAACATGTTTATTCTCAGGTGATAATTAAAGCTTCCGCTGCATTATGTTGAATCTAAGCAGGATCATGCGTACTCATATTTGTGTCAAAAATAAAACTGCATATCCGAGGACGTGTGTTGTAAAATATGCTAGAAATCGTGTTGTTATTATCATTTGTAAAGTTTGTAAGTCGAAGATTATCGTTAAACGATAATCATCTTTTTATTGTCTAAAGCTTGTAACAAAAATAATGGTTTGGTTTGTAATGTATAATATATGCAGTTTTCCTTTTTAAAAATGTCGCATATAGAGGTCAATACCTCGCAATGAAATCATACGTTATCTAACACGTTCTTATGGTTAAGGACGGGTTATGACATGTGGTATCAGAGCGTTGGTCTTAGCGAACCAGGTCTGCATTAGTGTGTCTAACCGAGAAGCCGTTAGGATACATTAGTAAGTCTGGACTTTGACCGGGTCTGATTTAAAAAAAAAAAAAACATTGCTTATCACTGTTGGTTAAAATTTATATGTAAATATTATATAAGTACTAATGGGTTAGTTGTTGTGTGATAGATGTCGAGCTCAAAAATTGTTATCACAATCAACGACTCCGAACCAGAATCTTCAGATGGTGTTCCAGTCATTAACCTATCCGATGACGAAAATGATATCTTTGGGGAAGACTCACAAATTCCGGATGAACCAACTATAGAGAACCCGGAAAGTGAACCCGAGGAGGAAAGTGAACCCGAGGAGGAAAGTGAACCCGAGGAGGAAAGTGAACCCGAGGAGGAAAGTGAACCCGAGGAAGAAATACAGGAAATTACAAAAGACGAGTTCGAACTAGGAAAGAAACGAAAGGCTAATGAATTAGAAAATCCAAATCCCGAGTTTAATGAGAATGATGTGGCACCAATTCCACTCAACACTACCACCCCTATCCCCGCTATTCCTATTCGTTCTGTCCCGGCATCCAGTTCTTCAGTCCCACAGCCAAAATATAGGCAGACAGTTAGGATAAGCGTTAAGCAAATCTTTGTGTCTAAACGTCCTAGAAAATAGATCAAACGATGCGCTGCTGTGTCAAACCATGGAACCGAATAATGTTTTGTATAATATTAATAGTGTGGTTTGCTTAATGTTCGATGTAAGATAAGCATATGTAAAATATTGAAGTATGAAATGCAATAATTTTCCATGGTTAAGTATTATTTAGATTGTAGTAATTGATTCTGTACTAAGCTATTAAGTATGAACATTAACGGGTAGGTACTACCCAAGATATAATTATAAAACGCTAATAAGAAGAAAAGGCTTTTATAATAATACCTAGTTCATATTATTAATAAGCTATAATGTACTATAAATACACACTACATCTATAATAATCCATGTGAATAATTATTTTCTTTCATTAGGAAATGGCGCGATTGAATCGAATGACGGAACAAGAACTCGAGGAACTCATCAACCAGCGAGTGAACGACAGAATGTTATGGGTTGAGGCTGCAAGAGCTGCTGCAGTTAATCCAAATCCTCGTGTAGGATGCTCCTACAAGACGTTCCAAGCTTGCAAGCCATCATCATTCAGTGGAACAGAAGGACCGATCGGTTTAACCCGATGGATAGAAAAAATGGAGACTGTGTTTAAAATCAGTGGTTGTGTTGAAAAGGACATGACCAAGTATGCATCATGCACTTTACAAGATAGTGCACTCACATGGTGGAAGAATTATGTGAAGGCGGTAGGAGGAGATGTAGCTTATGATACTCCATGGGAAGAATTCAAAGCAATGATAATCACCGAGTATTGTCCAAGGAATGAGGTTATTAAGTTAGAAGATGAGTTACGAAGTTTGAAGGTGGTTGGTACTGAAATCACCAACTACAACCAGCGATTCATGGAATTAGTTTTGCTATGTCCAGAATTGGTTCCAACCGAAGAACGGAAGATTGAAATGTACAAAGCTGGTTTGCCCAAAAAGGTCAAGGCAAATGTTACAACATCGAAACCTAAGACAATTCATGAAGCTATAACCATGGCAAACGAGCTAATGGATCAGGTCATCATGGATAAGAAAGTATCCAATACTGATGTGAAGGTATCAGGTAACAAAAGGAAGTGGAACGGAAATTATGATCGAGGTTACCAACAGCAATCTTTTAAGAAACCAGAAACCACGAAAGGTGCGGGTAGCGGTTCAGGCTTTGGTTACAAAGGACAAAGTCCTTTATGCAACCGTTGTCACAAACATCATTTTGGTTACTGTAGTGTGTTGTGCACTAAATGCAATAGACAGGGACATCTTGCTGAAGATTGTAAGGCTCTCGTTACAAATGCAAATGGTAACAAGACTCCTGCCACCAACGCAAATAGAACTGCTTTGGCTAACATTACTTGTTTTGGGTGTGGAAAACAAGGTCATTATAAGAGCCAGTGCCCGAATCAGAATGGCGGACCTGCACGTGGAAGAGCGTTTGTTATTAATGCTAGAGAGGCACGAGAAGACCCGGAGCTTGTTACGGGTACGTTTACCATTAATAACTTATCAGCATCTATTTTATTTGATACTGGCGCCGATAGAAGTTATGTGTGTAGAAATTTTTACACTAAATTGAATTGTTCATCATTACCTCTAGATGCTAAGTACTTGATTGAGTTAGCTAATGGTAAGCTAATTAAAGCCGATAAAATTTGTCGTGATTGTGAAATAAATCTAGCCGGAGAAACGTTTAAAATCGACTTAATACCCGTAGAATTAGGAGGTTTTGATGTAATAGTCGGCATGGACTGGATGTCCAAAATAGGAGCGGAAGTTGTTTGTGCTAAGAAGGCAATTCGTATTCCTGGTAAGGATAAAATGCCGGTGATGATTTACGGAGAGAAGGGTGATTCAAAGCTAAAACTCATTAGCTGTTTGAAAGCCAAAAAGTGTTTAGAAAAGGGATGTTACGCTATTTTAGCACATGTTAATAAAGTCGAAAAGAAAGAAAAGTGCATCAACGACGTGCCGGTGGCAAGAGATTTTCCTGAAGTTTTTCCGGAAGAATTGCCGGGATTACCTCCATTTAGATCGGTAGAATTTCAAATAGATTTAGTACCAGGAGCTGCACCAGTGGCTCGTGCTCCATATAGACTTGCACCGTCCGAGTTAAAAGAACTTCAAAGTCAGTTAAAAGAATTACTGGACCGTGGATTCATACGACCGAGTACTTCACCGTGGGGAGCTCCAATTTTGTTTGTTAAGAAGAAAGATGGATCTTTTAGGATGTGTATAGACTATCGTGAATTAAATAAGTTAACTATCAAGAATCGGTATCCACTACCGAGAATTGATGACTTATTTGATCAATTGCAAGGATCATGTGTTTATTCAAAAATCGACTTAAGATCGGGCTATCATCAACTACGCGTCAAAGAAGAGGATATTCCGAAAACTGCTTTTCGGACACGTTATGGTCATTACGAATTTTTGGTTATGCCGTTTGGATTGACGAATGCGCCAGCTGTATTCATGGACCTCATGAATCGAGTTTGTAGTCCGTATTTAGATAAGTTTGTTATCGTTTTCATTGATGATATTCTTATCTATTCCAAGAGTGAGCAAGAGCATGAGCAGCATTTAAGGTTGATATTGGAGTTGTTAAGAAAAGAACAGCTATATGCTAAATTTTCTAAGTGTGCTTTTTGGTTGAAAGAAGTGCAATTTCTTGGCCATGTTGTTAATAGCGAAGGAATTCAGGTTGATCCAGCAAAAACTGAAGCTATTGAAAAATGGGAGACTCCTAAGACACCAACGCAGATACGCCAATTTTTGGGTTTAGCCGGTTATTATAGAAGGTTTATTCAAGATTTTTCTCGAATAGCTAAGCCGTTGACAGCATTAACGCAAAAAGGGAAGAAATACGAATGGACCTCGGAGCAGGAGAACGCATTTCAATTATTGAAGAAGAAGTTAACTACGGCGCCTATTTTATCGTTACCAGAAGGGAACGATGATTTTGAAATATATTGTGACGCTTCGCGACAAGGTTTTGGTTGTGTTCTTATGCAACGGAAGAAAGTTATTGCATTCGCATCCCGACAATTGAAGATTCACGAGCGAAATTATACGACGCATGATCTAGAATTGGGAGCAGTCGTGTTTGCATTGAAGATGTGGAGACACTACTTGTATGGGGTTAAATTCACTGTGTTTACTGATCATAAAAGCCTTCAACATATTTTCGATCAAAAACAGCTGA
Organism: Rutidosis leptorrhynchoides; assembly: GCF_046630445.1. Classification (NCBI taxonomy): domain Eukaryota; kingdom Viridiplantae; phylum Streptophyta; class Magnoliopsida; order Asterales; family Asteraceae; genus Rutidosis; species Rutidosis leptorrhynchoides. Next base: position 641,044,125 of record NC_092336.1, read on the forward strand.
ACATGAGGCAACGTAGGTGGGTCGAGCTGATAAACGACTATGATTGTGAAATTCGTTATCATCCCGGGAAGGCGAACGTGGTGGCCGATGCTCTAAGCAGAAAGGAACGAGAACCAATTCGAGTACGAGCGATGAACATAAAAATTCGCATGAATCTCAACTCACAAATCAAAGAAGTTCAACGAGAAGCACTTACTAAAGAAAATATAGGAAATGAAATAATGAAGAAGTATGAGAAGCAACTCGTTATGCGGGAAGATGGAATTCGATATTTTGCAAATCGTATTTGGGTACCGAAGTTGGGTGGATTAAGGAAGTTGATATTGAACGAGGCACATAAGACAAGATATTCGATACATCCTGGAGTTGGAAAGATGTACCAAGATCTTAAGACGCATTATTGGTGGCCTAATTTGAAGACAGACGTTGCAACATATGTTGGGGAATGTTTAACTTGTTCCAAAGTCAAAGCAGAACACCAAAAGCCGTCAGGGTTACTTCAACAACCAGAAATCCCAGAATGGAAATGGGATGGTATTACCATGGATTTCATCACGAAGTTACCAAAGACTGCCTGGGGATACGACACCATTTGGGTAATTGTTGATCGTCTTACCAAATCTGCACATTTCTTGCCTATAAAGGAAACAGATAGAATGGAGAAATTATTACGATTATATATAAAGGAAATAGTTTCAAGGCATGGAATACCTATTTCCATTATATCCGATCGTGATAGTAGATTTACTTCAAAATTTTGGCAATCACTACAGGAGGCACTAGGAACTCGGTTGGATATGAGTACCGCATATCATCCACAAACCGATGGACAGAGTGAGAGAACGATTCAGACTCTCGAAGACATGCTCAGGGCATGTGTGATCGATTTTGGAAACGGATGGGATAAATATCTATCGTTAGCAGAATTCTCGTATAATAATAGTTATCATGCGAGCATTGGAGCTGCGCCATTCGAAGCATTGTACGGAAGGAAGTGTAGATCTCCTATCTGTTGGAATGAAGTAGGAGATCGACATTTAACTGGTCCCGAGATCATACATGAAACGACTGAGAAGATAGTGCAAATCAAGGAGAGATTGAAAACAGCCCGTAGTCGCCAAAAGAGCTACGCCGATGTTCGAAGGAAACCATTAGAGTTTCAGGTCGGGGACATGGTTATGCTAAAGGTGTCACCTTGGAAAGGTGTAATACGTTTCGGCAAAAGGGGTAAACTGAACCCAAGATACGTAGGCCCGTTTAAGATCATCGAACGCATTGGACCGGTAGCTTATCGACTCGAGTTACCACAACAACTCGCCGGAGTACATAATACCTTTCACGTCTCAAACCTTAAGAAGTGTCTTGCAAAGGAAGACCTCACCATTCCTCTTGAAGAAATCCATGTCGACGAGAAACTACAATTCGTCGAAGAACCAATCGAAATCATGGACCATGAAGTTAAACAGCTCAAACAGAGCAACATACCGATTGTTAAGGTTCGTTGGAATGCTAGAAGAGGTCCCGAGTTTACGTGGGAACGAGAGGATCAAATGAAACAAAAGTATCCACACTTGTTTCTCGATAACGCAAAATAGGTACAATTTTAAAATTTCGGGACGAAATTTATTTAACGGGGAGGTAATGTAACGACCCGCACTTTTTCGATCGTTCTATACTTATAAGATTGATATTTACATAAATTAAACCTTACCAACATGATAAGTAATCCAAATTGTTGAGACTTATATTTCCGAAAAGAGTTTTATACAACGTTTGACCGTCTAGTTTGACCGATGATATCACGAACTATACAATATATGATAATTATACGTCTGTGTATATATATGTATATATACATATTTAACATGATTAAAGAATGATTTAATACCTCATTTTATATTAATAACAACAAGTTATATGTGTATTTTGAAACTACTAACTTAAGTTTTCAAAACGATAACAATACGTAACGTTATTTGACATATATACTTAAGACTTATAATGTTATACATATATTGTATAAGTAATGTATTTAATTACTTTTAAAGAACTTAAATACATAAAACCATATAAGTGTATTCACAAAAGATAGCTATATTTGAATCCTCATTTCATTTTTCACAAAATTTCTATACGTATACCTAGAGTATTTGTACTTGTATCATACCTAGCTCCTATACGTATTTACTAATAGTAAATACACATCAAAATCACCACCTAACCAGCCATTATTCATGCCCTTAGAGCTAGGTAATTACTTTTGGATGATTACTTGACTAATTAACAAAAATACAAACTAAAATTTTGTCATGTTATCCTTAAAGATCACATTTTTAGGAGTATATATGTATCATCATTTTTGATTCATTTTTACTTCAATCTCTTAACTAAAAACACACACTCTTTCTTACTCTCTAAACTCCATAACAATCCAGCAAAGTTCCATAAAGATCTAGCTTCAAAAACCATACTAAAACACCATAAGAAAACCATACAAAAACACTTCAAGAAAACCCTCCAAGAACACCAACTTACTTCCAATCTTTCATCCACTTCTATCACCCTTTTGATTCTAGCTTCTTACTCCTCTTTTACAGCAAACTTATCCAAGGAACTTGAGGTAGAATCTATGTTCATAACCTTATTCAATTCATATATATATAGCTATCTTATTTTGTGGTACAAAAGTTTAACAACAAGAACATAGTTTGAATGTTTTCAAACTTGTTTGCAAACTAAATAGATCCTTCTAACTTAACTTTTAAAATACTTCAAGACCTGTAATATAACTTATGTATATACTAATTTAACAAGGTAAAACTTGGTTTTTCAAAGTATAAGTATTTTTAGAAAAATGGTCATTAAATGATTTTGTTGTAACAAAAATGTTTAACTTCATATGTTTCACTAATGTTTCACTTATGCCGTATGATTTTGAATACAAACCAAGGTATTTACAGTTCATAGTCTTAAAGAAGAACTCGATCCAAGAAGATGGCAATTTGAATCAACGAAAACGGATTTGTAACGAAGAAACTATGACCGAAACAAAATTGGTTATCCTAGATCATTTCAACTACGGGATCAATTGGAAAAAAATGATATAAATCACATATTTCTAAGATAACATGATATTTTATATATATGTACTTATAATTCAATTTTATATGGTTCAGGATCACCCGTAAACAATACGAGAAGATTAATCATAAGATCCCATGTTTGTACGCAACACGTCATTTGACAACACCGGTACTTTATGTACGCAACACGTCATTTGACAACACCGGTACCATGGGTCAAGATTAATCTCGACCAACACATATACGATGGGGTTTTATTGATTTCGTTGGGGGTTTTATTTATTTCATTGCGGGTATATTAAACATCTAAAAATGAACCATTAAAATTGAATTACTAACATCGGACTGCTAACTACGGACTAAGGAATTATTCAAAGTATTAAAAGTATAACAAGTATATATTTATAACGTTTGTTTAAAAATGAAAACATATTGATATATTATATATGGATAGGTTCGTGATATCAACCGGAAGACCGAGTCAAAATATATATATCATCAAGACAAGAGTGAGTATATAGTCCCACTTTTAAACTCTAAATATTTCGGGATGAGAATACATGTATTTTATGTTTTACATTATGGACACAAGTAACTGAAAAATATATTCTACGTTGAGTTGTACCACTGGCATACTTCCCTGTAGCTTGGTAACTGTTATTTACAGCGGTATTGTAAACGCGAATCCTGTTGATAGATCTATCGGGCCTGACAACCCCAATCGGACTGGACGACCAGTATTCAACGGTTGCACAGTACTTCGTTTTGTGACTACACTTGGTACGGTGTAGTAAGATTTCATATTAAAGGGAATATGCGACGTGAAAATGTTAAGTATGGTTACTAAGTGCTCAACCACTTAGAATATTTTTAATGAAATGTTTATATACGAAATCTTGTGGTCTATATATATATATTGCTGCGCACTAAACCTATATCTCACCAACTTTATGTTGACGTTTTTAAACATGTTTATTCTCAGGTGATAATTAAAGCTTCCGCTGCATTATGTTGAATCTAAGCAGGATCATGCGTACTCATATTTGTGTCAAAAATAAAACTGCATATCCGAGGACGTGTGTTGTAAAATATGCTAGAAATCGTGTTGTTATTATCATTTGTAAAGTTTGTAAGTCGAAGATTATCGTTAAACGATAATCATCTTTTTATTGTCTAAAGCTTGTAACAAAAATAATGGTTTGGTTTGTAATGTATAATATATGCAGTTTTCCTTTTTAAAAATGTCGCATATAGAGGTCAATACCTCGCAATGAAATCATACGTTATCTAACACGTTCTTATGGTTAAGGACGGGTTATGACAGGTTTATAGTCAGAAATATAAGTTACAAGTCATTTTTGTAAGAGGTAGTCATTTCAGTCGAAAGAACGACGTCTTGATGACCATTTTGAAAAACATACTTCCACTTTGAGTTTAACCATGATTTTTGGATATAGTTTCATGTTCATAAGAAAAATTATTTTTCCCAAAAGAACAACTTTTAAATCAAAGTTTATCATAGTTTTTAATTAACTAACCCAAAACAGCCCGCTTTGTTACTACGACGACGTATGTCCAGTTTTACGGTATTTTTCGTGTTTCCAGGTTTTAAATCATTAAGTTAGCATATCATATAGATATAGAACATGTGTTTAGTTGATTTTAAAAGTCAAGTTAGAAGGATTAACTTTTATTTGCGAACAAGTTTAGAATTAACTAAACTATGTTCTAGTGATTTCAAGTTTAAACCTTCGAATAAGGTAGTTTTATATATATGAATCGAATGATGTTATGAACATCATTACTACCTCAGGTTTTGTGGATAAACCTACTGGAAATGAGAAAAATAGATTTAGCTTCAAAGGATCCTTGGATGGCTTGAAAGTTCTTGAAGCAGAATCATGACACGAAAACAAGTTCAAGTAAGATTTCCACTCGAAATAAGATTGTTATAGTTATAGAAATTGAATCAAAGTTTAAATATGAGTATTACCTTGTATTAGAAAGATATCTTACTGTAAATAAGAAAGATTTCTTGAGGTTGGATGATCACTTTACAAGATTGAAAGTAAGCTAGCAAACTTGGAAGTATTCTTGATTTTATGAAACTAGAACTTATAGAATTTATGAAGAACACTTAGAACTTGAAGATAGAACTTGAGAGAGATTAATTAGATGAAGAAAATTTAAGAATGAAAGTGTTTGTAGGTGTTTTTGGTCGTTGGTATATGGATTAGATATAAAGGATGTGTAATTTTGTTTACATGTAAATAAGTCATGAATGATTACTAATATTTTTGTAATTTTATGAGATATTTCTTGCTAGTTGCCAAATGATGGTTCCCACATGTGTTAGGTGACTCACATGGGCTTCTAAGAGCTGATCATTGGAGTGTATATACTAATAGTACATACATCTAAAAGATGTGTATTGTACGAGTACGAATACGGGTGCATACGAGTAGAATTGTTGATGAAACTGAACGAGGATGTTATTGTAAGCATTTTTGTTAAGTAGAAGTACTTTGATAAGTGTATTGAAGTCTTTCAAAAGTGTATGAATACATATTAAAACACTACATGTAAATACATTTTAACTGAGTCGTTAAGTCATCGTTAGTCGTTACATGTAAATGTTGTTTTGAAACCTTTAGGTTAACGGTCTGGTTAAATGTTGTTAACCCATTGTTTATTATATCTAAAGAGATGTTAAATTGTTACATTATCATGATATTATGATATATAATATATCTTAGTATGATATATATATACAGTTAAATGTCGTTACAACGATAATCGTTGCATATATGTCTCGTTTCGAAATCATTAAGTTAGTAGTCTTATTTTTACATATGTAGTTCATTGTTAATACACTTAATGATATATTTAATTATCATTTAACATAAATAACCAAATGTATCAATATCTTAATATGATTCATATGTACTTAGTAAGACATTGTTATAACGATAATCGTTATATATATCGTTTTCGAGTTTCTTAATTCAATAGTCTCATTTTTATGTATATAACACATTGTTAAAATACCTAATGAGATATTTACTTGTCATAATATCATGTTAACTATATATATAATCATATATATGTCATCATATAGTTTTTACAAGTTTTAACGTTCGTGAATCACCGGTCAACTTAGGTGGTCAATTGTCCATATGAAACCTATTTCAATTAATCAAGTCTTAACAAGTTTGATTACTTAACATGTTGGAAACACTTAATCATATAAATATCAATTTTATTTAATATATATAAACATGGAAAAGTTCGGGTCACTACAGTACCTACCCGTTAAATAAATTTCGTCCCGAAATTTTAAGCAGTTGGAGGTGTTGACGTATCTTCTGGAAATAAGTGCGGGTATTTCTTTTTCATCTGATCTTCTCATTCCCAGGTGAACTCAGGTCCTCTACGAGCATTCCATTGAACCTTAACAATTGGTATCTTGTTTTTCTTAAGTCTTTTAACCTCACGATCCATTATTTCGACAGGTTCTTCGATGAATTGAAGTTTTTCGTTGATTTTGATTTCGTCTAACGGAATAGTGAGATCTTCTTTAGCAAAACATTTCTTCAAATTCAAGACGTGGAAAGTGTTATGTACAGTCGCGAGTTGTTGAGGTAACTCAAGTCGGTAAGCTACTGGTCCGATACGATCAATAACCTTGAATGGTCCAATATACCTTGAATTTAATTTCCCTCGTTTACCAAATCGAACAACGCCTTTCCAAGGTGCAACTTTAAGCATGACCATTTCGCCAATTTCAAATTCTATATCTTTTCTTTTAATGTCAGCGTAGCTCTTTTGTCGACTTTGGGAGGTTTTCAATCGTTATTGAATTTGGATGATCTTCTCGGTAGTTTCTTGTATTATCTCTGGACCCGTAATCTGTCTATCCCCCACTTCACTCCAACAAATTGGAGACCTGCACTTTCTACCATAAAGTGCTTCAAACGACGCCATCTCAATGCTTGAATGGTAGCTGTTGTTGTAGGAAAATTCTGCTAACGGTAGATGTCGATCCCAACTGTTTTCGATATCAATAACACATGCTCGTAGCATGTCTTCAAGCATTTGTATCGTCCTTTCGCTCTGCCCATCAGTTTGTGGATGATAGGCAGTACTCATGTCTAGACGAGTTCCAAATGCTTGCTGTAATGTCTGCCAGAATCTTGAAATAAATCTGCCATCCCTATCAGAGATAATAGAGATTGGTATTCCATGTCTGGAGACGACTTCCTTCAAATACAGTCGTGCTAACTTCTTCATCTTGTCATCTTCTCTTATTGGCAGGAAGTGTGCTGATTTGGTGAGACGATCAACTATTACCCAAATAGTATCAAAACCACTTGCAGTCCTTGGCAATTTAGTGATGAAATCCATGGTAATGTTTTCCCATTTCCATTCCGGGATTTCGGATTGTTGAAGTAGACCTGATGGTTTCTGATGCTCCGCTTTGACCTTAGAACACGTCAAACATTCCCCTACGTATTTAGCAACATCGGCTTTCATACCTGGCCACCAAAAATGTTTCTTGAGATCCTTGTACATCTTTCCCGTTCCAGGATGTATTGAGTATCTGGTTTTATGAGCTTCTCTAAGTACCATTTCTCTCATATCTCCAAATTTTGGTACCCAAATTCTTTCAGCCCTATACCGGGTTCCGTCTTCCTGAATATTAAGATGCTTCTCTGATCCTTTGGGTATTTTATCCTTTAAATTTCCCTCTTTTAAAACTCCTTGTTGCGCCTCCTTTATTTGAGTAGTAAGGTTAGTGTGAATCATTATATTCATAGATTTTACTCGAATGGGTTCTCTGTCCTTTCTGCTCAAGGCGTCGGCTACCACATTTGCCTTCCCCGGGTGTAACGAATCTCAAAGTCGTAATCATTCAATAATTCAATCCACCTACGCTGCCTCATATTCAGTTGTTTCTGATTAAATATGTGTTGAAGACTTTTGTGGTCGGTATATATAATACTTTTGACCCCATATAAGTAGTGCCTCCAAGTCTTTAATGCAAAAAACAACAGCGCCTAATTCCAAATCATGCGTCGTATAATTCTGTTCGTGAATCTTCAATTGTCTAGATGCATAAGCAATTACTTTCGTTCGTTTCATTAATACACAACCGAGACCTTGCTTTGAGGCGTCACAATATATCATAAAATCATCATTCCCTTCAGGTAATGACAATATAGGTGCCGTAGTTAACTTTTTCTTCAATAACTGAAACGCTTTCTCTTGTTCATCCTTCCATTCAAATTTCTCCCCTTTATGCGTTAATGCAGTTAAGGGTTTTGCTATTCTGGAAAAGTCTTGGATGAACCTTCTGTAGTAACCAGCTAGTCCTAAAAACTGGCGTATGTGTTTCGGAGTTTTCGGAGTTTCCCACTTTTCAACGGTTTCAATCTTTGCTGGATCCACCTGAATACCTTCTTTGTTCACTTTGTGACCGAGGAATTGAACTTCTTCCAACCAAAATGCACACTTTGAAAACTTAGCGTACGGTTTTTCTTTTCTCAGCAACTCTAGCACTTTTCTCAAATGTTCTTCGTGCTCTTAATCATTCTTCGAGTAAATAAGTATGTCATCGATGAAAACAATGACAAATTTGTCAAGATATGGCCCACACACTCGGTTCATGAGGTCCATGAACACAGCTGGTGCGTTAGTCAATCCAAACGGCATAACCATAAACTCGTAATGACCGTAACGCGTCCTAAAAGCAGTCTTTGGAATATCATCCTCCTTCACCCGCATTTGATGATATCCAGAACGTAAATCGATCTTCGAATAAATAGACGAACCTTGTATGTGATGACCCGAAAAATTTCGACTTATTTGAACCAATTCTCTATACGATTTATTATTTTGACACGTTAAACAAAGTCTGTTAGATTGAGTCTCAAAATTTTAGAATTGTTTCATATATACAATTACCTTTGACTACTCTCGACGATTCATGAACAATTATATGTATGTATATATATATATATATATATATACAAGTAAAAACGAATTTCCTACAGTAAAACGCTATTTGCTACAGTAAAACACTATTTGCTACAGTAAAACCGTACTTTGCTACAGTAGCTACAGTGAAAACGACTTTGCTACATTGATTTGCTACAGTAAACACTATTTGGTACAGTAACACACTATTTGCTGCAGTAAAACACTATTGCTGCAGTAAACACTATTTGCTAAATTAAACACTATTTGATGTCGACGAACTAGAAAACAAGCAGAAATGAGCTGTCCAGCCTAGCCATGCGATCGCATGGCAAAAGCACTGAAAACCCATGCGATCGCATGGGGACCAAAATCAGGAAACATGCCTATAAAAGGCAGTTTACTCGACGATGTAAGTACACAAAGTTTTTTTTTTATCTCTATATTTATATTTATATTATAATTATAATTTTAAATTTAAGTTTAATAATAATAAGGTATATACGAGGGTGTTTTTAATTCGGGTTTCAAACCGCTTTAAGCTAAGGAAGTATTGGGTATTGTTCGGGGTATTGTTCTTGAATCCAAGGCCAACCATACAATCGTCTACCATCATTACGTTTACGCAATTTGCCTACAATATTGAGTCTCAGTATTGAACTGTGAGTTTATAGTCTCCCTTTTTAAATACTTTAAATATTTTTGGGCTGAGAATACATGCAATTTATTTTAAACGCAATAAGACACAAGTACATACTAAATTCTACACTGAGTTAAACCGAAAATCCCTTAGCTTTGGTAACTAGTAACTGCCAGTACATAGGATATGGACTGGTGGGCGCGAATAATTGTATATGGATCCATAGGGCTTGACATCCCCGTCCGAGCTAGAGCGCTAGCCTTTTAACGGACGTGCGTTATTTGAGTTTATGACACGTTGGTTTGCGTGTATTAAAACGAATAGGGTAATTTTCATTATAGCGTTAAGTTTAGTTACCAGGGTGCTCTGTTACGTAGAATCTATTGATAAACTTTTGATGAAATCTTGTGGTCTATCTTTATATATATTTATGACTCGAGCAATTAAACCTATAACTCACCAACATTCGTGTTGACCTTTTTAGCATGTTTTATTCTCAGGTCCTTAGACTGCTTCTGCTGTGATGTGCTTGTTGCCTGCATGGAGTCTCTCATGCTTTGTACAAAGTTTATTGCATTCAAAATAAAACTGCGTTGTGAAATATCCCGTTCATATTGATTATAAACGTTCCATATTAATTGATTTCGTTGTGAGGTTTTGACCTCTATATGAGACGTTTTTCAAAGACTGCATTCATTTTTAAAACAACCATAACCTTTATTTTATCAATAAAGGTTTTAAAAACATTACGTAGATTATCAAATAATGATAATCTAAAATATACAGTTTACACACGACCATTACATAATGATTTACAATAGAAATATATTACATCGACATATGTTTCTTGAATGCAGTTTTTAAAAGGACCCGTCCTAATCTATCCGGACAAAGTCCATATCGATTATAAACGATTCGCAACAGTTGATTACATCACGAGGTACTTGACCTCTATATGATACATTTTACAAACATTGCATTCGTTTTTGAAAAGATAATATTTCATTACAACGAAAGTTGACTGCATGCATACCATTTCATAATATATCTAACTATAATTGACTTAATAATAATCTTGATGAACTCAATGACTCGAATGCAACGTCTTTTGAAATATGTCATGAATGACTTCAAATAATGTCTTTACAATAAGCAAATGCACAGCGAAAGATTTCTTTCATACCTGAGAATAACATACTTTCAAGTGTCAACCAAAAGGTTGGTGAGTTCATTAGTTTAACATAAATAATCATTTTCATCATTTTAATAGACCACAAAATTTTCATTTCCCATAAATATACGTCCCATGCATAGAGACAAAAATATCATTCACATGGATTGAACACCTGGAAACCGACATTCACAATATGCATATAAGAATATCCCCATCATTCCGGGATCCTCCTTCGAACATGATATAAATTTCGAAGTACTAAAGCATCCGGTACTTTGGATGGGGCTTGTTGAGCCCGATAGATCTATCTTTAGGATTCGCGTCAATTAGGGTGTCTGTTCCCTAATTCTTAGATTACCAGACTTAATAAAAAGGGGCATATTCGATTTCGATAATTCAACCATAGAATGTAGTTTCACGTACTTGTGTCTATTTCGTAAAATATTTATAAATATTGCGCATGTATTCTCAGCCCAAAAATATAAAGGGTAAAAAGGCAAATGAAACTCACGCATATAATTATTGTAAAACAGTTAATAAAACATTTGCATGTATTCTCAGCCCCAAAAATGTAAAGAGTAAAAGAGGAGCAAATGAAACTCACGCATATAAATATTGTAAAACAGTTAATAAAGCATTTGCATGTATTCTCAGCCCAAAATTTATATAAAAAGGGAATAATGAAACTCACCTAATGTATTTTGTAGTAAAAATACATATGACAATACTGAACGATTGAACAATGCAGGGTTGGCCTCTGATTCACGAACCTATATTATTTGTATATACGTTAAAACATATACTTGTAATTGAACAAATATATATATTATTATTAGTGATATAGTTTTTTATATTAATAACTTATATATTTCATTATTTAATTAAATGTATTCATTTTATATGTTTTAATACATAAGGTGTTAATATAGTTTATTTATGTGTATTAAGTATATGTTTATATAGATATCATTTGTTTCTTAAATTATTGATTATACTGAGATAATGATATTAATACTATTAGATTTAATAATAATAAGAATAATACACGAAATGATGATTTTTGTAAAGTACTAATTTTAATAATACTTATGATGTTAGTAATTATGATACTACTAATAATATTCTTAGTAATAATACTAATTTTTAATAAGATGATAGATTTAAAATAAATGATACTTTTAGTTCTAAAGATAACTATAATAATGCTAATATTAATAATAACTATAAAATAACCATTTTTACTACTAGTGACATTAATTTTAGTAATAGTTCATTAATAATGATACTCATAATAATAACTATGATAAGGTTAATAATAATACTTATAATCACAAAATGATATCAATTCTAATAATAATAATAATAGTCATATTACGTATAACTTTGATAATAACTATAATACTAATAATAATAATAATAACAATAGTCAATAATAATGATAAAAATAATAATACTAGTAACACGATCTTGATTCGTCAAATTATCAGAATATCCGAAAAAGATTGAACTATCGATAAGATATGTTCTTAATATGTTTAGAGATTGGGTAGAATGTAAGAGTCGTGTAAATGGCACATGATGACGGTATGTTCTGTGAATCACCACTTTCCATTAGAAACTCAGCATGAATTACTGTAATATAATCACGTTGATCAAGTGTCATTATATTATACTAACTCATGCTTCGGTTCCCAACATTACTTCAATAACATTCATATTTTAAGCTCGAAAGTTTACAGAATATAGAAACTAACAGTTTCTATATGATGTAACACTGATAGTACGAAGAGATTAATGATTTCAGATAAGAATAGTTATAAAATATCTCCAGAAATATGGAGGATATTTATAATGAAAGATACGATAATATCTCGGAATATCTAAGATCAGAGGATGATAGAAACTATTGTCTGCAAGGGTTTAGAGTAAGGAGCAAGATATTCACTAAAGACCTTAGCAGACATTGAATCATTTGGATTCTTTGAAGTCAAACTTATTCTTTATGATTTGTCCACGGCTTTCTTCATAGTTTCGCATAATCTGCTTTTTGGTACTAAATTTTCTATTGAATGTTTCCAATATAATGATACACAGGAAGCACGAAGAGGTATATAATTTTGGACGAGAATATTTATGAAAATATCCTCAGAAATATCGAAGATATTGATGATGATATTTTGGAATTTCTAAGTTCGATGGTTGATGGAGAAAGATTTATCCGTAAGGGTTTAGATTCGGAAGCAAGGTATTCGCTAAAGATTTCATCAGAAACAGAATCATCAGATTCTTTAAATACAGAGTTTGGTCCTTATATTTATTCTTGGTCTCCTTCGTGGTTAGCTCAATCCGTTTTTCAGTTTCAACTTTTCTGAGCTTTTCCAACATACTATTCTTTATTATCAAACTTCCGATGATTAAGGTCGTTTACGGTTGTCTACGGTTTTTGCTGCTTCATTCAGCTTTTTCAACATTTAGAGTATTGATTTGTGACTGAGTGCTTTTCAGAATTTCTGAATGAAAGATCATAATTCTAAGAGATAAATGTCATACATATAACTATTGATGTAGATATGCTGTGAGTTTTCAAAGTACTGATTGTTGATTCCTGGTAATTGGTATGGCAGTTCTCGTTACAAGATGCAGATGAGTATATGATAGGGTTTCAATGAATAAATATAATGATTTATCAGAAAGATTTAAGCCAAGAAACAACGAGGTTGCTGGTACGTCTGCTGGTAATATGGTGGAATATAAAAAAAAATTCTCCGGTATCAAAAGGGTAATCGTATATATCAAGATTATAGTAAGACTACTTCGAATGAAAAGTCGAAGTTGATTTGCTGGAGCTGTAACAAAATTTGCTAATTTATAAAGAGATTGCAAAGTTATTTTCGGTAATAACAATGCCAAAAGAGTTAACACATATACATGTTTAACGTTTACTCAGGTTCCGAGTGTGTTCATGTGCATAACTATATGCATTAATCTTTCCTTCTGTAAATGAAGTGCGGTTGATTCATCCTATCGATTGAGGTGTTTTCAAGAATCATGAAAGGTTTGAACGCAGATTGTAATCGTCAAGATACAAATGAGGTTTAAGATGAAATCAAGTGGCAAACTTGAAGAATTGTTTAGCTTCATATGTTATAATCGATATTTTAATTCATTTTAATTGTCCAATGTTATTAGTTCTCAGTCGATAGTCCACAGTTAACAGTCCAATAATTCATACACAGTTTAATATATAATATTCGAATTAATTAATTCATATTGTGACCCGTGTACATGTCTCAGACTCGATCACAACTTAAACTATATATATTATTGTAGAATCAACCTCAACCCTGTATAGAGAACTCGATCATTACTGCATATAGAGTGTCTATGGTTATTCCAAATAATATATATAGATGCATCGATATGATATGTCAAAACCTTGTATACGTGTCCCGATATTTAAATTGCGTAAAATAAAAACAGAAATTAAATGACAATAAATAAAGTTGCGAGAATGTAAATTGCGATAATGTAAATTGCGATAATGTAAATTACGATAATTAAATTGCGATAAATAAAATGTAACCAGTTAGCTAGGAATAGTTAGCGTGGATTCTTAACAAAATTTCTCATAGTTAATTTATTTGTTTCTAACAAATTTCATTTTGTCATATGTTTTCTTCATTATGCCACTTGTTGGATTCTGATAGGTCAAAATCTGAATATGAAATTGAATAAAAATGGTTATTCTGCGGTGAACGGATTCGTATCTTTGTAGATGTAAGTAGGATAGTAAATGAAAGTTGAATCAGATTTGAAGGATGTACAGTGTAACTTATTAATGTGAAATCTTAAAATATTCCTTGGGTATTACCTACCCGTTAAAATATTTTCATCATTAACAGTTTGTACAAAAGAATTTTTAATTACAATCTTTATGAAAATATATACATATATATTTTCTTCAGATGTAATCATGGATTTAATGAGTCAATATGATATTAAACTCATTTGATTTACCATTAGAACAAGAATATATAATCTCTACAACATTAGAGATTACATAATCGTCATATAGAACGAAGATAAATGATATAGAACGTCATGTAGAACGATGATTATGCTCGAGATATAGGATGAGATGTTGAGGCATGGATTGTTGATGGTACTGGTGCTATTACTGGTGGTACTATTGGTGCCGGTGATGTTGCTGAAGCTGGTACATTTTGCACCATATTCTCCAGAGCCACTACTCGAGTGCAAAGCTCATTGACTTCTTCCATTATTGCCGGATGATTGACGGTCGGAACGAGTGGATGAATAAGGTTTAAAATTTTAGATAGAATATAATTGTGGCGAGGTATTCAGGAAATGAGACTGAAAATGGTGTTTTAGATAGGCTCGCCGGTAAGTGCTTCAGGTTCTTCACCAAGAGGTGAATTCTGTTGGTGAAAAGGATCGCCTTCTTCTCGTCTCCATTGATTAAGTAGGCTACGATCTCATCAGATGAATTGGGGATGGATGATTGGTTGATCCATTCTGGTGACACTGCTTTCGGGGCTTAGGTAAAACTCCATATCGGAATAGCTGTCGAAATCCGAGGAATTCGAACTGGTTGAGGGATTCATCTCGTACGATCAGATGAAGGATTTTCGATAAGAAATAGATTATAGAATGTAGATTAGTACCATGCAATACATAATTTACATATGCATATACAATAATAAATTCCTATAAGTTACGGAGGAAATTAAGGAAACGTGTCAGATAAAGTCTACAGTAACAGATACGCTAAGATATGGATTTGTCTATACACTATTTATGCAATCAATGCAGTAAAACGTGTCTAGACTAAGAATAATGAGCAGGTAATTTCCTAAGGATGATAAGCAGATGATTTTCGACATAAATGATAAGCAAAACTTTTGACACGCAGACACGGTCGAAGTCCAGACTCACTAATGCATCCTAACGACTATCAATTAGACACACTAATGCAAGACCTGGTTCGCTAAGACCACCGCTCTGATACCAACTAAAGGGCCCGTCCTAATCCATCCGGACGAAGCCCATATCGATTATAAACGATTCGCAACAGTTGATTACATCACGAGGTACTTGACCTCTATATGATACAGTTTACAAACATTGCATTCGTTTTTGAAAAGATAATATTTCATTACAACGAAAGTTGATGGCATGCATACCATTTCATAATATATCTAACTATAATTGACTTAATAATAATCTTGATGAACTCAATGACTCGAATGCAACGTCTTTTGAAATATGTCATGAATGACTCCAAATAATGTCTTTACAATGAGCAAATGCACAGCGAAAGATTTCTTTCATACCTGAGAATAAACATACTTTCAAGTGTCAACCAAAAGGTTGGTGAGTTCATTAGTTTAACATAAATAATCATTTTCATCATTTTAATAGACCACAAGATTTTCATTTCTCATAAATATACGTCCCATGCATAGAGACAAAAATATCATTCATATGGATTGAACACCTGGTAACCGACATTCACAATATGCATATAAGAATATCCCTATCATTCCGGGATCCTCCTTCGGACATGATATAAATTTCGAAGTACTAAAGCATCCGGTACTTTGGATGGGGCTTGTTGAGCCCGATAGATCTATCTTTAGGATTCGCGTCAATTAGGGTGTCTGTTCCCTAATTCTTAGATTACCAGACTTAATAAAAAGGGGCATATTCGATTTCGATAATTCAACCATAGAATGTAGTTTCACGTACTTGTGCTATTTCGTAAAACATTTATAAATATTGCGCATGTATTCTCAGCCCAAAAATATAAAGGGTAAAAAGGCAAATGAAACTCACGCATATAATTATTGTAAAACAGTTAATAAAACATTTGCATGTATTCTCAGCTCCAAAAATGTAAAGAGTAAAAGAGGAGCAAATGATACTCACGCATATAAATATTGTAAAATAGTTAATAAAGCATTTGCATGTATTCTCAGCCCAAAATGTATATAAAAAGGGAATAATGAAACTCACCTAATGTATTTTGTAGTAAAAATACATATGACAATACTGAACGATTGAACAATGCAGGGTTGGCCTCTGATTCACGAACCTATATTATTTGTATATACGTTAAAACATATACTTGTAATTGAACAAATATATATATTATTATTAGTGATATAGTTTTTTATATTAATAACTTATATATTTCATTATTTAATTAAATGTATCCATTTTATATGTTTTAATACATAAGGTGTTAATATAGTTTATTTATGTGTATTAAGTATATGTTTATATAGATATCATTTGTTTCTTAAATTATTGATTATACTGAGATAATGATATTAATACTATTAGATTTAATAATAATAAGAATAATACACGAAATGATGATTTTTGTAAAGTACTAATTTTAATAATACTTATGATGTTAGTAATTATGATACTACTAATAATATTCTTAGTAATAATACTAATTTTTAATAAGATGATAGATTTAAAATAAATGATACTTTTAGTTCTAAAGATAACTATAATAATGCTAATATTAATAATAACTATAAAATAACCATTTTTACTACTAGTGACATTAATTTTAGTAATAGTTCATTAATAATGATACTCATAATAATAACTATGATAAGGTTAATAATAATACTTATAATCACAAAATGATATCAATTCTAATAATAATAATAATAGTCATATTACGTATAACTTTGATAATAACTATAATACTAATAATAATAATAATAATAACAATAGTCAATAATAATGATAAAAATAATAATACTAGTCATAATAATAATACTAATAATATTAATAATAATCCTAATACTTAATAAATACATAACAATAATAATAAGTATATTACTAATAATAATAACAATAACAATATTAAATAATTATAGAAGTAAAAGTAATAATAATAATAATAATAATAATAATAATAATAATACATCTTAAGAATAATAAAAGTTATACCTCAAAAGAAAAGAGTTTTTTTTTTTTAAAAATGACTCTGGCCGGGCTCGAACTCGAGACCTCACGTTTGCACACAGAATGCCCAACCATCTCGTCTGTTTTGCTTTTCTGATCTACTACCCTTTTCATTTATTTAAAAACCGTATTAGTTTGTGTTCCACATCTTCTTCTTCTTCTCTTAATAAATCGTCCAGCAGAAACACTCTTATAAGCACCATAATGAAATCAAAATTTGTATTAAGCTTTCAGTTTAATTATAAAAAGCTCGTAATGATTCATTAAAAAAAATAAAATAGAAAAAAAAAGCCTACTGACCCGTCGCTGTTAGGAAGGAAAGAAAAAAAAATAACTTTGATTTCTAGCACGTTTTGGACAATTGCTTCAACACGAAATAAGTTTCAAAACATTCCTAGAATCTATGGGAATCGTCAATTTAACCTTACCTGCAACAGATATCTCGAATTTGGATCAAGAACAATTGTTGAATTTTGGATTTTTAAAGTTTGACTCACGAATTCAAAGTGAATATCTAAAATTGAATCGTGAGAATTTGCAGGAAGTTTAAGTGGATGATTCCTAATAACTTCACATTTAAAGATTTTGTTAATTGATTCGATTTTGGATTTTGGCCATAAAGTGATGATGCAGAGGGTTGCTTGAAAGAAAGAAAAAAAAATTAATAAATTGTTTTCTCTCATATTTTCGTTTAATTCCTCAAATGATAACAGTTAGAGGGATTTATCTTTGGTACATATGAAAAATTCGATTGGCTTCTTCCATAAAGTGAGTTGGTTATTTGTTTTATACAGAAAAAAATGGTTCGACATATGTTCACAAGAAAGCAAGAATATAGGAAAAAAATAAAAATAACAAAAAAACCTGATGGTGATATATATAGATACGCGTAATCTGTTTTTTATTTATTTATTTATTATTATTATTATATATATATATATATATATATATATATATATACTTATTATTAATAACTAATAATTATTTTAATAATAATCATAAATATTAATGATAATAATAAGTTTTATTATAATAACATTAATTATACCAATTTTTAGTAACCAATATTAATGAAACAAAATAATAGTAATAATAGAAATATTAATAATAATGAAGTGATAACATTAATATCATTAATGATAATAATAACATTTATATAATAATAGTATATGTATTTTAATGAAAGTAATAATAATCTATTAACTATAACAATCTTAAAAATCATGTTAATACTAATACTAATGCTAATATTGATATTTTTAATTTACAATAATACTTTTAATCATTCTTATAATAGTATTTATTTTTAAAATATTTAATTTGATAATCCTAACAATAATAATATTGCAACTCAACTATTATATATATACATTTTATTTTAGAAGTAATAATATCACTAATACAAATATTAATATTAACAATAGTAAAAAAAAATAATAATATTAATATATCAATTATATTCAAACTTGTAACTTAATAATATTATTTATTACTTATGTAATATTATATTATATAATGACATTTACCGAAAAGTTAATATTTATATATTTTATATATTTTTTATACAACATATTTCTATTTATAAATATTAACAGTAGTTTAATTATTCTAATAATTATTTTACATTTTAATTCTAATGATTCATTTATATTTTATTATTTCCAATACTTACAATTATATTTATTTGCAACAATTATTCGTGAATCGTCGAGAATGGTCAAAAAGGGCAAATGCATTCATGTAAACCGCTCCAAAGTTTTCGAGACTCAACATTACAAACTTTGCTTATCTTGTCGAAAATATATAAGGATTGAGTTTAAATTTGATCGGAAATTCACGGGTCGTCACAGTTTTTACACAATATCATACAAACATGGACTCCAAATCTTGTCCTTATTTTAGTATGCAACAGCGGAAGCTCTTAGTATTCACCTGAGAATAAACATGCTTTAAACGTCAACAAAAATGTTGGTGAGTTACAGGTTTAACCTATATATATCAAATCGTAACAATAGACCACAAGAATTCATATTTCAATACACATCCCATACATAGAGATAAAAATCATTCATATGGTGAACACCTGGTAACCGATATTAACAAGATGCATATATAAGAATATCCCCATCATTCCGGGACACCCTTCGGATATGATATAAATTTCGAAGTACTAAAGTATCCGGTACTTTAGATGGGGTTTGTTAGGCCCAATAGATCTATCTTTAGGATTCGCGTCAATTAGGGTGTCTGTTCCCTAATTCTTAGATTACCAGACTTAATAAAAAGGGGCATATTCGATTTCGATAATTCAACCATAGAATGTAGTTTCACGTACTTGTGTCTATTTTTTAAATCATTTATAAAACCTGCATGTATTCTCATCCCAAAAATATTAGATTTTAAAAATGGGACTATAACTCACTTTCACAGATATTTCCTTCCTCGAAAATAAGACTTGGCCACGGATCGATTCACGAACCTATACAAATATGTACATATATATCAAAGTATGATCAAAATATAATTACAACCATTTTTATTATGTTTTAAAGATTTGAGTGTATTAAGTCAGCTGTCCTCGTTAGTAACCTACAACTAGTTGTCCACAGTTAGATGTACAGAAATAAATCGATATATATTATCTTGAATCAATCCACGACCCAGTGTATACACGTCTCAGGCTAGATCACAACTCAAAGTATATATATTTTTGGAATCAACCTCAACCCTGTATAGTTAACTCCAACATTACTGCATATAGAGTGTCTATGGTTGTTCCAAATAATATATATACATGGGTCGATATGATATGTCAAAACATTTGCATACGTGTCTATGGTATCCCAAGATTACATAATATATTAGAATACATATATAATACAATATAAGTTAGCTAGGATATGATTTGTATAGATTTGTTAAACAATTTCCCGTAGCTAAAAAGATCAAAAATATCCAATCTTGTTTTACCCATAACTTCTTCATTTTAAATCTGTTTTGAGTGAATCAAATTGCTATGGTTTCATATTGAACTCTATTTTATGAATCTAAATAGAAAAAGTATAGGTTTATAGTCAGAAATATAAGTTACAAGTCGTTTTTGTAAAGGTAGTCATTTCAGTCGAAAGAACGACGTCTAGATGACCATTTTAGAAAACATACTTCTACTTTGAGTTTAACCTTGATTTTTGGATATAGTTTCATGTTCATATGAAAAATCATTTTCCCAGAAGAACAACTTTTAAATCAAAGTTTATCATAGTTTTTAATTATCCCAACCAAAACAGCCCCCGGTTTCACTACGACGGCGTATATCCGATTTTATGGTGTTCATCGTGTTTCCAGGTTTTAAATCATTAAGTTAGCATATCATATAGATATAGAACATGTGTTTAGTTGATTTTAAAAGTCAAGTTAGAAGGATTAACTTTTGTTTGCGAACAAGTTTAGAATTAACTAAACTATGTTCTAGTGATTACAAGTTTAAACCTTCGAATAAGATAGCTTTATATGTATGAATCGAATGATGTTATGAACATCATTACTACCTCAAGTTTTCTGGATAAAACTACTGGAAAAGAGAAAAATGGATCTAGCTTTAAAGGATCCTTGGATGGCTTGAAAGTTCTTGAAACAGAATCATGACACGAAAACAGTTCAAGTAAGATTTTCACTCGAAATAAGATTGTTATAGTTGTAGAAATTGAATCAAAGTTTGAATATGAATATTACCTTGAATTAGAAAGATAACCTACTGTAAATAACAAAAGTTCCTTGATCTTAGATTATTACTTGGAATGGATTAGAAAGCTTGGAAGTAGACTTGCAAACTTGGAAGTATTCTTGATTTTTATGAAACTATACTTATGGAATTTATGAAGAACACATAGAACTTGAAGATGCAACTTGAGAGAGATCAATTAGATGAAGAAAATTGAAGAATGAAAGTATTTGTAGGTGTTTTTGGTCGTTGGTATATGGATTAGATATAAAGGATATGTAATTTTGTTTTCATGTAAATAAGTCATGAATGATTACTCATATTTTTGTAATTTTATGAGATATTTCATGCTAGTTGCCAAATGATGGTTCCCACATGTGTTAGGTAACTCACATGGGCTGCTAAGAGCTGATCATTGGAGTGTATATACCAATAGTACATACATCTAAAAGCTGTGTATTGTACGAGTACGAATACGGGTGCATACGAGTAGAATTGTTGATGAAACTGAACGAGGATGTAATTGTAAGCATTTTTGTTAAGTAGAAGTATTTTGATAAGTGTCTTGAAGTCTTTCAAAAGTGTATGAGTACATATTAAAACACTACATGTATATACGTTTTAACTGAGTCGTTAAGTCATCGTTAGGTGTTACATGTAAATGTTGTTTTGAAACCTTTAGGTTAACGATCTTGTTAAATGTTGTTAACTCATTGTTTATTATATCAAATGAGATGTTAAATTGTTACATTATCATGATATTATGATATATAATATATCTTAGTATGATATATATACAGTTAAATGTCGTTACAACGATAATCGTTACATATATGTCTCGTTTCGAAATCATTAAGTTAGTAGTCTTATTTTTACATATGTAGTTCATTGTTAATACACTTAATGATATATTTACTTATTATTTAACATAATTAACCAAGTGTATCAATATCTTAATATGATTCATATGTACCTAGTAAAACGTTGTATTAACGATAATCGTTATATATATCATTTCGAGTTTCTTAACTTAGTAATCTCATTTCTTATGTATATCACACATTGTTAATATACTTAGTGAGATACTTAATCATCATAATCTCATGTCAACCATATATATATGTCTATATATACCACAACATGTAGTTTTTACAAATTTGTAACATTCGTGAATCGCCGGTCAACTTGGGTGATCAATTGTCTATATGAAACTTATTTCATTTAATCAAGTCTTAACAAGTTTGATTGCTTAACATGTTGGAAACATTTAGTCATGTAAATATCAATCTCAATTAATATATATAAACATGGAAAAGTTCGGGTCACTACAGTACCTACCCGTTAAATAAATTTCGTCCCGAAATTTTAAGCTGTTGAAGGTATTGACGAATCTTCTGGAAATAGATGCGGGTATTTCTTCTTCATCTGATCTTTACACTCCCAGGTGAACTCGGGTCCTCTACGAGCATTCTATTGAACCTTAACAATCGGTATCTTGTTTTGCTTAAGTCTCTTAACCTCACGATCCATTATTTCGACGGGTTCTTCAATGAATTGAAGTTTTTCATTGATTTGGATTTCGTCTAACGGAATAGTGAGATCTTCTTTAGCAAAAAATTTCTTCAAATTCGATACGTGGAAAGTGTTATGTACAGCCGCGAGTTGTTGAGGTAGCTCCAGTTAGTAAGCTACTGGTCCGACACGATCTATAATCTTGAATGGTCCAATGTACCTTGGATTTAGTTTTCCCCGTTTACCAAATCGAACAACACCTTTCCAAGGTGAAACCTTAAGCATGACCATTTCTCCAATTTCAAACTCTATATCTTTTCTTTTACTGTCCGCGTAGCTCTTTTATCGACTCTGGGCGGTTTTTAATCGTTGTTGAATTTGGATGATTTTCTCGGTAGTTTCTTGTATTATTTCTGGACCCGTAATCTGTCTATCCCCCACTTCATTCCAATAAATCGGAGACCTGCACTTTCTACCATAAAGTGCCTCAAACAGCGCCATCTCAATACTAGAATGATAACTGTTGTTGTAGGAAAATTCTGCTAATGGTAGGTGTCGATCCCAACTGTTTCCGAAATCAATAACACATGCTCGTAGCATGTCTTCAAGCGTTTGTATCGTCCTGTTCGCTCTGCCCATCAGTTTGTGGATGATAGGCATTACTCATGTCTAGACGAGTCCCAAATGCTTGTTGCAATGTCTGCCAGAACCTTGAAACAAATCTACCATCCCTATCAGAGATAACAGAGACGGGTATTCCATGTCTGGAGACAACCTCCTTCAAATTCAATCACGCCAACTTCTCCATTTTGTCATCTTCTTTCATTGGCAGGAAGTGTGCTGACTTGGTGAGACGATCAACTATTACTCAAATAGTATCATAACCACTTGCAGTCCTTGGCAATTTAGTAATAAAATCCATGGTAATGTTTTCCCATTTCCATTCCGGGATTTCAGGTTGTTGTAGTAAGCCTGATGGTTTATGATGTTCAGCTTTGACCTTAGAACACGTCAAACATTCTCCTACATATTTAGCAATATCGGCTTTCATACCCGGCCACCAAAAGTGTTTCTTGAGATCTTTATACATCTTCCCCGCTCCGGGATGTATTGAATATCTGGTTTTATGTGCTTCTTTAACTACCATTTTCCTCACATCTCCAAACCTTGGTACCCAAATTCTATCAGCCCTATATTGGGTTCCGTCTTCCCGAATATTAAGATGTTTCTCTGATCCTTTGGGTATCTCATTCTTTAACCTTCCTTCTTTTACAACCCCCTGTTGCGCCTCCTTTATTTGAGTAGTAAGGTTAGTACGAATAATTATATTCATAGCTTTTACCCGTATAGGTTCTCTGTCCTTTCTACTCAAAGCGCCAGCTACCACATTAGCCTTCCCCGGGTGGTATCGAATCTCAAATTCATAATCATTCAACAGTTCAATCCACCTGCGTTGTCTCATATTCAGTTGCTTCTGATTAAATATATGTTGGAGACTTTTGTGGTCGGTATATATAATACTTTTGACCCCATATAAATAATGCCTCCAAGTCTTTAATGAAAAAACAACAGCACCCAATTTCAAATCGTGAGTCGTATAATTTTGCTCGTGAATCTTCAATTGTCTATACGCATAAGCAATCACCTTCGTTCATTGCATTAATACACAACCGAGACCTTGCTTTGATGCGTCACAATAAATCACAAAATCATCATTCCCTTCAGGCAATGACAATATAGGTGCGGTAGTTAGCTTTTTCTTCAATAACTGAAACGCCTTCTTTTGTTCATCCTTCCATTCAAATTTCTTCCCTTTATGCGTTAATGCAGTCAAGGGTTTTGCTATTTTGGAGAAATCTTGGATGAATCTTCTGTAGTAACCAGCCAATCCTAAAAATTGACGTATATGCTTCGGAGTTTTTGGGGTTTCCCACTTTTCAACAGTTTCAATCTTTGCCGAGTCCACCTGGATGCCTTCTTTGTTCACTGTGTGACCGAGGAATTGAACTTCTTCCAACTAAAATGCACACTTTGAAAACTTAGCGTACAGTTTTTCTTTCCTCAATACTTCTAGCACTTTTCTCAAATGTTCTTTGTGCTCTTGATCATTCTTTGAGTAAATAAGTATGTCATCGATGAAAACAATGACAAACTTGTCAAGATATGGCCCATACACTCGGTTCATAAGGTCCATGAACACATCTGGTGCGTTAGTCAATCCAAACGGCATAACCATAAACTCGTAATGACCATAACGCGTCCTAAAAGCAGTTTTTGAAATATCATCCTCCTTTACTCGCATTTGATGATATCCAGAACGTAAATCGATTTTCGAATAAACCAACGAGCCTTGTAGTTGATCAAATAAGTCGTCAATTCTCGGTAGTGGATAACGGTTTTTGATGGTAAGTTTATTCAACTCTCTGTAGTCAATACACAACCTAAATGTACCATCCTTCTTCTTGACAAATAAAATAGGAGCTTCCCATGGTGATGTGCTTGGTTGAATGAACCACGTTCTAATAGTTTTTGCAGTTGGCTTTGCAGTTCTTTCATCTCGCTGGGTGCGAGTCTGTAAGGAGCACAAGCTATTGGTGCAGCTCCTGGTACAAGATCTATTTGAAATTCAACAGATCGATGTGGAGGTAGTCCCGGTAATTCTTTCTGAAATACATCGGGAAATTCTTTTGCGATGGGAACATCATTGATGCTGTTTTCTTCAGTTTGTACTTTCTCGACGTGTGCTAGAACAGCATATCAACCCTTTCTTATTTACTTTTGTGCCTTCAAATTACTAATAAGATTTAGCTTCGCGTTGCACTTTTCTCTGTACACCATTAAGGGTTCTCCTTCTTCTCGTACAATGCGAATTGCATTTTTGTAATATACGATCTCTGCTTTCATCTCCTTCAGCCAGTCCATGCCAACTATTACATCAAAACTCCCTAACTCTACTGGTATCAAATCAATCTTAAATATTTCACTACCAGTTTAATTTCTCGATTCTGGCATATATAATCTGCTGAAATTAATTTACCGTTTGCTAAATCGAGTAAAAATTTACTATCCAACGGCGTCAATGGACAACTTAATTTAGCACAAAAATCTCTACTCATATAGCTTCTATCCGCACCCGAATCAAATAAAACGTAAACAGATTTATTGTCAATAAGAAACGTACCCGTAACAAGCTCCGGGTCTTCCTGTGCCTCTGCCGCATTAATATTGAAAACTCTTCCGCAGCCTTGTCCATTTGTGTTCTCCTGGTTCGGGCAATTTCTAATAATATGACCCGGTTTTCCACATTTATAACAAACTACATTGGCATAACTTGCTCCGACACTACTTGCTCAGCCATTACTCGTTCCGACACCATTTGTTCCTTTCGTTCTGTTAACCCCTGGTCCGTAGACCTCACACTTCGCCGCGCTATGACCATTTCTTTTACACTTGTTGTAAAATTTGGTGCAGAACCCCGAGTGATACTTTTCACACCTTTGGCATAGCTGCTTCTGATTGTTGTTGTTGTTGGGATGATTGTTGTAGTTGTTGTTGTTGTGCCATTTGTTGTAGTTGTGATTGATGTTGCGATTGTTGGGATAGTTGTTGTTGTTGTTTTGGTGACTCTTATCACCGTTTTCCTCCCACTTTCTTTTGACTAACTTCACGTTGGCCTCTTCGGCCGCCTGTTCTTTAATACTTCCCTCAATCTGGTTCACTAGTTTGTGAGCAATTCTACATGCCTTTTGTATGGAGGCAGGCTCTTGTGAACTTATATCTTCTTGGATTCTCTCTGGTAACACTTTCAAAAACGCGTCGATCTTCTCTTCCTCATCTTCGAACGCTCTCGGACACAATAGGCACAATTCTGTGAATCGTATTTCGTACGAAGTAATATCGAATCCATGTGCTCGTAACCCTCTAAGTTCTGACTTGAGCTTATTGACCTCGGTTCTGGGACGGTACTTCTCGTTCATCAAGTGCTTGAATGCTGACCACGGTAGCGCGTAAGCAGCATCTTGTCCCACTTGCTCTAGATAGGTATTCCACCATGTTAATGCAATACCTGTGAAGGTATGCGTAGCTTATTTTACTTTGTCTCCTTCAGCACACTTACTTATGGAAAACACCGATTCCACTTTCTCGGTCCACCGTTTCAATCCGATTGGTCCTTCGGTCCCATCAAATTCTGAAGGTTTGCAGGCAGTGAATTCCTTGTAGGAGCATCCTACACGATTTCTTGCGCCGTTAGCTGTATTGCAAGATTCAGAGTTATTGTTGGTATGTAGCGCAGCCTGTACTGCGGCTATGTTTGAAACAAGAAAGGCACGAAATTCCTCTTCGCTCAAATTCAAGGTGTGTCGAGTAGTCGGTGCCATTTCCTTCAAAATAGTCAAATGAAACAATTTAATCATACAGAATATTAAGAGTAGTCAATAGTATCTCGTAGCATAATATGAACTCATTTATAAAAGCTTTTTCTTCATATTAGCGTTTTATAAGTTTAAATTCGGGTACTACCTACCCGTTAAGTTCATACTTAGTAGCTAATATACAATTCAACTACTACAATTCCATATGAAAAACCGATTATAATAATATATCACATACAAATATTCTTCAAACTTACAACTTTGCTATATTACATATAACATGAAATATAATACAGTATGATACAGGACAGTTTTGAAGATAAATCTAGTTAATACGCAAGTTGTTCAGCAAAGGAAATAAAGACACGTAATTCATAAGTCCAGAAACAAGTCATGCATTCTGGTTTTACTAAGACGACTTCCCATCCTTGGTCTTGTGGAAAATAACCGTTATGACCATTAGCTAGGCAGCATGTTGTAATGTCGTCAAAAGTACGAGGGTTTCGTAATGTTCAATAGCCCCGTAGTAATCTAAAAACCTTGTTTCTCACCCCAACTACTGAATCCGTCACTTGTGGGAAAGTTTTATTTAAAAGCTGTAATCCGATGTTATTTTTCTCACTTTGGTAAGAAGCGAACATCACTAACCCGTAAGCATAACATGCTTCTTTATGTTGCATATTAGAAGCTCTTTCTAATTCATGAACTCCTATGTTGGGATATGTTGAGTCAAAATAGGTTCTTAACCCGTAGCGTAAAATTGCATTTGGGTTCTCCGCATTTAATGCTTTAAAGAAAACACGGCGTAACTTAAAGTCTCCCCAATGTGATATACCCCACCTATCAAAGGAAAGCCTTTTATAAATTAAGGCATTTCTGGAAAGTCTTTTAAATGTTTGACAAGTTAATTTCGCCATAACTAAATGTGCTAATGAATTCTGACCGACTCTAGACAAGATTTCCTCAATCATATCCTCTGGTAGGTCTTCTAAAATATTCGTTTGTCTACCCTTAACGTCCATTTTGTTTTTATACTGTAAAATAGACAAGGATTAGATTCGTAAAAGATAATTAACAAACAATACAAGCAATTTTTACATAGAACATAAAAGTACAAGCACACTACAATACATTTATTACACAACATGCTCACACCCCTCTAATCTGAATCACTGGTTTCTTCTTCTTCGGACTTGGTTCTTTTCCCTAATTTTCTAGGGATATATGATGTTCCTCTAATACGAGTCGTCATTTTCCACATTGGTTTAGAAAAACCTGGTGGTTTAGAGGTTCCCGGGTTATTGTCACGATATTGAAAATACGGGTGTTGACGGTACATATAAAGTTCATCAGGGTCGGAATCAGATTTCTCTATTTTGATTCCCTTTCCCTTATTACTTTATTTTGCCTCATTAAATTGGGTCGGGGTAATTTCTATAACATCATCGGAATCCTCATCAGGATCCAATTCATTGGAAAATTGATAATTTTCCCAATATTTTGCTTCCTTAGCGGAAACGCCATTGATCATTATTAACTTTGGTCCATTGGTTGAGGATTTTCTTTTATTTGACCGGTTTTCTGTGTTTCCTACTATTCCCCCCTCCGGAACCTCTTCTTCTTCCGGTTCCTCTTCTTCTGGTTCCTCTTCTTCCGGTTCCGTTTCCTCTTCTTCCGATTCTTCGGGAACTTGTAAATCTTGCCAATATATATTCGACTCTTCTTTATTATTAGGTGAGTCAATGGGATTTGTGCTAGAGGTAGACATCTATCACACAATATCAAACAGGTTAAGAGATTAATATATCACATAATATTTACATGTTAATAATATATAGTTTCCAACAAAAATGTTAAGCAATCATTTTTTAAAGAGAACACGGTCGAAGTCCAGACTCACTAATGCATCCTAACAAACTCGATAAGACACACTAATGCAAATTTTCTGGTTCTCTAAGACCAACGCTCGGATACCAACTGAAATGTCCCGTTCATATTGAAATGTCCCGTTCTTATTGATTAAAAACGTTCCATATTAATTGATTTCGTTGCGAGGTTTTGACCTCTATATGAGACGTTTTTCAAAGACTGCATTCATTTTTAAAACAAACCATAACCTTTATTTCATAGATAAAGGTTTTAAAAAGCTTTACGTAGATTATCAAATAATGATAATCTAAAATATCCTGTTTACACACGACCATTACATAATGGTTTACAATACAAATATGTTACAACAAAATAAGTTTCTTGAATGCAGTTTTTACACAATATCATACAAGCATGGACTCCAAATCTCATCCTTATTTAAGTATGCGACAGCGGAAGCTCTTAATAATCACCTGAGAATAAACATGCTTAAAACGTCAACAAAAATGTTGGTGAGTTATAGGTTTAACCTATATATATCAAATCATAATAATAGACCACAAGATTTCATATTTCAATACACATCCCATACATAGAGATAAAAATCATTCATATGGTGAACATCTGGTAACCGACATTAACAAGATGCATATATAAGAATATCCCCATCATTCCGGGACACCCTTCGGATATGATATAAATTTCGAAGTACTAAAGCATCCGGTACTTTGGATGGGGTTTGTTAGGCCCAATAGATCTATCTTTAGGATTCGCGTCAATTAAGGTGTCTGTTCCCTAATTCTTAGATTACCAGACTTAATAAAAAGGGGCATATTCGATTTCGATAATTCAACCATAGAATGTAGTTTCACGTACTTGTGTGTATTTTGTAAATCATTTATAAAACCTGCATGTATTCTCATCCCAAAAATATTAGATTTTAAAAGTGGGACTATAACTCACTTTCACAGATTTTTACTTCGTCGGGAAGTAAGACTTGGCCACTGGTTGATTCACGAACCTATAACAATATATACATATATATCAAAGTATGTTCAAAATATATTTACAACACTTTTAATATATTTTGATGTTTTAAGTTTATTAAGTCAGCTGTCCTCGTTAGTAACCTATAACTAGTTGTCCACAGGTAGATGTATAGAAATAAATCGATAAATATTATCTTGAATCAATCCACGACCCAGTGTATACGTATCTCAGTATTGATCACAACTCAAACTATATATATTTTGGAATCAACCTCAACCCTGTATAGCTAACTCCAACATTCACATATAGAGTGTCTATGGTTGTTCCGAAATATATATAGATATGTCGACATGATAGGTCGAAACATTTTATACGTGTCTATGGTATCTCAAGATTACATAATATACAATACAAGTTGATTAAGTTATGGTTGGAATAGATTTGTTACTAATTTTCACGTAGCTAAAATGAGAAAAATTATCCAATCTTGTTTTACCTATAACTTCTTCATTTTAAATCCGTTTTGAGTGAATCAAATTGCTATGGTTTCATATTGAACTCTATTTTATGAATCTAAACAGAAAAAGTATAGGTTTATAGTCAGAAAAATAAGTTACAAGTCGTTTTTGTAAAGGTAGTCATTTCAGTCGAAAGAACGACGTCTAGATGACCATTTTAGAAAACATACTTCCACTTGGAATTTAACCATAATTTTTGGATATAGTTTCATGTTCATAATAAAAATCATTTTCTCAGAATAACAACTTTTAAATCAAAGTTTATCATAGTTTTTAATTAACTAACCCAAAACAGCCCGCGGTGTTAATACGACGGCGTAAATCCGATTTTACGGTGTTTTTCGTGTCTCCAGGTTTTAAATCATTAAGTTAGCATATCATATAGATATAGAACATGTGTTTAGTTGATTTTAAAAGTCAAGTTAGAAGGATTAACTTTTGTTTGCGAACAAGTTTAGAATTAACTAAACTATGTTCTAGTGATTACAAGTTTAAACCTTCGAATAAGATAGCTTTATATGTATGAATCGAATGATGTTATGAACATTATTACTACCTTAAGTTCCTTGGATAAACCTACTGGAAAAGAGAAAAATGGATCTAGCTTCAACGGATCCTTGGATGGCTCGAAGTTCTTGAAGCAGAATCATGACACGAAAACAAGTTCAAGTAAGATCATCTCTTGAAATAAGATTGTTATAGTTATAGAAATTGAACCAAAGTTTGAATATGATTATTACCTTGTATTAGAATGATAACCTATTGTAAGAAACAAAGATTTCTTGAGGTTGGATGATCACCTTACAAGATTGGAAGTGAGCTAGCAAACTTGAAAGTATTCTTGATTTTATAAAACTAGAACTTTTGAAATTTATGAAGAACACTTAGAACTTGAAGATAGAACTTGAGAGAGATCAATTAGACGAAGAAAATTGAAGAATGAAAGTGTTTGTAGGTGTTTTTGGTCGTTGGTGTATGGATTAGATATAAAGGATATGTAATTTTGTTTTCATGTAAATAAGTCATGAATGATTACTCATATTTTTGTAATTTTATGAGATATTTCATGCTAGTTGCCAAATGATGGTTCCCACATGTGTTAGGTGACTCACATGGGCTGCTAAGAGCTGATCATTGGAGTGTATATACCAATAGTACATACATCTAAAAGCTGTGTATTGTACGAGTACGAATACGGGTGCATACGAGTAGAATTGTTGATGAAACTGAACGAGGATGTAATTGTAAGCATTTTTGTTAAGTAGAAGTATTTTGATAAGTGTCTTGAAGTCTTTCAAAAGTGTATGAATACATATTAAAACACTACATGTATATACATTTTAACTGAGTCGTTAAGTCATCGTTAGTCGTTACATGTAAATGTTGTTTTGAAACCTTTAGGTTAATGATCTTGTTGAATGTTGTTAACCCATTGTTTATTATAACAAATGAGATGTTAAATTGTTATATTATCATGATATTATGATATATAATATATCTCAGTATGATGTATATACAGTTAAATGTCGTTACAACGATAATCGTTACATATATGTCTCGTTTCGAAATCATTAAGTTAGTAGTCTTATTTTTACATATGTATTTCATTGTTAATACACTTAATAATATATTTACTTATCATTTAACATAATTAACCAAGTGTATCAATATCTTAATATGATTCATATGTACCTAGTAAGACGTTGTTATAACGATAATCGTTATATATATCGTTTTCGAGTTTCTTAAATTAATAGTCTCATTTTTATGTATATAACTCATTGTTAAAATACCTAATGAGATACATACTTATAATAAAAACATGTTAACTATATATATAACCATATATATGTCATCGTATAGTTTTTACAAGTTTTAACGTTCGTGAATCACCGGTCAACTTGGGTGGTCAATTGTCTATATGAAACACATTTCAATTAATCAAGTCTTAACAAGTTTGATTGCTTAACATGTTGGAAACATTTAATCATGTAAATATCAATCTCAATTAATATATATAAACATAGAAAAGTTCGGCTCACTACAGTACCTACCCGTTAAATAAATTTCGTCCCGAAATTTTAAGCTGTTGAAGGTGTTGACGAATCTTCTGGAAATAGATGCGGGTATTTCTTCTTCATCTGATCTTCATGCTCCCAGGTGAACTCGGGTCCTCTACGAGCATTCCATCGAACCTTAACAATTGGTATCTTGTTTTGCTTAAGTCTTTTAACCTCACGATCCATTATTTCGACGGGTTCTTCGATGAATTGGAGTTTTTCGTTGATTTGGATTTCATCTAACGGAATAGTGAGATCTTCTTTAGCAAAACATTTCTTCAAATTCGAGACATGGAAAGTGTTATGTACAGCCGCGAGTTGTTGAGGTAACTCAAGTCGGTAAGCTACTGGTCCGACACGATCAATAATCTTGAATGGTCCAATATACCTTGGATTTAATTTCCCTCGTTTACCAAATCGAACAACGCCTTTCCAAGGTGCAACTTTAAGCATGACCATCTCTCTAATTTCAAATTCTATATCTTTTCTTTTAATGTCAGCGTAGCTTTTTGTCGACTTTGGGCGGTTTTCAACCGTTGTTGAATTTGGATGATCTTCTCGGTAGTTTCTTGTATAATCTCCGGACCCGTAATCTGTCTATCCCCCGCTTCATTCCAACAAATCGGAGACCTGCACTTTCTACCATAAAGTGCTTCAAATGGCGCCATCTCAATGCTTGAATGGTAGCTGTTGTTGTAGGAAAATTCTGCTAATGGTAGATGTCGATCCCAACTGTTTCTGAAATCAATAACACATGCTCGTAGCATGTCTTCAAGCGTTTGTATTGTCCTTTTGCTCTGCCCATCAGTTTGTGGATGATAGGCAGTACTCATGTCTAGACGAGTTCCTAATGCTTGCTGTAATGTCTGCCAGAATCTTGAAATAAATCTGCCATCTCTATCAGAGATAATAGAGATTGGTGTTCCATGTCTGGAGACGACTTCCTTCAAATACAGTCGTGCTAACTTCTCCATCTTGTCATCTTCTCTTATTGGCATGAAGTGTGCTGATTTGGTGAGACGATCAACTATTACCCAAATAGTATCAAAACCACTTGCAGTCCTTGGCAATTTAGTGATGAAATCCATGGTAATGTTTTCCCATTTCCATTCTAGGATTTCGGGTTGTTGAAGTAGACCTGATGGTTTCTGATGCTCAGCTTTGACCTTAGAACACGTCAAACATTCTCCTACGTATTTAGCAACATCGGCTTTCATACCCGACCACCAAAAATATTTCCTGAGATCCTTGTACATCTTCCCCGTTCCAGGATGTATTGAGTATCTGGTTTTATGAGCTTCTCTAAGTACCATTTCTCTCATATCTCCAAATTTTGGTACCCAAATCCTTTCAGCCCTATACCGGGTTCCGTCTTCCCGAATATTAAGATGCTTCTCCGATCCTTTGGGTATTTCATCCTTTAAATTTCCCTCTTTTAAAACTCCTTGTTGCGCCTCCTTTATTTGAGTAGTAAGGTTATTATGAATCATTATATTCATAGATTTTACTCGAATGGGTTCTCTGTCCTTCCTGCTCAAGGCATCGGCTACCACATTTGCCTTCCCCGGGTGGTAACGAATCTCAAAGTCGTAATCATTCAACAATTCAATCCACCTACGCTGCCTCATATTCAGTTGTTTCTGATTAAATATGTGTTGAAGACTTTTGTGGTCGGTATATATAATACTTTTGACCCCATATAAGTAGTGCCTCCAAGTCTTTAATGCAAAAACAACCGCGCCTAATTCCAAATCATGCGTCGTATAATTTTGTTCGTGAATCTTCAATTGTCTAGACGCATAAGCAATCACCTTCGTTCGTTGCATTAATACACAACCGAGACCTTGCTTTGATGCGTCACAATAAATCACAAAATCATCATTCCCTTCAGGCAATGACAATATAGGTGCCGTAGTTAGCTTTTTCTTCAATAACTGAAACGCTTTCTCTTGTTCATCATTCCATTCAAATTTCTTCCCTTTATGCGTTAATGCAGTCAAGGGTTTTGCTATTCTGGAAAAGTCTTGGATGAACCTTCTGTAGTAACCAGCTAGTCCTAAAAACTGGCGTATGTGTTTCAGAGTTTTCGGGGTTTCCCACTTTTCAACAGTTTCTATCTTTGCCGGATCCACCTTAATACCTTCTTTGTTCACTATGTGACCGAGGAATTGAACTTCTTCCAACCAAAATGCACACTTTGAAAACTTAGCGTACAATTCTTCCTTCCTCAATACTTCTAACACCTTTCTCAAATGTTCACCGTGTTCTTGGTCATTCTTTGAGTAAATAAGTATGTCATCAATGAAAACAATGACAAACTTGTCAAGGTATGGTCCACACACTCAGTTCATAAGGTCCATGAACACAGCTGGTGTATTAGTTAAACCAAACGGCATGACCATAAACTCGTAATGACCGTAACGTGTTTTGAAAGCAGTCTTTGGAATATCATCTTCTTTCACCCGCATTTGATGATACCCGGAACGTAAGTCAATCTTTGAATAAACAGACGAGCCTTGTAGTTGATCAAATAAGTCGTCGATTCTCGGTAGTGGGTAGCGGTTCTTGATGGTAAATTTGTTCAACTCTCGGTAGTCGATACACAACCTGAATGTACCATCTTTCTTCTTGACAAACAAAACAGGAGCTCCCCACGGTGATGTGCTTGGTCGAATGAAACCACGCTCTAAAAGTTCTTGTAATTGGCTTTGCAGTTCTTTCATCTCGCTGGGTGCGAGTCTGTAAGGAGCATGAGCTATTGGTGCAGCTCCTGGTACAAGATCTATTTGAAATTCAACGGATCGATGTGGGGGTAATCCCGGTAATTCTTTCGGAAATACATCGGGAAATTCTTTTGCAATGGGAACATCATTGATGCTCTTTTCTTCAGTTTGTACTTTCTCGACGTGTGCTAGAACAGCATAGCAACCTTTTCTTATTAGTTTTTGTGCCTTCAAATTACTAATAAGATGTAGCTTCGTGTTGCCCTTTTCTCCGTACACCATTAAGGGTTTTCCTTTTTCTCGTATAATGCGAATTGCATTTTTGTAACAGACGATCTCTGCTTTCACTTCTTTCAACCAGTCCATACCGATTATTACATCAAAACTCCCTAACTCTACTGGTATCAAATCAATCTTAAATGTTTCACTAACCAGTTTAATTTCTCGATTCCGACATATATTATCTGCTGAAATTAATTTACCATTTGCTAATTCGAGTAAAAATTTACTATCCAAAGGCGTCAATGGACAACTTAATTTAGCACAAAAATCTCTACTCATATAGCTTCTATCCGCACCCGAATCAAATAAAACGTAACCAGATTTATTGTCAATAAGAAACGTACCCGTAACAAGCTCCGGGTCTTCCTGTGCCTCAGCCGCATTAATATTGAAAACTCTTCCACGGCCTTGTCCATTCGTGTTCTCCTGGTTCGGGCAATTTCTAATAATGTGGCCCGGTTTTCCACATTTATAACAAACTACATTGGCATAACTTGCTCCGACACTACTTGCTCCGCCATTACTCGTTCCGACACCATTTGTTCCTTTCGTTCTATTAACCCCTGGTCCGTAGACCTCACACTTCGCTGCGCTATGACCATTTCTTTTACACTTGTTGCAAAATTTGGTGCAGAACCCCGAGTGATACTTTTCACACCTTTGGCATAGCTGCTTCTGATTGTTGTTGTTGTTGCGGTTATTATTGTTGTTGGGATGATTGTTGTAGTTGCTGCTGTTGTTGTTGTTGTTGTTGTTGTTGTTGTTATTGTTGTTGTTGTTGTTGTTGGGCCGTTTGTTGTAGTTACGATTGATGTTGCGATTGTTGGGATAATTGTTGCGATTATTGTTGTAATTGCTGCTGTTGTTGTATTGGTGATTCTTATCACCGTTCTCCTCCCACTTTCTTTTGACTTGCTTCACATTTGTCTCTTCAGCAGTCTGTTCTTTAATTCTTTCTTCAATCTGGTTCACTAGTTTGTGAGCCATTCTACATGCCTGTTGTATGGAGGCGGGCTCGTGTGA
Organism: Rutidosis leptorrhynchoides; assembly: GCF_046630445.1. Lineage (NCBI taxonomy): Eukaryota > Viridiplantae > Streptophyta > Magnoliopsida > Asterales > Asteraceae > Rutidosis > Rutidosis leptorrhynchoides. The sequence goes on from NC_092336.1 coordinate 641,081,077, forward strand.
ACTTATATCTTCTTGGATTCTTTCCGGTAATCCTTTCACAAATGCGTCGATCTTCTCTTCCTCATCTTCGAATGCTTCCGGACACAATAGGCACAATTCTGTGAATCGTCTTTCGTACGTGGTAATATCAAATCCTTGGGTTCGTAACCCTCTAAGTTCTGTCTTGAGCTTATTGACCTCGGTTCTGGGACGGTACTTCTCGTTCATTAAGTGCTTGAATGCTGACCACGGTAGTGCGTACGCATCGTCTTGTCCCACTTGCTCTAGATAGGTATTCCACCATGTTAACGCAGAACCTGTGAAGGTATGCGTAGCGTACTTCACTTTGTCCTCTTCAGTACACTTACTTATGGCAAACACCGATTCGACCTTCTCGGTCCACCGTTTCAATCCGATCGGTCCTTCGGTTCCATCAAATTCCAAAGGTTTGCAGGCAGTGAATTCTTTGTAGGTGCATCCTACACGATTTCCTGTACTGCTAGATTCAAGGTTATTGTTGGTATGTAGCGCAGCCTGTACTGCAGCTATGTTTGAAGCTAGAAAAGTACGGAATTCCTCTTCATTCATATTCACGGTGTGTCGAGTAGTCGGTGCCATTTCCTTCAAAATAGTCAAATGGAACAAGTTAATCATACAGAATATTAAGAGTAGTTAATAGTATTTCGTAGCATAATATGAACTCATTTATAAAAGCTTTTTCTTCATATTAGCGTTTTATAAGTTTAAATTCGGGTAGTACCTACCCGTTAAGTTCATACTTAGTAGCTAATATACAATTCAGCTACTACAATTCTATATGAAAAACTGATTATAATAATATTTCACGTTCAAACTTTTATACAATATTTTACAAACTTACAATACCGCTTATTTTACATAAAGCATGAAATATAGCACACAATAACTTTGATACAAGATAGTTGTGAATATAATTCTAGCTAGTACACAAGTCATTCAGCAAAGGCAATAAAGACACGTAATTCATACGTCCAGAAACAAGTCATGCATTCTGGTTTTACTAGGACTACTTCCCATCTTTGGTCTTGTGGAACATAACCATTATGGCCGTTGATAAGACAGCGTGTTGTAACGTCGTCAAAGGGACGAGGGTTATGTAATGTCCAACAGTCCCGTAATAATCTAAAAACCTCATTTCTTACCCCAATTACCGACTCCGTCACTTGTGGAAACGTTTTGTTTAATAGTTGTAGCCCGATGTTCTTGTTCTCACTTTGGTGAGAAGCGAACATTACTAATCTGTAAGCATAACATGCTTCTTTATGTTGCATGTTAGCCGCTTTTTCTAAATCACGAAGTCCAATATTCGGATATATTGAGTCAAAATAATTTCTTAACCCGTTGCGTAAAATAGCATTTGGGTTCCCCGCAATATATGCGTCAAAGTAAACACATCGTAACTTATGGGTTTCCCAATGTGATATCCCCCATCTTTCAAACGAAAGTCTCTTATAAACCAAGACATTCTTGGAACGTTCTTCAAATGTCCTACAAACTGATCTCGCCTTAAATAGTTGTGCCGAGGAATTCTGGCCGACTCTAGACAAGATTTCATCAATCATGTCTCCGGGTAGGTCTCTTAAAATATTGGGTTGTCTATCCATTTTGTGTTTTTAAACTGTAAAATAGACAAGAGTTAGATTAATAAAAAAAAATACTTATTAATACAAGCAATTTTTACATATATCATAAAGCATAAGAACACTATATTACATATATTACACCACACGAATACAACTATCTTATTCCGACTCGCTCGTTTCTTCTTCTTCGGTTTTGGTTCGTTTTGCCAAGTTTCTAGGGATATATGATGTTCCCCTAATACGAGCCGTCGTTGTCCACATTGGTTTAGAAAAACCTGGTGGTTTAGAGGTTCCCGGGTCATTGTTACAACTTAAGGACTTCGGGGGTTGACGATACATATAAAGTTCATCGGGGTAGAATTAGATTTCTCTATTTTTATGCCCTTTCCCTTATTATTTTCTTTTTCCTTTTTAAATTCAGTTGGGGTAATTTCTATAACATCATTGGAATTCTCGTCGGAATCCGATTCATCGGAGAATTGGTAATCCTCCCAATATTTTGCTTCCTTGGCGGAAACACCATTGACCATAATTAACCTTGCTCGGTTGGTTGAGGATTCTCTTTTACTTAACCGTTTTATTATTTCCCCCACCGGTTCCGATTCTTCTTCCGGTTCCGATTCTTCTTCCGGTTCCGACTCTTCTTCCGGTTCCTCTTCGGGAACTTGTGAATAAGTCCACGAATCATTCCAATTTACATTTGACTCTTCATTATTATTAGGTGAGTCAATGGGACTTGTTCTAGAGGTAGACATCTATCACATAATATCAAACACATTAAGAGATTAATATATCACATAATATTCATATGTTAAAAATATATAGTTTCCAACAAAAATGTTAAGCAATCAATTTTAAAGAAAACACGGTCGAAGTCCAGAATCACTAATGCATCCTAACAAACTCGATAAAACACACTAATGCAAATTTTCTGGTTCTCTAAGACCAACGCTCGGATACCAACTGAAATGTCCCGTTCTTATTGATTAAAAACGTTCCATATTAATTGATTTCGTTGCGAGGTTTTGACCTCTATATGAGACGTTTTTCAAAGACTGCATTCATTTTTAAAACAAACCATAACCTTTATTTCATAGATAAAGGTTTTAAAAAGCTTTACGTAGATTATCAAATAATGATAATCTAAAATATCCTGTTTACACACGACCATTACATAATGGTTTACAATACAAATATGTTACAACAAAATAAGTTTCTTGAATGCAGTTTTTACACAATATCATACAAGCATGGACTCCAAATCTCATCCTTATTTAAGTATGCGACAGCGGAAGCTCTTAATAATCACCTGAGAATAAACATGCTTAAAACGTCAACAAAAATGTTGGTGAGTTATAGGTTTAACCTATATATATCAAATCATAATAATAGACCACAAGATTTCATATTTCAATACACATCCCATACATAGAGATAAAAATCATTCATATGGTGAACATATGGTAACCGACATTAACAAGATGCATATATAAGAATATCCCCATCATTCCGGGACACCCTTCGGATATGATATAAATTTCGAAGTACTAAAGCATCTGGTACTTTGGATGGGGTTTGTTAGGCCCAATAGATCTATCTTTAGGATTCGCGTCAATTAGGGTGTCTGTTCCCTAATTCTTAGATTACCAGACTTAATAAAAAGGGGCATATTCGATTTCGATAATTCAACCATAGAATGTAGTTTCACGTACTTGTGTCTATTTTGTAAATCATTTATAAAACCTGCATGTATTCTCATCCCAAAAATATTAGATTTTAAAAGTGGGACTATAACTCACTTTCACAGATTTTTACTTCGTCGGGATGTAAGACTTGGCCACTGGTTGATTCACGAACCTATAACAATATATACATATATATCAAAGTATGTTCAAAATATATTTACAACACTTTTAATATATTTTGATGTTTTAAGTATATTAAGTCAGCTGTCCTCGTTAGTAACCTATAACTAGTTGTCCACAGTTAGATGTATAGAAATAAATCGATAAATATTATCTTGAATCAATCCACGACCCAGTGTATACGTATCTCAGTATTGATCACAACTCAAACTATATATATTTTGGAATCAACCTCAACCCTGTATAGCTAACTCCAACATTCACATATAGAGTGTCTATGGTTGTTCCGAAATATATATAGATGTGTCGACATGATAGGTCGAAACATTGTATACGTGTCTATGGTATCTCAAGATTACATAATATACAATACAAGTTGATTAAGTTATGGTTGGAATAGATTTGTTACTAATTTTCACGTAGCTAAAATGAGAAAAATTATCCAATCTTGTTTTACCCATAACTTCTTCATTTTAAATCCGTTTTGAGTGAATCAAATTGCTATGGTTTCATATTGAACTCTATTTTACGAATATAAACAGAAAAAGTATAGGTTTATAGTCGGAAAAATAAGTTACAAGTCATTTTTGTAAAGGTAGTCATTTCAGTCGAAAGAACGACGTCTAGATGACCATTTTAGAAAACATACTTCCACTTGGAGTTTAACCATAATTTTTGGATATAGTTTCATGTTCATAATAAAAATCATTTTCTCAGAATAACAACTTTTAAATCAAAGTTTATCATAGTTTTTAATTAACTAACCCAAAACAGCCCGCGGTGTTACTACGACGGCGTAAATCCGATTTTACGGTGTTTTTCGTGTCTCCAGGTTTTAAATCATTAAGTTAGCATATCATATAGATATAGAACATGTGTTTAGTTGATTTTAAAAGTCAAGTTAGAAGGATTAACTTTTGTTTGCGAACAAGTTTAGAATTAACTAAACTATGTTCTAGTGATTACAAGTTTAAACCTTCGAATAAGATAGCTTTATATGTATGAATCGAATGATGTTATGAACATCATTACTACCTTAAGTTCCTTGGATAAACCTACTGGAAAAGAGAAAAATGGATCTAGCTTCAACGGATCCTTGGATGGCTCGAAGTTCTTGAAGCAGAATCATGACACGAAAACAAGTTCAAGTAAGATCATCTCTTGAAATAAGATTGTTATAGTTATAGAAATTGAACTAAAGTTTGAATATGATTATTAACTTGTATTAGAATGATAACCTACTGTAAGAAACAAAGATTTCTTGAGGTTGGATGATCACCTTACAAGATTGGAAGTGAGCTAGCAAACTTGAAAGTATTCTTGATTTTATGAAACTAGAACTTTTGAAATTTATGAAGAACACTTAGAACTTGAAGATAGAACTTGAGAGAGATCAATTAGATGAAGAAAATTGAAGAATGAAAGTGTTTGTAGGTGTTTTTGGTCGTTGGTGTATGGATTAGATATAAAGGATATGTAATTTTGTTTTCATGTAAATAAGTCATGAATGATTACTCATATTTTTGTAATTTTATGAGATATTTCATGCTAGTTGCCAAATGATGGTTCCCACATGTGTTAGGTGACTCACATGGGCTGCTAAGAGCTGATCATTGGAGTGTATATACCAATAGTACATACATCTAAAAGCTGTGTATTGTACGAGTACGAATACGGGTGCATACGAGTAGAATTGTTGATGAAACTGAACGAGGATGTAATTGTAAGCATTTTTGTTAAGTAGAAGTATTTTGATAAGTGTCTTGAAGTCTTTCAAAAGTGTATGAATACATATTAAAACACTACATGTATATACATTTTAACTGAGTCGTTAAGTCATCGTTAGTCGTTACATGTAAATGTTGTTTTGAAACCTTTAGGTTAATGATCTTGTTGAATGTTGTTAACCCATTGTTTATTATAACAAATGAGATGTTAAATTGTTATATTATCATGATATTATGATATATAATATATCTCAGTATGATGTATATACAGTTAAATGTCGTTACAACGATAATCGTTACATATATGTCTCGTTTCGAAATCATTAAGTTAGTAGTCTTATTTTTACATATGTATTTCATTGTTAATACACTTAATAATATATTTACTTATCATTTAACATAATTAACCAAGTGTATCAATATCTTAATATGATTCATATGTACCTAGTAAGACGTTGTTATAACGATAATCGTTATATATATCGTTTTCGAGTTTCTTAAATTAATAGTCTCATTTTTATGTATATAACTCATTGTTAAAATACCTAATGAGATACATACTTATAATAAAAACATGTTAACTATATATATAACCATATATATGTCATCGTATAGTTTTTACAAGTTTTAACGTTCGTGAATCACCGGTCAACTTGGGTGGTCAATTGTCTATATGAAACACATTTCAATTAATCAAGTCTTAACAAGTTTGATTGCTTAACATGTTGGAAACATTTAATCATGTAAATATCAATCTCAATTAATATATATAAACATGGAAAAGTTCGGGTCACTACACATATTGATTATAAACGTTCCATATTAATTGATTTTGTTGCGAAGTTTTGACCTCTATATGAGACGTTTTTCAAAGACTGCATTCATTTTTAAAACAACCATAACCTTTATTTTATCAATAAAGGTTTTAAAAACATTACGTAGATTATCAAATAATGATAATCTAAAATATACTGTTTACACACGGCCATTACATAATGGTTTACAATAGAAATATATTACATCGACATATGTTTCTTGAATGCAGTTTTTACACAATATCATACAAACATGGACTCCAAATCTTGTCCTTATTTTAGTATGCAATAGCGGAAGCTCTTAGTATTCACCTGAGAATAAACATGCTTTAAACGTCAACAAAAATGTTGGTGAGTTATAGGTTTAACCTATATATATCAAATCGTAACAATAGACCACAAGATTTCATATTTCAATACACATCCCATACATAGAGATAAAAATCATTCATATGGTGAACACCTGGTAACCGACATTAACAAGTTGCATATATAAAAATATCCCCATCATTCCGGGACACCCTTCGGATATAATATATATTTCGAAGTACTAAAGCATTCGGTACTTTGGATGGGGTTTGTTTGGCCCAATAGATCTATCTTTAGGATTCGCGTCAATTAGGGTGTCTATTCCCTAATTCTTAGATTACCAGACTTAATAAAAAGGGGCATATTCGATTTTGATAATTCAACCATAGAATATAGTTTCACGTATGAAATGTCCCGTTCTTATTGATTAAAAACGTTCCATATTAATTGATTTCGTTGCGAGGTTTTGACCTCTATATGAGACGTGCATTCATTTTAAAACAAACCATAACCTTTATTTCATCAATAAAGGTTTAAAAAGCTTTACGTAGATTATCAAATAATGATAATCTAAAATATCTTTGTTACACACGACCATTACATAATGGTTTACAATACAAATATGTTACAACAAAATAAGTTTCTTGAATGCAGTTTTTACACAATATCATACAAGCATGGACTCCAAATCTCGTCCTTATTTAAGTATGCGACAGCGGAAGCTCTTAATAATCACCTGAGAATAAACATGCTTAAAACGTCAACAAAAATGTTGGTGAGTTATAGGTTTAACCTATATATATCAAATCATAATAATAGACCACAAGATTTCATATTTCAATACACATCCCATAAATAGAGATAAAAATCATTCATATGGTGAACACCTGGTAACCGACATTAACAAGATGCATATATAAGAATATCCCCATCACTCCGGGACACCCTTCGGATATGATATAAATTTCGAAGTACTAAAGCATCCGGTACTTTGGATGGGGTTTGTTAGGCCCAATAGATCTATCTTTAGGATTCGCGTCAATTAGGATGTCTGTTCCCTAATTCTTAGATTACCAGACTTAATAAAAAGGGGCATATTCGATTTTGATAATTCAACCATAGAATGTAGTTTCACGTACTTGTGTCTATTTTGTAAATCATTTATAAAACCTGCATGTATTCTTATCCCAAAAATATTAGATTTTAAAAGTGGGACTATAACTCACTTTCACAGATTTTTACTTCGTCGGGAAGTAAGTCTTGGCCACTGGTTGATTCACGAACCTATAACAATATATACATATATATATCAAAGTATGTTCAAAATATATTTACAACACTTTTAATATATTTTGATGTTTTAAGTTTATTAAGTCAGCTGTCCTCGTTAGTAACCTACAACTAGTTGTCCACAGTTAGATGTACAGAAATAAATCGATAAATATTATCTTGAATCAATCCACGACCCAGTGTATACATATCTCAGTATTGATCACAACTCAAACTATATATATTTTGGAATCAACCTCAACCCTGTATATGTGAAGACCCGTCCTAATCCATCCGGACGAAGTCCATATCGATTATAAACGATTCACAACAGTTGATTACATCGCGAGGTACTTGACCTCTATATGATACATTTTACAAACATTGCATTCGTTTTTGAAAAGACAAAATTTCATTACATCGAAAGTTGACAGACATGCATACCATTTCATAATATATCCAACTATAATTGACTTGATAATAATCTTGATGAACTCGACGACTCGAATGCAACGTCTTTTGAAATATGCCATGAATGACTCCAAGTAATATCTATAAAATGAGCAAATACACAGCGGAAGATTTCTTTCGTACCTGAGAATAAACATGCTTTAAAGTGTCAACCAAAAGGTTGGTGAGTTCATTAGTTTAACTTAAACAATCGTTTCCATCATTTTAATAGACCACAAGATTTCAGATTTCCATTTCTCATAAACATACGTCCCATGCATAGAGACAAAAATATCATTCATATGGATTGAACACCTGGTAACCGACATTAACAATATGCATATATAAGAATATCCCCATCATTCCGGGATCCTCCTTCTGACATGATATAAATTTCGAAGTACTAAAACATCCGGTACTTTGGATGGGGCTTGTTGGGCCCGATAGATCTATCTTTAGGATTCACGTCAATTAGGGTGTCTGTTCCCTAATTCTTAGATTACCAGACTTAATAAAAAGGGGCATATTCGACTTCGATAATCCAACCATAGAATGTAGTTTCACGTACTTGTGTCAATTTCGTAAAACAGTTATAAAAGTTGCGCATGTATTCTCAGCCCAAAAATATAAAGGGTAAAAAGGGAAATGAAACTCACGATACTGTATTTTGTAGTAAAAATACATATGACGTCATTGAACAATGCAGGGTTGGCCTCGGATTCACGAACCTATATCAATTGTGTATATATTAATACGTATAATGTAAGTTACAAAATTTCATTTATTAATATGTATTATTTATATATTATAGTTTTGTAGAATTTATTCTAACCTTTATTTTAAAACGTATACTTATATTATATTTTAAGTTATATTTTATATATATATATATATCGATTTTATGTATATATATCTATAATGATTTACGTTTATATAAATAGTGACATTAATATATTTATATACATATATTTGTGGTTAGTATTGTATTTATGAAATTTTATTAGTTTGTAATGTGAATTATTAATACAATCCTAGTATATACCATAAGTATATATATATATATAGTGTACAAAAGATTTATTTGTTAAAATAATAATTTAGATAATAATGATTTACTAATAATAATAATAATTTTATTAATAATGATAATACTAAGAGCAAAAAAATGAAAATGATAACTGTTAATGATACTAATAATAATAACTCTAAAATAATATTAATACTAATACCATACTTATGTTAATAATAAGGGTTCTAATATTTATAAAATGATAAATGATAATCATAATAATACTAGTAAATATTAATGATGATACTGATAAATATGATATTATTAATTGTAAATGTACTGATGATACTATTATTTATAAACCGGTACAAATTCTAATATTGATGATAATAATATATTTTTATTTCCTTCATAATAATAATAATGATAATCATAATCATAATCCTAATGATGATAAAATACTAAAATGATAAGTTTATTACTAATAATAATATTATTAATACCTATCATAATAATAATAGTAATGTCTATAATACTTTCAAATATGATAACAAGTATGATACTAATAATAACAATAACAATAACAATAACAATCAAAACAATCACAATAATAATAATAATACTAATAATAATTAATATATAATAACAATAATAAAATTAGAAAAGAAAACTACCTCACATGAAAAGAGTTTCAAAAAAAAAAAAAAAAACTACCGTCCTCTGGACTCGATCTCGTGACCACATGCTCACACGCAAACACTCTCGACCATCCCACCAATTCTGATTCTCTGTACTAATATCGAATTTAAATTTTATATATAAACTGTTTTTCTTCTATTCCTCTTCTTCTCCACAAGTCTCATGGATTCAACAAAACATCAATAACCAAAAAAAAAATCGGGGTTCCCTTTAAAGCTTCAAAACATTACAGAAAAAAAAATAATTTGGGTTCTAAAATAAAATAAAAAAAATACTAAAGGCCTACTGCAGCGTCGGTTCGTGGAACAAAAAAAAAAAATTTGATTTCGTAATAGATAACATTATAGATAATGTTTATAATACGAAATAGTTTTCTAAACATGTATAAAAACTACTGGAATCGTCAATTTGATCAGAAACATATACACGAACGCGAATTTGTCTCAAGAACAATTGTTGACTTTTTTTAAACTAAACTTTGACTTCAAAATTCAAGATCGATATAAAGATTTGAGAGTTGAGATTTTTCAGATAGATTCAAAGAAAGATTTCTAACCTTTCTGCATTTTTAGATTTTGAAACTTTATTCGAAATTGAATTAAGAGAAAAAAAAATTGGAGCGTACAGAGAAGAAGAAAAAAAAAATATCGCTGTGCTCTTTAATCCCATTGGATTTCCTTTTTATTTGATTTGCAATTATACATAATCATGTTGTAATAATAGAGATCGGTTGATAAAAAATGGAGAAAATGTCAACACAGGTTCACGAGTTGGGAGCAGGAAAGAAACAAAAAAAATAATAATAATAGAGATAAAGGATACAGAGGTCAAGCGTATAATATAGATCCCTACTGTTTTTTTTTTAATTAATAATAATAATATATAATAACAATACTATTAATATCTAATAATATTAATAAAATTAATAATAATGATAAATATAATATTAATGATAATAATAATTGTAAAAATGATAATAATAATAATAATAATAATACCATACTAATTATGATAATATTAATATTTTATCGATAATAATAATATTAGTAATAATAATCTAATTTATACATCCAATTTCATCTTTATATGATATAAAGTGATATTATGAATACAAATATTGATATTTGACGATACAAATAACATTACTACAACAACTATATTTGTATTTAAATTTAATTTATTAATATCATCTATTATTATGTAATATTTAATAATTATGTAATATGTATTGTAACATATACTGAATATTATATATTTATGCATTTTAATATAAATATATTATAATATTTATTTACATACTAATTATATTATACTTATGTATGTAATTATGAAAAATATAAATGTTTTATATATGTAAGTATTATATATATTTATTAAAATAGTACATTATTTCATCATAGATATATTATAAATTTCTACATATACATAATATAATAATTATGTATAAAATCATATATATATATATAGTTATATTTATGTATATATGTATACTACCATATATATAAAATCATGTTTTAAATGTTGAGTAGATGATTAATTATGTATATTAAACAATTAACTACAAAGTATAATATGGTACATTTAATATTTTGATAACGTTGGTAAAATATGTTTGAATCATTTATATACAATATACTATATATATTCAAAATGAAAATCTTTAGTTATTAAATGTTATCTTTTATAATAACAAAATTACTTAATAGTTCATTAATACTAATATAATTAGTTTTATATATAATTATTTATATTTACATTCTTAGTTACAATTAAAGGTTCGTGAATCGTCAGAAATAGTTAAAGGTCAAATGTTATCATGAAATAGTTCAAACATAATGAGACTCGGTTTAATAGACTTTGCTTATCGAGTCGAATCATATAAGATTATGTTTAAATTTGGTCGGAAATTCCCGGGTCATCACAGTACCTACCCGTTAAAGAAATTTCGTCCCGAAATTTGAGTGAGGTCGTCATAGCTAACAATAAATATGTTTTCCTGACGAATATGAGTTGATAACTTGAGTTTTATCATCATTGAGTAATATGGATAAAAATAATTCGATTATTCGAAGAGTGCGAATGAAGCTATTCACAAAAGGATGAAATGAGAAACAAAGATTTGTTTTTAACTTTTGACGTAGTCAGGTTTGAATTTAGAAAATAAGGCGCGTCTTAACTTTTGACATTGCCTTGGTTGAATTCCGGAATTTAAGGGATTTAAAGAAAATCTTGAAGATCTATAAAATCTGATTCTTCGGGATTTATGGAAATTAAGATCTCTTTAATTAAATACGGTGATCTGCCCCGATTACTACGTCTGATATTTCCAGTATAAATTAAGCTCTTCCTTTCCATTATTCTCACCATTCTTATACTTTCTTTCTTAGTTCATACATCCAAAAGATTCTGAAAATGATTAATCCAGTTCTGATCCTTGTCCTCATCCTTACTATCGCAACAATCATTCTCCTTTTCCAACTTCCACCAGAGGAATCTGCTTTCTTCTACTTCGCCCTCGGGATTATAATGTTTTTAATTCTCCCGTGTCTTTATGTTGCGATAAACATTGATATACACGGTTTGTAATTTATGTGTTGTTATCGGACTTTATATTCTCCCTTATATTTCAAAGCTCTATGCTTTTGTTTTCTCTTCCCGACTTCAAGTCAAGCGAATAATGGTCCAGAATTTATAGATATAGAGTTTCGAATGATTATAATGTTCTAAGCATGAAGGAACGTGATAACACGATTTGATTTTCAAATTTATCAACATCACGGAAGATAGAACCATCAAGAATACATTTTCTTGATTTGTTACGGAGTTAAGTAGGATGAAAGAGTTATGTAACATGGCACATGATGACGTTATGATCTGTGAATCATCACGTTTCATTTAGAAACTCAGCATGACTTACTGTAATATAATCACGTTGATCAAGTGTCATTATATTATACTAACTCATGCATCAGTTCCCATCATTACTACAATAACATTCATATTTTAAGCTTGAAAATTTACAGAATATAGAAACTAACAGTTTCTATATGATGTAATACTGATAGCACGAAAAGATTAATGATTTCAGATAAGAATAGTTATAAAAATATCTCCAGAAATATGGAGGATATTTATAATGAAAGGTACGATAATATCTCAGAATATCTAAGATCAGAGGATGATAGAAACTATTGTCTGCAAGGGTTTAGAGTAAGGAGCAAGTTATTCACTATAGACTTTAGCAGACATTGAATTATTTGGATTCTTTGAAGTCAAACTTATTCTTTGTGATTTATCCACGGCTTTCTTCATAGTTTCGCATAATCTGCTTTTCGGTACTATATTTTCTATTGAATGTTTCCAATATATTGATACACAGGAAGCACGAAGAGGTATATAATTTCGGACGAGAATATTTATGAAAATATCCTCAGAAATATCAAAGATATTGATGATGATATTTTGGAATTTCTAAGTTCGACGGTTGATGGAGAAAGATTTTCCGCAAGATTTTAACATGACTTCGGAGCAAGATATTCTCTAAAGATTTCAACGGATCCAGAATTACCTGAATCCTTTGAATATATGATTTGGTCCTTGTATTTGTCCTTGGTCTCCTTCATGGGTAACTCAATCTGTTTTTCAATACCTAATTTTTTATCGAGCGTTCCTAACACTCCTTTCTTTATCATCAAACTTTTGTCCGTTTAGACCATCTACCATTTTTATGTTTCCTCTGCATTTAATGCTATGATATCTGAATCATCGGTTATTAATCCGAGGTGGTTTCAGGAGAATTGTGTTTTTAGATGATTAAACGCTGATGGTAATATGATGGAATATGAAAGGTTACCTGGTAACAATAAAAGAGCACGCGTATATATAAACGTTATAATAAGGTTGTTTCGTACGAAAAGTCGAAGTTGACTTGTTGGAGCTGTGACAAAATTGGCTAATTTTGAAAAGGGATCGCAAAGTTGTTTTTGTTAATAAATGCCAAAGGATCTGACGCGGCTACGTGTTGAACTTTTACTCAATTGCCGAGAGTTTCTCAGGTGCATAACTATATGCATAAATCTTTCCTTCCGTAGATGAAGTGCGGTTGATTCATCCTATCGATTGAGGTGTTTTCAAAAATCATGAAAGGTTTGAACGCAGAATGTAATCGTGAAGATACAAATGAGGTTTAAGACGAAATCAAGTGGCAAACTTGAAGAATTTTTTAGTTTCATATGTTATATTCAATATTTTAATTCATTTTAATTGTCCAATGTTATTAGTCCACAGTCGATAGTCCACAGTTGACAGTGCAATCATTCATATATAGTTTAATATATAATATTTGAATTAATTAATACGTATCGTGACCCGTGTACATGTCTCAGACTCGATCACAACTCAAAGTATATATATTATTATAAAATCAACCTCAACCCTGTATAGAGAACTCGATCATTACTGCATATAGAGTGTCTATGGTGATTCCAAATAATATATATAGATGTGTCGATATGATATGTCAAAACCTTGTATACGTGTCCCGATATTTAAAGTGCGTAAAATAAATAACAGAAATTAAATGACGATAAATAAAGTGCGTAAAGTAAATAACAGAAATTAAATGACAATAAATAAAATTGCGAGAATATAAATTGCGATAAAATAAATTGCGATAAATAAATTGCGATAAATAAAATGTAATACGGAATTAACAGTTAGCTAGGAACAGTTAGCTAGGATTTTGTTAGCGTGGTTTCTTAATAAAATTTAATATTGTTAATTAGTCTGTTTCTAATCAATTTTTATTGTGTCCATTATTTCTTCATTATGCCACTTGTTGGATTCTGATAGGTCAAAATTCAAATATGAAATTGAATTTGAATGAAAATAGTTATTCTTTGGTGAACGGATAAGTATCCCGGTGGTTGTAAATAGGATAGTGAATAACTGTTGAATCAGATTCGAAGAATATACAGTGTAACTTATTAATGTGAAATTTAAATATTCCTCGGGTATTACCTACCCGTTAAAATATTTTTATTATTAACAGTTTGTACAAAAGAATTTTTAATTACAATCTTTATGAAAACATATATACATATATATTTTCTTCAGATGTAATCATGAATTTAATGAGTTAACATGATATTAAACTCATTTAGTTTTCAGTTGGAACTAAAATAAATAATCTCTAAAACATTAGAGATTACATAATCACCATGTCGAACGAAGATAACTGATGTAGAATGTCATGTAGAATGATGATTATACTCGAGGTATAGATTGAGATGTTGAGGCATGTGATATTGAAATTTGGGTTGTTGGTGGTGCTGTTGGTGCCGGTGATTTGGATGAAGCTGGTACGTTTTGCACCATATTTTTCAAGACTACAACTTATGCGCGAAGTTCGTTAACTTCTTCTATTACACCGGGATGAGTGTCGGTTCGGACGAGCGGATGAATGAGGTTTAGAATCTGAGATAGTATATGATCGTGATGAGATACTTTGGAAATGAGAGAGAAAATGGTGTCTCGAACAGGTTCGCAGGTAAACGTTTTAGGTTCATTGTCAAGAGGTGAATTTGGTTAGTGGAAATGATCGCCTTCTTCGCGTTTCCATTGATTAAGTCGACTACGAACCCATCTCCAATTCATTCAGAATAGATGATGGCTAATTGATCGATTCATTCTGGTTACTCTGCTTTCGGAGCTCGAGTGGAAATCCATATCGAAATAGCTGTCGGAATAACTATCGAAATAGCTATCGAAATCTGATGGACTCGAACTGGTTGAGGCATTCATCTCGTACGATCAGATGAAGGATTTTCGATAAGAAATAGATTATAGGATGTAGATTAGTACCCTGCAATACATAATTTACATATGCATATATAATACTAAAATCCCATAAGCTACGGAGGAATCTACGGAAGCTGTCAGGCAAAGGTAACAATAACAGATACGCTAAGATATGAATTTAACTATACACTGTCTATGCAATAAAGGCAGTAAGACGTGTCTTAGACTTTAAGGATGATAAGCAAATAATTTTTCGACACTAAATGATAAGCAAAACTTTTGACATGCAAACACGGTCGAAGTCCAGACTCATTAATGCATTCTAACGACTAACAGTTAGACTCACTAATGCAAGACCTGGTTCGCTAAGACCACCGCTCTGATACCAACTGTGAAGACCCGTCCTAATCCATCCGGACGAAGTCCATATCGATTATAAACGATTCACAACAGTTGATTACATCGCGAGGTACTTGACCTCTATATGATACATTTTACAAACATTGCATTCGTTTTTGAAAAGACAAAATTTCATTACATCGAAAGTTGACAGACATGCATACCATTTCATAATATATCCAACTATAATTGACTTGATAATAATCTTGATGAACTCGACGACTCGAATGCAACGTCTTTTGAAATATGCCATGAATGACTCCAAGTAATATCTATAAAATGAGCAAATACACAGCGGAAGATTTCTTTCGTACCTGAGAATAAACATGCTTTAAAGTGTCAACCAAAAGGTTGGTGAGTTCATTAGTTTAACTTAAACAATCGTTTCCATCATTTTAATAGACCACAAGATTTCAGATTTCCATTTCTCATAAACATACGTCCCATGCATAGAGACAAAAATATCATTCATATGGATTGAACACCTGGTAACCGACATTAACAATATGCATATATAAGAATATCCCCATCATTCCGGGATCCTCCTTCGGACATGATATAAATTTCGAAGTACTAAAACATCCGGTACTTTGGATGGGGCTTGTTGGGCCCGATAGATCTATCTTTAGGATTCACGTCAATTAGGGTATCTGTTCCCTAATTCTTAGATTACCAGACTTAATAAAAAGGGGCATATTCGACTTCGATAATCCAACCATAGAATGTAGTTTCACGTACTTGTGTCAATTTCGTAAAACAGTTATAAAAGTTGCGCATGTATTCTCAGCCCAAAAATATAAAGGGTAAAAAGGGAAATGAAACTCACGATACTGTATTTTGTAGTAAAAATACATATGACGTCATTGAACAATGCAGGGTTGGCCTCGGATTCACGAACCTATATCAATTGTGTATATATTAATACGTATAATGTAAGTTACAAAATTTCATTTATTAATATGTATTATTTATATATTATAGTTTTGTAGAATTTATTCTAACCTTTATTTTAAAACGTATACTTATATTATATTTTAAGTTATATTTTATATATATATATCGATTTTATGTATATATATCTATAATGATTTACGTTTATATAAATAGTGACATTAATATATTTATATACATATATTTGTGGTTAGTATTGTATTTATGAAATTTTATTAGTTTGTAATGTGAATTATTAATACAATCCTAGTATATACCATAAGTATATATATATAGTGTACAAAAAATTTATTTGTTAAAATAATAATTTAGATAATAATGATTTACTAATAATAATAATAATTTTATTAATAATGATAATACTAAGAGCAAAAAAATGAAAATGATAACTGTTAATGATACTAATAATAATAACTCTAAAATAATATTAATACTAATACCATACTTATGTTAATAATAAGGGTTCTAATATTTATAAAATGATAAAATGATAAATGATAAATGATAAATTAATAATAATGATAAATATAATATTAATGATAATAATAATTGTAAAAATGATAATAATAATAATAATAATAATACCATACTAATTATGATAATATTAATATTTTATCGATAATAATAATATTAGTAATAATAATCTAATTTATACATCCAATTTCATCTTTATATGATATAAAGTGATATTATGAATACAAATATTGATATTTGACGATACAAATAACATTACTACAACAACTATATTTGTATTTAAATTTAATTTATTAATATCATCTATTATTATGTAATATTTAATAATTATGTAATATGTATTGTAACATATACTGAATATTATATATTTATGCATTTTAATATAAATATATTATAATATTTATTTACATACTAATTATATTATACTTATGTATGTAATTATGAAAAATATAAATGTTTTATATATGTAAGTATTATATATATTTATTAAAATAGTACATTATTTCATCATAGATATATTATAAATTTCTACATATACATAATATAATAATTATGTATAAAATCATATATATATATATAGTTATATTTATGTATATATGTATACTACCATATATATAAAATCATGTTTTAAATGTTGAGTAGATGATTAATTATGTATATTAAACAATTAACTACAAAGTATAACATTGTACATTTAATATTTTGATAACGTTGGTAAAATATGTTTGAATCATTTATATACAATATACTATATATATTCAAAATGAAAATCTTTAGTTATTAAATGTTATCTTTTATAATAACAAAATTACTTAATAGTTCATTAATACTAATATAATTAGTTTTATATATAATTATTTATATTTACATTCTTAGTTACAATTAAAGGTTCGTGAATCGTCAGAAATAGTTAAAGGTCAAATGTTATCATGAAATAGTTCAAACATAATGAGACTCGGTTTAATAGACTTTGCTTATCGAGTCGGATCATATAAGATTATGTTTAAATTTGGTCGGAAATTCCCGGGTCATCACAGTATAGCTAACTCCAACATTCACATATAGAGTGTCTATGGTTGTTCCGAAATATATATAGATGTGTCGACATGATAGGTCGAAACATTGTATACGTGTCTATGGTATCTCAAGATTACATAATATACAATACAAGTTGATTAAGTTATGGTTGGAATAGATTTGTTACCAATTTTCACGTAGCTAAAATGACAAAAATTATCCAATCTTGTTTTACCCATAACTTCTTCATTTTAAATCCGTTTTGAGTGAATCAAATTGCTATGGTTTCATATTGAACTCTATTTTATGAATCTAAACAGAAAAAGTATAGGTTTATAGTCGGAAAAATAAGTTACAAGTCGTTTTTGTAAAGGTAGTCATTTTAGTCGAAAGAACGACGTCTAGATGACCATTTTAGAAAACATACTTCCACTTTGAGTTTAATCATAATTTTTGGATATAGTTTCATGTTCATAATAAAAATCATTTTCTCATAATAACAACTTTTAAATCAAAGTTTATCATAGTTTTTAATTAACTAACCCAAAACAGCCCGCGGTGTTACTATGACGGCGTAAATTCGGTTTTACGGTGTTTTTCGTGTTTCCAGGTTTTAAATCATTAAGTTATCATATCATATAGATATAGAACATGTGTTTAGTTGATTTTAAAATCCAAGTTAGAAGGATTAACTTTTGTTTGCGAACAAGTTTAGAATTAACTAAACTATGTTCTAGTGATTACAAGTTTAAACCTTCGAATAAGATAGCTTTATATGTATGAATTGAATGATGTTATGAACATCATTACTACCTTAAGTTCCTTGGATAAACCTACTGGAAAAGAGAAAAATGGATCTAGCTTCAACGGATCCTTGGATGGCTCGAAGTTCTTGAAGCAGAATCATGACACGAAAACAAGTTCAAGTAAGATCATCACTTGAAATAAGATTGTTATAGTTATAGAAATTGAACCAAAGTTTGAATATGATTATTACCTTGTATTAGAATGATAACCTACTGTAATAAACAAAGATTTCTTGAGGTTGGATGATCACCTTACAAGATTGGAAGTGAGCTAGCAAACTTGAAAGTATTCTTGATTTTATGTAACTAGAACTTGTAGAATTTATGAAGAACACTTAGAACTTGAAGATAGAACTTGAGAGAGATCAATTAGATGAAGAAAATTGAAGAATGAAAGTGTTTGTAGGTGTTTTTGGTCGTTGGTGTATGGATTAGATATAAAGGATATGTAATTTTGTTTTCATGTAAATAAGTCATGAATGATTACTCATATTTTTGTAATTTTATGAGATATTTTATGCTAGTTGCCAAATTATGGTTCCCACATGTGTTAGGTGACTCACATGGGCTGCTAAGAGCTGATCATTGGAGTGTATATACCAATAGTACATACATCTAAAAGCTGTGTATTGTACGAGTACGAATACGGGTGCATACGAGTAGAATTGTTGATGAAACTGAACGAGGATGTAATTGTAAGCATATTTGTTAAGTAGAAGTATTTTGATAAGTGTATTGAAGTCTTTCAAAAGTGTATAAATATAAATACATATTAAAACACTACATGTATATACATTTTAACTGAGTCGTTAAGTCATCGTTAGTCATTACATGTAAGTGTTGTTTTGAAACCTTTAGGTTAACGATCTTGTTAAATGTTGTTAACCCAATATTTATAATATCAAATGAGATTTTAAATTATTATATTATCATGATATTATCATGTATGAATATCTCTTAATATGATATATATACATTAAATGTCTTTACAACGATAATCGTTACATATATGTCTCGTTTAAAAATCATTAAGTTAGTAGTCTTGTTTTTAACATATGTAGTTCATTGTTAATATACTTAATGATATGTTTACTTATCATAGTATCATGTTAACTATATATATATATATATCCATATATATATCATCATATAGTTTTTACAAGTTTTAACGTTCGTGAATCACCGGTCAAATTGGGTGGTCAATTGTCTATATGAAACATATTTCAATTAATCAAGTCTTAACAAGTTTGATTGCTTAACATGTTGGAAACATTTAATCATGTAAATATCAATCTCAATTAATATATATAAACATGGAAAAGTTCGGGTCACTACAACGTACTTGTGTCTATTTTGTAAATCATTTATAAAACCTGCATGTATTCTCATCCCAAAAATATTAAATTTTAAAAGTGGGAATATAACTCACTTTCACAGATATTTCCTTCCTCGAAAATAAGACTTGGCCACGGATCGATTCACGAACCTATACAAATATGTACATATATATCAAAGTATGATCAAAATATAATTACAACCATTTTTATTATGTTTTAAAGATTTGAGTGTATTAAGTCAGCTGCCCTCGTTAGTAACCTACAACTAGTTGTCCACAGTTAGATGTACAGAAATAAATTGATATATATTATCTTGAATCAATCCACGACCCAGTATATATATTTTTCGAATCAACCTCAACCCTGTATAGCTAACTCCAACATTACTACATATAGAGTGTCTATGGTTGTTCCAAATAATATATATACATGGGTCGATATGATATGTTAAAACATTTGCATACGTGTCTATGGTATCCTATGATTACATAATATATTAGAATACATGTATAATATAATATAAGTTAGCTAGGATATGATTTATATAGATTTGTTAAACAATTTCCCGTAGCTAAAAAGATCAAAAATATCCAATCTTGTTTTACCCATAACTTCTTCATTTTAAATCCGTTTTGAGTGAATCAAATTGCTATGGTTTCATATTGAACTCTATTTCATGAATCTAAACAGAAAAAGTATAGGTTTATAGTCATAAATATAAGTTACAAGTCATTTTTGTAAAGGTAGTCATTTCAGTCGAAAGAACGACGTCTAGATGACCATTTTAGAAAACATACTTCCACTTTGAGTTTAACCGTGATTTTTGGATATAGTTTCATGTTCATATGAAAAATCATTTTCCCAGAAGAACAACTTTTAAATCAAAGTTTATCATAGTTTTTAATTATCCAAACCAAAACAGCCCCCGGTTTCACTACGACGGCGTAAATTCGGTTTTACGGTGTTCTTCGTGTTTCCAGGTTTTAAATCATTAAGTTAGCATATCATATAGATATAGAACATGTGTTTAGTTGATTTTAAAAGTCAAGTTAGAAGGATTAACTTTTGTTTGCGAACAAGTTTAGAATTAACTAAACTATGTTCTAGTGATTACAAGTTTAAAACTTCGAATAAGATAGCTTTATATGTATGAATCGAATGATGTTATGAACATCATTACTACCTCAAGTTTTCTGGATAAAACTACCGGAAATGAAAAAAATGTATCTAGCTTCAAAGGATCCTTGGATGGCTTGAAATTTCTTGAAACAGAATCATGACACGAAAATAGTTCAAGATTTTCACTCGAAATAAGATTGTTATAGTTGTAGAAATTGAATCAAAGTTTGAATATGAATATTACCTTGAATTAGAAAGATAACCTACTGTAAATAACAAAGGTTCCTTAATCTTAGATGATTACTTGGAATGGATTAGAAAGCTTGGAAGTAGACTTGCAAACTTGGAAGTATTCTTGATTTTTATGAAACTATACTTATGGAATTTATGAAGAACACTTAGAACTTGAAGATGGAACTTGAGAGAGATCAATTAGATGAAGAAAATTGAAGAATGAAAGTGTTTTTAGGTGTTTTTGGTCGTTGGTATATGGATTAGATATAAAGGATATGTAATTTTGTTTTCATGTAAATAAGTCATGAATGATTACTCATATATTTGTAATTTTATGAGATATTTCATGCTAGTTGCCAAATGATGGTTCCCACATGTGTTAGGTGACTCACATGGGCTGCTAAGAGCTGATCATTGGAGTGTATATACCAATAGTACATATATCTAAAAGCTGTGTATTGTACGAGTACGAATACGGGTGCATACGAGTAGAATTGTTGATGAAACTGAACGAGGATGTAATTGTAAGCATTTTTGTTAAGTAGAAGTATTTTGATAAGTGTTTTGAAGTCTTTCAAAAGTGTATGAATACATATTAAAACACTACATGTATATACATTTTAACTGAGTCGTTAAGTCATCGTTAGTCGTTACATGTAAATGTTGTTTTGAAACCTTTAGGTTAACGATCTTGTTAAATGTTGTTAACCCATTGTTTATTATATCAAATGAGATGTTAAATTGTTACATTATCATGATATTATGATATATAATATATCTTAGTATGATATATATACAGTTAAATGTCGTTACAACGATAATGGTTACATATATGTCTCGTTTCGAAATCATTAAGTTAGTAGTCTTATTTTTACATATGTAGTTCATTGTTAATACACTTAATGATATATTTACTTATTATTTAACATAATTAACCAAGTGTATCAATATCTTAATATGATTCATATGTACCTAGTAAAACGTTGTTATAACGATAATCGTTATATATATCATTTCGAGTTTCTTAACTTAGTAATCTCATTTCTTATGTATATCACACATTGTTAATATACTTAGTGAGATACTTACTCATCATAATCTCATGTCAACTATATATATATATATATATATATATATATATATATATATATATATATATATATATATATATATATATATATATATATATATATATATATATATATATATATATGTCTATATATACCACAACATGTAGTTTTTACAAATTTGTAACGTTCGTGAATCGCCGGTCAACTTGGATGATCAATTGTGTAACGACCCTACTTTTTCCGTTATCTTTTACCGTTAATTATTTAACGACTGTTAACTGTTATTCATGCCACGTCATTTCTATGACCTATATTATTATATTTGTAATAATATGTTAATTATTATGTGTTATATGAATATTTGTATTCATATCTTTAATTGTACGTTTCATCGTGTCGCGGATTTCTATCCGGCGAATCTTTTCGGTTTTCAAACCAACGGTCGAGCTTTTGGGATTTTTAAGTCCTAATTATTTTAAATATGATATTTTAATGTCGTATGATCATATATAGTGTTTATATATTTTATCCGTCGCGTAGTTGTTATCTCTCCGAAAAATCAATCGCGTAGTAGCGTTTTCGCGTTTCGGGCTTTGATCGGGCGTTCGGGCCATAAGCAATTAGTCATTTATCAATTTTGGGCCATAAAAGGGGCCCACCCTCTTGCTAGAGCCGGCCATCACCCCATGGGGAGGGGGTGTTTGTGCCATTTTTCCAAACTAGTGATTTTATGGAACAAAACCTAGTTTTCACTCCTCATTTCACATTCTAATTTTTTTTTTTTTTTGTGTTTCTCCTCTCCTTGCTCTCCTAGCCGTCACCACTAGCATCATCATCATCATCATCCTTCAACCAAATATTAATTGGATCAAGAAGCTTTAATCATCAACGGATTCCTCTCTTCGATCTCTACACACTCATACCATTCGATTCTTGATTAGGGTATAAACCCTAACCCTAGATTTTTTATTTTTCTTTATTTTTCTGTATTTTGATTATATTTTAATAGTATGATGATTACTTGTTGTTGTAATGGTGTTTGTATGCATAGAATTACTCATAAACACATGTTTTCGGTTTGATAAAATTGGGACAGCAGCTATTTCGTGTATTTCTGATATTTTGACTGCTATAAAAGTTAAAATAAAGTATCTATATGAGTTCCTCTCATCAAGACATTAATTTTAGACTCCAGATTCATGTCGTTTCGATTCCCGGAGCCCTAGATATGATCAAAGTGGTATTTTGTTAAGATTGAAATGTGATATTGGTATGAACCAGGTTTGGTCCGACTTTGTGACCATATTTGGTGACTTTAGGGTGTGTTAGTGTGTTAGGATCAATGATGAGACGAACTTTCATGTTCGGGTCATCTAAATCCGAGCCACGAATCACCCGTTGCGTCTAAAACACGATTTTGATTGAATTAAAGTTTCAAGTGATGTCTTGGCTGATCACCACGACTTGTGGGCTATTCTTGATATGTTCTTGAGTGTACCGAAGTGTTGGGTGGTTTGATTAGGTGGAGATATATGTAAGGCTCGCCGAAAACCGACCCACGGGGCTCAAGATACGACCCGATGAACTTTTGATTTAAAACTTGTGATTAATTATTAAACTTATGATATAAATAATGAATTTCATTATCATTTAATTTAATTACTTATGATATAAAAAGTAATTATTATAATTTAAGACTTATGATATATATTTATTATATCATTTAATTATTACTTATGATTTAATTAACATTTTAATTAAACTTATGATTAATAATACTTTTATTATTAATGGAAAATACTTATGATAAGTATTAAACTTATATTATAAGATTATTATTATAAGACTTATAATAAAGATTAATTAATTATTTAATTATTATAAGGCTTAGTTATTATTTAATTATAATTTAATTATTAAATACTTATGATTTAATAATTATAATTAGAAACTTATGATATGATTAATAATTCATTATTAATTAATAATACTTATGATATGATTTAAAATTTATTATTAATTAATAATACTTATAATATGACTAATATTTAATTAATTAATTAAATACTTATGTTATATTAATTATATCATTTAAACTTATGTTAACTTTAATAATTCATTTTAATTTAATTAAAGTTATGTTATGACATAATTATACATATTTAACTTTAATTAACATTACAACTTATATTATTATTATAACTTATACTTTTAAAATTAATGTTGACTATGTTTGACCGATGTTGACTTTTGAGTTGACTTCCGGTTGACTTTGACTTTCAGTTGACTTTTGTTGACTTTCTAAATAAGGAAACTTTCCTAACTTAAAACTTTCTAAAAATAGAAACTTTCCTAAAATAGAAACTTTCCAAAAATAGAAACTTTTCAAAAATAGAAACTTTCCAAAAATGAAAACCTGCTAAAAATAGAAACTTTCTAAAAATAGAAAGTGTGTGTCCGTACGCTGTTCCGATCAAACCGATGCATGTTGAGTATTGTTTTATGACTACTTGTAACATGTACAATAGCTATCATACTAAGACTTGACCTAAGTTAGTTATTTATATCGACCTTCTTTATTTATAGGTCGGCGTTGTGATCATTCCTGATCACTTTACTTCATTTGCTGTTCGCATATTTGTATGGTTACTTCGTTTGCTATTAAGGTGAGTTATAGTCCCATTTTTCTATTTTAAATCTTTTGGGATGAGAATACATGCATTTTATTTTTACGTATTGGACACAAGTAAAAGTTAGTTTAAATTATTCATTGTGAGTCGAACAAAAATATTCTCTAATCTGGTAATTATAATCACTGGTTTCTACTGGTGAACGTGAATCCTATGGATAGATCTATCGGGTTTGACAACCCCATTTCGAGCTAGTCGCGCTAGCAATTTATAATCGGAATGTTTAGTACTTCGTAATTTGTTGTAGATGCACTTGTTCGGTGTATATTATTTATTGTGTTTAGCAAGGGTAAATAAATGGTTAAGTGGTTACCAGGTGGTTCACGGTAAATGGAATAATGTTTTTATATGTTTTCTAGCATATAATTTTGTGGTCCAAAAAGGAGTTTTTATGTTTTCAAACATAAATTTTTACGGTTTAAATTAAATATTGTTGGCAATATTAAACCTATAATTCACTCAACATTTTTTGTTGACAGTTACTCGCATGTTTTATTCTCAGGTTCATGATTGATTGCTTCCGCTGTGCTTAGAGAGTCTGCATATTTATGATGGCAGCTTTTGTTAAACAATAACTTGCATTCTATTTTGATACATTTAATAGTGGATGCTGTTGACTTTGTTTTGGTCAACTTTTGGTTAAGTAATAATGTATGGTTTTTCTAAACTTACATATTTTGATAGGTTTCCTTTATAGGAAATCATTTTTAAATAAAGAATGCAAGGTTATTTATTAAATTCATATAGAGTTATGATCAATCTGTGGGACCAAGATAATGATGGTCGTCAAGTGTACTTTGACGGGTCGTTAAAGTTGGTATCAGAGCTCTGGTTGTAGGGAATTAGGCTGCATTGATGTCGTTACCCGAGTCAATAGGGTGCATTAGTGAGTCTAGTCTACAGCCCGGCCTATAATATATTATTATATGTGATTACTTGTATCGTATTGGTATGTATATTGTTATCATACATACATCTCTATTATGTTCCTAATCCGGGAGGAACTCTCATTCTGATTTAAACGTATTCTTCGACTCTTGCGAACTGATCCTTATATGAACAGCTCGGGTAGTGAAACCAAGGGATGTCATTCTGGACTTCTGAAATTTCTGACATTTCTATGTCATCTATTATGGTTATGTATATGACGTTTGAGTTATATTATGTGAGATGTCATTCTTGACTTCTAAAGGCTCGACATTTCAATGTCAGCTATTATGTTTAGGTATATAACATTCTTGTTATATTACATGCCTTTGTGCCGTTGTGCCTATGTGCTTTGGTTTTTGAACCGAAAAATGTCATTCTTGACTTTTAGAGATTCTTGGTACTTCGAAGACATTTCTATGTCATCGTTACTGCTATTCATTACCTTGGATGTTTTGCCTCTTGTGATATCCTTAGCACATTGTTTAAGAAATCGTTTTAGAAAAATTGTGTGGAAATTCGAGGTTGATCGTGTGTCCTGACCTCATGTAGTGCTATTGGAATGGAACTATGAATTAGTGAAATATAATGGCGTCAGGCCAACGTGATTATATTACGTTAATTCATAAAGAAGTCCCAATATTGTGACATGAGGAATAGAAAGCGAGTCAAAGAAAATTTTTTACACTACTCGTTCAGAAGTTCCGATGTATTACATGGATAGGAAAAATATTCATTATCTTATTTATTGATATACGAGAAGTTCGTTTTAACTAGATTGTCTATCTCATGCTCTATCCTTCATAACTCGCTTGTTAGCAACAGCTTCGCTCGGGAACAGTTTTGGCCTAAGGACTTATATCCTGATAATAGTCAAAACAACATTTAACTCATTGGTTTTCATGACCTCGTAACATTTGTTGGTCAAATGTCGCACGACGATTCAAGTCCTTTACTCGATCTTCCACGATCTTACTTCAACTTGTAACCTCTGAAATACAGATACTCTGTTATCATCGGGAGTTTTACACATTTGTTTAATTGGGCGGTCCTCACGGGATTATGGGCTAATAGAAGTAATAAAATATTTTGTCATGTATACAACTTATAAAATCATATATGTACGTATGGATTCAAATGAATAAATTTACTCTTACCTATTTTGGCTAGTATATACTAAATCATACCTTCAAAATTATTTTAAAACCACTCATTTATTGAGCTGTTTGATTAAGTCAATTTGTTTTATAAAAAAATGGTACACATTGTACATACTTCTAAATTTATTAAGAACTTCGTTTCGTTTATGTTGTCACATCAAACGTTTAAATCTTTTTCAAAACTCCTTTGATTAATTTTATCAAATTTTCGCAATTACTCTACAGAGTGTTTGGATCACAGTTCTTCTCATCTCCGGTTTAAGGATGAAACTTACCATTAAGTTCATTGATAGAAACTTTTACGCCACTTTGGATGCCGGTTTTATAAAATTTGTTGGAAAGTCTTTGCGCTCATAAAATTTTCCCTCTTATGGTTGGACATGGCCGAAACACGGACCGATAAATCAATTTTCTGGGATACGCTCGGTGGTCACCCTATTGTAGAAAAGGCGCTAGGTGGGTTTCTACCCCAACTGTTGTTATAGTGGGTATCATGGATATATATTACACTAGACCGTTTGAGGAGTTTCTACTCTCAATATTCGCTGTCAACCGCAACACCCTCGTAAACATCAATCCTAGGATTCAATACTTTGAGGTGCACAAAATTATTTTTGGAGATTCATCCCACCTGGAGTCGGTCATTCTTTATAACCCATGATTCGCGTTCTTTTCATCCGCACATAAATTTAAGAATATGGATGAATCCTAGATTGACTCGCTCATTGTGCGAGGAAGTTCACTCTTGTTGAAATATCACACCTTTCGTACGTCTTCCTTTCGGAAATGTAATGAAAATTTACTTTGAAGTCCATGATCCTCGTTATCTCCTTTGAGAGAATTGCCCTAAATATCTATGCCACCGATGTGACTACTCCATATATTTCTTCCTTCATTGTTGCAACTATATTTCATTCGTCCCAGTTTGTCCCATTGGGGAGCTTCTGTCCTGTTTGTTAAGAAGAAAGATGGTTCATTTCATTCGTGTATGGATTATCGTGAATTAAGCAAGCTCACTGTTAAAAACCGTTACCCTCTTCCTAGAATCGATGATCTGTTCGATCAGCTTCAAGGTTCATCTGTTTATTCTAAGATCGATCTTCGTTCCAGTTATCACCAACTGCGGGCTAAAGAGTCTGATATTTTGAAAACCGCTTTTCGCACCCGTTATGGTCACTACGAATTCCTTGTTATGCCGTTCGGATTGACAAACGCACCTGTTGTGTTCATGGACCTCATGAACCGTGTGTGTAGAATCTATCTGGACAAGTTCGTTATTGTTTTCATCGACGACATCCTTATTTATTCTAAGAGTGATGAAGAGCACGAAGAACATTTGAAGTTAGTTATTGATCTGTTGAGGAAAGAAGAGTTGTATGCTAAGTTCTCTAAGTGTGCTTTCTGGTTGAGAGAAGTTCAATTCCTTGGACATGTTGTTAGTAAACAGGGAATACAGGTTGATCCTGCTAAGATTGAGGCAATTGAGAAGTGGAAAATTCCGAAGACTCCTACTCAGATTTGTCAGTTTCTAGGTTTGGCAGACTATTATAGAAGGTTCATTCAAGATTTTCCACGAGTAGCGAAACCTCTGACTGTTTTAACGCACAGGGGAAGAAGTATGAGTGGAAGGATGAACAAAAGACTGCTTTTCAAACTCTGAATAAGAAGTTGACTACCGCTCCGATATTATCACTACCTGAGGGTAATGACAATTTTGTTGTTTATTGTGATGCTTCGCGTCAGGGCTTTGGCTGCATCTTGATGCAGCGAATGAAAGTCATTGCGTACGCGTCATGTCAGTTGAAGATCCACGAGCAGAATTATATAACCCAAGATTTAGAATTGGGAGTTGCTGTTGTGTTCGCACTCAAGATTTGAGACATTACTTATATAGGGTCAAATGTACTATGTACACTAATCACAAAAGTCTTCAACATATCCTTGATCAGAAACAGTCGAACATGAGGCAACGAAGATGGATTGAGACATTGAAAAATTATGATTGTGAACTTTTATATCATCTGGAGAAGGCTAATGTTGTGGTCGATACATTAAGTCGTAAAGAGAGTACTGAACCTCATAGGTTTAGGGCCTTAAATATGACCATTCGAACAAACCTCGCAAGGCAGATTCTTGCAGCTCAATAAGAAGCCTTGAAGGAGGAGAATTTTGTAACGGAAAGGTCCGAGGCTTGAGTAAATAGTTAGAGGTACGAACCGATGGTACTCGGTATTTTGCGGGATGCCTTTGGGTTCCGAAGTTTGGTGATCTGCGACAACTTGTTCTAGAGGAGGCTCATAAGTCTAGGTACTCTATTCATCCTGATTCAGGAAAGATGTATCATGATCTTAAGGAGCTGTATTGGTGGCCTCATTTGAAGGCTGATGTGGCTACGTATGTGGCTAAGTATTTGACCTGTGCTAAGGTTAAAGCTGAACATCAGAACTGTTAGGACTTTTGGTGCAACTTGAAATTCCCGAGTGGAAGTGGGAAAGCATTACAATGGATTTTATTACGAAGTTATCGAGAGTTGTGGGTGGTTATGATACATTTTGGGTTATTGTTGACTTACTCACTAAGTCAACTCATTCCTTGCAATTAAGGAAATAGATTCAATGAAGAAGCTTACTCATTTGTATTTGAAGGAGATGGTTTCGAGACATGGTGTTCCCGTATTGATTATTTCGGACCGAGACAGTTGATTTACATCGAGGTTTTGGCAGTCCTTACAAAATGCTTTGGGAACTAAATTGGATATGAGCACCGCTTATCATCCACAGTCGGATGGTCACAATGAAAGGACCATCCAAACGTTGGAAGGCATGTTGAAGGCATGCGCAATCAATTATGGTAATGGTTAGGATAGATACTTGCCGTTGGCTAAATTTTCTTATAACAACAAGTTATCATGCAAGTATTAAAGCCGCACCGTTTAAAGCTCTGTATGGTAGAAAGTGTAGGTCTCCTATCTATTGGAATGAGGTTGGGGATGCTCAACTCACAGGTCCAGAAATTATTTATGAGACTACCAAGAAGATCGTATAGATCAAGGGAAGGTTAAGAATCGCCAGGAGTCGGCAAAAGAGTTATGCCGAGGTTAGAAGAAAAGATTTAGAATTTCAAGTTGGTGATCTTGTCATGTTAAAGGTATCACTCTGGAAGGGTGTGGTACAATTTGGTAAGAGAGGAAAGTTGAATCCTCGTTTTGTTGGACCGTTTGAGATTATTGAGAGAGTTGGACCCGTGGCTTATCGTTTGAAATTGCCACAAGAACTTAGTGCTGTTCATGACGTTTTTCATGTATCGAATTTAAAGAAGTGTTTGGCCGAGGCCGATAAGACTATTCCTCTGGATGAACTTCATGTTGTTAAACAACTCCAATTTATTGAGGAACCTGTTGAAATTATGGATCGAGAGGTTAAGACTCTCAAGCAAAGTAGAATTCCTATCGTCCGAGTGAGATGGAATGTCAGACACGGACCTGAGTTCACTTGGGAACGTGAAGATCAGATGAAGCAGAAGTACCCACATTTGTTCTCAGATGCCGAAACAACCCCTGCACCTGCTTAAATTTCGGGACGAAATTTCCGTAACGGGAAGGTACTGTAACGACCCTACTTTTTCCGTTATCTTTTACCGTTAATTATTTAACGACCGTTAACTGTTATTAGTGCAACGTTATTTCTATGACCTATATTATTATATTTGTAATAATATATTAATTATTATGTGTTATATGAATATTTGTATTCATATCTTTAATTGTACGTTTCTGCGTGTCGCGGATTTCTATCCGGCGAATCTATTCGGTTTTCAAACCAACGGTCGAGCTTTTGGGATTTTTAAGTCCTAATTATTTTAAATATGATATTTTAATGTCATATGATCATATATAGTGTTTATATATTTTATCCGTCGCGTAGTTGTTATCTCTCCGAAAAATCAATCGCGTAGTAGCGTTTTCGCGTTTCGGGCTTCGATCGGGCGTTCGGGCCACAAGCAATTAGTCATTTATCAATTTTGGGCCATAAAAGGGGCCCACCCTCTTGCTAGATCCGGCCATCACCCCATGGGGAGGGGGTGTTTGTGCCATTTTTCCAAACTAGTGATTTTATGGAACAAAACCTAGTTTTCACTCCTCATTTCACATTCTAATTTTTTTTTTTTTTGTGTTTCTCCTCTCCTTGCTCTCCTATATGTCGCCACTAGCATCATCATCATCATCATCATCATCATCCTTCAACCAAATATTAATTGGATCAAGAAGCTTTAATCATCAACGGATTCCTCTCTTCGATCTCTACACACTCATACCATTCGATTCTTGATTAGGGTATAAACCCTAACCCTAGATTTTTAATTTTTCTTTATTTTTCTGCATTTTGATTATATTTTAATAGTATGATGATTACTTGTTGTTGTAATGGTGTTTGTATGCATAGAATTACTCATAAAAACATGTTTTCGGTTTGATAAAATTGGGACAGCAGCTATTTCGTGTATTTCTGATATTTTGACTGCTATAAAAGTTAAAATAAAGTATCTAGATGAGTTACTCTCATTAAGACATTAATTTTAGACTCCGGATTCATGTCGTTTCGATTCCCAGAGCCCTAGATATGATCAAAGTGGTATTTTGTTAAGATTGAAATGTGATATTGGTATGAACCAGGTTTGGTCCGACTTTGTGACCATATTTGGTGACTTTAGGGTGTGTTAGTATGTTAGGATCAATGATGGGACGAACTTTCATGTTCGGGTCATCTAAATCCGAGCCACGAATCACCCGTTGCGTCTAAAACACGATTTTGATTGAATAAAAGTTTCAAGTGATGTCTTGGCTGATCACCATGAATTGTGGGCTGTTCTTGGTGTGTTCTTGAGTGTACCAAAGTTTCAGGTGGTTTGATTAGGCGGAGATATATGTAAGGCTCGCTGAAAACCGACCCACGGGGCTCAAGATACGACCCGATGAACTTTTGATTTAAAACTTGTGATTAATTATTAAACTTATGATATAAATAATGAATTTCATTATAATTTAATTACTTATGATATAAAAAGTAATTATTATAATTTAAGACTTATGATATATATTTATTATATCATTTAATTATTATTTATGATTTAATTAACATTTTAATTAAACTTATGATTAATAATACTTTTATTATTAATGGAAAATACTTATGATAAGTATTAAACTTATATTATAAGATTATTATTATAAGACTTATAATAAAGATTAATTAATTATTTAATTATTATAAGGCTTAGTTATTATTTAATTGTAATTTAATTATTAAATACTTATGATTTAATAATTATAATTAGAAACTTATGATATGATTAATAATTCATTATTAATTAATAATACTTATGATATGATTTAAAATTTATTATTAATTAATAATACTTATATTATGACTAATATTTAATTAATTAATTAAATACTTATGTTATATTAATTATATCATTTAAACTTATGTTAACTTTAATAATTCATTTTAATTTAATTAAAGTTATGTTATGACATAATTATACATATTTAACTTTAATTAACATTACAACTTACATTATTATTATAACTTATACTTTTAAAATTAATGTTGACTATGTTTGACCGATGTTGACTTTTGAGTTGACTTTCAGTTGACTTTGACTTTCAGTTGACTTTTGTTGACTTTCTAAATAAGGAAACTTTCCTAACTTAAAACTTTCTAAAAATAGAAACTTTCCTAAAATAGAAACTTTCCAAAAATAGAAACTTTTCAAAAATGGAAACCTGCTAAAAATAGAAACTTTCTAAAAATAGAAAGTGTGTGTCCGTACGCTGTTCTGATCAAACCGATGCATGTTGAGTATTGTTCTATGACTACTTGCAACATGTACAATAGCTATCATAATAAGACTTGACCTAAGTTAGTTATTTATATCGACCTTCTTTATTTATAGGTCGGCGTTGTGATCATTCCTGATCACTTTACTTCATTTGCTGTTCGCATATTTGTATGGTTACTTCGTTTGCTATTAAGGTGAGTTATAGTCCCATTTTTCTATTTTAAATCTTTTGGGATGAGAATACATGCATTTTATTTTTACGTATTGGACACAAGTAAAAGTTGGTTTAAATTATTCATTGTGAGTCGAACAAAAATATTCCCTAATCTGGTAATTGTAATCACTGGTTTCTACTGGTGAACGCGAATCCTATGGATAGATCTATCGGGTTTGACAATCCCATTTCGAGCTAGTCGCGCTAGCAATTTATAATCGAAATGTTTAATACTTCGTAATTTGTTGTAGATACACTTGTTCGGTGTATATTATTTATTGTGTTTGGCAAGGGTAAATAAATGGTTAAGTGGTTACCAGGTGGCTCACGGTAAATGGAATAATGTTTTTATATGTTTTCTAGCATATAATTTTGTGGTCCAAAAAGGAGTTTTTATGTTTTCAAACATAAATTTTTACGGTTTAAATTAAATATTGTTTGCAATATTATACCTATAATTCACTCAACATTTTTTGTTGACAGTTACTCGCATGTTTTATTCTCAGGTTCATGATTGATTGCTTCCGCTGTGCTTAGAGAGTCTACATATTTATGATGGCAGCTTTTGTTAAACAATAACTTGCATTCTATTTTGATACATTTAATAGTGGATGCTGTTGACTTTGTTTTGGTCAACTTTTGGTTAAGTAATAATGTATGGTTTTTCTAAACTTACATATTTTGATAGGTTTCCTTTATAGAAAATCATTTTTAAATAAAGAATGCAAGGTTATTTATTAAATTCATATAGAGTTATGATCAATCTGTGGGACCAAGATAATGATGGTCGTCAAGTGTACTTTGACGGGTCGTTAAAAATTGTCTATATGAAACTTATTTCATTTAATCAAGTCTTAACAAGTTTGATTGCTTAACACGTTGGAAACATTTAGTCATGTCAATATCAATCTCAATTAATATATATAAATATGGAAAAGTTCGGGTCACTACACGTTGTGTTATAAATAATTGGACTGTGATGTCAACCTGTAAATTAAAGACTTATGTATTTTGGGGTTTTGCTTATACATAAGCACTCGCCCACATGTTTATAACTTTCAATGTTTAGAATGTCACTTATTTTAATGAATGCAATATTTTATCATAACGTATCATATAGAGGTCAAAACCTCACTGTGGAATCAATGATTAACGTGTCGCGTCAATAGCGATTTTGACGGGTCGTTACAGTTGGTATCTGAGCTTGAGGTCATAGGGAACCAGAAATTACATTAGTGTGTTTAACTGGTAATTGTTAGGATGCATTAGTGAGTCTGGACTATGACCATATCTGTTTTTACTGATTTTTGCTTATCATTTGGTCAAAAACATTATATGTGATATATTTATATACTAACGTAATTGTTGTTTCAATTATGTGATAGATGACTTCTTCTAATCCTATCATTTTGTACGACTCGGAATCAGACACTGAATCTATTCTATCCACAACTGAAAAAGAGCGTTCCAATACATATTAAAGAAGAAATTGTGTTAGCTGGGGAATCTCAACTTCAGGTTAACCCAGAGGAGGTCCCAGCTCCACCTAGCTCTAGTTTTCCGGAGCCACAGTATCGTTGGCATGGACCCATGATCCCTGGAGTAAACGAGGATCGTCCATTTCTAAATGAACATGGACATTGGGCCAGATACACCGCCGACGGGCGGGTTGTGAATATTACGCCTGGCAGATTTCGGTTCATGACCACCGGTACATATTCTCGTACACATGATGCAGATAGTTCGTCATCATATTCTCCTACACATGACTCAGATAGTTCGTCATCAGTCGAGATCAGTGAGGAGGAGGATTTCACTAATGAAATAAAAGAAGTCACTAAGGAGAAATTCCAACTTGCTATAGATAATAAAAACAACCACAATAATAAAATGTCCTTAATTATTAAAAAGGAACAGGACCATTCGATCCGTAACCACCCTTATTGTATTAAATCCACTGAGGCAACGGGTACCTCAAAACCCCAACCAAAAATTAAATACACTGCCAGAATGTCTGTCGGACCATGTGCACACAAACAATTGGCAGAGAGAACCAAATGCGAAGAAGTTTCTGATAGTTCTGAATAAACGACCTCGCAACCATAAATCTTCCATGTGCTATTCTATTGCTTATGTGTGCTACTCTATCTTGTTATGTAAAATAAACATATGTAAAATATCGGTATTGTATGGTATTGTATTATTTTGGTTTATTAATAATAAATGCATGGAATGATTATTTGTATTATTACTACTTCTTATTATTATTATTACATAATAACGTAGTAACTCGTTATAATTTTTCATAGTGGAATATTATTAGGATTTTAGTAGTTAATTCCTTGTACTAGCTATTATGTATGAACTTAACGGGTAGGTAATACCCTAGAAATAATTATAAAATGCTAATAAGAAGAAAAGGCTTTTATAATAATTGGTTCATATTATTAATATGCTACGATTAACTATTGACAACTCATTTTACCTATAATATTCTATATGATTAAATTATCTCTGTTGTATTTATTGAAGAAACATGTCTCAAATGTCGGATGCTGAGTTTGAGGAACTAGTCGAGAAACGTGTGAATGAAAGAATTGCTGCAGCTGAGGCAGCAAAAGCAACAGCCGAAACAGCAGCCAAAGCAGCAGCCGTAAATACAAACTCACGAAACAGATGCTCATACAAAACTTTTCAAGGATGCAAACCACAGACGTTTAGTGGAACCGAGGGACCAGTCGGTCTAACCCGATGGTTTGAAAAGATGGAGTCCGTTTTCAAAATCAGTAATTGTGCGGACGGAGACAAGTCAAAGTATGCTTCGTGCACGTTGCAAGACGGTGCACTTACTTGGTGGAACAATTATGCTAAAGCAGAAGGAGTAGATACGGCATATGATATCTCTTGGGAAGAACTGAAAAAGATGCTAATCGAGGAGTACTGTCCTCGAAACGAGATCAGAAAAATGGAATCCGAGTTACGTAATCTGAAGGTTTTTGGTGCGAATCTCAATAACTATGAAAAGCGTTTCATGGAACTAGCCTTGTTGTGTCCCAAATTAGTGCCAAACGAGAAACGAAAGATAGAAATGTATATTGACGGTTTATCGATCAATATCAAAGGAAATGTTATATCGTCCAATCCAAATACGATGCAGGAAGCCATGACAATGGCACACCAACTCATGGACCAGATCACAGAGAGTTCGATTAACGCACCAATTATCGAAGTCAGGACAACTGAAGGAAAGAGGAAATGGGAAGACTATAAGGGCAAAAGTACTCACCTGAAGAAGCAAGAAACTTTTAAAGGTAAACAAGATGGGGCAACTGCTAGTCCAAACTATAAGGGACCCCATCCGTTCTGCAAAAGATGTTACACACATCACGCAGGTTATTGCCAAGTGGTCTGTGATAAGTGCAACAAGAAAGGATATGTGGCGAAAGATTGTTATGCCACCGTTTCTGAAGTAAAGACAAAATCGACCGATGTCAAGAAATGTTTTGGATGCAGGAAGTCTGGTCACTTTATAAATCAATGCCCTGATAAGGAGAAGAACAAAGAACCCGCACATGGGAGGGCATTTAATGTTAGTACCAGTGAAGCACGTGAGGATCCTAATCTTGTCACGGGTACGTTTACCGTTAATAATCAACTAGCTTCTATTATGTTTGATACGGGTGCTGAAAGAAGTTATATGTGTAAAGACTTTAGTTCTAAACTAAAATGTACATCATTACCTATAGACGATAAATATACTATTGAATTAGCTAATGGTAAACTGATAAAAGATGATAAAATTTGCCATGGTTGTGAAATAAATCTCGCTGGTGAAACCTTCAAAATCGATTTTTGTAACAACCCAACCCGTTAACCATTCCGAAAATGTGCCACAAAAAAAAAATCCTGGAACAGTTGATCTGGACGGCGTCCAGCACTTAAGACTGGGACGGCGTCCAGCCATCTGGGACGGCGTCCAGATGTAGTAAAACATTCTGATCAGTTTACAAACACACGCGGGCGAAAAACCCGCTTTCCGACACTTTTAAACCAAAACACTTTCACAATATTTTACAATAGTTTAAACTAAGAGTTTTTCACAATAAAAACCGAGTTTTACGACACCGAGCCCACATCGACCCAAAATACCACAAGTGACTATTTCGACCCATTAGTTTATACAAAAACATA
The DNA here is from genome assembly GCF_046630445.1 of Rutidosis leptorrhynchoides. Classification (NCBI taxonomy): domain Eukaryota; kingdom Viridiplantae; phylum Streptophyta; class Magnoliopsida; order Asterales; family Asteraceae; genus Rutidosis; species Rutidosis leptorrhynchoides. The sequence goes on from NC_092336.1 coordinate 641,119,050, forward strand.
GACCGAGCATGGGATTTGGGACTACGCTACCAAATCCTAATCGAGTACAAAAGCAAGATCTTCTAAGCAACCTAGCCAAGATCTCTAAATCCCCAAGCTTACCCGAGCCGCCAAGCACGCGAACCTATAAAAATATCAACAACGAGAGGGTAAGCTAACGCTTAGTGAATGATAATATACTACATACATATATATGTATAAAATGGACACGCCACACAAATATCAAATACCGCATACCGAAGCATCCATGTATAAGGCAACTACCCTAAGCATACCGTACGATCTCTAAGCAACAAGCTAAAGATATCAACAAAGTATAAGTTCACCAACGCCAATAAGCTACACCCGGAGGGTTAGCTATATCACGACAATACAACATTATACGTATACAATATTTAATATGCTAAACAATCACAAACACAATATGGTTAAGTAGTTAACCATAACGCTATGGTGCTACCGGCTCATGGTTCACACCATACGTATTTGAGTCATACTCTTTTATAGTGCTACCAGCTCGTGGTTCACACTTCGACGCAACCGGCTCGTGGTTCACGCTTCGTTTTATAGTGCTACCGGCTCGTGGTTCACACTCGATGCTACCGGCTCGTGGTTCACATCTATTTTTATAGTGCTACCGGCTCGTGGTTCACACTCGATGTTACCGGCTCGTGGTTCACATCTTATCGCACACATGTTATGGCACTACCGGCTCGATGGTTCATACCATAACACCCAAAAATAAATACGCCATATACATGTACGTATAAATACTCCACTCACAATATTAACCCTTCGCCATTGGGGTTATATAATCCACATCACACGCCCATGTGATAACGTACACACAAAGTGTGCACCTCGTCAAAGGTGGTCAACCAAGACGCACAACCGTGCCAATTGGACTTATACACAAGTCCATCAATCCACCTATATGTGAAGTGAGCTCTATAACCGAGAACCACTTCACCCGACCCGCACCCATCCTACACATACATATGCACATAGGATATTAACACTCACCTTGTCGCCTTGTTGAATGCTTCCAAGTAATTCGCGACTCATCAATGAAAAATACCTATTCCATTATCACAAATACCACAACATAATTAGGGTGGATTTACAAACCAACCATATTTACACTTAGTGCAATTTCGACCCAATTGCACTTCCAAGAACAAACCGCGCCCAAACTAACCAATATTCACTAACACGAGTGAAAATGGTCCTAACACACCAATTAAACCCGATCACAAGTGTTAAACAAGTGTCATACCCATTTTGACACCGAAACCCTAATTTTGACCCATTTCAAAATTAGTTAACCAAACACACCCAAAAGTGTTCCAACACTTCCAATATCACTAAACCTAGTGATTAAACTCATTATCAAACCCTAATCAAGGCCAAATCGTCAACCAACCCAAAACCCGCCAAGTGACAAGAATAACAAGTCACCATAAACCTACTTCATCATCTAGAAGGGTTTTACAACAAACTAGCTCAAAACCCTAACTTGAATATCAAATCTAACAATTGAAATTCGGAGTTTGAGCTTACCAATACTACCACAACGTAGCTAGGAGCGAGATGAACAACTTTAGAACCCGAGCTTTAGCGAGAATCCGACTCCTTCTTCTCTAAATCCACCTCTCTCACTCTAAAACCCTTACTCTCTCTCTAGATGAGGTTGAGAGTGTTTGTGTGGGTGTAAAGTGATCCAAAAATGATCAAGGGATCAGCCTTGAAGGCTCCAAACCGGCACCCAAGTGAAATTACCATTTTACTCATTTATAACAAATTAAAACTGCTGGCTCGACAGACAGTTTGGACGGCGTCCCAAACCTTGGACGGCATCCCACCTTTTGTTGCTGGATGGCGTCCCCCTATCTGAACGACGTCCCGATCTACTACAAAATCAGAAACAGAAACAGGGTGTTACAACTCTCCGCCACTTAGAATCGATCACGTCCTCGTGATCCTCGTCACTTAACCAAACGAACCACACCCTACAGTCCTCAAACATAAGTCCCTTACTCTCTCTCTAGATGAGGTTGAGAGTGTTTGTGTGGGTGTAAAGTGATCCAAAAATGATCAAGGGATCAGCCTTGAAGGCTCCAAACTGGCACCCCAAGTGAAATTACCATTTTACCCATTTATAACAAATTAAAACAGCTGGCTCGACAGACAGTTTGGATGGCGTCCCAAACCTTGGACGGCGTCCCACCTTTTGTTGCTGGACGGTGTCCCCCTATCTGGAGAGTGTCCCGATCTACTACAAAATCAGAAACAGAAACAGGGTGTTACAATTAGATACCCGTAGAATTAGGAAGTTTTGACGTAATCGTTGGCATGGACTGGATGTCCAAAACAAGAGCGGAAGTTGTTTGTGCCGAGAAAGCGATCCGCATCCCTCGAAAGGATGAAACATCATTAATGATTTATGGGGAGAAAAGCAACTCGAAGCTGAACCTTATCAGCTGTATGAAGGCCCAGAAACTTATAAGAAAAGGTTGTTATGCTATTCTGGCACGCGTAAAGAAGATCGATACTGAAGAAAGAAGCATTGATAACATGCCGGTTGTAAGAGAATATCCCGGAGTATTTCCAGAAGAATTACCGGGGCTACCTCTACACAGATGTGTAGAATTCCAGATTGATCTCATACCAGGAGCCGCACCTGTAGCCCGATCCCCATATAGACTTGCACCTTCAGAAATGCAAGAATTACAAGACCAGTTGCAAGAATTATCATACCATGGATTTATTCGTCCCAGTTTTTCACCTTGGGGTGCTCCTATTCTGTTCGTCAAGAAGAAGGATGGATCTATGAGAATGTGCATAGATTACCGAGAATTAAACAAATTAACGATCAAGAATCGGTACCCATTACCGAGGATTGATGATTTGTTTGATCAATTGCAAGGATCAAGTGTTTATTCTAAGATTGATCTACGCTCCGGATATCATCAGCTGAGAATGAAGGAAGAAGATGTTCCTAAAACCGCGTTCAGAACCCGTTACGGTCACTATGAATTTTTAGTCATGCCTTTTGGATTGACTAATACTCCAGCAGTATTCATGGATCTAATGAATCGCATCTGTAGACCGTATTTAGACAAATTTGTCATTGTTTTTATCGACGACATATTGATTTACTCGAAGAACAAGGAAGAACATGAGCAACACTTAAGACTGGTACTGGAGGTACTCAAGAAAGAAGAACTGTACGCAAAATTTTCGAAGTGTGATTTCTGGTTACAAGAAGTACAGTTTTTGGGCCATGTTGTCAGTAAACATGGAATTAAAGTTGACCCTGCCAAGATCGAAGCCATTAGTAAATGGGAAACACCGAAGACTCCAACACAAATCCGCCAATTCTTAGGTCTTGCTGGTTACTACCGAAGATTCATTCAAGATTTCTCTAGAATCACCAAACCCTTAACTGCATTGACTCAAAAGGGAAAGAAGTATGATTGGTCCATGGAACAGGAATCCTCATTCCAGTTATTAAAGAAGAAGTTAACGTCTGCACCCATTTTGTCATTACCAGAAGGAAATGATGATTTCGTGATCTATTGTGACACTTCGCGCCAAGGTTTAGGATGTGTATTAATGCAACGCACAAAATTTATCGCATATGCCTCACGACAACTAAAAATTCATGAAAAGAACTATACGACGCACGATTTGGAACTTAGAGCAGTAGTTTTTGCACTCAAAATATGGAGACACTATCTATATGGCACCAAGTGTACAGTATACACCGACCATAAGAGTCTTCAACATATTTTTGATCAAAAACAACTCAATATGAGGCAACGTCGCTGGGTAGAGTTGTTAAATGATTACGATTGTGAAATCCGTTACCACCCCGGAAAGGCTAATGTTGTAGCTGATGCCCTAAGTCGAAAAGAAAGAGTAAAACCTCTTAGGGTCCTAGCTTTGAATATTACAATTCGTACTGATCTGACAAAGCAAATTCAAGCAGCAAAGTTAGAGGCTTTAAAAGAAGAAAATGAAAAAGGCGAAATGAGCAGAGGGTTAGAAAAACAGCTTGAAGTAAAAGCCGATAGAACACTGTATTTTGCTGGTAGGATATGGGTACCAAGACATGGTAACCTAAGGCAACTAGTACTAGATGAAGCACACAAAATGAGGTACTCAATTCACCCAGGAAATGGGAAAATGTACCACGATCTCAAAAAGTTCTATTGGTGGCCTAATATGAAGACAGAAATTGCTACTTATGTAAGCAAATGTTTGACGTGTGCAAAGGTCAAAGCTGAGTATCAAAAGCCGTCAGGATTACTGCAACAACCAAAAATTCCGTAGTGGAAATGGGAAAGAATAACCATGGATTTCATTACGAAATTGCCAAGGACTGCAAGTAGTCATGATACTATTTGGGTGATAGTTGATCGTCTAACTAAATCATCTCACTTTCTACCAATAAAGGAGATAGACAGTATGGAGAAATTAGCACGCCTATATTTGAAGGAAGTAGTTTCCAGGCATGGTGTATCCATCTCTATCATATCTGATCGCGACACCCGATTCACGTCACGTTTTTGGCAGTCATTACAAAAAGCATTGGGAACTCGATTAGATATGAGCACCGCATATCACCCACAGACAGATGGTTAAAGTGAAAGAACAATACAAACATTGGAAGACATGTTACGGGCATGCATGATTGACTTTAGAACCAGTTGGGATCGACACTTACCGTTGGCAGAATTTTTATACAATAACAGCTATCATACGAGCATCAACGCAGCGCCATTTGAAGCACTTTACGGTAGAAAGTGCAGATCTCCTATCTGTTGGAGTGAAGTAGGAGAAAGACAACTTACTGGACCAGAAATTATTCATGAAACCACCGACAAGATCATTCAAATACAACAGCGATTGAAAACGGCCATGAGTCGCCAAAAGAGTTATGCTGATGTAAGAAGAAAACCGCTAGAATTTCAAGTGGGCGACAAAGTCATGTTGAAAGTGTCACCCTGGAAAGGCGTAGTACGATTCGGTAAACGAGGAAAGTTAAGTCCTAGGTACGTAGGACCCTTTGAAATCACAGAAAGTATTGGAACAGTTGCTTATCGATTAAAGCTACCGCAAGAACTTAGTAGTGTTCACAACACATTTCACGTGTCAAATTTGAAGAAATGTTTAGCTGAAGAGGATGTCGTAATTCCTCTTGACGAAATACTAATCAATGATAAACTCCATTTTATCGAAGAACCTGTTGAAATCATGGACCGTGAGGTCAAACAATTAAAACAAAGCAAAATACCGATAGTTAGGGTTCGTAGGAACGCTAGATGAGGACCCGAGTTTACTTGGGAACGTGAGGATCAAATGAAGCAAAAATATCCACATTTGTTCACTGATATCACTCATGAAACAGGTACTACTCAAAATTTTGGGACGAAATTTTCTTTAACGGGGAGGTACTGTGATGACCCGAAAAATTTCGACTTATTTAAACCAATTCTCTATACGATTTATTATTTTGACACGTTAAACAAAGTCTGTTAGATTGAGTCTCAAAATTTTAGAATTGTTTCATATATACAATTACCTTTGACTACTCTCGACGATTCATGAACAATTATATGTATGTATATATATATATATATATATATATATGTACAAGCAAAAACGAATTTCCTACAGTAAAATACTATTTGCTACAGTAAAACACTATTTGCTACAGTGAAACACTATTTGCTACAGTAAAACCGTACTTTGCTACATTAGCTACAGTGAAAACGACTTTGCTACATTGATTTGCTACAGTAAACACTATTTGCTACAGTAACACTATTTGATGTCGACAAACTAGAAAACAAGCAGAAATGAGCTGTCCAGCCTAGCCATGCGATCGCATGGCAAAAGCACTGAAAACCCATGCGATCGCATGGGGACCAAAATCGGGAAACATGCCTATAAAAGGCAGTTTACTCGACGATGTAATTACACAAAGTTTTTTTTTATCTCTATATTTATATTTATATTATAATTATAATTTTAAATTTAAGTTTAATAATAATAAGGTATATACGAGGGTGTTTTTTAATTCGGGTTTCAAACCGCTTTAAGCTAAGGAAGTATTGGGTATTGTTCGGGGTATTGTTCTTGAATCCAAGGCCAACCATACAGTCGTCTACCATCATTACGTTTAAGCAATTTGCCTACAATATTGAGTCTCAATATTGAACTGTGAGTTTATAGTCTCCCTTTTTAAATACTTTAAATATTTTTGGGCTGAGAATACATGCAATTTATTTTAAATGCAATAAGACACAAGTACATACTAAATTCTACACTGAGTTAAACCGAAAATCCCTTAGCTTTGGTAACTAGTAGCTGCCAGTATATAGGATATGGACTGGTGGGCGCGAATAATTGTATATGGATCCATAGGGCTTGACATCCTCGTCCGAGCTAGAGCGCTAGCCTTTTAACGGACGTATGTTATTTGAGTTTATGACACGTTGGTTTGCGTGTATTAAAACGAATGGGGTAATTTTCATTATAGCGTTAAGTTTAGTTACCAGGGTGCTCTGTTACGTAGAATCTATTGATAAACTTTTGATGAAATCTTGTGGTCTATCTTTATATATATTTATGACTCGAGCAATTAAACCTATAACTCACCAACATTCGTGTTGACCTTTTTAGCATATTTTATTCTCAGGTCCTTAGACTGCTTCCGTTGTGATGTGCTTGTTGCCTGCATGGAGTCTCTCATGCTTTGTACAAAGTTTATTGCATTCAAAATAAAACTGCGTTGTGTAATAAATAATTGGACTGTGATGTCAACCTGTAAATTAAAGACTTATGTATTTTGGGGTTTTGCTTATACCTAAGCACTCGCCCACATGTTTATAACTTTCTATGCTTAGAAAGTCACTTATTTTAATGAATGCAATTTTTTATCAAAACGTATCATATAGAGGTCAAAACCTCACTGCGGAATCAATGATTAACGTGTCGCGTCAATAGCGATTTTGACGGGTCGTTACATTGTAGTTGATCAAATAAGTCGTCGATTCTCGATAGTGGGTAGCGGTTCTTGATGGTAAGTTTGTTCAACTCTCGGTAGTCGATACACAACCTGAATGTACCATCTTTCTTCTTGACAAACAAAACAGGAGCTCCCCATGGTGATGTGCTTGGTCGAATGAAACCACGCTCTAAAAGTTCCTGTAACTGGCTCTGAAGTTCCTTCATTTCGCTGGGTGCGAGTCTGTATGGAGCACGAGCTATTGGTGCAGCTCCCGGTACAAGGTCTATTTGAAATTCAACGGATCGGTGTGGAGGTAGTCCCGGTAATTCTTTCGAAAATACATCGGGAAATTCTTTTGCGACGGGAACATCATTGATGTTCTTTTCTTCGGAATTGACTTTCTCGACGTGTGCTAGCACAGCATAGCAACCTTTTCTTATTAGTTTTTGTGCCTTCAAGTTATTAATAAGATTTAACTTCGCGTTGCTCTTTTCTCCGTACACCATTAAGGGTTTTCCTTTTTCTCGTATAATGCGAATTGCATTTTTGTAACAAACGATCTCTGCTCTCACCTTTTTCAACCAGTCCATGCCAATTATTACATCAAAACTCCCTAACTCGACCGGTATTAAATCAATTTTAAACGTTTCATCCCCCAGTTTAATTTCTCTCTCCCGACATATATTATCTGCTGAAATTAATTTACCTTTTGCTAATTCGAGTAAAAATTTACTATCCAAAGGCGTCAAAGGGCAACTTAATTTAGCACAAAATTCTCTACTCATATAGCTTCTATCCGCACCCGAATCAAATAAAACATAAGCAGATTTATCATCAATAAGAAACGTACCCGTAACAAGCTCCGGGTCTTCCTGTGCTTCTGCCGCATTAATATTGAAAACTCTTCCACAACCCTGCCCATTAGTATTCCCCCGATTCGGGCAATTTCTAATAATATGGCCCGGTTTTCCACATTTATAACAAACAGCGTTGGTATTACTTGCTCCGACACTATTCGTTTCTGCATTACTTGTTCCGACATTATTTGTTCCTTTAGTTCTGTTAAATTTTGGTCCGTAGGTCTCACACTTTGTCGCGCTATGACCATTTCTTTTACACCTGTTGCAAAATGTCGTGCAAAACCCCTGATGATTTTCTTCACACCTATGACATGGCTGTTTTTAGTTTTTGTTGCCGTTGTTGTTATTGAGGTTGTTGTTGGGATTGTTATTGTTGTTGAAACGGTTGTGGTAGTAGTTGTTGTTGTTGTTGGGATGTTTGTTGTAGTTATTGTTAGTATTGTGGTTATTGTTGCGATTGTTGTTGCGATTGTTGGGATAGTTGTTGCGATTGTGGTTGTAATTGTTATTGTTGTTGTACTGGTGACTCTTGTCACCGTTTTCCTCCCACTTCCTCTTGAGTTATTTCGTATTGGCTTCTTCGGCCGCCTGCTCTTTAATTCTTCCCTCAATCTGATTTATGAGTTTATGAGCCATTCGACTTGCCTTCTGTATAGAAGCGGGCTCGTGTGAACTCACATCTTCTTGAATCCTTACTGGTAGCCCTTTTACAAATGCGTCGATCTTCTCTTCTTTATCTTCGAATGCACCCGGACACAATAGGCACAACTCTGTGAATCATCGTTCATATGTGGTAACGTCGAACCCTTGTGTTCGTAACTCTCTAAGTTCTGCCTTGAGTTTATTGACTTCGTTTCTAGGACGGTACTGCTCGTTCATCAATTGCTTGAATGCCGACCACGGTAGTGCGTAAGTAGCATTTTGTCCTACCTGTTCCAGATAGGTGTTCCACCACGTTAACGCGGTACCTGTGAAGGTATGCGTAGCGTACTTAACTTTGTCTTCTTCAGTACACTTAATTACGGCAAACACCGATTCGACTTTCTCGGTCCACCGTTTCAATCCAATTGGTCCTTCGGTTCCATCAAATTCCAAAAGTTTGCAGGCAGTGAATTCTTTGTAGGAGCATCCTACACGATTTCTTGCGTTGTTAGCTGCATTGCTAGATTCAGAGTTATTGTTGGTATGTAGCGCAGCCTGTACTGCGGCTATGTTTGCAGCAAGAAAGGTACGAAATTCCTCTTCGCTCATATTCATGGTGTGTCGAGTAGTCGGTGCCATTTCCTTCAAAATAGCCAACTGAATCGAGTTAATCATACAGAATATTAAGAGTAGTCAATAGTATTTCATAGCATAATATGAACGCATTTATAAAAGCTTTTTCTTCATATTAGCGTTTTATAAGTTTAAATTCGGGTACTACCTACCCGTTAAGTTCATACTTAGTAGCTAATATACAATTCAACTACTACCATTCTATATGAAAAACTGATTATAATAAAATATCACATACAAATATTCTTCAAACTTACAACTTCGCTATATTACATATAACATGAAATATAGTACACTATGATACAGGACAGTTTTGAAGATAAATCTAGTTAATACGCAAGTTGTTCAGCAAAGGAAATAAAGACACGTAATTCATAAGTCCAGAAACAAGTCATGCATTCTGGTTTTACTAAGACGATTTCCCATCCTTGTTCTTGTGAAAAATAACTGTTATGACCATTGGCTAGGCAGCATGTTGTAATGTCGTCAAAAGGACAAGGGTTTCGTAATGTCCAACAGCCCTGTAATAATCTAAAAACCTTGTTTCTCACCCCAACTACTGAATCTGTCACTTGTGGGAAGGTCTTATTTAAAAGCTGCAATCCGATGTTCTTTTTCTTACTTTGGTAAGAAGCGAACATCACTAACCCGTAAGCATAACATGCTTCTTTATGTTGCATGTTAGAAGCTCTTTCTAATTCACGAAATCCTATGTTGGGATATGTTGAGTCAAAATAGGTTCTTATCCCGTAGCGTAAAATTGCATTTGGGTTCCTCGCATTTAATGCTTTAAAGAAAACACGGCGTAATTTACGGTCTCCCCAATGTGATATACCCCACCTATCAAAGGAAAACCTTTTATAAACTAAGGCATTTCTCGAAAGTCTTTCAAATGTTTGACAAGTTAATTTCGCCATAACTAAATGTGCTGATGAATTCTGACCGACTCTAGACAAGATTTCCTCAATCATATCCTCTGGTAGGTCTTCTAAAATATTCGGTTGTCTACCCTTAACGTCCATTTTGTTTTTTATACTGTAAAATAGACAAGGATTAGATTCGTAAAAGATAATTAACAAACAATACAAGCAATTTTTATATAGAACATAAAAGTACAAGCACACTACAATACATATAAAACACAACATGATTACAACCCTCTAATCTGAATCACTGGTTTCTTTTTCTTCGGACTTGGTTCGTTTTCCTAATTTTCTAGGAATATAAGGTGTTCCTCTAATACGAGCTGTCATTTTTCATAATGGTTTAGAAAAACCTGGTGGTTTAGAGGTTCCCGGGTCATTGTTACATTTTAGGAAATACGGATGTTGTCGATACATATAAAGTTCATCGGGGTTGGAATCGGGTTTCTCTATTTTTATACGTTTTCCCTTATTATTTTCTTTCACTTAATTAAATTGGGTCGAGGTAATTTCTATAACATCATCAGAATCCTCATCGGGATCCGATTAATCGTAAAATTGGTAATCTTCCCAATATTTTGCTTCCTCGGCGGAAACACTATTGACCATTATTAACTTTGGTCCGTTGGTTGAGGATTTTCTTTTATTTAATCGATTTACTATAGGTATCAATATTTCTTCCTCCGGAACCTCTTCTTCTGGTTCCTCCTCTTCTGATTCCTCCTCTTCTGGTTCCTCCTCTTCTTGTTCCTCCTCTTCCAGTTCCTCCTCTTCCGATTCCTCTTCGGGAATTTGTGAATCTTCCCAAAATATATTCGACTCTTCATTATTATTAGGTGAATCAATGGGATTTGTACTAGAGGTAGACATCTATCACACAATATCAAACACGTTAAGAGATTAATATATCACACAATATTTACATGTTAATAATATATAGTTTCCAACAAAAAATGTTAAGCAATCGTTTTTGAAGAAAAACACGGTCGAAGTCCAGACTCGCTAATGCATCCTAACAAACTCGGTAAAACACACTAATGCAATTTTCTGGTTCTCTAAGATCAACGCTCGGATACCAACTGAAATGTCCCGTTCATATTGATTATAAACGTTCCATATTAATTGATTTCATTGCGAGGTTTTGACCTCTATATGAGACGTTTTTCAAAGACTGCATTCATTTTTAAAACAACCATAACCTTTATTTTATCTATAAAGGTTTAAAAAGCAATACGTAGATTATCAAATAATGATAATCTAAAATATACCGTTTACACACGACCATTACATAATGGTTTACAATAAGAATATATTACATCAAAATAAGTTTCTTGAATGCAGTTTTTACATAATATCATACAAGCATGGACTCCAAATCTTGTCCTCATTTTAGTATGCAACAGTAGAAGCTCTTAATAATCACCTGATAATAAACATGCTTAAAACGTCAACAAAAATGTTGGTGAGTTATAGGTTTAACCTATATATTATCAAATCATAATAATAGACCACAAGATTTCATATTTCAATATACGTCCCATACATAGAGATAAAAATCATTCATATGGTGAACACCTGGTAACCGACATTAACAAGATGCATATAAGAATATCCCCTATCATTCTGGAAAATCCTTCGGACATGATAAAAACGAATTCGAAGTACTAAAGCATCCGGTACTTTGGATGGGGTTCGTTAGGCCCAATAGATCTATCTTTAGGATTCACGTCAATTAGTAGATCGGTTTACTAATTCTTAGGTTACCAAGAAAAAGGGGCATATTCGGCTTCGATCATTCACCCATTAAATGTAGTTTCAATTACTTGTGTCTATTTCGTAAAACATTTATAAAACTGCATGTATTCTCATCCCAAAATATTAGATTTTAAAAATGGGACTATAACTCACTTTCACAGATTTTTACTTCGTCGAGAAGTAAGACTTGGTCACTTGTCGATTCACGAACCTATAACAAATATGTACATATATATCAAAGTATGTTCAAAATATATTTACAACATTTTTAATACGTTTTAATGTTTTAAGTTTATTAAGTCAGCTGTCCTCGTTAGTAACCTACAACTAGTTGTTCACAATTAGATGTACAGAAATAAATCGATATATATATCTTGAATCAATCCACGACCCAGTGTATACACGTCTCAGGCTAGATCACAACTCAAAGTATATATATTTTTGGAATCAACCTCAACCCTGTATAGCTAACTCCAACATTACTGCATATAGAGTGTCTATGGTTGTTTCAAATAATATATATACATGGGTCGATATGATATGTCAAAACATTTGCATACGTGTCTATTGTATCCCAAGATTACATAATATATTAGAATACATGTATAATACAATATAAGTTAGCTAGGATATGATTAATATAGATTTGTTACAATATTTTCCGTAGCTACAACAATCAAAAATTATCCAATCTTGTTTTACCCATAACTTCTTCGTTTTAAATCCATTTTGAGTGAATCAAATTGATATGGTTTCATATTGAACTTTATTTTATGAATATAAACATAAAAATTATAGGTTTATAGTCAAAAATATAAGTTACAAGTCATTTTTGTAAGAGGTAGTCATTTCAGTCGAAAGAACGACGTCTTGATGACCATTTTGAAAAACATACTTCCACTTTGAGTTTAACCATGATTTTTTAATATAGTTTCATGTTCATAAGAACAATTATTTTTCCCAAAGTAACAACTTTTAAATCAAAGTTTATCATAGTTTTTAATTAACTAACTCAAAACAGCCCGCTTTGTTACTACGACGACGTATGTCCGGTTTTACGGTATTTTTCATGTTTCCAGGTTTTAAATCATTAAGTTAGCATATCATATAGATATAGAACATGTGTTTAGTTGATTTTAAAAGTCAAGTTAGAAGGATTAACTTTTGTTTGCGAACAAGTTTAGAATTAACTAAACTATGTTCTAGTGATTTCAAGTTTAAACCTTCGAATAAGGTAGTTTTATATATATGAATCGAATGACATTATGAACATCATTACTACCTCAGGTTTTGTGGATAAACCTACTGGAAATGAGAAAAATAGATTTAGCTTCAAAGGATCCTTGGATGGCTTGAAAGTTCTTGAAGCAGAATCACGACACGAAAACAAGTTCAAGTAAGATTTCCACTCGAAATAAGATTGTTATAGTTATAGAAATTGAATCAAAGTTTGAATATGAGTATTACCATGTATTAGAAAGATATCTTACTGTAAATAAGAAAGATTTCTTGAGGTTGGATGATCACTTTACAAGATTGGAAGTAAGCTAGCAAACTTGGAAGTATTCTTGATTTTATGAAACTAGAACTTATAGAATTTATGAAGAACACTTAGAACTTGAAGATAGAACTTGAGAGAGATTAATTAGATAAAGAAAATTGAAGAATGAAAGTGTTTATAGGTGTTTTTGATCGTTGGTATATGGATTAGATATAAAGGATGTGTAATTTTGTTTACATGTAAATAAGTCATGAATGATTACTAATATTTTTGTAATTTTATGAGATATTTCATGCTAGTTGCCAAATGATGGTTCCCGCATATGTTAGGTGACTCACATGGGCTGCTAATAGCCGATCATTGGAGTGTATATACCAATAGTACATACATCTAAAAGCTGTGTATTGTACGAGTACGAATACGGGTGCATACGAGTAGAATTGTTGATGAAACTGAACGAGGATGTTATTGTAAGCATTTTTGTTAAGTAGAAGTACTTTGATAAGTGTCTTGAAGTCTTTCAAAAGTGTATGAATACATATTAAAACACTACATGTAAATACATTTTAACTGAGTCGTTAAGTCATCGTTAGTCGTTACATGTATATGTTGTTTTGAAACCTTTAGGTTAACGGTCTTGTTAAATGTTGTTAACCCATTGTTTATTATATCTAAAGAGATGTTAAATTGTTACATTATCATGATATTATGATATATAATATATCTTAGTATGATATATATACAGTTAAATGTCTTTACAACGATAATCGTTGCATATATGTCTCGTTTCGAAATCATTAAGTTAGTAGTCTTATTTTTACATATGTAGTTCATTGTTAATACACTTAATGATATATTTACTTATCATTTAACATAAATAACCAAATGTATCAATATCTTAATATGATTCATATGTATTTAGTAAGACATTGTTATAACGATAATCGTTATATATATCGTTTTCGAGTTTCTTAATTCAATAGTCTCATTTTTATGTATATAACACATTGTTAAAATACCTAATGAGATATTTACTTGTCATAATATCATGTTAACTATATATATAATCATATATATGTCATCATATAGTTTTTACAAGTTTTAACGTTCGTGAATCACCGATCAACTTAGGTGGTCAATTGTCCATATGAAACCTATTTCAATTAATCAAGTCTTAACAAGTTTGATTGCTTAACATGTTGGAAACACTTAATCATATAAATATCAATTTTATTTAATATATATAAACATGGAAAAGTTCGGGTCACTACACCGGCGAACCTGTTCGTAATACTATTTTCTCTCTCATTTCCCGAATATCTCGCTAAGATTATATTCTATCTAAAATTATAAACCTTATTCATTCGCTCGTTCCAACCGACAATCATCCCGGAATAATAAAAGAAGTCAACAAACTTCACGCTCAAAAAAAATAAATTTGGAGAATATGGTGCAAAATTTACCAGCTTCAGCAACATCACCGGCACCAACAGTACCATCAGTAACAGCACCAGTACCATCAACAATTCATGAATCAATATCTCATTCTGTACCTAGAGTATAATCATCGTTCTACGTATCGTTCTACATCAATTATCTTCGTTCTTCATGGCAATTAAGTAATCTCTAAATGTTTTAGAGATTATGTATTATAGTTCTAACGTTAAACCAAATGAGTTTAATATCATATTAACTCAATGAATCCATGATTACATCTGAAGAAAATATATATGTATATATGTTTTCATAAAGATTGTAATTAAAAATTCTTTCGTAAAAAGTGTTAATTGTGAAAATACTTTAACGGGTGGGTAATACCCGAGAAATATTCAGATTTCACATTAATAAGTTACACTGTACATTCTTCGAAGCTGATTCAACAGTCGTTTAGTATCCTACTTACATCCACCGATATACAAATCCGTTCACCACAGAACAATCATATTCATCCAATTTCATATTGGAATTTTGATTTATCAGAGTCCAACAAGTGGCATAATGAAGAAAAACATTTGACAAAATAAAATTTATTAGAAACAAACAAATTAACTATGAGAAATTTTGTTAAGAATCCACGCTAACTGTTCCTAGCTAACTGTAAATTCCGTATTACATTTTATTTATCGCAATTTAATTATCGCAATTTATTTATCGCAATTTATTTTATCGCAATTTAATTCTCGTAATTTTATTTATTGTCATTTAATTTCTGTTATTTACTTTATGCACTTTATTTATCGTCATTTAATTTCTGTTATTTATTTTACGCACTTTAAATATCGGGACACGTATACAAGGTTTTGACATATCATATCGACACATCTATATATATTATTTGGAATCACCATAGACACTCTATATGCAGTAATGATCGAGTTCTCTATACAGGGTTGAGGTTGATTCTTAAATAATATATATACTTTGAGTTGTGATCGAGTCTGAGACATGTACACGGGTCACAATACGTATTAATTAATTTGAATATTATATATTAAACTATATATGAATTATTGGACTGTTAACTGTGGACTATCGACTGTGGACTAATAACATTGGACAATTAAAATGAATTAAAATATTGATTATAACATATGAAACTAAACATTTCTTCAAGTTTGCCACTTAATTTCATCTTAAACCTCGTTTGTATCTTGATGATTACAATCTGCGTTCAAACCTTTCATGATTCTTGAAAACACCTCAATCGAGAGGATGAACCAACCGAACTTCATCTACGGAAGAAAAGATTGACGCATATAGTTATGCACCTGAAAAACTCTCGGAACCTGAGTAAACATTTAACACATATCTGTGCTAGCTCCTCTGGCGTTGTTATTACCGAAAATAACTTTTCAATCCCTTTTCAAATTAGACAATTTTGTCATAGCTCCAGCAAGTCAACTTCGACTTTTCATTTGGATTAGCCTTATTATAACCGTGAGATCTAAGTTGCCTTTCGTCATCGTTACCGGGAAATCGTTTATATCCCATCACTTTAGCAGTAAACTTACCAGCAATTTTATTACTCGTTGACTTAAGCCTCTCTGAAGAATCATTATATTTGTTCATTAAAACCCTATCATATTGTGATGACCCGGAAATTTTGACTAAATTTAAACTTAATCTTTGTATGATTAACATTTCCGACACGATAAGCAAAGTCTGTAAAACTGAATCTTAAAATTTTTGAATTACTTTTATATATTTAAATACCCTTCGGTTGTTTTCGACGATTCGCGAACAATTATATGTAAATAGATACATATATACTATAACATGAAAAGGTAACAATGTATTAATTGTTTGATACCGTACATTAAACTTATTGGTTTAAATATCTATTTGAATGTATATGATAAGTTGAAATATTTATTATTAAAATTTATTTATAAATAACTTCCAATGTGTATTTAAAAACTGATTTATGTATATTAAAAAGATATTTACATATATATAATAAACGATAGTAACATTCGTTTATTGATTCAATTGATATTTAGATAAGTTAACTAAAGCGTTTAAGATGAACCAGTTAAACATTAATTTGCTACAGTGTTTTCAAATTGCCACATTACTCAAAATGCTACAGTGTTTTCGAAAATCACTATTTGCTACAGTGAAATTGACTTGCTACAGTGAATTGCTACAGTAAAATTTGATAATGAAAATGTATATATTATATATATATTAACAAATAGCGAGGCGATGATTTATAGAAGTAAATGACCAAAACATTTGAAAGTTTAAGTTATACTATGAGTGGTATAGTTTATGAATAATTTAAGGCTATATTTTGACAAAGGTACGTGACACGAAACGTAAAATGCAAGTGTTCTAAAGGTACGAAAGGACATTCGAAAAATCGGAACCGGGACATAAGTCGAGTGATGACGTACGACTTATCGGAACAAAAATTACAAGTCAACTATGCACGTGAATTTAATATAATATATAATTAATTATATTAATTATATATTATATTTATATTAATTTAATATTATGTCGACAAACAAGAAATCAAAAATTTGTGAGCTGGAATCTGAGGCTATGCGATCGCATGGCCACAAGCCTATAAATCCATGCGATCGCATGGAGGCAAAAGTCTGGCCTGATGCTATAAAATGGCATTTTGCTCGACACATTAACACACACACATGCATATTACTCCGTATTTATTTTATTATTATTATTATTATTATTATTATTATTATTATTATTATTATTATTATTATTATTAAGATTAATATTATTAATAATCTTATTATTATTATTAATTAGTATTATACATAAAATACTACGACGAGGTTATGAGCTTGTCACTTTCAAAATGGTTTCCAAGCGAGCTAGAGCTAAGAAATTATGGGTTATTGCCAAGAAAATTATGGGTAATGTTCGGGGGTATTTTTGTAAATCAAACCTCGTGTTTATCATCTCCGATGCGTCTACGTGCTTTCCTACAATATTGTATATCAATATTAAACAGTGAGTTTCATATGATCCCTTTTACTCTTTATGTTTTTGGGCTGAGAATACATGCAATGCTTTTATAATTGTATTACTAAATGGATACAAATGCTAAAACTGATTTTGCATGAGTTTCATTTGCTCCCTTTTTAATTGCTTTTGCAATCTATATTTTTGGGCTGAGAATACATGCACTTTATTTTAAACACAATGGATACAAGTACATACTAAATTCTACACTGAGTTTGAACCGAAAATCCCTTAGCTTTGGTAACTGTTAACTGCCAGTTATAAGAACTGGTGGGCGCGAGTAGTAGTATATGGATCCATAGGGCTTGATATCCCCGTCCGAGCTAGAGCACTAGCCTTTTAACAGAGGTATGCTATTTGAGAAGCGTACACGTTGGTTTGCGTGTATTATTAAGATGATTATACAAAGGGTACAAATTATATATACGTTAAGTTTAGTTACCAGGGTGCTCAATTTCGTAGAATATTTTGATAAATGTTTCTGGATGAAACAACTGAAATCTTGTGATCCATCTTTATATACAGATTATGCGAAACATACAAACTATGAACTCACCAACCTTTGTGTTGACACTTGTTAGCATGTTTATTCTCAGGTTCCCTAGAAGTCTTCCGCTGTTTGCTTATATGATAGACAAGCTATGTGCATGGAGTCTTATATGGCATATTTTTCAAGAAAACGTTGCATTCACCAATTCATCATCATGTATCTTATTTTAACTGCATTGTCAACGGAAGTACTATTGTAAACTATTATATACGGTGATTGTCTATATGTAGAAATCATCAGATGTCGAAAACCTTTGATTTAAATATTCATTTATGGTATGCCTTTTCAAAAGAATGCAATGTTTACAAAACGTATCATATAGAGGTCAAATACCTCGCAATGAAATCAATGAATGACGTGTTCGTCCATATGGATTTGGAGCGATCGTCACACATATACTTATCCGCATCTTGTAACGAGAACTGCCATACCAATTACCGGGAATCAGCAATCAGTATTTGAAAACTCACAGCATATCTACATCAACAGTTATATGTATAACATTTATCTCTTAAAATTATGATCTTTCATTCTGAAGTTCTGAAAAGCACCCAGCCTAAGAAACAATACATTGAACTTTGAAAAAGCTGAATGAAGCAGCAGAAACTGTAGACAACCGTAAACAACCTTAATCGTCGAAAGTTTGATGATAAAGAATAGTATGTTGGAAAAGCTCAGAAAAAAAAAATTGGAACTGGAAAACGGATTGAGCAAACCATGAAGGAGGCCGTGGACAAATCACAAGGGCTAAACTTTTACATAAAGAATCCAGATAATTCTATATCCGATGAAATCTTTAGAGAATATCCTACTCCGAAGTCATGTTAAAATCTTGCGGAAAATCTTTCTTCATCAACCTTCGAACTTAGAAATTCCAAAATATCATCATAAATATCTTCGATATTTCTGAGGATATTTTCATAAATATTCTTATCCGAAATTATTTATCTCTTCCTGCTATCTATATTACATCATAAAGGAAACCATTTTAGTTTCTAAATTTCTTTAAAATTAAAATTTAAAGCATGAATGTTTTTGAAGTAGTGTTGGGAACTGATGCATGAGTTAGTATAATATAATGACACTTGATCAACGTGATTATATTACAGTAAGTCATGCTGAGTTTCTAATGGAATGTGATGATTCACAGATTTTAACGTCATCATGTGCCATGTTACACGACTCTTACATTCTATTTAAATTTATAAATACATCAAGAACATAATTTCTTGATAGTCCTATCTTTTCTCTTGAGTTCTGGTAATTTGATAAATCAAGATCGTGCCATTACGATTTCCTCCTTAGAACATTAGTCATGTTCATTTGAAACTCCATATCTACGAATTTTGGATCATTATTCGCTTGATCTAGAACCGGAAAGAGAAAACAAAAGAATGAAGATCTGAAATAAAAATGGGAGTATAAATCACAGTAAATTGGAGAGAGTATTAACTGTGGATGTCAATGATTACAGAAGGACCAAAATCAGAGACATCGAAATATAAGGGAATATATAAAACCCAACAACAACTCAGAAATTATAAATCGGGGATATTAATATAAATAGCAATATAAAGACACGGTAGAATTAAGAATAGTGTCACCTCAAGGTAATAGCAGAAGTAAATAGATTTTTCTGGTGGAAGATTGAAAAGAAGAATGACAGAAATGATAATTAGGAAAATATCAAGGGTTAGAACAGGATTAAGCATTTTCACAATCTTTTGGATGTATGAACTAAGAAAGAAAGTATAGGAATGGTGAGAATAATGGAACGGAAGAGTTTAATTTATAATGAGAATATCAGACAGAGTAATCGGGACAGATCATCGCATTTAATTAAAGAGATCCTAATTTCCATAAATCCCGAAGAACCAGATCTTATAGATTTCCAAGATTTTCTTTTAAATCTCTTGAATTCCGGAATTCAAACGTGACAACGTCAAAAGTTAAGACGAACCTCTATTTAATTCATTTCACTCTTTTACGATAGCTTCATTCGTACTCTTCGAATAATCGAATTGTTTTATCCATATTACTCAATAATGATAAAACTCTATTTATCAACTCATATTTGTCATGAAAAACATTTTTTTGGTTAGCCATGACCACCACACTCAAATTTCGGGACGAAATTTCTTTAACGGGTAGTACTGTGACGACCCGGAGATTTCCGACCAAATTTAAACTTAATCTTTAAAAGATTTCGACACGATAAGCAAAGTCTGTAATGTTGAGTCAAAAATTTTGAACTGTTATTATATATTAAAATATCCTGTGACTGATTCTGACGATTCACGAACCTTTGAGTGTTTACATAATTGTAGATATAAATAATTATATAAATAATTATAAATAATAGTTTAAATATATTAGTGAACTATTATGTGATTTAGTTATTATGAAAGATAACTTAAATTAATTAAAACTTTTTATTTGAATAGATATAGTATATTAATTATAAGTGATTTCGAACATAAGTTGTCAATGTTAACAAAGTATAAAATATATAAGATTATTACTTTTATCATTATTATTAGTGTTATTATTAATATTAATATTAATATTATTATCAACATAAATATATAGATATGAGATTTGATATTATTATTATTAGATATTATTATTATTTCATCATTAAAAAAAATTATTAACATTATCATTAAATGTTATTATTATTATTATTTAAAAATCATCATCTTATCATTATTTTTATTTACATTTAACTTTATCATATTTAGAATTTCTTGATGTTATTAATTATTTCTATCATTAAGACTAGTATTATTATTATTATTATTATTATTATTATTAGTGTATCTAATATTTGACTTATTATTATTATAAATCATTAAAATTAATTACAATATATAAAAACTATTATATATATCTCGTGATCTATATCCCAAATCTGTATCAAAATTTTTCTTCTTTCCTTAATTTGGTATCTGTCGATTCTTGTCTATATTTACGAACAAAGTCAGCAAAGGAACAGCCCCAGGTTTTATTTTTATTCATTTATTCCTTATCTGCTTTTTATTATTTTGTTTGATACCTTCTGGCTCAATTAGCTGTCGAAACAATCGCATGGTAAATAAACGATCAAGCCATTCAATTTGTAAAAGGAGTCATTCAGATTCTCTATCAATTATCAAGTTCAAATACTGCACCAAAAGAATTAAAACAGAAACAGCCATAAGAACTCTGTTCGTGACCCATTTAATTCGAAATCTCAAATTCGAGTCAATCTTCAAAATCTAAAATTGTGGGAGTATTAGAAATCTTTTGCTCGAACTTTCTGCAAGGTTTCAATTGCTAATTCTTAAAATCAAGCACGAATTGTGGAGTCAAAGGTTCGGTTTGCAAAAGTCAAACAATTTTTCAAAGAACGAATTCGAGCTAACAGTTTTAATTCAAGTCCAATTTTTAGTTTCTGAAGATTATATAAACGATTTACTACCTAACTCGTGTTATAACCTTGGTCCAAAACGTACTCGAAATCAAAAATCAAATTTTTCGTTTTGTTATAATAGCAGCGACGGCAGCAGAGTGTTGCATATGTATATACTTTTTTTTTAATCCATTTTATCAATAATAGTCATTTTTGTGATGGGTGATAAATCCTAAGTCTGATTGAGTAACTAGTATTAAGGTTTAAAGAAATGTATTAACTGATTTTTGGATGAAGAAGATGAATAAGAGAACAGAAGAATACGAGTTAAATAAATTGGTTAGGAGATTAATATCAGAAATAAACTGATGGACGGATGGTTTAGTTGGTTTGTTGGTGAGCGAGAGGTCTCGGGTTCGAGCCTGGGCAAGGGCAGCTAATTTTTTTGAGACTCTTTTCATGTGAGGTAGCTCTCTAATTTTATTATTATTATTATTATTATTATTATTATTATTATTATTATTATTATTATTATTATTATTATTATTATTATTATTATTATTATTGTTATTGTTATTGTTATTGCCATGATAAGTGATATTATTATTAACATTATTATTATTATTATGATATTATTGTTAAAATTATTAATTATGATAACTATTATTACTCCTAATATTTAGAAATATCATTGTTTTAATCAGGTAGAGAGTATTATCAAATTCGTTAACATTAGTATAAGTATCATAATTATAATTAGTATTATTGTTATTATTATCATTATTATTATTATTGATATTATTAGTATTACAAATATTATTATTACAAATATTATAATTTTCTTTATAAGTATTAGAAATATAAATTTTCATTAATACTGTTATAAGTAAGATTATTATAAATCTTGTCATTTTAGTGTTATTATTATTAATATGAGTATGATTAATATTAATATTAGCATCACTTTTGTAACTATTAGTATTATTAATCTTATAGTTAGATAAAAGTATCATTTTTAACAATATCATTACTATTATAAAAATTATCATTTTTAATAAAGTTATTATTAGTATTATTATTATTCTTAGTAAAACATTAATATCAAAACCATCATTTTTAAACAAATAAATATTTTGAATATAAAACATACTTATTACATATACTACAATTATATTAATAAGCCATATAACTATATATAAAGCATATTAACCTTATAAAAACTTATATACAACAAATTAGGTATTTTTCAGATATAGACATATTAACATAACTATATAAATAATAATTATTTTATATATATATATATATATATATATATATATATATATATATATATATATATATATATATATATATATATATATATATATATATATATATATAATATGTATAGTATATAAGGTTATAAGATATGAAATTGTTCGATTACAAGTATATATTTTAATGTATATATACGAATGCTATAGGTTTGTGAATCCGAGGTCAACCCTGCATTGTTCAGTTTCGTCATATGTATTTTTACTACAAAATACAATATTGTGAGTTTCATTTGCCTTTTTACCCTTTATATTTTTGGGCTGAGAATACTTGCGAAATTTTTATAAATGTTTTACGAAATAGACACAAGTAATCGAAACTACATTATATGGTTGAATGATCGAAGCTGAATATGCCCCTTTCTGCTTGGTAGCCTAAGAATTAGGGAACATCACTAATTTTGAGAATTAGTGCACGCCTAATTGACGCGAATCCTAAAGATAGATCTATTGGGCCTAACGAACCCCATCTAAAGTACCGGATGCTTTAGTACTTCGATGTTGTTTTATCATGTCCGAAGGATTTCCCGGAATGATAGGAGATATTCTTATATGCATCTTGTTAATGTCGGTTACCAGGTGTTCAATCCATATGAATGATTATTTTTATCTCTATGCATGGGACGTTTACTTATGAGAACTGAAAATGAAAATCTTGTGGTCTATTAAAATGATGAAAATGATTATTTATGTTAAACTAATGAACTCACCAACCTTTTGGTTGACACTTTAAAACATGTTTATTCTCAGATATGAAAGAAATCTTCCGCTGTGCATTTGCTCATTTTAAAGATATTACTTGGAGTCATTCATGACATATTTCAAAAGACGTTGCATTCGAGTCGTTGAGTTCATCAAGATTATTATTAAGTCAATTATAGTTGGATATATTATGAAATGGTATGCATGTCGTCAACTGTCGATGTAATGAAAGTTTGTCTTTTAAAAACGAATGCAATGTTTGTAAAATGTATCATATAGAGGTCAAGTACTTCGCGATGTAATCAACTATTATGAATCGTTTATAATCGATATGGACTTCGTCCGGATGGATTAGGACGGATCATTTTATACATCTTTTGTCTTTGACATCACCGTCACGATTAGAAGCAGTCTAAGATAACCGTTTTCCCGAGACACCTTGAATTTTGAATCTCCCATTGAATATAATAAAATTCATTTTATCATAACAATACGTCTAAACTTGTATATAAAAAATCTCTTATAAGACCACAGATAATGGTGACGCCTACGTGGAGTGAAAGAGGTGCACTTTTTGGGGCATGTCAGTGACTGGACCATGCCATTTTAAGGGGGAGCTGTTATGGGGGCTTTTTGTCATGGGATGACAGTGACGTGGTATTTACTTTTTATTTTTATTTTTAGTTATTTTAATTAGTTTTTATTTATTAAATAAGATAAAATGTAACAATTTTCATTAAAAAAATAAAAATATAAGTTACATAAAAAAAGTTACATTAATAAAAAAAAAAGTTAAATTAATAAAAATAAAAGTTACAATAATATAAATAAAAGTTACATTAATAAAAAGTAAAGCTTAAATCACTACTACAAAAAATGTCAAGTAGACGTGTTAAAAATGCTATTTAGACGTGTTTTTGAACACGTCTAGATAGAGGAGGTCTAATTGCTAAAATGTATGTAGACGTGTTTTAAAACCGGTCTTAATAAGGTTAAGTAGACGTGTTAGGACCGGTCTATATAAGTACTTACGAGCTATTCTAGAACCGGTCTTGATAATCCTTTGTTTTGAACAATATAACCGGCTTATATAACATTTTCCATACCAATATTTTCCATATATATATATATATATATATATATATATATATATATATATATATATATATATACACGACAATAATAATAAGAGGATGTAGAAGATTGCTATATGTACTATTTTTGTTGTATATACAAGATCAAGACTAGAGTAAAGTACATTTAACCAAAATCAACAAACTAAGATGAATGATAAATAATCACTTAAGACTAAGAACAAATAAACTCACATTGAAATTTCTAAAAAAAAAAAGCCTGCACTAACATTTATTTTATTAAATTAACAAAATCCTTAAGCATTTCCACAAAATCTTTCTTCAAACATGTTTGATGTGTTGATCATTTCACTGACCATAACCATTCTCCATACAAAGACAAGTTGATCGCAAAACCTGCAAAAAAAAAAAAAAAAAAGAAATTAAGTTGAAGCCTACATAAGTGTCAAAGTATTCAAGAAGGGAAAGCAAAAATCAAATGTTAAAATACAAAACAATAGATCTGACTCAGCTAAAAAGGTTGAACTAAACATTTAGTTTTACACCTAACGTAGAGTTCTTACAACTGCAGCTCAGCGGAAGAGAGGTTATATATACAATAACCGACTGCAATAATTAAGTGGCATTTTGTTAGAGCACATGAGTCACGCCAAAAACACCAATCGAGAAATGTTGCTGCAAGGACACTATTTAAATAACATTAGTGAAATTTGAAATAAATTATGTAATATAATGTATAAATAAACAACAAAACAAAACCTTAAGTAAATCTAATAAGTCAATGGTTCATATGAAAGCCTTACTAACTTGATTCTCTAGTTCAAACACTTTGAAACTCTATGATGTCAATTTCGATAACAAAGAAGTAAGCTAAGCAACACTACTACTCCTCAAAAAGCAAGAAGTCCGATTTAGCAACGCCTCTCACATATTGCATAATATGATGTCCGTTCATCTGTAAATCTCATGAAACACAATCAAAGTAATCTCATGAAACACAATCAAAGTTCGATATACAATCATAGAAATGTAAAAAGTAAAATCAAGTTGAAAAGGGTTTGAGTTGTAACTAATTGTTGCTCAAAGCTTCTTTAAACTTACTGATAAGCTCATATAAATATGAATAAACATTTAATTGTCGATGGTTTGAGGAGGACGACCCTGAACAGGCTGAACTAGACAATGTTTGATAAAAGTTTTTCTTTAATTATTCAATAAAGGTTTAATTGCAAGCTACAAGACCTCTACTATTTCAACACATAAAATCAAAGTACTCTATCAAAACTACAAATTCTCTACTCGAGATGATGTAAACTAACTAATTTATGGGAACGTTTTTCCCTATAAAATGGGTGTAGAATGTATCTATCAATTTGTAAGGGACCAACATCATATATAACACAAAACAAATTACAATCTAACTTTTTTACACAAAGAACCTCAAATAAACTTACATGTAACATTAAAACAGAGCAATCATAATATATAGAGCATATAAGATCAAAATATCAACAAATAACATAAAGATTTGAATAGGTATATACATAAATCTACCTCATAACCCTTTTTTTTTTTTATCATCATCGCTATTTAGTTTTTAGCATCCATTAGATTCTTTAGAACCTGGACGACACTCCCGAAATGACGTTTGCCTTGATTATCTTCGTCACACCTTTGATTTAGTGCCCTAGCAAACATAAAACAAACAAAAAAAGTAAAATCAAGTTTGATTTAAAAAAACATGAAGATGAATTTTATAACTGTTCCGCGGGATGAAGCTCAACAGGACTGTAATTGGCAAAGGGATTTTTAATTTGAAGGTGGATTAGAAGTCTAATTGGGAACAACAACAGTTTGAAGGGATAGGTGAATTGTCAAGTGAGCGGGGTATCTTTAAATTTTTTGGGTGTAAATGGCGGGTTTTAGTGAAAAACAAAAATAAAAAATAGCGGACTCCTAATTTTTGACAGCCGGTCTTCATGAGTTCAACCGGTCTACTTTTTATTTGGCACACATATCTAATAGTATACCGGTTTTGCTATGAAAGGTCTTGATAATGGGGTCTAGATAGTTTTTGTCATGTAGACGTGTTAAGGATCGTTAAATAGACGTGTTATCATATATTAATTTCGCGGAGTAGTATATTTGATAAGTAGACGTGTTTATACATGTTATATAGACGTGTTGATGTATTATCTTTTAGGAAAATAACTATTAAGACCTGTACGTTATAAAACACGTCTACATGAGGAGGTCTAGATGTGAATAAATGTAGTAGTGAATAAAAAAAAACATTACAAGAATTAAAAAAATAAAAGACTAGTTTGTAGATCGAAAGTTCGGTGGGAGGTCCCAAATATGAGCCGTTAAATCTTCACGTAGTTGATCGTGTACGGCTCGATCACGAATTTCCTTTTCTCGTGATCTTCGATCTTTGACCCTTCTCCTAATATTACGACGGGGCCTGTTTTCGGGTTTATCTATCGAATAGCAAATCTAGACTAGCGGCTAAAAACTCCATTTTTTATAACAACGAAAGTGTTTTTGTAATATAAATTAAATTGATAAAGTAGAGAGTATAAAGAAAGGTGTGAAAAAATGGTTAAATGTGTATGTATTTATAGGAGGAAGAGGGAAAAAAAAAAGAAAAAAAGAAAGCCAACGGCTATAATTTCCAATGGTTTAAAAACCCAACCAATCACCACCCGCCACCCGTGATCAGGCGACAAACGCCGTGGGACAAACGCCCACCACCGCCCAGTTCCGGCGTTTGTGGTGGCGTTTGTGGCGACATCCGGCTCTTTGCCGCCGCGTTATCCGTGGTCCAAGTTAGAACTATTTAATTGTTTTGATAACTAATATTAATATTAATTGCTTTTACTTCTAATCCAAATAAGACTCCGTATATCAATATCAATAAAAATAAGGGTGATGATATGTACACAGCCCAATTTTGTTATGTAAACAACCATCATACTTTACAGTGTTGTACTGTACAACACTGTAAAACATGATGGTTGTGTACATAACAAAATTGGGTTGTGTACATATCACTCCCCTAAAAATAATGGCGCAAATTATTTATTAGCAACAACCTTGCATTGTAAAAAAAAAAAAATCAACCTTGCATTGAACATCATTTTGTACTCCGTCACTATATTTATGTACATGCATCAATCTCAATGTCTACAATGTGAAGCAACCTAATTATATAAGAAAAATTTGGTATCAATTAAGTGAAAGTGGAAACATAACAGAAAATGCAAAAGTTGCGTAATTTATTTCCAAAACTAGATCTAACAACAAATTAAAAAGTTGAACATATCAAGCCTATATGCAATACATATACCGATTCTACATGTTTGATGTGATACTACGGAGTATTTCCTAAGGGTTATGTTGTTAACCTTAATTTTTTATAGTATTATGATAATTTTAATTGTTTTACAAATTGCTAAAGAAACATATAATTTTTTCGGAAATCAACATATTATAAAATACAGAAGCTTTCTAGTAATAGTCCTTAGAATTGTGGTGAAGGCGCAAAAAAAGTATTTCACACTATTGTAATCACCAGTTTAAAGTTCGCGTATAACTTCTGTGTACAATTACTATGCACACTAATAACAATTTTAAGTAGTGTTATTAAACTCAAAAATAATCATACAAGCTTCCCTGAGTTGGCTTCGAGTTGCCGAATGAAGCACATCACTCGTGTTCAATTCCTGAATATGTCAAAAAAAAAAAAAAAAAATCAAAAAGGAAGTGTGACTAGAGGGTGCGCATAATGTGCAATTCACCCGGTACAAAAAAAAAAAAATTTCTATCTACTTCATGTTTTCATGTTTATTGAATACTAATTGTTTGTTTTTGTAAATATATAAGAATAATATGATAAATACTTTTTTGTTCTTACATTTTGCATGTAAAACAAAAAATTAAATAAAAGGTATGTGTTAAAACTATAAAGGTGACAAAAAGTACACGCGACAATCATTTTTTTTTTAATGTGTGATTTTTGTCGGATTATATCGCTCCCACTTGTTTGTTGCCGGAAGTATATAAATATAGGACGAAGAGAGTAATAATTAAATCGAAATGGCGATCATGATTATTTATCATTAATTAATGATAAATAATTATCATTATGAGAATAAATACTACGGAGTATAATATAATTAAGTGATAAAAAATAAACGATCTGCTATTTTATTTAATTTTAATTTAATTTAATTTTAATTTATAAAAAGAGAGAAAAATAAAAATGATGGTGAGGGGAGGGGACATTTAGATGTGTCGGTAACCATGGTTAGTTTTGACTCAATGTGAGTTAACAGCCGTTGTCACGGAGAAATCGCTATCATCCCCATGTGACTAGGAAGCAAAGGGAGAATAACGTCGGTGGAGGTTAACCGCAGCTCATTATTTTCTCTTGTTTTCATTTTTATTAATTTAAATTTATAATTTGTTAAAAATAATAAAATATTCTTATTCTTATAGTATAATATTAAAATATTTCTCTTTTTATAGAATATTGTTAAATTGTTAATTTGTTAACAGAGAGACTGATATAAAATGTAGAGAGAGAAACTAGATTCAAACAAATACAATTAAATTTTATTATATAATAAATTTTACTTTTATATACAGAAAAAAGAAAGAAAGAATTGCTTCGTATATAAGCCACCTAAGCTTACAGCTTACTATATATTTTATCATATCATATTCATATTTGTAAATGATAAGAGAGGTACAGGAGAGTCTTTAGAGAGAGAAAAAAACCAAATAAAAATAATAAAACCCCTACACGCACAGGGGAATAGAGAGAGAGAGAGAGAGAGAGAGAGAGAGAGAGAGAGAGAGAGAGAGAGAGAACAGCTAGAGGAAAACGGCTATGGTGGATTACAGTGATTCCGTCTCTGTTGATATGGAAACTATCTATCTTGGTGGAAAGGTTTGTGCTTTTTAATTCTCTATATAGTATTTGAATGAATGTAAGGTGTTTGATGAAATGCCCCAATGGGTTTCAACTATTCTTTTTTAATCTTTGCGTTTTTTTGGTGCGTTTTTGGAGATGTATTTTGCGATTTAGTGGATTTTGTGATATACTTTTGGGCTTTTTTTTCTTTATTTTTATCTTTTGCATATGGAATAAAAGGTGTTTATAGAAATGGCCGAATCAGTTTAACAACAAATTTTATTTTTGTAATGCATTATTTTTTTTTGACTATTAGCTTTTTTTATACTGTGATTTTGTGAATTTTTTAATAAATGGTTGGGGATAAAATCAAGTTAATTCCCAATGCAGAAGTTTCTTTTTGAATCTTAATTTTAGGTTATTGTTGACAATACAATTTACTCTCTTGTAAGCTGTCAATGAATGACTTGTGGAATTGTAGATCTGTTGACTTTTAGTATAGTTGTTAAAATCTTAAAATATTAAATTGAGTTCAAGATTATTTCTTTTTGAAGTAGAGAAGTCCCCGAATTATGTATTTTGTCAACAACGTGCTACCTGTTTGATTGATTAATTCTATATTTGTTTGTTTCTTTATTTTGAATGTTACCCAAACGTCTATGGTGCTGTATTCATACAAAAATGATAGATGATTTTGTGAGGCCACGTTACTTTAATTTGGACTTCTGCTCTGAACTATATCATGTTTTTCCTGCCATAATGATTGCTTTAGCTTAAGTTTTAATCCAAGGTTCTGTTTTAAAATTAAAAACTTGCTTATGTGTTGTGTTGTCGTTATCTTGAGGTTAAAACTCATTATCTTGGATTAAAAATGTCCTTTTTTGTTACAGCTCAGAAGTTGTAATGTTACTTTTGATTGTTTACCTATCGTTATCGAATATAAACATCATTCTATTCCATCTTTTAATATATAAACTAACATTGACTTTTATGTAGTTAGTTTTTTAGAATCTTTCTGATACCAATAACTGTTCATATAAAAACCCATCATTTTTTATGATAACTTAAATTAAATCCTTGTTATATAGT
This sequence comes from Rutidosis leptorrhynchoides, assembly GCF_046630445.1. Lineage (NCBI taxonomy): Eukaryota > Viridiplantae > Streptophyta > Magnoliopsida > Asterales > Asteraceae > Rutidosis > Rutidosis leptorrhynchoides. The sequence continues at coordinate 641,149,936 of NC_092336.1, forward strand.
AGTTTATAACGTTTTTATCTGTTTCATTATCTTGCGACTGAAATGTGGTGTGAAATTTGTTTTCAGGAACATATTATTCGCACTGGCCATGGTTCTGTATCTGTAATCGTGTACGGCGACCAAGAAAAGCCACCATTGATTACTTATCCTGATTTAGCTCTAAATCGTAAGTGGCAGCATGTTTATTATTTCTTCATTTTTTTTTATTTTTTATTTTTATGATCTCCATTGTTCTAACTAATGTTTGATTTCATGAATAGATATGTTGTGTTTTCAAGGACTTTTCTTTTGCCCTGAAGCTGCTTCCTTGCTCCTCCACAATTTCTGCATTTATCACATCAGTCCACCTGGGCACGAGGTTTGTGAACGCGCTTCTTTCTGTTTTTACTATGTTTGGGTATACGTTTTAGATGTGATTATTATGTGATATTGAACAACAATAATTGATGCATGACAACTATTCTGTAACTTATTAACATAAAATATCTCTTATGGGACTTGTATAAGAGTCGTTGCAGTTAGGAGCAGCAGCAATATGTCCCGATGAACCCCTTCTATCAGTCGAGGATCTTTGCGATCAGATTCTCGAGGTCCTCAATTATTTCAGGCAAGTCATTCGCTGCTTGTCTTTGTATTTAATACATTCTCTTCTTTTTAATTTTAAGATAATAATTAAATTGTATTTTTCTTGTTAGTTTAGGCTTGGTGCAGTGATGTGCATGGGGGCAATGGCAGGTGCCTACATACTTACACTCTTTGCGGTGAGACGGTTTGTTAAATTGTTGTTGGAGTAGGTTTTTTAAACTGTATATTTTATGGATGTGATTTACTAATTATAAATTTGTTATGTTACAGACAAAGTATAGAGACAGAGTTACTGGTTTAATACTTGTTTCTCCTCTTTGCAAAGCACCTTCATGGACCGAATGGTTTTACAATAAGGTTTGTTCTTTTGCGTCCTGCTGTTTAGAGAGTCGATTTGTGTTTTACTGAATCTTTATTTTTAATGTGCAGTTGATGTCAAATTTGCTGTACTACTATGGTATGTGTGGTCTATTAAAAGAGTGTTTACTTCAAAGATATTTCAGCAAGGTACATTTCGGCTTCTTCACATAAGATCTTTGGTTACGCTATACCTTTATATGGATTATAACTAGGTATTTTTAAATTGAATTAGGAAGTTCGTGGTAACCCAGAAATCCCGGAATCAGATATAGTTCAATCATGCAGAAAGGTAACTTTTTTAAGTTCTGCTCTTGTCCTGCTATCAGTAACATTTGGAATTTATGCTCATATACGTTTTTTTTCTTCTTATTGTTTGCAGTTGTTGGATGAAAGACAGAGTGTCAATGTGTGGCGGTATCTTCAGGCAATCGACAAGAGACCTGACATCAGCGAGGGTTTAAAGAAACTAAAATGCAGAACACTCATATTTGTTGGTGACAGCTCACCGTTTCATTCAGAAGCTCTTCACATGACCGGGAAATTGGACCGACGATATAGTGCTTTAGTTGAGGTATGTTAGAATTGCTTTAAGGGGCCAACTCGCTATTTTGACCTTTGTAGTTAAGATAAATTTATTGCTATTTAATGACATATATTGATTGCCTAATATAATAGAAGAACCACATGGAAAATAAATAAATTATTCAGCCGTTCAGAATGCATTTTGAATTTGACTTTTAGAAGTGCTAGGTTGACTTTTAAAAGAGTAGTGCTTCATAACTTTCTATCATGAGAACTGATGTAAATTTGTAGAATTTGCCAATCACTATTTTAGTATTTTTGACTTCAAACGTATTGATCCTTAACATAAAATTAAACCATACAAATAACAATTTGGAGTAAAAAAGGGGGTGATAAGAAGGTTTAAAAGATAGTATTAGTTTTGAGTTTGACATTATGCAGGTACAAGTTTGTGGATCAATGGTGACCGAAGAGCAACCACATGCAATGCTGATACCCATGGAGTATTTTCTAATGGGGTACGGGCTTTATAGGCCGAACCCATTCACAGGTAGCCCGAGAAGCCCGCTAAGTCCATCTTGCATTGCCCCAGAGTTACTATCTCCCGAAAGCATGGGGTTGAAGCTAAAACCGATAAAAACTCGAGTGTCATCTCCTCATTCAAACACCATCGAGAGGTAGATATCGGCTTTATTTAAGAAGATGCTTCACGGGTTTGCGTACAGTTTGTTGGTAAATTTTTGTCATTTTTTGGTTTTGGGTTCAATTCAATGGGTATATACATATGATATATGTAGATATAGAGGAGAAACGGGGAAAATATTATTCTTTTAAATGGTGGACATAATATTCAATTGTAGGATTTGTGGTCATAAAACAGAAACATTGTATTTATTTATTATGATGGAAAGCAATAATACCTTCTCTCTTTTTTTAGCCTGTCAATGAACTGTCATTTTGTTTGAGTGGAATATAATAGCAAATCTACATGATTGGTTTGTGTTGTTTATATACCAAAAGTTGTCTTAATTTATTTACTGGTAGCAAGCATACACCACTATAGTGGTTATCATATTCCCTTATAAATAAGTGCATCAATATTTATTTATGCTGTATCAGTAGTTATAATATTCACATTTAAGTCTTTTTGCAATGTTGTTATGTGTTGTAGGTGTGTAAATTTAACTATTTTCATTGGTAGGAACATATCTTACTTTACCTCTTATGGCCACTGAATCACTGATTTAGGTGTGTAAGGTATGTTTTGTCAAAAGCAATTCAATTGATTTATTGATAACATCTACCTTTATTTATTATTTTACTTTATTGGTGTAATGTTAAAGAGTACGTAAAACAACCAAGGAGGTTAAAATTAGTTTGTAATTACAAGTAGATAAAGGTATGGGTAACAAACAGGTTTGATTGCAATTTCTGGATACATCTTGTAATCAAATCCAAAGCAACAATCTTTTAGTTCGTCGTTTTAGATTATTAGTAACCATGGTACTGATACAACCCCCCCAAATAATTTATGGCTACTGCAACAAAGGAAGACACGTCAATCGTTGATGTGGTACATGAAGAAACCCTAATTTTTTACCCCAAACTGATTTTTTTTTTTTTTTTTTTTTTATCATGATGAATGGTTGAAAAGGAAGAGACAATATATGAGTAGTTAGAGGAAGGAGATGGAGGTGACCGATGATTTGATATAACATAAGACCAAGACTGTCACTGGTCGAGTACTCGGTGAACTTTCGGCGAGCTTTTTTGGTGACAGGTGGCGAAAGCACTTGTGCTTTCTATTTTCGGCGTTGTCTCTTGCTTGAAGGTGGCTGCCGCGGTGTTTAATTTTTTCCGGTAGGTACTTTTTTGCCAGATTGTCGTCGGTCGTTATATGTTAGCAGTCAGATTTATTTCCGATTGTTGTTCCAGTGATTTTCCGGCGGGTACCTTGTTTCTTTTTAGTGTAGTATGTAATTTAAGTTTCCACTTGTTATAGCTTTGGTTTTCACTGTATTTGCTAGATTAAACGGGTTTGTTCACCTTGTTAGTGAGGTGTTTGGTTTGGTTAGTTTAGTTGGACTAAGACTTGTTTGCAACTATTGTACTTGTTGATCTTTGGATCCCATTATAATGTTATCGTTATTTTTTTTTTTTTTTTTTTAAAGAAAAAAAAAACACAGAATAGCAAGACCTTTCAGTTAACATCCTGAAGATCTATTTCCAGAAGAGATTAAAAAAAAAAAAAAAAAAAAAAAAAAAAAAAAAACGTGATAAAGATGACGTATAATATTTCATTTGCAATTGGTAACAAAAAGAGTGCTAAAAAAACAATTGTAAAGAAGGTTAAGTGGTTAACGACCAGTGACAGCCTAATAGTATTTAACTTGCACATCAGCAACAACTTCATGAGTCACTTGAAATGCCTTTGTAAGAATATTGATTCATATATCGGTTGAGTTGCTTAAATCAGGTGTTGTTAACAGTACCTATCATTATCCTTCCATAAAACTGCTACAAATTTTTGAAGAAAAGAAAAATACATATCTAACCATTACCTTACCATCCATGTTCAAAGTAAGCAACCATCCTGTTTCCCAAATGAACTCAAGTATCAAACCATCATGCCCATAGCATCTTATTATTGTATTCACTAAATATTATTCACACACTACAACTTCATCTTAGCCAAATGGCCAAACAACATGTTATAGATAAATTCAAATGGCTAAACTTGAACGATCAAACGCGATCTGAACCTAAATTATCATATGCCCAGCCCAGTCAAACAATAATACTATTGTTTCGCTTTGGCAGCTTTATATAGGTTTGATGACACTGCACGCATAAAAGTAACAAAATGGTAAATATTAGAAGCATGAATTCATATTGTGTAATCAGACCAATCTGATATGAATGATGTATGATCCATAGACATCCCAGGACACTCTTCAAGCTTTGATGCTTCTTTCCCTTCAACCAACCTTGCTGGGTTCCCTACTGCCGTTGCTCGTGGTGGCACATCGATCAAAACAACCGATCCCGCACCAATTTTCGCTTCTGCACCAATCTTTACATTACCCAATATAGTTGCCCCTGCACCAATCAACACCCCATCTGCGATCTTTGGGTGGCGGTCCCCACCAGCCTTGCCCGTGCCTCCTAAAGTCACGTGGTGAAGAATGGAGACATTGTTGCCAATAACAGCGGTCTCACCTACAACAACACCTGTTGCATGGTCAAATAGTATTCCTTTTCCAAGTTTAGCACCAGGGTGAATGTCTACAGCGAAAACATCAGAGATCCGAGACTGTAAAGCTAGGGCTAGTGGTCGTCGGGATTGAGTCCATAGCTTATGAGCCACCCGATGAGCCTGATCAACAGATAAACTAACATTAGGGATCATGAGATAAATCCAATTCCACTCGTGGTTTGGATCAAAACTTGTAATATTTTTACAGCCAGGTTGCCCTTTTTATAGCTAATTTTATGTTTAACCAATTACATACACGACAAATTAAAGATAACCTGAATCAAACCCACTCATGAGTAAATTGGCACATCTAGTGAAGAATATTACCACATATAAACCATTGGCTATAAATTTTAAAATTGATATAAGATGGCTATAGATCTAAAATTGATATTATATTCAAACACATCACAAAAAGCTAAATCTACAAAAATCCAAATACTCACTTTACTATATCAACTGCTCTACTACCAAAAAAGCTAAATCCATAAAACGTAAAAGCTTTCGTTTTTGGAAAAGTTATAAACTTTATTTTCTAAATTATGAATCTTGACAAAATTCATTGTGATTATTTTGCAATTAACCCTAAAAATACAATACAAATTTAAATATTATTATGTAACAGAAAACAGAAAGTAACCTGACAAGCAAGGAAGCCTTTATAATTAAGCAAACAATGAGAAAACGATACACAAGCAGGGTCACGTGACCTAGCAGCACGTAAATCGGCAACGGCGGCTAACCGGAGATCAGGGTCAACAGAAAACGTATTAAGAAACAGATCATAAAGCAAAGTTGATAACAAAGTGGAAGAACAAAGTTTATTTCCAAGATGAAATGAAAGTGATCGATCTAAAGTTGAATGACACAGAATTGTGGAGTATAAGTAACTGGCTAACGCCGGTTCCGATTCGGCGTCACGGCGGGCTTCCGCCTTGATTTCTGCCCATACCCATGATGCTTCTTCGTCTGGGTCCGCCGTTAACGCTGGCCATGGGTAACGGGGTTCACCGGCCGGCATTGGTTACAGTTTACAGCACGTCCTTGTTTTCAGGGTTTTATTGGGTATTTATTACTCGTATATTATTGGTTTTAACGAAGTTTTTTTTTGGAAAATATCGGGCTTGTTAGATTATGCCACGTTAATATTTGGAAAATGAAATATGTTGTTCTCGTAATTCAGAAAAGTTTATTATAGATAATGTGTTTCATGGGGCTTAAAACAATTTGGAATATGATGAAATTCTAACACTTGTTCTTTTGAAAGAGATTGATAGAGAGTAATATTTATCTTATATTTCTATTTTAAAAAGCAATTTTAATTTTAATTTAATTTGAAATTAAATTTAAATTTAAACAAAATAATATTAGTGATTGATTTTCTAGTTTAAACGCATCCTTTAACTAATACACCATTAATTAACTAATATTATTTACAAAATTACCTTTATTTTCAATTTAATATGAATGAAAATATTAAGTTCGTTAAACACTTCTCGGGACACAAAGATAGCTTAACTCTAATATAAATTTCTATCAATTTTTAATAGTTACAGACTTACAGAGGTTCTAACTATAAAACGATTAAAGTAAACTTCTTATTTTATCTCGTTCATCCTCAAGTATTATATATCAATAGCAAGGCTTTTTCAAAGCAAACGGAGTTTATATACTGTATATCATAACCTGTACATGGTACACATTATTTTTTTTGGACATCAGTTTAGGATCACTCAGGGGAACTTCCCACGCGTTCATCTCCCGCCCCCAACTACTGCCGTGGAGGAAACTCGGACCAAGTCAATGTTACATGGTATACATATTACTACAATTTACAGCCCATTACAGTTTGTAAAACTGAGAATCAAGGTGTTGCATATTGACTTACAAACAGCGATTGTTTACATGATAAAAAAGATCAAACCACAGCAGTTACCCAATGCCAGCTTGATTGTTCAAAGGAAGAACATAAAACCCGGGCTTGATAGCAAGTTTTAACTTTTGGATACAAAGTTGTAATTTTGATGACCAACTCACTTTGGTGTTGATAGAGTAAGAACTCGTATATTTGAGAAATTGCACCCAGGCCTAAATCTCAAGCTCTATCAGGGGACTTTGATTAAACTTGTAAGAACATTACAATCATACAAAACATAAGTTTACACAACTTGTTTCAATTATGACATTCTATTATTAATACAAAGTTTACAGACAAACACCAAAGCCTTTTTATTGAAGACTTGTAGTAGGACAGCTATTAAATCCATGGCCTCTTACAATACAACAAATAACTATATGAAGAAAAAAATTGTATCATATGGATTGTATAAATAATACCTTTCTCGGGAGTATGAATGAATGGGTAATGGTGTCTCAAAGATGAAACTCAATTTTAACTAATTCTTAGGTGTTACATGCTTTAATTCTGAGAGCTCCTTTGTATCCTCATAAATTGAAGAACAGTTAGAATAATCATAAGTCTGAATCGTGAGATGAGTGATTAATCTTCGCCCTCGCCGCCTCATGTTGCCAGCAATACTTACTATCCTTACCTGGTTTCCTTTTGCATACGGAACTATTTAGTGTGATGGCTACACAAGTCAATGATTCAACACCAGTATCATTACTATACTCATTTTTCAGAATGCTAAGTGTACCAGTTTCTAAATCTAAACAAGAGCTTGGTAAACAATGTTTATTTTCCATCTTGATTCTCATTCCTTTATGCTCTTCACATTGTTTTCTTCCCGCAACAGGCACTTTTGTACAGAAAGAACCATCATCTAAGGTGACCCCGCAAGCAAGATTAAGAGTGTCTTCTGTGTTAGTATGTAAACGAGTTTTTACAAATGCGTTGATTTTCATCCCTTTATGGTCAATACATCTCTTTCTTCCTTCAACTGGATTCCTTGTACATATAGACCCTTGACCCAAGGCTACACCACATGTACCTCCTTCATTGTTGCTCATATTATTACCTTCTTTTGATACTAATGTGGGGCGCGATCGGGTGAACTTGAAAATTCTAGAGAAGAAATTTGTGTTCTTTTGGTTGTTATAGTAGAAAGTAGATCTGTTTTCTAACACGGGTGGTTCACATCTTTTGATCCTAAGACCTACTTCCTTTGTTGGGATTACCTTAAGCTTCTTGAATACCAGATGTGACCTTTTAGAACTTGAAGCAGCCGCTTTGACTTTTTTAAGTATGTCAAAAGTGCGACGATCCCCATTCATCCCCCTGTTCCATGCATAATCGAAGGTTTCTAAAAGCTGGGATTCTGTCTTCTCAGCAATTTTTTTATTTTCCATCTGTAAAAACAAAATCACACATGACATTTCTAGCACAGTGTCCTGTAACAAACTTAATCATCAATTCAAGAAATACGCATAGTGATAGAGTTACATCTTTTTCAGTAAAGAAATCTATAATTCACTAACTTTTTAAATATAATTGAAAGAACTACATTGCAAGAATGATAATCTAACTTTATAATAAAAACGATTAATGCCTTTACGGGGTCTAATCATACATTGTATATACAAATGACTGTTGACTTGTTTGAAATGCTTGACCCATTCAGCCCATTTTCTTTTTAACTAAATCTATTAGTTCTACCATTTGACCCATTAGAGACGAAGCATAGCGCAATTTAGTCTATCTATTTACGAACAAGTTCGCCCATTTAGGTGAAGTTACATTTTTTTTTTTGAGAAAATTGTGCGGTTGGTCCCTGTGGTTTACATGAAATGGGGTGTTTGGTCCCTGAACTTCATTTTCGGGGTTGTTGGTCCCTGTGATTTTCAAAACACGTGTGGTTGGTCCCTGTCAGGGACCAACAATCCCGAAAATGAAAGTTCAAAACTTGTGTAGTTGGTCCCTGACAGGGACCAACCACACGTGTTTTGAAAATCACAGGGACCAACAACCCCGAAAATGAAGTTCAGGGACCAAACACCCCATTTCATGTAAACCACAGGGACCAACCGCACAATTTTCTCTTTTTTTTTTTTTTTTCATCAGAATTCAGTTGTATGTATATTTGACTACGAGTTTTCAGAAAACAATAAGAAATCAGAACTTAAAATTAGAAGAAAATCCTCACCGGGGCCCATCTAAATGCAATGGCAAATCCACACGAGAATATATCTGAAAACAGTCCAAGGACTTTGCGGCCAGGTTGCTCACCATTAGACAAGCCATTCTCCAAATGAGCACCATCTCGACCATACTGCTGAAGTCTGGTCCTAACATTATCTGCTTGTCCAAGATAAACAGGAATTATGTTTTTGGAGCTAAGTTGGCCTCTACTATTCCTCTTTGTTTGTGAAAGTAAAACAACTATCCCGAGCTCGTAAAGCCCTGGACAAGACGAACAATTTGGAAGATTGTGAGTTCTGTATCTCTGTGCACCTTCCTTGTTCGACAAATAATCTTCCCAATCACAAGGCCCAATTAGTATCTGGAAATGAACATACATTAATGTAATTAAAAAACTGTTACACTATGGAGCGGAAAAATGCAATATTAGGACTTAGGAACATGCCAACTGTTCTAGGTACAAAGCATAAAGTTTACATTAAAGGAAAATAAATGAGCAATGTGATTAACCTTGTATAGCCTGAGGATATCAGATTACAGATTCTAATAACACAAGAGCTATCCGCTTTCAGAGGCCACATCAGGTCAAATTAACAAACAGGATATTTCATAACTTGGAATCTTCATTCATGGGCGATTCAGATCAAGTTCTATTTTGAGGATGAAATTGATAATTCAAGTTCTAATTGGCGCATGGCTAGTCACTATAGTGTCAATATATGATTAGTTTATGTCTATTGAATGATACAACTAATCTACAATAGCAATCATATTGGAAGAACGAAAGGACTCAAAACACTGTTTTATTACGAGTATTTACTATATCTAAAAAAAATAAAAAAAAATACGTATCATTGAATTATTACGTATCTGAAAACAGATTCTGCTGATAAATATCTCAAACTGAAGCTAACAAGTTACAGTTTATATTTGTTGCTTGAAATTCAGATCTACTTCAAAATACAAACATAAATATGCAAGTAATTAAGAAATATAAGAGTTTACCTTCCAATTGGAGAAAGCCGAATCGTGTTTAGTGCGTTTACAGTCTTCCCTCTTCAACAGCGATGATACGGTGGCGTTAACGGTTATCACCATCGTGGCTCCGCCGTACCGATACAGGAACCAACGTTACACTGCAAATAACCGCCCATTACAGATTTACAGTTTAATCTTTAACATAAGCGGCGCCGGTTAGTTGTTTTGAAAAAAGTAAAAGTGTCCCCCAAATTATTCTATTCTTTACGCTTTTTTACATTTAACTTTATCTTTTAACATTTTCCGTCCTTAATGAAAATCATATATGCATTAAATTATCCGAGTAAATTAAAAGATTTTCCTAACGTTTTGTTTTTGTTTTTTTTTTGTTTTTTTTTGTTTTTTTTTTTTCTAACAGCATTACTACTTCCGGATTGATTTTAGTTGATATACGTGTAGAAGTAGAAAAGAGAATTTTAGTAAACCTCCTTTTTATTAATAGGCTCTTCATTAAAACAATGAAGAAATCAAAGATGATTACAAAGATAACAATGATCAAAACTAGCTCGGCTAGTTATTACAAAGTGAACAAAAGTGAAACGTTGAAACTGTTAGACTAGATATAAGCCCGACCCATTTGTGGGTGTAGGATTTTGCTAGAGTTGCTAGGGTTATGCTATTATGACGGGTTCTATTATTTAACATGGTAATCAAAGCTTAGGTCTGATCTACGTTTCTATACAGCCCCGTCAAATACCCAATCAACCAATCAGCCGCAGCCTTTTTCTTCTTCGTTATCGTTTTCTCATATTTTTGTTTTATAGCTTCTTATTATTTTATCTATGGTCGCCGCTTCAAGAAGTTGCCGACCAGAGCTTCATATGCAAACCTCTTTTTATTAAACAAATCAACTACGCCCACGTGTATCACTCTAAATATTTATCCTTTTTAATACGTGTTTCTTTTCCCTGCATCTTACAAACAACCACAATCATGCACTATCAAAACATTAGCGTTGAAGACGATTGTATCAACGATAAAAGTTCAATGCCCAAGTCCTGCTCAATCCTTAGGCAAGCAAGCCACGGCGTACAAAAAAAAAAAAAAAAAAACGTTACGGAAAAGGAAACGCAGTCAAGCAATGCAACCAATCAGCGATTATCAATCAATTCGATGCAACAAATTAGAAAGAAAATTATGTTTTTTATTTATTTATTTTTTGCTTTGTGTTTCTTTCCAGTCCGAACTTTTGCGAGTTCGCCGTTCGGACTGCGGGGGAGTGTTAGACTAGATATAAGCCCGACCCATTTGTGGGTGTAGGGTTTTGCTAGAGTTGCTAGGGTTATGCTATTATGAATAATATTCACGGGGTTCTATTATTTAACAAACAAGTCCTACTGACATAATAATATGGGATTAAACTCCCATACGTGAGCTTGAAGGTCATGGCACAAATTGACTCGTCTTGTGATGTAGACCTCTGAACAGAAAAAATGTGACGACCCGGAAATTTCTGACCAAATTTAAACTTTATCTTTAAATGATTTAATGTTTTCGACACGATAAGCAAAGTTTGTAATGTTGAGTCTCAAAGTTTTGGAACTGTATTCATGTAATCAATTATTCTTTGACTATTCTCGAAGATTCACGAACAATATATATATAACTTAATGTGCATATATATATATATATATATATATATATATATATATATATATATATATATATATATATATATATATATATATATATATATATATATATATGATTTCAAATTATTTAGTAAACGATAGTAACATTCGATTATTGATTCGATTAATATTTAGATAAGTTAACTAAAACGTTTAAGATGAACCAGTAAAACACTAATTTGCTACAGTATTTTCGAATTGCTACAGTACCCGAAAAGCTACAGTGTTTTCGAAAATCACTATTTACTACAGTAAAAAAAACTTTGCTACACTAAAACACTATTTCAAAATGAAAATGTATATATTATATATATATTAACAAATAGCGAGACGATGATTTATAGAAGTAAATGACCAAAACACTCAAATGTATAAGTTATATCTCGATTGGTATAGTTTATGGATAATTTAAGACTATATTTTGACAAAGGTACGATTCACGAAACGTAAAGTACAAGTTTTCTCAGTATACGAAAGGACGTTCTAAAAACCGGAACCGAGACATAAGTCGAGTGACGACGTACGACTTATCGGAACGAAAATTACAAGTCAACTATGCACGTGAATTTAATATAATATATAATTAATTATATAAATTATATATATTATATATTAATATAAAAATATGTCGACAAGCTTTAGGACAAAAACATACTGAGCTGGAAAAAGGGGCCATGCGATCGCATGGCCATTGCACCTCTAAACCATGCGATCGCATGGGGCTAAACAAATGGCCAGGTACTATAAATTCAAGTGTTTTTGCTCGAACGAATATCACACACACATATTTACACAGATATAGATATATACTCCGTGATATTTATTTATTATTATTATTATTATTATTATTATTATTATTATTATTATTATTAAGATTAAGATTAATATTATTATTAATCTAATTATTATTAGTAATATTATTAGTATTATACATAAAATACTACGACGAGGTCATGTCCAAATAATTTCAAACCGAGTTTTCAAATGAGTCAAAGCTAAGGAAACTATGGGCTATAGCTATAGAGGTTATGGGTAATGTACGTGGGTATTATTCGCAAGTCTAACCTAGTGTTTATCATCTCTGTTGCGTCTACATACTTTCCCTGCAATATTGAATCACAATATTGATACGTGAGCATTCATATCTTATCTTTTATATATTGATTGTGTATCCATGTCTAGTGCTCGAGTATATATATTTATGCATGCTTGTATGCTAAATTTCATCGTTAAACAGTTTATAATAAATCACGAATTAAATACATATATTACTGGTAAAAGGTATATGATATACATGTTGTTGGAAAGCTGGAGAAAAATCAATAACTTTTCATTTAGAAACCGCGTAATTTCGATGAACGAATTAAAAGTTATGATCAACTGAATTATGATTAACGTTAATTGAAATTGCTTTTGAATCTTCAATTGATATTTAAACAACTTGTTAATAAGATTGATATAGTGGATTTTTGAATATTACCAGCCGAGTAAATGAATCCTTATATAGGACACGTCTCGTTTTGTTAAACAACTGTCAAAATTGACTTTTTGAAACAACTTTGGATAACTTTTGTATGTCGATCTCGAGCATTAGAATTGTGATACACTATGACCTGACCTAGCTTGATAGACATTTATTGACCAACATATGTTCTCTAGGTTGAGATCTACGGTTATTTGGTAATTCGAGTTTCGGTCACATTTTGGTGAACGACTTTATATGCTGTTAAGGTGAGTTTCATTTGCTCCCTTTTTAATTGCTTTTGAAATCTATATTTTTGGGCTGAGAATACATGCACTTTATTTTAAACGCAATGGATACAAGTACATACTAAATTCTACACCGAGTTTGAACCGAAAATCCCTTAGCTTTGGTAACTAGTAACTGCCAGTTATAAGAACTGGTGGGCGCGAGTAGTTGTATATGGATTCATAGGGCTTGACATCCCCGTATGTTCCAGGTATAGAAACCCTAGCCTGAACTATAAAACAGACGTATGCTATTTGAGTTTAGTACACATTGGTTTGCGTGTATTGTACATGTTGGTTGCATGTATGTTAAAACAATGGTACTTATTATAACGTTAAAGTTTAGCTACCAGGGTGCTCAATCTTGTAGAATATTTTGATAAACGTTTCTGGATGAAACAACTGAAATCTTGTGATCCACCTTTATGTACAGATTATGCAAAACATTAAAACTATGAACTCACCAACCTTTGTGTTGACACTTGTTAGCATGTTTATTCTCAGGTTCCCTAGAAGTCTTCCGCTGTTTGCTTATATGTTAGACAAGCTATGTGCATGGAGTCTTACATGGCATATTTTTCAAGGAAACGTTGCATTCACTAAATCATCACCATGTATCTTATTTTGACTGCATTGTCAACGTAAGTACTATTATAAACTATTATTTACGATGATTGTCTATATGTAGAAATCATCAGCTGTCGAAAACCTTTGATTTAAATATTCATTTATGGTGTGCCTTTTCAAAAGAATGCAATGTTTACAACACGTATCATATAGAGGTCAAATACCTCGCAATGAAATCGATGAATGACGTGTTCGTCCATATGGATTTGGAGCGATCGTCACAAAAAAGCTGAACAATTATGTTAAGAACGCGCATTCGATGAGTAGCAAAGTTGATTCACTTTCTAATTCCTCTTCAACTGCAGCCTTCTTCTCTTCACTTCTCATTTGTTTAACTTACAGTTTTCGTTGACTTGCTTAAATGATATATACATAACGGCTACATTTGATTTGTATGTTACACTTATTAACTTTTAGCATACTAACACAATTCTGAATGTTGTTGTTAGAAAAATTCAAATTAAAGTCATGTATTTCAAGTTTAGTTTATTTAGTAGGTGTATTGTTTCAAGTCTATATTGGTTTGTATCGATTTGTTCAACATGTGTTGGTTCATAGTTTTAGTAAGGTTTTAGATCATTTGTAGTCCTAAAGTCCTATGTTCTTTTGAATCGGATCAGTCGAGTCTGAAACATAACTTTATCTTCTGATCTATTTTAATTTATTTTGAGTTTTGCTAAAAAAAATATGCATTTACACAAATATTAAAATTACACTTTTTTCAACACTTTAGATCATTCACATTTACAACATCAACACTATTCAATCCAACGAATGTGATGGTATGAGAATGTGAAATATAGATAATTATGCATCTTACCCTAAAGTATAAATAAGTCACGTCTCCCCTTTCAGATCGAAAATCATTTTTTCACTTACGAATATAAAAGGCCAACAATTTAACTACTTGAGAGTATAGAGAATATGCTAGAAGGACCCCCAAGTATAATCATAAATAGTCAATTTTAGCACTTGAAATAACTAAAATGCTCTTAACAAATATTCTTTAATTGTTTAAATAAATAAATTTAATAATCACTAAAAAGTAAAGAAGATGTAAAACAATAACAACAAAACTCAATCTCACATATGTGGAGTATGAGAGAGGTGAGATGTAAACAATTATTACTCTATCCTAGAATAGAAGAAGTCATTTCTTCACTCGGATTGAAACACTCCAATAGTAGAGAAAGTCCTCCATCTCTTTGTTTGACGGATAAAGATGATTGCTTCCAATAGGACTTCAGGCCAATAAATAGAAAAAATAAAAATAAAAAATAATAAATAATAAAAAAATGAGACACGATGAAAATGTTAGTTACAAATTTCCATGGGTTTTAAATCATGTATGAAATTCAATTTAGGCTCTAAGCGCGCAAATAAATCGACGCTTCATGTTTACTTAAATAATAGAGGCGAGTAAAGAAGATGCAAAAGTATTTTAATAATCAAGTGACTAACAGACTGTTTAGAAATTAATGAACTTTAAAAATTGATGGCTTAAATAATAAGTTCAAAGATTTTTTTATAAATCTGTAAGAACTGCATATACCCACTGTTGTAAAAAAACTTCGGTTAATCCTCGATAACTCCTTTTAAGAGCAATACATTCTGATTTTCTAAAATTCGTTTAATTAATTGGTTAACGTCGGTTGATGAGTCAAAATCGGATTTGGTAATCAATGTCAAAGTTACTCAACATTTTAAATTACTAGAATGTTAGATTTTTTTAAACAAAATGAATGATTTTAGACAACTATGTTAAAGTTTATGATTATGTTTGTGATTTTCTTTCATATGTACACATATAATTTTTGAACTTAATATTTAAATGTATAAAGTACAATACGATTAGTCCCCGATTAATCTCCAAATTGTCGATTACTACTTCAAAAGACCCGACCGATTAATCGTCGAATAACGATTTTGCAACCTTGCATATACCATTAATAATGTGCATAACATCTCGAAACCCTAATAAAAATTAAACAACACATAATTTACTCACTCTAGGTCGGCTATCATTAAACTCATGTACCACAGTCAATACTGAGTTGAACCACATTTCATCTTTGAGATGAGATCCTCACGAGCTCGGAAAATCATCATCGATAAGATGGAAAATTGTGCCGCGATAAAGACCAAGCTCTTACGCATTCGATCTCCGTGTGGAGATAATGACGAGCTCATATGACGGTGTCACTAGGAAGATGTATGATCATTTCTCGGTAAAGATCGGACTATTTATTGCCGCATCAAGGAAAGATGAAATCTTTTTTGTTAATACATTTTCCTCATAGACATTTGATCCTGTGTTAAGATCATGACGAGCTCATAAGATATTGCCACTAAGAAGATATATGGCAGTGCAATGTGATGACTGATGATCGTGGCTAAACACCCAAAGGAGAATAAGAAACGAATGAGAACAGGAATAAGAGCAACCTTCTCGGTTTGCTAATTTAATTGATAAAGTGTCAATAATCAAAAATCAATCATCGACCTTATTTTTGAGTACAATATAAATACTGAATGAAAAGATAAGTTTAAACAACTAAAGAGAGAAACTTGGAGTTAACAAACTCTTATTCAATCTAAAAAAAAAACGTGCTCAGCTTCTTCTTGACTCCTCATCCATTTGCAAACTTCAAGCTTGGCCCAACATGTAAATCCACAAGATAATCATTCAAGGTAATTGGCCCAACGAGCAGCCCAGCAGGCCCATCTGTAACTGCATCATCCCCTCCCCCTTCCGAAAGGCTCGACCTCGAGTCAAGATCGTCGGAGCCCAAGTAGGGAGAAAGATCGGCAACATTAAAAGTAGCTGAGACATTATAGTGACCCGGAAGCTCTATCTTGTAGGCATTATCATTAATCCTCTTGAGAACACGAAACGGCCCATCAGCGCGAGGGTTGAGTTTACCAAACCGACCACCCGGAAAGCGCTCTTTGCGTAAATGAATCCAAACCAAGTCACCTTCTTCAAATACCATGCACTTTCTGTGCGTATCAGCTCGATGCTTATAGGCCGCATTTTGGGTCTGAATACGTTTCTGAACGTCCAGATGTACTGCTTTAAGATGCTCTGCGTGATCCACTCCATCTGAAGGTCCTGCATGATTAATTGGCTGCGGTAATAAATCAAGAGGAGTGAGTGGATTTGTACCATATACAACCTCGAAAGGGCTCTTCCCGGTTGTTCTGTTAACTGAACGATTGAATGCGAACTCGGCTTGAGGAAGGATAGTGTCCCACTGCTTGAGATGGTCACCGACAAGGCTACGTAATAAATTACTGAGACTGTGATTAATAACTTCGGTTTGCCCGTCGGTTTGCGGGTGATGAGAACTACTAAACTTCAATGTAGAACCGATGCGAGCCCATAGAGTGCGCCAAAAATGGCTTACAAACTTGACATCACGATCCGATGTTAAAGATTTTGGGATACCATGTAACTTGACTATCTCAGCAAAGTATAAGCGAGCAACTTGGCTTGCGTCAAATGTTTTATTACACGGTACAAAATGTGCCATTTTAGAAAACCGATCAACAATGACCATGATGGAGTCCTTGTTGCGTGGCATTTTTGGAAAACCCAAAACAAAGTCTAATGATACATCAACCCATGGAGCATCTGGGACAGGTAAAGGAGTATACATGCCATGATTGGTGTTTTGTGTCTTTGCCAAGTGACAAATACGGCAGCGAGAAATGATTCGGTTCACATCGCGGACCATATGCGGCCAATAAAACTTATCATGTAGCAATGCAAGTGTCTTGTTCATACCAAAATGTCCACCCAAACCCCACCGTGAGTTTCCAGTATGATTGCGTCTCTTAACGAACCTTTCGGAATGCACATTCGACGTCCATTAAAGAGGTAACCATCATAAATGAAAAATGACTTAAAAACACCTTGCTTACAATGTGCCCAGATTGCACCAAAATCAGTGTCAGTGTGGTACAATTCCTTCCACACTTCAAAACCTTGGACCTGAAGCTGCATAGTACAAATAAGTGAATGTCGGCGGCTAAGAGCATCTGCCACTTGGTTATTTTTTCCCGCTTTGTGTTTAATAATAAAAGAAAATGCTTGTAAAGCTTCGACCCATCTAGCGTGACGTGGATTCAGTTTATGTTGCCCGTGGATATATTTCAACGATTCATGATCGGAATACAAGATAAACTCGGATGGTAGTAAATAGTGTCGCCATGTTTCAAGCGTACGCACGATCGCATAGAACTCACGATCGTACGTTGAGTATCGTCGTCATGTGTCGTTAAGTTTTTCACTAAAATATGCAACGTGTCGATTGTTCTGACTTAGTACGCCACCGATGCCTACACCCGAGGCATCACACTCCACCTGAAAAACTTCATTAAAGTTAGGCAAAACAAGAATTGGTGCTGCTGTTACCTGCGCCTTTTAATTTTTGAATGCAATGTCAGCCATTTCGGTCCACGCAAAGCGACCTAGCTTCATACATTCTGTGACCGGTGCGATGATAGTGCTAAAGTTCTTTATAAATCGGCGATAGAAAGAGGCAAGACCGTGAAAACCTTGTAATGCAGATAAGGTAGTGGGAGTAGGCCAGCTAGTGATTGCTTCTACTTTAGCAGAATCCATTTTGATGCCCTCATGTGAGATTACATACCCGAGAAAAGTCACTTCGGGAGTAAAAAAATGACACTTTTGCTCATTAGCGTACAATTGTTGTTCGCGTAGTACCATGAACACTTGACTGAGGTGGTCAAGGTGCTGTTCTTTCGTAACGCTGTACACTAAAATATCATCGAAATAAACCACAACAAAATTGCCAATAAAAGGTTTAAAAACCTGATTCATGAGTCGCATGAATGTGCTTGGTGCGTTCGATAGTCCAAAAGGCATTACCATCCACTCATAAAGACCATCACGAGTCTTAAAAGCGGTCTTCCACTCGTCTCCAGGGCACATTCGGATTTGGTGATAGCCGCTTCGGAGATCAATCTTGGAGAAAACAGTGGCTCCAAAAAGTTGATCAATAAGGTCATCAAATCGTGGTATCGAAAAACGATACTTGACGGTTATTTTATTAACCGCCCGACTGTCAATACACATACGAAATGAACCCCCGTGTTTTGGAACGAGGAGTGCCGGAACGGCACATGGACTCATGCTTTCACGGATTAATCCTTTTTCCAACAGTTCACCCACTTGCCTCTGAAGTTCTGCGAATTCTTTGGGATTTAATCGGTAGGATGGTTTGTTAGGAATGACCGCACTAGGTGTGAAATCTATACAATGTTGTATATCCTGCATTGGCGGTAAGCCAGCTGGGATGTCATCTGGAAACACGTCTTGAAAGTCAGTCAACAATGGCAGGACTTCGTGCGGGCTGTTGTCATTCACTTCGTTGCTTTCTTCGACAACTAGTGCAAAAATCATAGAACATGCTTTTGTGGCGAGTTCAAAATCAGTGTGATTAACGAACAAGGTTGGCTCCTTATTTGCAGCTTTGCGTGAGTCGAGAGGTGCGAGAGTGATCTGAGTACCATCCTTGAGAAAACTGTAAGTGTTTTTGTAGCCATCGTGTGTAGTTTTCCTATCAAATTGCCAAGGGCGTTGAAACGACCCGTCCATATTACTATAAATGCAGTACGTTATTCATTGGTCCCATAGCGAGGTATTTGACCTCTATATGATACGTTTTAGAAAACTATCGCATTCATTTCATAAAAAGCACACCATTATTATACATAATGCATGTTTTAAATAAGTGGGCGATTATTTAAGAAATAATCCCCATGATACATCGGTTACCAAATACTACACACATGACATAACTGTCGAATATAATACATGACAAAGGTTTTATTGAATGCAACACTTCATTTAAACAAAAGCATGAGACTCCATGCACAGCTTGCTCAGATAATGCAACAGTGGAAGACTTTCTTAAGGACCTGAGAATAAACTTGCTTAAATAGTCAACACAAAGGTTGGTGAGATATATAGGTTTAGCATAGATATAAATATAGACCACAAGATTTCATAGTTATAAATATATGTACACTCGCAAGTGTATAAAAATATTCTATAAGTTGTTGAGTGCTTCGGTAACCATACTTAACCATAAATGTAGCATATTCCCTTTATTATGAAAACTCCCTACACTGTACCAAGTGTAGTAAAAACGAAGTATTATGCAACCGTTTATGATACTAGAGTGACTAGCCCAGTTGGGGTTGTCAAACCCGATAGATCTATCAATAGGATTCGCGCTTACATGTTCTTACAACATGTAAATATTAGTTACCAAGCTATTAGGGAAGATATGCAAGGTGGTACAACTCAACGTAGAATATATTTTAAGTACTTATGTCCATAGCGTAAAATATAAAATGCATGTATTCTCATCCCAAAATATTTTTAGAGTTTAAAAATGGGACTATATACTCACGGTAGTAAAAGTATATTAATAATAAGTTTTCAGCTTATTAAAAATATGGCCGTCGTCCTTGGATTCACAAACCTATAACAATAATAATGATTCAGATAATAATATGACATGTGAATAAAATAAACCAAGTTCATAGAATACTTATATATTAATTTTTAACATTTTTATGTTAGTAGTCCTTTGTTAGTAGTCCAAAATAGTCCGAAATGTCCAACAATCCAATAATCGGTATATATATAATCTTAGAATTATCCCATGACGTATTGTATACATATTGTCTTTGCATCAACCCAGAGACGTATTGTATACGTATTATCTGAGAATTTATCAAAACATATTGTATACTTATTGTCTTAAGATTTATCAAAACGTATTGTATACTTATTATCATGGAATGTACCAAGATTATTATATATATATACAATCTCGGAATTAACTAAGATTATAATATTTTGGTATACTAATGATAACATGTCCAAATATATATAGGATATAAGAAAAGTTAGCAAGGATATGGTTAATATAGTTTTTACAATATAAATTTCGTCCATACAACGTTAATTTTAGCAGATTTTGTTTTGCTCGCCAAATATTCATTACAACTCCGTTTAAAGTGAATCATATTGCTATGGATTCCTTAAGAAGTTAATTTTTCAAAAACAATTCGAAAAGTTCAGCCCATGTATTAATATTCAGAGTTTTACCCTCTTTTTGTGCCGGTGGACAGATTTGGAAGTATCCCGGCACCCACCCAATATATGATTTTTGATAAAATACTTCCACTTTGTCTAAGATATTAACATATTTTCAAAGTCTTGGCCTCGAACTCAAAGTCTAAGATAGGTTTTAAATTCCCAACCCAAAACAGCCCGCTTTTTACCGAATGGAGATTAAACGATATATGTTAAGTTTTAAGGTGTTCTTCATATGTACAAGTTATAAGTTCTTATATTAACTTAATATAATATCATAATACATATAAATAAGTGTTATTAGAGTTAAGTTAGAAACATTAGATTAGTTCTTCAAACAAGTTTAGAATCAACTAAACTATGTTCTAGTTTATAAACTCTTATATAGATAGCTAAAAACATATGAATTGAACAAGAGTTGAAGTAGAGTTTTTACCTCAAGTATAGAATGTAAAGTTGCTGGAAAGAAGTAGTAGAACAAAACTTGAGAGAGTTCTTGCAAGTGTGTGTGAAACTTGGAAGTAAAATTTGAAAAATGAATGTGTAAAAATGAGTTAGAAATGGTGCTTATTTATAGGCTTGAAAATTTTGTTTTTAGTAAAAATATCTAAGATAAGTTAAAATATATTAAGTCATGGATGACATATTAAATTGATTAGGTCATGGATGACATATTACACAAATAATTGCAGATTTCTATTGGTATATACCAATAGTAAATACTTCTAGAAGCTGTGTATAATACGGGTAAAAATACCGTATGAATGCGAGTAGAATTCTTGAGGAAATTGAACGAAAATACGAGTATAGCTATCCTTTATATGTATTGGTATATTATAAAGTGTATTTAATACTTGTAAGGATGTATTTACACTCGTAATACTTTATATGTAAATACATTTTAACATAAGTTAATTACGTCGTTTAAATAGTAACATATATATTGTTCAAAAACTCTTTAAATTAGTAGTATGAAAATATATATAATACTTTGTTAATATACTTAATGAGATATTTAATTATCATATTTTCAAGTTAAATCTATATATATATATATATATACACACACACACACACACACACACACACACACACACACATATATATATATATATATATATATATATATATATATATATATATATATATATATATATATATATATATATATATATATATATATATATATATATATATATATATATATATATAATTAATACAAGTTATGACGTTCGTGAATCGTAAGAATAAAAGGGTGGTCAAACGTTTACATAAATTCTGTTTCAATTAATCAAGTCTTAACAAGTTTGATTGCTTAACATGTTGGAAACATTTAATTGTGTAAATATTAATCTCATATATATTAACGAAAAAATTCGGGTCGTTTTACACATAATTGTTCGTGAATCGTCAAGAGCAGTCGATGTGTAAATGAATACATGAACACAGTTCAAAGTTTTTGAGATTTCAACATTACAGACTTTGCTTATCGTGTCGGAAACATATAAAGATCAAGTTTAAATTTGGTCGGAAATTTCCGAGTTGTCACAGTACCTACCCGTTAAAGAAATTTCGTCCCGAAATTTGATTGAGATGGTCATAGCTGGCAATAAGTATGTTTTCATGACTCTTATGTAGTGACCCAAACTTTTCCATGTTGATATATATTAAATGAAGTTGATATTTACATGATTAAATGTTTCCAACATGTTAAGCAATTAAACTTGTTAAAACTTGATTAATTGAAATAGGTTTCATGTAGACAATTGACCACCCAAGTTGACCGGCGATTCACGAAAGTTAAAACTTGTAAAAACTATATGATGATATATATAAATGGATATGTATATAGCTAACATGATATTATGAAAAGTAAGTATCTCACTAGGTATATTAACAATGAGTTATATACATAAAATGAGACTATTGAATTATGAAACTCGAAACGATATATATAACGATTATCGTTATAGCAACGCCTTACTAAATACATATGTATCATATTATGATATATTCATTATTGGTGATTTGTGTCACCAATATGATTTAAGTGTAATGGGATTAATTTGTTAACCAAAATAACCTTGATAAATATGGAACAAGTTTGGGAAAGTGTGGAGTGCACACTTGTTTGATCTTATCTTGATTATTACGGGGGGTTCGGAGGCAGCGCCCCTGATAGCGGGTTCCAAGGCGTGGCAACCCCTGACGGGGTCCAAGGGGCAGAGCCCCTGGCTAGGATCGAGCTGCCAGGTCAGCTCGGAATTTTTTTGTTTGGGTTAATATCGCTTTATTAAAAATGTGTTAAAATTTGATTTAAAGCTTTCAACAACATTAAATGAGATCGTTAACTTAAAGCTTTTAAAAACAACACTTACATGTAACGACTAACGATGACTTAACAACTCAGTTAAAATGAATATACATGTAGTGTATTAAGATGTATTAGTACACTTTTGAAAGACTTCAAGACACATATCAAAGTAATTCTACTTAGAAAAAATGCTTACAATTAAATTTCCATTCATTTTCATCAACAATTCTACTCGTAGTCATTCAGTATTCGTATCCGTATTATACACAACTTCTAGACATACTTACTATGATTATATACCAATAGGAACTAGCATGGGATTCCACTCTTGATTATGTCATGCATGACTAATCAAATTTAACTTCTACCATGAACTAGTCAACTAACTAGAACTTCTTTTAACCCCACTCACCACTCATCATTCACCACTCACCAATCAATCCATTTCACTTCCAATTCTCTTTCTAATTCTCTCTCAACACTTACACACACTTATGAACGAATTTTTCCAGTAAACTAATCATCATCTTCATAAAAAATTTCTTCAAGAATCAAGCTATAATCATCATAGGAAGAACACTTCAAGAACACTTCAAAAATCCTTTCAAGTTTACTAGTTTACTTCCAAGCTTTCTAATCCATTCCAAGTAATCATCTAAGATCAAGAAACCTTTGTTATTTACAGTAGGTTGTCTTTATTATTCAAGGTAATATTCATATTCAAACTTTAATTCGATTTCTATAATTATAAACTATCTTAATTCGAGTAAAAATCTTACTTGAACTTGTTTTTGTGTCATGATCCTACTTCAAGAACTTTCAAGCCATCAAAGATCCTTTAAAGCTAGATCATTTCTTGTCACTTCCAGTAGGTTTACCTACCAAACTTGAGGTAGTAATGATGTTCATAATATCATTCGATTCATATATATATAACTATCTTATTCGAAGATTTAAACTTGTAATCACTAGAACATAGTTTAGTATATTCTAAACTTGTTCGCAAACAAAAGTTAATCCTTCTAACTTGACTTTTAAAATCAACTAGACACATGTTCTATATCTATATTATATGCTAACTTAATGATTTAAAACTTGGAAACACGAAGAACACCGTAAAACCGGATATACGCCGTCGTAGTAAAACCGGGGGCTGTTTTGGTTTGGATAATTAAAAACTATGATAAACTTTGATTTAAAAGCTATTCTTCTAGAAAAATGATTTTTATTATGAACATGAAACTATATCCAAAAATTATGGTTAAACTCAAAGTGGAAGTATGTTTTTCCAAAATGGTCATCTAGACGTCGTTCTTTCGACTGAAATGACTACCTTTACAAAAACGACTTGTAAACTATATTTCTGACTATAAACTTTTCTGTTTAGATTCATAAACTTAAGTTCAATATGAAACCATAGCAACTTGAATCACTCAAAACGGATTTCAAACGAATAAGTTATGGGTAAAACAAGATTGGATAATTTTGCTTGTTGTAGCTACGTGAAATTTGTAACAAATCTATACAAATCATAACTTAACTAACTTATATTGTATTATACATATATTCTAACATATATTATGTAATCTTGGGATACCATATACACGAATACAATGTTTTGACATATTATATCGACCCATTTATATATATTTCGGAACAACCATAGACACTCTATATGCAGTAATGTTGGAGTTAGCTATACAGGGTTGAAGTTGATTCCAAAATATTATATATACTTTGAGTTGTGATCTAGCCTGAGAATTGTATACACGAGGTCGTGGATTGATTCGAGATAATATATATTGCTTTATTTCTGTACATCTAACTGTGGACAACTAGTTGTAGGTTACTAACGAAGACTGCTGACTTAACAAACTCAAATCATTAAAACGTAATAAAAAATGTTGTAATTATATTTTGATCATACTTTGATACATATGTACATATTTGTTATAGGTTCGTAAATCGACCAGTAGCCAAGTCTTATTTCCGGCAAAGTAAAAATCTGTGAAAGTGAGTTATAGTCCCACTTTTAAATCTAATATTTTTGGGATGAGAATACATGCAGTTTTGTAAATGTTTTACAAAATAGACACAAGTACTTGAAATTACATTCTATGTTGGATTATGAATACCGAATATCACCCTTTTAGCTTGGTAGCCTAAGAATTAGGGAACAGACACCCTAATTGACGCGAATCCTAAAGGTAGATCTACGGGCACTAATTCTCCCCATACTGGAAAATGGTATGCTTTAGTACTTCGAGTTATTAATACAGATGGATTTCTGTTTTGGGGATATTTTATATGCATTTTGTTAATGTCGGTTACCAGGTGTTCAACATATGAATGATTTTTATACAGATTGTATGTTATTGAAAGATGAAATCTTGTGGTCTATTATTACGATTTGATATATATAGGTTAAACCTATAACTCACCAACATTTTTGTTAACGTTTAAAGCATGTTTATTCTCAGGTGATTATTAAGTGCTTCCGCTGTTGCATGCTAATTTATGGACAAGAGTTCGAGTCAGCATGCTTGTATAATAATGTTTAAAAACTGCATTCGAAGATTTAAATTGATGTGTAATATTATTGTAAACCATTATATTATAATCGTGTGAAAACGCTATATTTTAGATTATCATTATTTGATAATCGTCGTAATATTTTTAAACCTTTATTGATAAAATAAAGGTTATGGTTTGTTTAAAAATCGAATGCAGTCTTTGAAAAATGTCTCCTATATAGGTCAAAACCTCGCAACGAAATCAATTAATATGGAACGTTTATAATTGATATGAACGGGACATTTCAGTTGGTATCAGAACGTTGGTCTTAGAGAACCAGAATTTTGCATTAGTGTGTCTTACCGAGTTGTTAGGATGCATTAGCGAGTCTGGACTTCGACCGTGTTTTCTTCAAAAACGATTGCTTAACACTTTTTGTTGGAAACTATATATTATTAACATGTAAATATTATGTGATATATTAATCTCTTAACATGTTTGATATTGTGTGATAGATGTCTACCTCTAGTACAAATCCCATCGACTCACCTAATAATAATGAAGAGTCGAATATATTTTGGGAAGATTCACAAAATCCCGAGGAGGAACCGGAAGAGGAGGAACTGAAAGAGGAGGAACCGAAAGAAGAGGAACCAGAAGAGGAGGAACCGGAAGAAGAAGAGGTTTCGGAGGAAGAAATATTAATACCTACAGCTAAAAGATTAAATAAAAGAAAATCCTCAACCAACGGACCAAAGTTAATAATGGTCAATGGTGTTTCTACCGAGGAAACAAAATATTGGGAAAATTACCAATTTTCTGATGAATCGGATCCCGACGAGGATTCCGATGATGTTATAGAAATTACCTCGACCCAATTTGAAAAGCAAAAGAAAACAATAAGAGAAAATGTATCAAAATAGAGAAACCTGATTACAACCCCGATGAACTTTATATATATCGTAAACACCCGTACTTCTTAAATTTTAACAATAACCCGGGAACCTCTAAGCCACCAGGTTTATCTAAACCATTTGTAAAAATGACGGCTCGTATTAGGGGAGCACCATATATTCTTAGGAAATTAGCGAAACGAACCAAGTTCGAAGAAGAAGAAGAAACGAGTGAGTCGGATTAAAGAGTTGTAATCATGTTGTGTAATATATGTAATATAGTGTGCTTGTGCTTTTATGATAAATGTAAAAATTGCTTGTATTGTTTGTTAGGTATTTTTTATGAATCTAACCCTCGTCTATTTTTACAGTATAAAAACACAAAATGGATGTTAAGGATAGACAACCAAAAATTTTAGAAGACCAACCTGGGGACATGATTGATGAAATCTTGTCTAGAGTCGGTCAGAATTCGTCGGCACAATTGTTTACGGCAAAATTAGTTTGTAGAACATTTGAAGAACGTTCCAGGCATGCCTTAGTTAATAAAAGGCTTTCCTTTGATAGATGGGGTATATCATATTGGGGAGACCATAAGTTGTGCCATGTTTTCTTTAAAGCATTAAATGCGGGAAACCCAGAAGCAATTATACGCTACGGGTTGAGAACCTATTTTGACTCTACCTATCCCAACATAGGAATTCGTGCTTTAGAAAGAGCTTCTAACATGCAACATAAAGAAGCATGTTATGCTTACGGGTTAGTGATGTTCGCTTCTCACCAAAGTGAGAAAAAGAACATCGGATTACAACTATTAAATAAAACATTCCCACAAGTGACGGACTCAGTAATTGGGGTGAGAAACAAGGTTTTTAGATTGTTACGAGGCTGTTGGGCATTACTTAACCCTCGTCCTTTTGACGACATTACAACATGTTGTCTAGCCAACGGTCATAACGGTTACTTTCCACAAGACCAAGGATGGGAAGTAGTCTTAGTAAAACCAGAATGCATGACTTGTTTCTGGACTTATGAATTACATGTTTTTATTGCCTTTGCTGAACGACTTGCGTATTAACTAGGATTGTTGTCACAACTGTTTTGTATCAAAATTATTGTGTGCTATATTTTATGCTATATGTAAAATAGCGGTATTGTAAATTTGTAAAATATTGTATAAAAGTTTGAACGTGAAATTTATTGTAATCAGTTTTCATATAGAATTGTAGTAGTTAAATTGTATGTTAGCTACTAAGTATGAACTTAACGGGTAGGTACTACCCGAATTAAAACTTATAAAATGCTAATATGAAGAAAAAGCTTTTTTAAATAAGTTCATATTATGCTACGAAATACTATTGACTACTCTTAATATTCTATATGATTAACTTAATTCTTTTGGCTATTTTTGAAGGAAATGGCACCGACTACTCGTCAGAACTTGAACATGAGCGAGGAAGACTTCCGTGTTTTCCTTGCTGCAAACATAGCCGCCGTGCAGGCTGCAATGCAAAATAACAACAATAACTCTGGTTCCAGCAGTGGAACTAATTCCACAAGAAATCGTGTAGGATGCTCCTACAAAGAATTCACTGCCTGCAAACCTTTGAAATTTGATGGAACCGAGGGTCCAATCGGATTGAAACGGTGGACCGAGAAGGTTGAATCGGTGTTTGCCATAAGTAAATGTACTGAAGAAGACAAAGTAAAGTATGCTACGCATACCTTCACAGGTACTGCATGAACATGGTGGAACACCTACCTCGAGCAGGTGGGACAAGATGTTGCTTACGCACTACCGTGGTCAGCATTCAAGCATTTGATGAACGAGCAGTATCATCCCAGAAACGAGGTCAATAAGCTCAAGGTAGAGCTTAGAGGGTTACAAACACAAGGATTTGATATTACCACGTACGAACGATGATTCACAGAGTTGTGCCTATTGTGTCCGGGAGCGTTCGAAGATGAAGAAGAGAAAATCGACGCATTTGTAAAAGGGTTACCAGAAAGGATTCAAGAAGATGTGAGTTCACACGAGCCCGCTTCCATACAAAAGGCAAGTCAAATGGCTCATAAACTCATAAATCAGATTGAGGGAAGAATTAAAGAGAAGGCGGCCGAAGAAGCCAACACGAAACAACTCAAGAGGAAGTGGGAGGAAAACGGTGACAAGAGTCACTAGTACAACAACAACAACAACAATTACAACCACAATTACAACCACAATCACAATAACTATCCCAACAACCGCAACAACAATCGCAACAATAACCGCAATCTTAACAATAACTACAACAAACGTCCCAACAACCACAACAACAACCATCCCAACAATAATAACAAAAGGCAAAAACCATGTCAGAGGTGTGAAGGATACCATCCGACTGGGTTCTGCACGACAACGTGTACTAAGTGTAAGAGAGGTGGTCATAGCACGACGAAGTGTGAAATCTACGGACCCGTGATTAACAAAAATAATACAACGAGTAATGTCGGGACAAGTAATGCCGCTTTTATTTGTTATGGATGTGGAAAATTGGGCCACGTCAAGAGTAAATGCCCAAACCAAGGAAATAAAAATGGGCAAAGCCGTGGAAGAGTCTTCAACATTAATTCGGCAGAAGCGCAGGAAGACCCGGAGCTTGTTACGGGTACGTTTCTCATTGACAATAAATCTGATTATGTTTTATTTGATTCGGGTGCAGATAGAAGCTATATGAGTAGAGATTTTTGTGCTAAATTAAGTTGTCCATTGACGCCTTTGGATAATAAATTTTTACTTGAATTAGCAAACGGTAAATTAATTTCAGCAGATAATATATGTCGGGATAGAGAAATTAAACTGGGTGATGAAACGTTTAAGATTGATTTAATACCAGTCGAGTTAGGGAGTTTTGATGTAATAATTGGCATGGACTGGTTGAAAAAGGTAAGAGCAGAGGTCGTTTGTTACAAAAATGCGATTCGCATTATGCGTGAAAAAGGAAAACCTTTAATGGTGTACGGAGAAAAGAACAACGTGAAGTTAAATCTTATTAGTAGTTTGAAGGCACAAAAACTAATAAGAAAAGGTTGCTATGTCATTCTAGCACACATCGAAGAAGTCAAACCTGAAGAAAAGAACATCAGTGATGTTCCCGTTGCAAAAGAATTTCCTAATGTATTTCTGAAAGAATTACCGAGACTACCTCCACACCGATCTATTGAATTTCAAATAGATCTCGTACCAGGAGCGGCACCAATAGCTTGTGCACCATACAGACTCGCACCCAGCGAAATGAAGGAACTCCAGAGCCAATTACAAGAACTTTTAGAGCGTGGTTTTATACGATCGAGCACATCACCGTGGGGAGATCCTGTTTTGTTTGTCAAAAAGAAGGATGGTACATTCAGATTGTGTATCGACTACCGAGAGTTGAACAAACTTACCATCAAGAACCATTATCCACTACCGAGAATCGACGATTTATTTGATCAATTACAAGGCTCGTCGGTTTATTCGAAGATCGATTTATGTTCCGGGTATCATCAAATGCGAGTGAAGGAGGATGATATTCCAAAGACTGCTTTCAGAACGCGTTATGGTCATTACGAGTTTATGGTTATGCCGTTTGGATTGACTAACGCACCAGCTGTGTTCATGGACCTCATGAACAGAGTGTGTGGGCCATATCTTGACAAATTTGTCATTGTTTTCATCGATGACATACTCATTTACTCAAAGAATGATCAAGAGCACGAAGAACATTTGAGAAAAGTGCTAGAATTATTGAGGAAGGAACAACTGTACACAAAATTTTCAAAGTGTGCATTTTGGTTGGAAGAAGTTCAATTCCTCGGTCACATAGTGAACAAAGAAGGTATTCAAGTAAATCCGGCAAAGATTGAAATCGTTGAAAAGTGGGAAACCCCAAAAACTCTGAAGTATATACGCTAATTTTTAGGACTGGCTGGTTACTACAGAAGGTTCATCCAAGATTTTCTAAAATAGAAAAACCCTTGACTGCATTAATGCATAAAGGGAAGAAATTTGAATGGAAGGATGAGCAGGAGAAAGCGTTTCAATTGTTGAAGAAAAAGTTAACTACGTCACCTATATTGTCATTGCCTGAAGGGAACGATGATTTTGTGATATATTGTGACGCCTCAAAGCAAGGCCTCGGTTGTGTATTAATGCAACGAACGAAGGTAATTGCTTATGCATCTAGATAATTGAAGATTCACGAGCAGAATTATACGACACACGATTTGGAATTGGGCGCTGTTGTTTTTGCATTAAAGACTTGGAGGCACTACTTATATGGGGTTAAAAGTATTATATATACCCACCACAAAAGTCTCCAACACATATTTAATCAGAAAGAACTGAACATGAGGCAGCGTAGGTGGATTGAGTTATTGAATGATTACGATTTTGAGATTCGTTACCACCCGGAGAAGGCGAATGTGGTAGCCGACGCTTTGAGTAGAAAGGACAGAGAACCTATACGGGTAAAAGCTATGAATATAATTATTCGTACTAACCTTACTACTCAAATAAAGGAGGCGCAACAGGGAGTTTTAAAAGAAGGAAATTTGAAGAATGAAATACCCAAAGGATCGGAGAAACATCTTAATATTCGGGAAGACGGAACCCGGTATAGGGATGAAAGAATTTAGATACCAAAGTTTGGAGATGTAAGAAAAATGGTACTTAGGGAAGCACATAAAACCAGATACTCAATACATCCCGGAGCGGGAAAGATGTACAAAGATTTCAAGAAACACTTTTGGTGGCCGGGTATGAAAGCCGATATTGCTAGATACGTAGGAGAATGTTTGACGTGTTCTAAGGTCAAAGCTGAACATCAGAAACCATCAGGTCTACTTCAACAATCCGAAATCCCGGAATGGAAATGGGAAAACATTACCATGGATTTCATTACTAAATTGCCAAGGACTGCAAGTGATTATGATACTATTTGGTTAATAGTCGACCGTCTCACCAAGTCAACACACTTTCTGCCAATGAGAGAAGATGATAAAATAGAAAAATTGGCACGTTTATACTTAAAGGAAGTTGTCTCCAGACATGGAATACCAGTCTCTATTATCTCTGATAGGAATGACAGATTTGTTTCAAGATTTTGGTAGACATTACAGCAAGCATTGGGAACTCGTCTAGACATGAGTACTGCCTATCATCCACAAACTAATGGGCAAAGTGAAAGGACGATACAGACCCTTGAAGACATGCTACGAGCATGTGTTATTAATTTCAGAAACAGTTGGGATATCTACCGTTAGCAGAGTTTTCCTACAACAACAGTTACCATTCGAGTATTGAGATGGCGCCGTTTGAAGCACTTTATGGTAGAAAGTGCAGGTCTCCAATTTGTTGGAGTGAAGTTGGAGATAGACAAATTACGTGTGACAACCCAGAAATTTCCAACCAAATTTAAACTTTAGTCTTTATATGTTTCCGACACGATAAGCAATATTTGTTAAGTTAAATTTCAAGAATTTTAAACTATGTTCATACATTCATTCAACTTCGACCAAGTTCCAACGATTCACGAACCATTAAACGAATATGATTATATATGTATATGTGTATATATATTATAACTTGAAACGTAAACAAAATATTAGATTAAATACTTTATATGATTGTATCTGTTTCAAAATGTTTATCAATGGAATTAGAAGATAAGATCAAATGATTGAATTATCAGATATATTGAATTATGATTACAAGTCTCTGTTGAAAGGCCCACGTTGATTTGAGAAATCTTTCCATTTTAACAATATTCGGAAAATGGTAAAGTGATTTATAAATAAGAACAAATTGTTAATCATTGAGAACTAGACAAAGGATAGTGGAAGATTGAATCTCATAAAGACTCGATTGATCTATTTAGTTTTAAACGTACAAGAACGTTTTCAGTTTAAAAAGAACTTTATTATTAAAACGTATATAACTTTTATAAATATCTAGAACCACTTTTGACAACTCATTACTTAACTAGTATGATAAAGATAACGATATTTATATTTTATTTTATATATATAACGATTAAAATTAATATTATATATATTTATACGCGTATTATACGTACATAGTTTTATACTTTTACTATACTTAAACTTTACCTTTACTTTATTTTTACTTTACTTTAACTTTAATAATTCACTTTAATAATTCATACTTTAATAATTCACTTTAATAATTCATACTTTAATAATTCACTTTAATAATTCATACTTTAATAATTCACTTTAATAATTCATACTTTAATAATTCACTTTAATAATTCAAAAATCTATTATAAATAGAATTCAATAGGTTTCATTATTTCATAGAAACTTGAAAATATTTTTCTCTAAACTCTCTCAATCGATTTACATATATATATATTTACTCCGTATTATTTCAAGATATTATTAGTATACATAAAATATTACGACGGAGTGCTGTCCGAGTGATTTCGAAATTGTTTTTCGAGTGGGATAGGATTAAGGAAATTATGGGTTATAGCTATGGAGGTGATTGAGTATGGTTCATGGGTATGCTCGTGAGGTCAATATAGTGTTTATCATTTCCGTTGCGTCTACGTACCTTTCCTGCAATATTGAATCTCAATATTGATATGTGAGTACTCATAATTTAACTTTTACATACTAATAGTGTATCCCTGACTAGTGCTCGAGTATTTAGGATTATGCATGCTTGTACTTTTAATATTGCCCTTAGACAGGTTAGGTTGAATGTTGAATTAGTTACACTTGCGGTTGAGATAATGTATAAGATATGCATGTCCTTGGAAAGCTAGCGAAAAATTAAGAACTTTTCCTTTAGATATCGAATGGTTTCGATGAACGGATTAGAAGTTATAATCAATTGAATTTTCGATATTTTTATTAAAAATGATTATTATTATCGTCGTTTTTATCGTCGTTCTAGTTTTATCTTATTATTATGATTATTATTATCTTTATCAATAAAAGGGATTTATCATTAAAAATTGTTATTTTTTTTATTATTACTATCGTTATTATCGTTAAAGTTATAATTAGTATTATTATTATTATTATCCAATTATTATTATTATTATTATTATTATTATTATTAGTATTATTATTATTATTATCGTTATTAATATATATATCATTATTTAAAAATGGTTATTGTTATTGTTATTATTATTATTACTATATTATCATTAAGATAATTATTAGTATTATCGTTAATAATGTTATAGTAACTATCATTATTAATATTAGTGTATTTAAAACAAATATTTGTAACACCTAATTATTTTGATTACTATTATTATCATTATTATGAACACGATATAAAAGACGATTAAAAGCTATTAAACGAAACGATTAGGAAATAATGAGTAAGAGTATCATGATGAAATTAAAATATTATAAGATATTGATTTAGATAAAATTATCGTTCTTATTATTTTTATCATTACTATTATTATTAAAAGTATCGTTAGTATTAAAACTATCATTTTAACAAAAATTATCATTTTAATAGAAATGTAATTGTTACTATAAAATATCATTATTATTATTATTTTAAATAGAATTATTATTTTAAAGATAATATTAAAAATTATCGTAAATATTAAAGTTATCATAATTAGAATTATCGTTTTATCATAATGTCATCTTAGTAATTATAAATATTGATATTTTTATAATAATAATTATTATTACAAAATAATACAACTTTTACTTACTATCATTATAGATATTATTTTATCAAATAAATATGTGATACAAACATATTTTACAACGTGTAATAACTTACTTTAATAATACCTATCATATTATCTTTATGATATTAAATGAACCCTATAAATTTTATTACTTAATATATATAAAAGTATATTTTATTATATAAATTTAATATAAAATTTTATTTATTAATAAATAAATTATATTATTTACTCTAATAAATCTTTTAAAAATATTTAAAAATATAAAATGACGATATTTAAACTATATATTAATCATGTATAGATTTTTGGAAATTATTTTGAGTCAAATTTACTTTTGTTGACTTTTGCATATTAGTCTCGAGCATTAGGATTGTGGTACACTATGACTTAACCTAATTTGTTAGACAAATATTGACCAACACATAAATATATATAATTAATTTTGGTTCGTGAATCCGAGGTCAACCTTGCACTTGTTCAATGACGTTATATGTATTTTTACTACGAAATACAGTATGGTGAGTTTCATTTGCCTTTTTACCCTTTATATTTTTGGGACTGAGAATACATGCTCTTTTATAAATGTTTGACGAAATAGACACAAGTAATTGAAACTACATTCTATGGTTGAATTATCGAAATCGAATATGCCCTTTTTATTAAAGTCTGGTAATCGAAGAATTAGGGAACAGACACCCTAATTGACGCGAATCCTAAAGATAGATCTATTGGGCCTAACAAACCCCATCCAAAGTACCGGATGCTTTAGTACTTCGAAATTTATATCATGTCCGAAGGAGGATCCCGGAATGATAGGGGATATTCTTATATGTATCTAGTTAATGTCGGTTACCAGGTGTTCACCATATGAATGATTATTTTTGTCTCTATGCATGGGACGTATATTTATGAGAACTGGAAATGAAATTCTTGTGGTCTATTAAAATGATGGAAATAAATGATTATGATAAACTAATGAACTCACCAACCTTTTGGTTGATACTTTAAAGCATGTTTATTCTCAGGTGTTAAAGAAATCTTCCGCTGTGCATTTGCTCATTTTAAAGATATTACTTGGAGTCTTTCATAGCATATTTCGAAGAACGTTGCATTCGAGTCATTGAGTTCATCAAAGATTATTATTAAATCAATTTATAGTTGGATAGTGGATATTATGAAATGGTATGCATGCCTGTCAAGTTTCGATGTAAAGAAAGATTGTCTTTTAAAAACGAATGCAATGTTTGTAAAATGTATCATATAGAGGTCAAATACCTCGCAATGTAATCAATTATTGTGAATCGTTTATAATGTATATGAACGGGTCCTTTCAGTTGGTATCAGAGCGGTGGTCTTAGCGAACCAGGTCTGCATTAGTGTGTCTAACTGATAAGTCGATAGGATGCATTAGTGAGTCTGGACTTTGACCGTGTCTGCATGTCAAAAGTTTTGCTTATCATTTTGTGTCGAAAATTAACTACTTATCATCCTCAGGAAATTACCTGCTTATCATTTTTAGTCTAAGACACGTCTTACTGCATTGATTGCATGAATAGTGTATAGACAAAAATTCATATCTTAGCATATCTGCTAAATCATATCTTATCGTATCTGTTACTTTAAACTTTGCCTGACATATCCCACAAAGTCCTCCGTAATCTACGAAATCTTTTGATATATATATATATATATATATATATATATATATATATATATATATATATATATATATATATATATATATATATATATATATATATATATATATATATATATATATATATATATATATATATATGTATATATATATATATATATATATAATTAGAATACCATCCGTTAGCTAAAATCATTTCATATCGAAAAAAAAAAATCCTTTATCCAATCGTACGAAATGGAATTCGTCATCAGTTCAAGTCACTCAGATTCCGAAATGGAATCCCATTCAAGCTCCGAAATCAGTGTGACCAGAATAGATCAACCAATCAGTCATCACCTATTCTGGATGAATTGGGGATGGGTTCGTAGCCTCCTCAATCATTGGAAACAAGAAGAAGGTGATCCCTTCCATCCACCACATTGCCCTCTTGATGAAGAACCTGAAGCACTTACCGGCGAACCTGTCC
The DNA here is from genome assembly GCF_046630445.1 of Rutidosis leptorrhynchoides. NCBI lineage: Eukaryota > Viridiplantae > Streptophyta > Magnoliopsida > Asterales > Asteraceae > Rutidosis > Rutidosis leptorrhynchoides. Next base: position 641,186,500 of record NC_092336.1, read on the forward strand.
GAAACACTATTTTCTCGCTCATTTCCAGAGTATCTCATCACGATTATATATTACATTAAATTTTAGATTTTATTTATCCGCTCGTCCGAACCGACAATCACCCCGGTATAATAGAAGAAGTCAACGAGCTTCGCGCTCGGGTAGTGGCTTTGGAGAATATGGTGCAGAGATTACAAACACCAGCAGCAGCATCAGCAGCATAACCAGTACCACCATCATCAACGCCAATAGTACCATTACCACCTCCAACCACAACCGCGTTGTAAACCTCAACTTCACAATCTGTCCCACGAGCATCAACGTCAGACGCACCATAGATACCAAGGAGTACCAACAACAATAACTGACGAAGTATTAATTCATAACTTCATTGGAGAAACATTCTGCGGCGATTATGTAATCTCTAAAGTCTTAGAGATTATCTAATCTAGCCCTAACCATAAATCAGTTAAGCGAACCAAAATGATAGAAGGAAGAGTAGAAACCCTAAAAAAATGGTGTGTGATTAACAAGCTAAACTTGCTTTACCAACAGCATCAACAGTACCGTCAGCGTTACCAGCATCGTCAGTACAGTCAACATCCGAATCAACAACACAGATAACATCACAAACTCCGTCAGTTCAAGAATCACTGTGGACATCATTACGAATCAATAACGTGTATATTGTATCAACGAGTTATGAAGAATTAACTCATTCCCTCTCAAGAAATTATATGTATATTATATATATATATATATATATATATATATATATATATATATATATATATATATATATATATATATATATATATATTTTGAAATAAATCTTTCCGTGCTAAACTATTGTGTGTGAATCTTAACTACTCGGTTAATTCATATTACAAATATGCAATAATGTACGTCCTTCGGCCGCAACTTAACCAGCGTTAACTACAATCTCTGTCGCAATTCAACAAATTCTAATTCATAATAAATCAAGTATATATTTGATTTTACACTTTAATCATCGATGTACCCGAAACTTTTCAGATAACATCATTCGTACTTTGCAAAATTCACAAGAATTCCACGAACCGAACATCATACATCAACAAATAACGAAGTATTGATTCATAATTTCAATGTCATTAAAGAAATACTGCGTAAAAGTTATGTACTTTTTAAAGACTTTAGGGATTATTAAATTCTAGTTTCAACCGTAAATCAAATGAGTTTAATTTAACATTAACTCATTAAATCTATGTTACATCTGAAGAAAATATACATATATATATTTTCATAAAGACTGTAATAAAATTCCTTTGTACAAAATATTAATTGTGAAATTTTTTTTAACGGGTAGGTAATACCCGAGAGATATATAAATTCACAATTAATATGTTACATTCTTCGAATCTGATTCAGCAAATTATCCATTATACTCGCTACTTTCACAACAATATACATTCTTTTATAGAAATCAAAACAACCATACTCATTCAAAATTTAATTACATATTCTGATTTTGAAATCTCAAAATTCAACTCGAGATATGACCAAAATCATCACTCTTAGATCCTTACATCTTTCACAAGCTATATTTTGACTTCAAAACTGTGTTAGAACATCAAATGTATGTTAATGATTACAATCTGTGTTCAAACCCTTCGAAAATTTCTAAAGACACTTCGAATGATGAGCAATCGAGATGATGATCCAACCACATGTTACCCACAGTTATGTACCCGAAAAACTCTTGAAACCAAAGTAAAAGTTTAAACAACGTATCCGCGTCAGATTCTTTGGCATTTATTAGCAAAAATAACTTTGCGGCTCCTATTCAAAGTAGCCAGTTTTGTCACAGCTCCAGCAAGTCAACTTCGACTTTTCAGTCAGACTAACCTTATTATAACCTTGAGATATACACCATCGTTACCAGGGAACCTTTTACATTCCACCACATTATTAGCAGATGTACCAACAACTTCATTACCCTTTGACTTTAGCCTCTCCAAAAAGTCATTATAATTATTTATTGAAACCCCATCATTTACTCATTCGCATCTTGTAATGAGAATTGCCATACGAATCATTGGGAATTAGCAATCAGTATTTTGAAATCTCGCAGCATGTCTACGCCAACAGTTATATGTGTATATATAACGTCTATCTTCTGGACTTAATTTGAATGTGAAGTTTCTGAAAAACACTCCGAACTAAGAATTGGTTCTCCGAAAATGGAAAAAATGCTGATGAAGCAGCAAAAACTAAAAACGACTTTAAACGGTAAAAGCTGAATGATAATGATGAAGTGTGCTGGCAAAGCGCAGAAAAAGAGAAGTTTTGGAACTGGAAAACGGATTGAGCAAAGTAGGAAGGAGGCCTTGGACAAATTACAAAGACTGAACCTGACTTCAAAGGATCCAAATGATTCAGTACCTGCTGAAGTCATTAACGAATACCTTGCTCCTGACTCTAAACCCCTGTGGACAATATTCTTCATCATCTTCTGATATTAGAAATTCTAAAATATCATCATATCTTTCATTATAAATATCCTCCATATTTCTGAAGATATTTTCTTAATTTTTCTTATTTGAAATCATTTACCTCTTTGCGCTATCTGTATTACATCATAAAAGAAACTATTTTAGTTTCTAAATTCTGAAACATTCAAGTTTAAAATAGGAATATTTTGAAGTAGTGTTGGGAACTGAAGCATGAATTAGTATAATATAATGACACTTGATCAACGTGATTATATTACAGTAAGTCATGCTGAGTTTCTAAATGGAACGTGATGATTCACAGATCATAATATCATCATGTGCCATGTTATACGACTCTTGTATTCTATTTAACCTCTAAAATATCAAGAAAATATTTCTTGATGATTCGGCCTTTTCCAAGGTATTCTAGTAATTTGACAAGTCAAGATCGTGCCATCACAATTTCCTTCCTAGAACATTAACAATGTTCATTCTGAAATTCATATCTGTGAATTCTGGACCATTATAAGAGGTGCTTAATCGCAAGAAGAAGAAACAAAAGGACAAAACTCCGAAATAAAAATTGGGGTATAAATTGCAGCAAATAAAAGAGAGCATTAACTGTTAATGATAATGATTATAGAAGACAGAAGCAGAGACTTTGAAATATAAGGGAACATATAAAGCCCAACGATAAACTAGAAATTATAAACCATATATATCGATGCATATAGCAATATAAAGACACGGAAGAACTAGAAACACTATAAACCCAAGAGTATAGTAGAAGTAAATAGATTCTTCCGGCGTTAGATGAAAAAGAAGAATGATCGATATGAAAGTTAGAAGTATATCGAGAATCAGAACTGGATGGAGCATATTTATGAATACTTTAAAATATGAGTTGAGGGAGAAAGAATAGAAGGTGATGAAACATGACTAGGAACTTAGAAATCAACAGATTTAACTCACACAATGGCAGAATAAGTGAATCAAACCCTCTAGTGAATAGGTTAATTTTTTTTTTGATTAATTTAGTCAAACCACAACTAAATCAAGTGTGATTAGATCAACACCTAGAGCTATTATTCACCACCTGGGTGATTTGGACTGAGAGAAAATTGGAGGAGCACACTAGATCGGAGTGTGTGTAACAAATGAGAGGCTTAACCAAAAATTGAAGAACATAAGACTTTATATACCCCTGTTGTTGACTCACCCATACGATTCATTCATCACACGTACGAGTTGGCTTCATCAGCCGTACGGGTGATCACTCACTTGTGTCTTCTTATTTAGGTTGTAATTGTGACTTAGCTCAGCATCAGCCGTATGTATGAGCCTGTCAGCTGTACTAGTGAGGCTTCACTCGTACGTCTGACTAAGTCTAACATAGTCAAACATCTAAATCTCGTTCCTGCAGTTCCTGTAACCACATACAAACACGTATAGGATAATAACGAGCAATCATGGTGGCCTGTAAACTGTTGTACCTACAATGGACGTGGGTAGATGTCTAGGGACTTGCATAAAATGCATCAACAGAAGGTGTGAGTTGTAAGGAAACGAAGGAGGTGAATTTATAAGAAAATCTTCGACAGAACAATTAAAATGGACGATCGCATTTAAAGCGGATCCTAATTCCCTTGATTACCAGAGAGTCAAATCTTATTAAGAAGATTTTCTTCAAATCCCTTGAAATCTGGGAATCAATCATATCTACGTCAAATGATAAGATGAATCTACACTTACTCATTTCACTCTTCTATGTTAGCTTCATTCGTACTCTTCATATAAATGGATTATTTATCCAAATTATTCGCTGATGATAAAACTCTAATTTTCAGCCCGCATGCATCATAAAAACATACTTCTTATCATTCACGACCTTTCCACTCAAATTTCGGGACGAAATTTCTTTAACGGGTAGGTACTGTGACAACCCAGAAATTTCCAACCAAATTTAAACTTTAGTCTTTATTTGTTTCCGACACGATAAGCAATATTTGTTAAGTTAAATTTCAAGAATTTTAAACTATGTTCATACATTCATTCAACTTTGACCAAGTTCCAACGATTCACGAACCATTAAACGAATATGATTATATATGTATATGTGTATATATATTATAACTTGAAACGTAAACAAAATATTAGATTAAATACTTTATATGATTGTATCTGTTTCAAAATGTTTATCAATGGAATTAGAAGATAAGATCAAATGATTGAATTATCAGATATATTGAATTATGATTACAAGTCTCTGTTGAAAGGCCCACGTTGATTTGAGAAATCTTTCCATTTTAACAATATTCGGAAAATGGTAAAGTGATTTATAAATAAGAACAAATTGTCAATCATTGAGAACTAGACAAAGGATAGTGGAAGATTGAATCTCATAAAGACTCGATTGATCTATTTAGTTTTAAACGTACAAGAACGTTTTCAGTTTAAAAAGAACTTTATTATTAAAACGTATATAACTTTTATAAATATCTAGAACCACTTTTGACAACTCATTACTTAACTAGTATGATAAAGATAACGATATTTATATTTTATTTTATATATATAACGATTTAAATTAATATTATATATATTTATACGCGTATTATACGTACATAGTTTTATACTTTTACTATACTTAAACTTTACCTTTACTTTATTTTTACTTTACTTTAACTTTAATAATTCACTTTAATAATTCATACTTTAATAATTCACTTTAATAATTCATACTTTAATAATTCACTTTAATAATTCATACTTTAATAATTCACTTTAATAATTCATACTTTAATAATTCACTTTAATAATTCAAAAATCTATTATAAATAGAATTCAATAGGTTTCATTATTTCATAGAAACTTGAAAATATTTTTCTCTAAACTCTCTCAATCGATTTACATATATATATTTACTCCGTATTATTTCAAGATATTATTAGTATACATAAAATATTACGACGGAGTGCTGTCCGAGTGATTTCGAAATTGTTTTTCGAGTGGGATAGGATTAAGGAAATTATGGGTTATAGCTATGGAGGTGATTGAGTATGGTTCATGGGTATGCTCGTGAGGTCAATATAGTGTTTATCATTTCCGTTGCGTCTACGTACCTTTCCTGCAATATTGAATCTCAATATTGATACGTGAGTACTCATAATTTAACTTTTACATACTAATAGTGTATCCCTGACTAGTGCTCGAGTATTTAGGATTATGCATTCTTGTACTTTTAATATTGCCCTTAGACGGGTTAGGTTGAATGTTGAATTAGTTACACTTGCGATTGAGATAAGGTATAAGATATGCATGTCCTTGGAAAGCTAGCGAAAAATTAAGAACTTTTCCTTTAGATATCGAATGGTTTCGATGAACGGATTAGAAGTTATAATCAATTGAATTTTCGATATTTTTATTAAAAATGATTATTATTATCGTCGTTTTTATCGTCGTTCTAGTTTTATCTTATTATTATGATTATTATTATCTTTATCAATAAAAGGGATTTATCATTAAAAATTGTTATTTTTTTTATTATTACTATCGTTATTATCGTTAAAGTTATAATTAGTATTATTATTATTATTATTATCCAATTATTATTATTATTAGTATTATTATTATTATTATTATCGTTATTAATATATATATCATTATTTAAAAATGGTTATTGTTATTGTTATTATTATTATTACTATATTATCATTAAGATAATTATTAGTATTATCGTTAATAATGTTATAGTAACTATCATTATTAATATTAGTGTATTTAAAACAAATATTTGTAACACCTAATTATTTTGATTACTATTATTATCATTATTATGAACACGATATAAAAGACGATTAAAAGCTATTAAACGAAACGATTAGGAAATAATGAGTAAGAGTATCATGATGAAATTAAAATATTATAAGATATTGATTTAGATAAAATTATCGTTCTTATTATTTTTATCATTACTATTATTATTAAAAGTATCGTTAGTATTAAAACTATCATTTTAACAAAAATTATCATTTTAATAGAAATGTCATTGTTACTATAAAATATCATTATTATTATTATTTTAAATAGAATTATTATTTTAAAGATAATATTAAAAATTATCGTAAATATTAAAGTTATCATAATTAGAATTATCGTTTTATCATAATGTCATCTTAGTAATTATAAATATTGATATTTTTATAATAATAATTATTATTACAAAATAATACAACTTTTACTTACTATCATTATAGATATTATTTTATCAAATAAATATGTGATACAAACATATTTTACTACGTGTAATAACTTAATTTAATAATACCAATCATATTATCTTTATGATATTAAATGAACCCTATAAATTTTATTACTTAATATATATAAAAGTATATTTTATTATATAAATTTAATATAAAATTTTATTTATTAATAAATAAATTATATTATTTACTCTAATAAATCTTTTAAAAATATTTAAAAATATAAAACGACGATATTTAAACTATATATTAATCATGTATAGATTTTTGGAAATTATTTTGAGTCAAATTTACTTTTGTTGACTTTTGCATATTAGTCTCGAGCATTAGGATTGTGGTACACTATGACTTAACCTAATTTGTTAGACAAATATTGACCAACACATAAATATATATAATTAATTTTGGTTCGTGAATCCGAGGTCAACCTTGCACTTGTTCAATGACGTTATATGTATTTTTACTACGAAATACAGTATGGTGAGTTTCATTTGCCTTTTTACCCTTTATATTTTTGGGACTGAGAATACATGCTCTTTTATAAATGTTTGACGAAATAGACACAAGTAATTGAAACTACATTCTATGGTTGAATTATCGAAATCGAATATGCCCTTTTATTAAAGTCTGGTAATCTAAGAATTAGGGAACAGACACCCTAATTGACGCGAATCCTAAAGATAGATCTATTGGGCCTAACAAACCCCATCCAAAGTACCGGATGCTTTAGTACTTCGAAATTTATATCATGTCCGAAGGAGGATCCCGGAATGTAAGGGGATATTCTTATATGTATCTAGTTAATGTCGGTTACCAGGTGTTCACCATATGAATGATTATTTTTGTCTCTATGCATGGGACGTATATTTATGAGAACTGGAAATGAAATTCTTGTGGTCTATTAAAATGATGGAAATAAATGATTATGATAAACTAATGAACTCACCAACCTTTTGGTTGACACTTTAAAGCATGTTTATTCTCAGGTGTTAAAGAAATCTTCCGCTGTACATTTGCTCATTTTAAAGATATTACTTGGAGTCTTTCATAGCATATTTCGAAGAACGTTGCATTCGAGTCATTGAGTTCATCAAAGATTATTATTAAATCAATTTATAGTTGGATAGTGGATATTATGAAATGGTATGCATGCCTGTCAATTTTCGATGTAAAGAAAGATTGTCTTTTAAAAACGAATGCAATGTTTGTAAAATGTATCATATAGAGGTCAAATACCTCGCAATGTAATCAATTATTGTGAATCGTTTATAATGTATATGAACGGGTCCTTTCATTACGGGTTCGGAGATAATCCAAGAAACTACCGAGAAAATCATTCAAATTCAACAACGATTGAAAACCGCCCAAAGTCGACAAAAGAGCTACGTAGATAGTAAAAGAAAAGATATAGAATTTGAAATTAGTGAGATGGTTATGCTTAAGGTTTCACCTTGGAAATGCGTCGTTCGATTTGGTAAACGGGGGAAACTAAATCCAAGGTACATTGGACCATTCAAGATTATAGATCGTGTCGAACCAGTAGCCTACCGACTTGAATTACCTCAATAACTCGCCGGTGTACATGATACTTTTCACGTATCGAATCTGAAGAAATGCTTAGCCAAAGAAGATCTCACTATTTCTTTAGACGAAATCCAAATCAATGAAAAACTTCAATTCATTGAAGAACCAGTCGAGATAATGGATCGTGAGGTTAAAGGACTTAAGCAAAATAAAATACCAATTGTTAAGGTTCGATGGAATGCTCGTAGAGGACCCGAGTTTATCTGGGAGCGTGAAGATCAAATGAAGCTGAAATACCCGCACCTATTTTTAGAAGATGCGTCAACACCTCCAACTGCTTAAAAATTTCGGGACGAAATTTATTTAACGGGACCAAATTTTGGTCGAAAATTTTCGGATTGTCACAATACCTACCCGTTAAAGAAATTTCGTCCCGAAATTTGATTGAGATGGTCATGGCTGACAATAAGTATGTTTTCATGACTCTTATGTAGTGACTCAAATTTTTCCATGTTTATATATATTAAATGAAGTTGATATTTACATGATTAAATGTTTCCAACATGTTAAGCAATCAAACTTGTTAAGACTTGATTAATTGAAATGGGTTTCATGTAGACAATTGACCACCCAAGTTGACCGGCGATTCACGAACGTTAAAACTTGTAAAAACTATATGATGATATATATTTGGATATGTATATAGCTAACATGATATTATGAAAAGTAAGTATTTTACTAGGTTTATTAACAATGAGTTATATACATAAAATGAGAATATTGAATTATGAAACTCAAAACGATATATATAACAATTATCGTTATAGCAACGCCTTACTAAAAATATATGTATCATATTATGATATATTCATTATTGGTGATTTGTGTCACCAATATGATTTAAGTGTAATGGGATTAATTTGTTAACCAAAATAACCTTTATAAATATCGAACAAGTTTGGGAAAGTGTGGAGTGCACACTTGTTTGAACTTATATTGATTATGACTGGAGTTCGGGGGTAGCGCCCCTGATAGCGGGGTCCAAGAGGTGGCAACCCCTGGCGGGGTCCAAGGGGCAGAGCCCCTGGCTGGGACCGAGCTGCCAGGTCAGCTCGGAATTTTTTTTGTTTGGGTTAATATCGCTTTATTAAAAATGTGTTAAAATTTGATTTAAAGCTTTCAACAACATTAAATGAGATCGTTAACTTAAAGCTTTCAAAAACAACACTTACATGTAACGACTAACGATGACTTAATGACTCAGTTAAAATGAATATACATGTAGTGTATTAAGATGTATTAGTACACTTTTGAAAGACTTCAAGACACATATCAAAGTAATTCTACTTAGAAAAAATGCTTACAATTAAATTTCCATTCATTTTCATCAACAATTCTACTCGTAGTCATTCAGTATTTGTATCCGTATTATACACAGCTTCTAGACGTACTTACTATGAGTATATACCAATAGGAACTAGCATGGGATTCCACTCTTGATTATGTCATGCATGACTAATCAAATTTAACTTCTACCATGAACTAGTCAACTAACTAGATCTCCTTTTAACCCCACTTACCACTCATCATTCGCCACTCACCAATTAATCCATTTCACTTCCAATTCTCTTTCTAATTCTCTCTCAACACTTACATACACTTATGAACAAATTTTTCCAGTAAACTAATCATCATCTTCATCAAAAATTTCTTCAAGAATCAAGCTATAATCATCATAGGAAGAACACTTCAAGAACACTTCAAAAATCCTTTCAAGTTTACTAGTTTACTTCCAAGCTTTCTAATCCATTTCAAGTAATCATCTAAGATCAAGAAACCTTTGTTATTTATAGTATGTTATCTTTCTTATTCAAGGTAATATTCATATTCAAACTTTGATTCGATTTCTATAACTATAAACTATCTTAATTCGAGTAAAAATCTTACTTGAACTTGTTTTTGTGTCATAATCCTACTTCAAGAACTTCCAAGCCATCCAAGATCCTTTAAAGCTAGATCATTTCTTGTCACTTCCAGTAGGTTTACCTACTAAACTTGAGGTAGTAATGATGTTCATAACATCATTCGATTCATATATATATATAACTATCTTATTCGAAGATTTAAACTTGTAATCACTAGAACATAGTTTAGTATATTCTAAACTTGTTCGCAAACAAAAGTTAATCCTTCTAACTTGACTTTTAAAATCAACTAGACACATGTTCTATATCTATATGATATTCTAACTTAATGATTTAAAACTTGGAAACACGAAGAACACCGTAAAACCGGATATACGCCGTCGTAGTAAAACCGGGGGCTGTTTTGGTTTGGATAATTAAAAACTATGATAAACTTTGATTTAAAAGCTATTCTTCTGGAAAAATGATTTTTCTTATGAACATGAAACTATATCCAAAAATCATGGTTAAACTCAAAGTGGAAGTATGTTTTTCCAAAATGGTCATCTAGACGTCGTTCTTTCGACTGAAATGACTACGTTTACAAAAATGACTTGTAACCTGTATTTCTGACTATAAACTTATACTTTTTCTATTTAGATTCATAAACTTAAGTTCAATATAAAACTACAGCAACTTGAATCACTCAAAATAGATTTAAAACGAAGAAGTTATGGGTAAAACAAGATTGGATAATTTTGCTTGTTGTAAATACGTGAAATTTGTAACAAATCTATACAAATCATAACTTAACTAACATATATTGTATTATACATGTATTCTAACATATATTATGTAATCTTGGGATACCATAGACACGAATACAATGTTTTGACATCTCATATCGACCCATCTATATATATATTTCGGAACAACCATAGACACTCTATATGCAGTAATGTTGGAGTTAGCTATACAGGGTTGAGGTTGATTCCAAAATATTATATATACTTTGAGTTGTGATCTAGCCTGAGACTTGTATACACGAGGTCGTGGATTGATTCGAGATAATATATATTGCTTTATTTCTGTACATCTAACTGTGGACAACTAGTTGTAGGTTACTAACGAAGACTGCTGACTTAACAAACTCAAATCATTAAAACATAATAAAAATGTTGTAATTATATTTTGATCATACTTTGATACATATTGTAACGACCCAGAAATTTCCGACCAAATTAAAACCTTAAGCTTTATATGTTTCCGACACGATAAGCAAAAACCTCAATGTTGAGTCTAGAAAGTTTAAAAATTTATATTCGGATAATTACCCTTTTGACCATGCCTGACGATTCACGAGATTCACTATGTTAGTCACTGTGCTTGATCTTTTCATTTCATTTGATTTTATTATATATTATAATATTTATATTATAATACATGATTGTTAATTATTATTATGATATATTATAATTTTATTATTATTACTTGATTTGTGAATGATCCGTAATTATTGTCTCATGATTGATAAGTACTGTGTTCACTTTATAAATTCTTCATTTGTTATCATATATTATCATATAGTTGAGATAATAACAAAGTATTATAAATTTAAAGTAGATGACAACTTGCTGAATCAAATCAATCTCTATAATTTAGTTAAATTCCTTGATTCCCGTGATATGTAAAAACAATACACTATATTACAAAGAATGATGGATGCTCACTGTGTAAATGTTGAATTCAGTGTGCGTATTTATTCTTTTAAAAACTCTTTAATATGTATATATATATATATTATATATAGACGTGTAATGCATACACACAAATCACATTTGTGACTCAACTTCTTTTACATCCATTTTTCTGTTTCTTTTTCCTCACCATGACCACCTTTGCAATCACCCATTCTTTCTCCATCTCTCTCTAACTCTCTTTTCTATTCATGATCAAAATCCTATCATCTTCTATATATATTTGTTCCTACAAACTCTATTACTATATTAAACCACCATTGAACCATCCTCGCCGACCACCTCACCACATCCGCCAACTGCCATCTCACAGCCACCATCACCACAAGTCACCACCTTCTTCTTCTTCTCTCTCTATCTCTCTCTTAATGAAGATCGAAACCCTCTAAAACCGTTACTCGCTAACGTTAGTATTTCCGGTACTAATAATCACCAAACCTTTTGCTTTCTTGCATCTTGTCCGAATCAAACACCATCGTTTTCTTGTTATTGTTTATTGTTGCTGCTAGTCGAAGATAATCACACCCCATCACCACTGTGAGACACCTAAACAATCACAAACCACCATGATAGCTATCTCAATCTATTTACATCTTTCGCTCTTGTCCAAGAAACATTTTTGTTGCTCGTTCCATCGTTTCTATACCCAAACCCATCGAAAATAAAACACCAACACAAACCCATCATTATCATCATCCTCAAATGTTAAGGTTGCTACCATTTATGTTTTTCTGTTGGACATCACAAACCATACAACCACACAAGAAACGATGGCTGCTACACTCTTGTTTCATTTTTTTTCAACTTGCAAATCACCTCCAACATCCTCTTCCTCCTACAACCACCACCGTAACCGCCGACTCAATCTCTCTTTTCTTTTACTACTTCGATTTTCTACTTCTAATCAAATTGTCACCAACTTGTACAACATCACCACCATCACAAATCGAGACCACCACTTCACCGGAAACCACCATGAACCTTCACCTCTCTCTCTTACTAATCTCTCTCCACTTTCATGAACCATCAAACCCCTACAATTTATTCGGTCACGATTAGAACCACCTCTGGCTTCATTTCTGTTGCTGTACACGTACGAGTTTAATCCTTCCAAAGGACTGTTGCAATTCGCACCTGTACAACTACTGTAAACCATCAAAGCATCGACTACTTGCTGTTACTTGGCTGCTGTTATATTATTGCTTCGGTTTCTGTCTATTTCGGTTAATATAATTGATGATGATGAGAAGCTAGTCGATGAATGATGCTAGAGGACGTAAGGGATGACAAGGATGATGAGAAAAATAATGTCAAAAGTGATGTTACTGTATATGTGCTGTCTTCTTTTACTTTTAAGACAACATATACCAAACCACATACCCTACCTCACCCACTTGTTGAATGGGGATTAAAATTTAAATAAAAGTAATGAAGGAAAGGATGCTATCGAGTAAATCCACACCCATACTCTTATGCTAACCGTATAATATACTTTTCTTTTGGACTTCTAAATTGAACCGTGATTTTCTTACGTTAATTAGTGGGTCGTGACCCAAATCCAGATATTTTTGGGCTATTATGATGAAAAATGATGATGACGATTATACTATGATAATGATGATAGAGCTATATCGATAATAAATACAGTGAAGTGATTAATAACGATTAAGATTATGAATAATGGTGACGAAGATAAAGGTGCTGTACAGCGAAGCAAGGATTATGATTCACGTGACCTGATTAAACACTTGTAAATCAAATTGGGCTCATTAAAATTCTGATAACGGGTTTATTTATTTAAGACGTTGGGCCGTAATTTTTGTTGGGCCAAATTAAACTGGGATCGGGCTTTTAAATGGGTTTGTGCAGCGGGTTTCATGTACAACAGATTAAAAAGATTAAGTATGGGGTTAAACTCACAAATAAAGGAAGATCGTTGGTTGCTATGTGTGTTTATTGAACGAGAGGTCTAGGGTTCGAGTCTCACTGGTGACATTTCTTTCTTTTCTTTACATAAAATATAATTATTACATGTAACATAAATATAATAATATCACTAATAGTAATATATAGTTTGTTCAATTACGACTATGTGTTAATATATATACAAATAATATAGGTTCGTGAATCCGACGCCAACCCTGCATTGTTCAATATAGTCGTATGTATTTTTACTACAAAATACATTCGGTGAGTTTCATTTGCTCCCTTTTATATATATTTTTGGGACTGAGAATACATGCGCTGTTTTTATAAATGTTTTACGAAATAGGCACAAGTACTAAAACTAATTCTATGTGGGTTTAAACCAGAAATATACCCTTAGCTTGGTAACATTAAACTACTTGTCTATGTACGGTAGGCGCGAATCCTAAAGATAGATCTATTGGGCCTGACAAACCCCATCCTGACTATGGGATGCTTTAGTACTTCGAGGTTATTTTAAACACACCTGATTTGGTGTACTTCAGAGGGTAAAACATGAACGTTAAGGCTTGTTACCGGGTGCCTACAACTTATAGAATACTTTTATACACTTGCGAGTGTACATATATTTATAAACGGAAATCTTGTGGTCTATTAATATATTGAAATGATTTTTATGATAAACCTATGAACTCACCAACCTTTTGGTTGACACTTTTAAGCATGTTTATTCTCAGGTACAAATTAAGTCTTCCGCTGTGCATTTGCTCATTTTAAAGACATTACGTGGAGTCATTCTTGGCATATTTAGGAAAGTACCTCGCAATGGGACCAGATGTTGATGATTTCGTCCAGGTGGATAAGGACGGGTTGTTACATGTGGTATCAGAGCGGTGGTCTTAGCGAACCAGGTCTTGCATTAGTGAGTCTAACTGATAGTCGTTAGAATGCATTAATGAGTCTGGACTTCGACCGTGTCTGCATGTCAAAAGTTTTGCTTATCATTTAGTGTCGAAAAATTATTTGCTTATCATCCTTAAAGTCTAAGACACGTCTTACTGCCTTTATTGCATAGACAGTGTACAGTTAAATTCATATCTTAGCGTATCTGTTATTGTTACCTTTGCCTGACAGCTTCCGTAGATTCCTCCGTAGCTTATGGGATTTTAGTATTATATATGCATATGTAAATTATGTATTGCAGGGTACTAATCTACATCCTATAATCTATTTCTTATCGAAAATCCTTCATCTGATCATACGAGATGAATCCCTCAACCAGTTCGAGTCCATCAGATTTCGATAGCTATTTCGATAGTTATTCCGACAGCTATTTCGATATGGATTTCCACTCGAGCTCCGAAAGCAGAGTAACCGGAATGAATCGATCAATTAGCCATCATCTATTCTGAATGAAATAGATATGGGTTCGTAGTCGACTTAATCAATGGAAACGCGAAGAAGGCGATCATTTTCACTAACCAAATTCACCTCTTGACAATGAACCTAAAACGTTTACCGGAGAACCTGTTCGAGACACCATTTTCTCTCTCATTTCCAAAGTATCTCATCACGATCATATACTATCTCAGATTCTAAACCTCATTCATCCGCTCGTCCGAACCGACAATCATCCCGGTGTAATAGAAGAAGTTAACGAACTTCGCGCATAAGTTGTAGTCTTGGAAAATATGGTGTATAAACGTACCAGCTTCATCCAAATCACCGGCACCAACAGTACCACCAACAACCCAAATTTCAATATCACATGCCTCAACATCTCAATCTATACCTCGAGTATAATCATCATTCTACATGACGTTCTACATCAGTTATCTTCGTTCGACATGGTGATTATGTAATCTCTAATGTTTTAGAGATTATTTATTCTAGTTCCAACTGAAAACTAAATGAGTTTAATATCATGTTAACTCATTAAATTCATGATTTCATCTGAAGAAAATATATATGTATATATGTTTTCATAAAGATTGTAATTAAAAATTCTTTTGTACAAACTGTTAATAATAAAAATATTTTAACGGGTAGGTAATACCCGAGGAATATTTAAATTTCACATTAATAAGTTACACTGTATATTCTTCGAATCTGATTCAACAGTTATTCACTATCCTATTTACAACCACCGGGATACTTATCCATTCACCAAAGAATAATATTTTCATTCCAATTCAATTTCATATTTGGATTTTGACCTATCAGAATCCAACAAGTGACATAATGAAGAAATAATGGACACAATAAAAATTGATTAGAAACAGACTAATTAACAATATTAAATTTTATCAAGAAACCACGCTAACAAAATCCTAGCTAACTGTTCCTAGCTAACTGTTAATTCCGTATTACATTTTATTTATCGCAATTTATTTTATCGCAATTTATATTCTTGCAATTTTATTTATTGTCATTTAATTTCTGTTATTTACTTTACGCACTTTATTTATCGTCATTTAATTTATGTTATTTATTTTATGCATTTTAAATAACGGGACACGTATGCAAGGTTTCGACTTATCATATTGACCCATCTATATATATATTTTGGAACAACCATAGACACTCTATATGTGAAGGTGAGAGTTGGCTATACAGGGTCGGAGTTGATTCCAAAATATATATATACTTTGAGTTGTGATCGACACTGAGACCGGTACACGGGTCACGATACGTATTAATTATGTATATTAAATTATATATGAATATATTGAACTGTTGAACTATTGGACCATTGGACAATCGGACTAATAGACTGCTAACTATGGACAAGTAAAATGAATTAAAATATTGATTATAACATATGAAACTAAACTAATCTTCAAGTTTGCCACTTGATTCTATCTTAAACCTCATTCGTACCTTGACGATTACAATTCGCATTCACAATTTTTTATGATTCTTGAAAACACCTCGATCGGAAAGATGAACCAACCGCAATTTATCTACAGAAGAAAAGATTTATGCACTTGAAAAACTCTCGAATCCAAATTCATAGCTTAACACATATCGTGTTGAATCCTTTGCCATTTATTAGCAAAAACAACCCTACAATTTCTTTTCAGGAAGCTTATTTTGTCACAGCTCCACTTCGACTTCTCAGTGAGATTACTCCTATTATAATCTCGATATTTATACCTTGTCCTTTCGCCGTCGTTACCAGAGAACCTTTTATATTTCACAACATCATCAGCAGACGTACCAGCAACTCGTTATCCCTTTGGCAGAATCAACAATCAGTATTTTGAAAATCTCGTAGAACTTCTCCAGTTATACCTATAACGTCTATCCCTAAAGAATTTCATACTTTGAATGTGAAGTTTCTGAAAAACACCCTGAACTACGAACTAGTTCTCGAAATGCTGATGAAGCAGCAAAAACTGTAAACGACTCTAACAGTCAAAAGTTTGACGATGAAGTACAGCGTGTTGGTAAAGCTCAGAAAAAGAGAAGGTTTGGAACTGGAAAACGAATTGAGCAAAGTATGAAAGAGGCTGTGGACAAATCACAAAGAATAAGTTTGACTTCAAAGAATTCAAATGATTCAGTACCTGCTGAAACCGTTAGTAAGAACCCTACTCCTTATTCTAAACCTTTCCAGATGATATTCTTCATCATCATCTTATCTTAGATATTATAAGATATCTTCATATCTTCCGTTATACATATTCTCCATATTTCTGGAAATATTTTCACAACTATTCTTATCTGAAAATACTTATTTCTCTGTAATATCTGCGTTACAACATAAAAGAAACTGTGTTAGTTACTAAGTTCTAAAACCTTCAAGTTTAAAATAGGAATGTTCTGAAGCAGTGTTGGGAACTGATGCATGAATTAGTATAATATAATGAAACTTGATCAACTTCATTATATTACAGTAAGTCATGTTAAGTTTCTAATGAAGCATGATGATTCACAGTACCGTCATCCTGTGCCATGTTACACGGCTCTTACATTCTAACCAATTCCGAAACGTATTAGGAACATATCATCTTGATAGTTCTATTTTTCTGGATATTCAGGTAATTTGACAAATCAAAATCGTGCCATTACCATTTCTTTCTAAGAACATTAGCTATATCCATTCCGAATTTCATACCAACAAATTCCGGACCATTACTCGCTTGACTCGAAGTCGGGAAGAGAAAACAAAAGAATGAGGCTCCGAAAAATAAGGGAAGATATAAAACCCAACAACAACCCCGAAATTTCAAACCGTGTATATCGATGCAGATAGCAATATAGAGATACGGGAGAACTAGAAACACTATAGATACCAGAATATAGTAGAAGTAAATAGATTCTGGTGGTAGATGAAAAAGAAGAATGACAGATGTGAAAATTAAGAGTATATCAACGACCAGAATGGGATGGAGCATATTGACGAATGTCTCAAAGTAGGAACCGAGGAGAAAGAGTAGAAGATGTGAAATATGGAAGATATAGAAAAGAATGGAGTGAATTTATAGTGAAATATCCGACAGAGGAATCAGAACAGATATTTGCATTAATCAAAGAAGATCTTGATTTCCTAACTCGCCAAAAACACCAAATCTTATTACGAAGATTTTCCTTAAAATTCCGCGAATTTTGGAAATCAATCATAACTACGTCATCGGTTAAAACGATTTCATATTTACTCAT
The DNA here is from genome assembly GCF_046630445.1 of Rutidosis leptorrhynchoides. NCBI lineage: Eukaryota > Viridiplantae > Streptophyta > Magnoliopsida > Asterales > Asteraceae > Rutidosis > Rutidosis leptorrhynchoides. The sequence continues at coordinate 641,204,994 of NC_092336.1, forward strand.
TCACTCTTTTGTAATAGCTTCACTCGTACGCTTCACATGATCGAATCGTTTTATCCATATCCTCCAATAATGATAAAACTCTATTATTACCTCATATTCGTCATAAAAACATTCCTATTGTTATTTATGACAACCTCTACCAAATTTCGGGGACGAAATTTCTTTAACGGGTGGGTACTGTAACGACCCGGAAATTTCTGACCAAATTAAAACCTTAAGCTTTATATGTTTCCGACACGATAAGCAAAAACCTCAATGTTGAGTCTAGAAAGTTTAAAAATTTATATTCGGATAATTACCCTTTTGACCATGCCTGACGATTCACGAGATTCACTATGTTAGTCACTGTGCTTGATCTTTTCATTTCATTTGATTTTATTATATATTATAATATTTATATTATAATACATGATTGTTAATTATTATTATGATATATTATAATTTTATTATTATTACTTGATTTGTGAATGATCCGTAATTATTGTCTCATGATTGATAAGTACTGTGTTCACTTTATAAATTCTTCATTTGTTATCATATATTATCATATAGTTGAGATAATAACAAAGTATTATAAATTTAAAGTAGATGACAACTTGCTGAATCAAATCAATCTCTATAATTTAGTTAAATTCCTTGATTCCCGTGATATGTAAAAACAATACACTATATTACAAAGAATGATGGATGCTCACTGTGTAAATGTTGAATTCAGTGTGCGTATTTATTCTTTTAAAAACTCTTTAATATGTATATATATATATATATTATATATAGACGTGTAATGCATACACACAAATCACATTTGTGACTCAACTTCTTTTACATCCATTTTTCTGTTTCTTTTTCCTCACCATGACCACCTTTGCAATCACCCATTCTTTCTCCATCTCTCTCTAACTCTCTTTTCTATTCATGATCAAAATCCTATCATCTTCTATATATATTTGTTCCTACAAACTCTATTACTATATTAAACCACCATTGAACCATCCTCGCCGACCACCTCACCACATCCGCCAACTGCCATCTCACAGCCACCATCACCACAAGTCACCACCTTCTTCTTCTTCTCTCTCTATCTCTCTCTTAATGAAGATCGAAACCCTCTAAAACCGTTACTCGCTAACGTTAGTATTTCCGGTACTAATAATCACCAAACCTTTTGCTTTCTTGCATCTTGTCCGAATCAAACACCATCGTTTTCTTGTTATTGTTTATTGTTGCTGCTAGTCGAAGATAATCACACCCCATCACCACTGTGAGACACCTAAACAATCACAAACCACCATGATAGCTATCTCAATCTATTTACATCTTTCGCTCTTGTCCAAGAAACATTTTTGTTGCTCGTTCCATCGTTTCTATACCCAAACCCATCGAAAATAAAACACCAACACAAACCCATCATTATCATCATCCTCAAATGTTAAGGTTGCTACCATTTATGTTTTTCTGTTGGACATCACAAACCATACAACCACACAAGAAACGATGGCTGCTACACTCTTGTTTCATTTTTTTTCAACTTGCAAATCACCTCCAACATCCTCTTCCTCCTACAACCACCACCGTAACCGCCGACTCAATCTCTCTTTTCTTTTACTACTTCGATTTTCTACTTCTAATCAAATTGTCACCAACTTGTACAACATCACCACCATCACAAATCGAGACCACCACTTCACCGGAAACCACCATGAACCTTCACCTCTCTCTCTTACTAATCTCTCTCCACTTTCATGAACCATCAAAGCCCTACAATTTATTCGGTCACGATTAGAACCACCTCTGGCTTCATTTCTGTTGCTGTACACGTACGAGTTTAATCCTTCCAAAGGACTGTTGCAATTCGCACCTGTACAACTACTGTAAACCATCAACGCATCGACTACTTGCTGTTACTTGGCTGCTGTTATATTATTGCTTCGGTTTCTGTCTATTTCGGTTAATATAATTGATGATGATGAGAAGCTAGTCGATGAATGATGCTAGAGGACGTAAGGGATGACAAGGATGATGAGAAAAATAATGTCAAAAGTGATGTTGCTGTATATGTGCTGTCTTCTTTTACTTTTAAGACAACATATACCAAACCACATACCCTACCTCACCCACTTGTTGAATGGGGATTAAAATTTAAATAAAAGTAATGAAGGAAAGGATGCTATCGAGTAAATCCACACCCATACTCTTATGCTAACCGTATAATATACTTTTCTTTTGGACTTCTAAATTGAACCGTGATTTTCTTACGTTAATTAGTGGGTCGTGACCCAAATCCAGATATTTTTGGGCTATTATGATGAAAAATGATGATGACGATTATACTATGATAATGATGATAGAGCTATATCGATAATAAATACAGTGAAGTGATTAATAACGATTAAGATTATGAATAATGGTGACGAAGATAAAGGTGCTGTACAGCGAAGCAAGGATTATGATTCACGTGACCTGATTAAACTCTTGTAAATCAAATTGGGCTCATTAAAATTCTGATAACGGGTTTATTTATTTAAGACGTTGGGCCGTAATTTTTGTTGGGCCAAATTAAACTGGGATCGGGCTTTTAAATGGGTTTGTGCAGCGGGTTTCATGTACAACAGATTAAAAAGATTAAGTATGGGGTTAAACTCACAAATAAAGGAAGATCGTTGGTTGCTATGTGTGTTTATTGAACGAGAGGTCTAGGGTTCGAGTCTCACTGGTGACATTTCTTTCTTTTCTTTACATAAAATATAATTATTACATGTAACATAAATATAATAATATCACTAATAGTAATATATAGTTTGTTCAATTATGACTATGTGTTAATATATATACAAATAATATAGGTTCGTGAATCCGACGCCAACCCTGCATTGTTCAATATAGTCGTATGTATTTTTACTACAAAATACATTCGGTGAGTTTCATTTGCTCCCTTTTATATATATTTTTGGGACTGAGAATACATGCGCTGTTTTTATAAATGTTTTACGAAATAGGCACAAGTACTAAAACTAATTCTATGTGGGTTTAAACCAGAAATATACCCTTAGCTTGGTAACATTAAACTACTTGTCTATGTACGGTAGGCGCGAATCCTAAAGATAGATCTATTGGGCCTGACAAACCCCATCCTGACTATGGGATGCTTTAGTACTTCGAGGTTATTTTAAACACACCTGATTTGGTGTACTTCAGAGGGTAAAACATGAACGTTAAGGCTTGTTACCGGGTGCCTACAACTTATAGAATACTTTTATACACTTGCGAGTGTACATATATTTATAAACGGAAATCTTGTGGTCTATTAATATATTGAAATGATTTTTATGATAAACCTATGAACTCACCAACCTTTTGGTTGACACTTTTAAGCATGTTTATTCTCAGGTACAAATTAAGTCTTCCGCTGTGCATTTGCTCATTTTAAAGACATTACGTGGAGTCATTCTTGGCATATTTAGGAAAGTACCTCGCAATGGGACCAGATGTTGATGATTTCGTCCAGGTGGATAAGGACGGGTTGTTACACATATGTACATATTTGTTATAGGTTCATGAATCAACCAGTGGCCAAGTCTTATTTCCGGCAAAGTAAAAATCTGTGAAAGTGAGTTATAGTCCCACTTTTAAATCTAATATTTTTGGGATGAGAATACATGCAGTTTTGTAAATGTTTTGCAAAATAGACACAAGTACTTGAAATTACATTCTATGTTGGATTATGAATACCGAATATCACCCTTTTAGCTTGGTAGCCTAAGAATTAGGGAACAGACACCCTAATTGACGCGAATCCTAAAGGTAGATCTACGGGCACTAACTCCCCCCATACTGGAAAATGGTATGCTTTAGTACTTCGAGTTATTAATACAGATGGATTTCTGTTTTGGGGATATTCTATATGTATTTTGTTAATGTCGGTTACCAGGTGTTCAACATATGAATGATTTTTATACAGATTGTATGTTATTGAAAGATGAAATCTTGTGGTCTATTATTACGATTTGATATATATAGGTTAAACCTATAACTCACCAACATTTTTGTTGACGTTTAAAGCATGTTTATTCTCAGAAAATTATTAAGAGCTTCCGCTGTTGCATGCTAATTTATGGACAAGAGTTCGAGTCAGCATGCTTGTATAATAATGTTTAAAAACTGAATTCGAAGATTTAAATTGATTTGTAATATTATTGTAAACCATATGTAATAATCGTGTGAAAATGCTATATTTTAGATTATCATTATTTGATAATCGTCGTAATATTTTTAAACCTTTATTGATAAAATAAAGGTTATGGTTTGTTTAAAAATCGAATGCAGTCTTTGAAAAACGTCTCATATAGAGGTCAAAACCTTGCAACGAAATCAATTAATATGGAACGTTTATAATCGATATGAATGGGACATTTCATCTTATGAGTTGGAAATTAGAGTTTTATTGTCATTAAGTAATATGGATAAGACAATATGTTTATGTGAAGAGTACGAGTGAAGTTACCACAAAAGAGTGAAATGAGTAGGTGTAGATTCGTCATATCTCTTGACGTAGATAGGATTGATTTCCAAGTTCAAGAGATTTGGAGAAAATCTTCGTAATAAGATTTGATTCTTCGGTAATTAAGGGAATTAGGGTCCAGTTTAAATGCGATCATCTGTTTTGATTGCTCTGTCGGATATTTTACTATAAATCCACCCCCTTCGTTTCCTTACAACTCACACCTTCTATTCTTTCTCTCTCAACTCATACTTTAAAGTATTCGTCAATATGCTCCGTCCGGTTCTAATCCTTGATATACTCCTAACTTTTATATTCATCATTCTTCTTTTTCATATGCCGCCGGAAGAATCTATTCACTTCTACTATACTCTTGGTTTTATACTGTTTTTAGTTCTCCCGTGTCTTTTCGTTGCAATACATATTGATATACACGGTTTGTAATTTATGTATTGTCGTCGGGCCTTATATCTTTCCTTATTTTTCGGAGTCCCTGCTCCTGTTTTTCCATAATCATTGACATCTACGGTTAATGGTCTTTTCTGTTTGCTGTGATTTATACCCCCTTTCTATTTCGTAGCTTCATGCTTTTGTTTTCTTTTCGCAAGTAATGGTCCAGAATTCGTAGGTATGGAGTTTTGAATTATCATAATATACAAAGTAGAAAGGAAAGGTAGTAGCACGATTTGATTTGTCAAATTACCAGAATATCCAGAAAAGACCGAATCATCAAGAAAATATTTTCTTGATATTTTTTTTAGAGGTTAAATAGAATGCAAGATTTGTGTAACATGACATATGATTACATTATGATCTGTGAATCATCACATTCCATTTAGAAACTCAGCATGACTTACTGTAATATAATCACGTTGATCAAGTGTCATTATATTATACTAACTCATACTTCAGTTCCCAACACTACTTTAAAAACATTCATATTTTAAACTCGAAGGTTTCAGAATTTAGAAACTAAAATAGTTTCTTTTATGATGTAACACAGATAGCGCGAAGAGGTAAATGATTTTAGATAACAATAGTTATGAAGATATCCTCAGATACATCGAAGATATTTATAATGAATGATATGATGATATCTTAGAATATCTAAGATCAGAGGATGATGAAGAATATTGTCCGCAAGAGTTGAGAGTAAAGAGCAAGGTATTCGCTAAAGACTTCAGCAGACACTGAATCATTTGGATTCTTTGAAGGCATATTTAGTCTTTGTGATTTGTCCACAGCCTCCTTCATGGTTTGCTCAATCCGTTTTCCAATTCCAAACCTTCCCTTTTTTTGAGCTTTACCAACACACTATTCTTTATCATCAAACTTTTGACTGTTACGGTTGTCTACAGTTTCTGCTGCTTCATTCAGCTTTTTCAAAATTCAGGGTATTGATTCGTAGACTGGGTGCTTTTCAGAAATTCAGAATTGAAGATCAAAATTTCCAGGAGTTACACATTATATGTATATATATAATTGAAGAGAAAACACTGCGAGATTCGAGATTAATGATTGATGATTTCCGGTAATTGGTATGGCAATTATTGTTACAGGATGTAGGTAAGTACATGATGGGGTTTCATGAATAATATAGATATTTTTCAGAGAGACTAAAGCCGAAGTTGCTGGTACTTCTGCTGATAATATAGTGAAATATAAAAGGTGCTCCGGTAACGATGGCGAAAGGGCAACGTATATATTGAGGTTATAATATGTAGCGACCCGACCAAATCATGTTTGACGGCGCCGTCTACTTAGGTCCCGTTACGTGGTCATAAGTCTTTAAGACAAAGTTTGACCAAAATATGTCGCCTTCATTTCAAAATAAAGAATGTTCCCAAGTTTACAAGAATTGTTCAACCAATAGTTAAGTTACAACGTTATAATACGAATGAAATCTAGGCGACACGGTTTAAAGTAAAGTCAAAAGACGTTCCATGAAATGCACATATACTCGACATCCAATGCAAGTATCAAATAATGAGCGGAAGTATGTATCATGTATCGTTCAAGGACCTGAGAAAAACATAGAAATCTGTCAACGAAAACGTTGGTGAAATCATAGGTTTAAGTAAGTAAGTACAAGTGAACCACAAGATTTGCATCAATGAAATAATAGTAATACATTCCAAAAGTTTGTTTCACGAGCACCCAATTATCAAAGCTTAACATTCCTTCCATTGTATACCCCATCACTTAGTGCTAGAACAAACACTGATACTCGAAAATATATTTCATCCGTAGACGGTAGCGAACCGTCAAAGATGAGGGTTGTCAACCCATATGGCCATATAACATAAGTTCTCGCTTACACCCGGCAAGTGTAACTAATGATAATCGAATTGAGGATTTTTGTTCTAAACTCGTATGTAGAATGTTTGTTTTCCCGTTCTTGTGTTCACTTAGTTCAAAAGAATCGTTTATGTTTTCTCATCCCAATATAAGTTCAAAAAGAGTAAAAGTGGGACTATGATCTCACCTTGAGTGCACGAGTAGTAAAGTACTTCAACAAGTAAACGTGTGCAAAGAACAATGCTAGTCTTGACCTAAACAATAGGTTGTATCAATAACGGTAAACACGATAGGTCAAAGATGTTCAATTAGTCCTATGGCTCGTTAAGACTCGATTATGTAGCATGTGAATCAAATTGTCAAGTTTCATGCAAGATACAAGTACAGAAACAAGTTAGGAAGGTTGCATAATCATTTGGTTAAGTTTGACAAAAAGTCAAACTTTGGTCGGTCAAAGTCAACGAAAGTCAACACGTTCGGGTCGGGTCCCGAACTATTTTTCTGAGGTTTTTAATCATATATGAGCATGTTAGAACAAGTTTCATGTGAATCGGAGGTCTAGAACGTGCCAAACATTTTTCATAAAATGGACACCGGAGACAGAAGCTGGGCACGGCTTATGCCGCGCCGCGGCACCCTTCTGTCGCGCCGCGACAATAGGCGGGTGCTGGTGCCTGGTCTGTTTCACTTCAAATAAGCATAAAACGCAAACCACAAACACTTAGGACTCGCACCTTATATCGTTGGAAAGCTCTTTTGACATAGAATGCAACTAAACACAATTTAACAATCAAAAACCTCATTTGTAACAACCGAGTTTTCCAACCAAGTGATCATTCAATGCCCACATTAATGCTTCAAACTCACCAATGCACATTTAATGATTTGGGTATTCAATGCATACATATGACATGCCATTTTGTAGGTAATTGAGCATACAATACAACTAACAACTTACTAACAACAATTCATGGCAATCAATGCATCAAATAATCACTTCAAGTTCTTCAAACCCTAACTCAATTCCACCAAAAATCACTAATCAAGTTTATGGAGTTTTCTCAAGCAACCTACACATCAAATTGAAGCTAGTGATACTAGGAACACAATTAGAACATGAACTTTTAACATCTAACAACATATGATCATCCAAAATTCAAGAACAACACACCAAAATTCAAGTTCATGCTAGTTACACTAAAACAACGAGATCGAGCATATAAATCATATATTCGTGTTAGACTTGAGCCATAGACACTAATTAACACTTTTATAAGTTAAAAACATCAAGAACACAAAATCTAGTGATTTTAGAAAGTTACCCAAATGAGATGAAGTTGGTACCAAAATGAAGAGGATGAAGAGAGGATCACAAATATGTAGTTTATTTTGTTGTAAGCCTCCTAGATCGAATTTAGATGATGATTGAATGAATTTGGTTTTGAGTGTGTGTTCTTGCTAGAGAGAAAGAGAGAGAGATGGAGGTGGAAATGAATGGGTGAAAGGGGTTTGACCCTTTGACCTAGTCAAGGGTTTGATCCCTTGTCAAGTTTAGTCCCTCAACTTTCGTTCGGGTGCGGGAATTACCTAAACGAGATAATTTAAAACGCGTATCAACGGGAGATGTTATAAACATATAACGGACTTTATATTAGTATAACGGAAAAGTAAATGGAAAAAGGCGGGATGTTACATAATATGGCTAATCCGATTGAAAATTTGAAGTTGACTTACTGGAGCCGTGACAAAACTAGCTACTTTGAAAAGGAATTGCAAGGTTATTTTCGGCAACAACAACGCTAATGGCTCACAGATTTGTGTTAAACCGGGAGTTTTCCAGATGCATGATTGTGGATAACATGTGGTTAGATCATCATCTCGATTGTTTCTTAATTGAGGTGTTTTCAAGAATCATGAAGGGTTTGAATGTAGATTGCAATGAATTTTTGAATAACACAAAAATTATTTTATGGGTGTAATGAATAGAAGTGATGTTTTAGCACAGTTTTGAAGTCAAAGTATAGCTTTGAAAGATGTAGAGATTTAAGAGTGATGTCTCCCGTTGAGTCTTGACTTGGATTCTGATATGTCAAAATTAGAATATGAAATTGAATTTGGATGAGAACAGTTGTTTTGATTTCTATGAAAGAATGTATATCGTTGTGAAAGTAGTGAGTATAGTTGATGATTGCCGAATCATATTCGAAGAATGCAATATATTAATTGTGAATTTATTTATCTCTCGGGTATTACCTACCCGTTAAAAGTTTCACAAGTAATATTTTGGTACAGGAGAATTTTTATTACAGTCTTTATGAAAATATATGTATATTTTCTTCAGATGTAATACAGATTTGATGAGTTAATATTAAATTAAGCTCATTTGATTTTCGGCTGGAATTAGAAATGAATAATCTCTAAAACAATAGAGATTACATAATCTTCGCGGAATATTTCACTAATGTAATCAATACTTTATTATTTATTCTTATTGACATTCCTTGGTGACGGATGTTGAAGCTTGTGAATTCTTGCGAACTTCGTAAGATATGAATGATGTTTTCTAGAAATCTTCAAGTATATCAAAGTGTAAAATCAAACATGTAATTGAATAATACACTTAGTTTATTATGAAACGGAATTCATGGAGATGAAATAGAGGTCGTAGTTAACGATGGTTAAGTTGTTAAGGAATGATGTACATCATAGCATATTAGTAATATGAATTTAACCGAGTAGTATCTACCCTTATTTAATTCATACATAATAGTTTAGTACGGAAAGATAGATTTTAATCTCAAAATTCATATATATATATATAAAATATACATATAATTTCTTCAGGGGGAATGAGTTAGTACTTCATAACTCGTTGATACAATATACACGTTGTTGATTTGTGATGATGTTGATGATTATGGAATTGGCGGAGCTCGTAGTGCTACAGGTTTTGCCGGTGTTGGTGATACTGATGGTGATGCTGGTGGTACTACCGGTGGTGCTTGTATAACAAGTCTAGCATGTAAAATATGCACCATTCTTGTCAGGGTTTCTACTCTTCCTTCTATCATTTCGGTCCACTCATCTGATTTATGGTTAAGGTTGGAATAGATAATCTCTACGACTTTAGAGATTACATAATCACCACAGAATTTTTCTCCAATGAAGTTATGAATCAATACTTCATCGTTGATTTTTATTAGTACTCCTTGGTATCTATGGTGCGTATGATGTTGATGCTCGAGGTACAGATTGTGACGTTGAGCTGTGGGATGCAGATGTTGTTGTTGATGGTGGTAATGGTACTATTGATGTTGCTGATGGTGGTACTGTTGATGCTGGTGATGCTGCTGGTGCTTGTAACCTTTGCACCATATTCTCCAAAGCCACTACCCGAGTGCGAAGTTCGTTGACTTCTTCTATTACACCAGGATGATTGTCGGTTCGGACGAGTGGATGAATAAGATCTAGAATGTGAGATAGTATATAATCGTGACGAGATACTCTGGAAATGAGAGAGAAAATGGTGTTTCGGACAGGTTCGCCGGTAAGTGCTCCAGGTTCTTCGCCAAGAGGGAAATATGGTGGATGGAAGGGATCACCTTCTTCTTATCTCCAATGATTAAGTAGACTGCGAACCCATCCCCAATTCATCTAGAATAGATGATGGCTAATTGGTTAATCCATTCCAGTCACACTGGTTTCGGAGCTCGAGTGAAACTTCATATCGGAATCCGAGGGACTTGAACTAGTGGCAAGTTCCATTTCGTACGATTGAATAAAGGATTTTTCGATATGAAATGATTTTCAGCTATCGGATGGTATTCTAATTACATAGAATATCTATATATATATATATATATATATATATATATATATATATATATATATATATATATATATATATAGAACAAAAGATTTCGTAGATTACGGAGGAATTTACGAAATATGTCAGGCAAAGTTTACAATAACAGATACGCTAAGATATGATTTAGCAGATATACTAAGATATGAATTTTGCCTATACACTATCTATGCAATAATTGCAGTAAGACACGTCAAGACTTAAGATGATAAACACGTAATTTCCGACAAGAAATGATAAGCAAAACTTTTGACATGTAGATATGGCCGAAGTCCAGACTCACTAATGCATCCTAACAACTATCAGTTAGACACACTAATGCAAGACCTGGTTCGCTAAGACCACCGCTCTGATACCAACTGAAACGACCCGTCCATATTACTATAAACGCAGTACGTTATTCATTGGTCCCATAGCGAGGTATTTGACCTCTATATGATACGTTTTAGAAAAATATTGCATTCGTTTCATAAAAAGCACACCATTATTATACATAATGCATGTTTTAAACAAGTGGGCGATTATTTAAGAAATAATCCCCATGATACATCGGTTACCAAATACTACACACATGACATAACTGTCGAATATAATACATGACAAAGGTTTTATTGAATGTAACATTTCATTTAAACAAAAGCATGAGACTCCATGCACAGCTTGCTCAGATAATGCAACAGCGGAAGACTTTCTTAAGGACCTGAGTATAAACATGCTTAAACAGTCAACACAAAGGTTGGTGAGATATATAGGTTTAGCATCGATATAAATATAGACCACAAGATTTCATAGTTGTAAATATATGTACACTCGCAAGTGTATAAAAGTATTCTATAAGTTGTTGAGCGCTTCGGTAACCATACTTAACCATAAATGTAGCATATTCCCTTTATTATGAAATCTTCATACACTGTACCAAGTGCAGTAAAAACAAAGTACTATGCAACCGTTTACGATAATAGAGTGTGACGATCGCTCCAAATTCATATGGACGAATACGTCATTCATCGATTTCATTGCGAGGTATATGACCTCTATATGATACATTTTATAAACATTGCATTCTTTTAAAAGGGTATACCATAAATGAATAATTAAATCCAAGGTTTTCGACATCTGATAATTTCTACATATAGACAATCACCGTAAATAATAGTTTACAATAATACATCCGTTGATAATGCAGTCAAAATAAGATACAGGATGATGATTTTGTGAATGCAATGTTTTCTCGAATAAAGCATGTATGACTCCATGCATATAGCTTGTATCACATATAAACAAACAGCGGAAGACTTCTAGGAACCTGAGAATAAACATGCTTGAAAGTGTCAACACAAAGGTTGGTGAGTTCATAGTTTTAATGTTTCGCATAATCTGTATATAAAGGTGGATCACAAGATTTCAGTTGTTTCATCCGAAACGTTTATCAAAAGATTCTACGAAATTGAGCACCCTGGTAACTAAACTTTAACGTTATAATAAGTACCCCTGTTTTAACATACATGTAACCAACATGTACAATACACGCAATCCTATGTGTATTAAACTCAAATAGCATACGTCTGTTTTATAGTTCAGGCTAGGGTTTCTATGGATCCATATATAACTACTCGTGCCCACCAGTTCTTATAACCGGCAGTTACTAGTTACCAAAGCTAAGGCATTTTCGGTTCAAACTCGTGTAGAATTTAGTATGTACTTGTATCCATTGCGTTTAAAATAAAGTGCATGTATTCTCAGCCCAAAAATATAGATTGAAAAAGCAATTAAAAAGGGAGCAAATGAAACTCACCTTAGCAGCATATAAAGTCGTTCACCGAAATGTGACCGAAACTCAGAATACCAAATAACCGTAGATCTCAACCTAGAGAATATATGTTGGTCAAAAATGTCTATCAAGCTAGGTCAGGTCATAGTGTATCACAATCCTAATGCTCGAGATCGACATACAAAAGTTATCAAAAGTCGTTTCAAAAAGTTAATCTGACTCAATGCTATAGTTGAATGATCATGGCAATCGAAACATTTTAACATTTCACATAATTTCCCAATACTTGTAAAATTAAACTATAGTTTTTATAAGACTTTAAAATATGATAAAACAATCAATTTTGACAACTGTTCAACAAAACGAGACGTGCCTTATGTAAGAATTCATTTTACTCTATTAGTAACATTTGAAAATCCAAATTATCAATCTTATAAATAAGTTGTTTAAATATCAATTGCAGATTCAAAAGCAATTCAATTAAAGTCAATCATAATTCAGTTGACCATATCTTTTAATTCGTTTATCGAAATTACGTGATTTCTAAATGAAAAGTTATTGATTTTTCGCCAGCTTTCCAAAAACATGCATATCATATACTTTTTATCAGTAGCATATGTATCAAATTCGTGATTCATCATAAACTATCTAACGACAAGATTTAGCATACAAGTATGCATAAATATATATATATATATATATATATATATATATATATATATATATATATATATATATATATATATATATATATATATATATATACTCGAGCACTAGACATGGATACACTAATAATATATAAAAGATAAGATATGAATGCTCACGTATCAATATTGTGATTCAATATTGCAGGAAGTACGTAGACGCAATAGAGATGATAAACACTAGGTTTGACTTGCGAATAATACCCATGAACATTACCCATAACCTCCATAGCTATAACCCATAGTTTCCTTAGCTCTATCCCGCTCGAAAACCCATATTGAAAGTGACCTGCTCATGACCTCGTCGTAGTATTTTATGTATAATACTACTAATAATAATACTCCTAACCAAAAGATTAATAATAATATTAATCTTAATAATAATAATAATAATATATTTATATATATACATTTACGGAGGAATTAATATAGAAGAAGAGTGTGTGCTTTGTGACCAGATTAATCGACCTTTTATAGACTTGTCCTAAAATCCCCTGCCATGCGATCGCATGGCTGTATAGGCATTTTCCCATGCGATCGCATGGGCCAACTGTCCAGCACATAAATGTTTTGTAATCTAGCTCGTCGACATAATTAAATATAATATATATAATTTAAATTAATTAATTATATATTATATTATATTCTCGTGCCCAGTTATCTTGTAATTTTGGTTCCGATGTCTTGTACGTTTACGTTTGACTTATGTCCCGCTTCTGGCTTCTCAAACGCATTTTTGTACGCTTAGAAAACTAATACTTTTCGTTTCACGAATCGTACATTTGTCAAAATATAGTCTTAAATTATCCATAAACTATACCACTTGAGATATAATTTATACATTTGAGTGTTTTGGTCATTTACTTCTATAAATCATTGCCTCGTTATTTATTAATATAATAGTATTTATCAAACATTTTATAACCAAGTTAATATCTATTCTCAATATTCATAAACACGTTTTAAATACACGTCGCAAGTTATTCATACTATTAATATTCCAATTTATCATATATATTCAAATAGATATTTAAACCAATAAGTTTAATGCACAATATCATATACTTAATACTTTGTTAACGTTTTCAAGTTGTAGCGTATATATATGTATCTATTTACATATAATTGTTCGCGAATCGTCAAGAACAGTCGAAGGGTAATTGAATATATGAAAGTAGTTCAAAAATTTTGAGATTAAGTTTTACAGACTTTGCTTATCGTTTCGGAAACATTAATCATACAAAGATTAAGTTTAAATTTGGTCAGAAATTTTCGGGTCGTCACAGTACCTACCCGTTAAAGAAATTTCATCCCGAAATTTGAGTGAGGTTGTCATGGCTAACAATAAAAATGTTTTCATGACGTATATGAGTTGATAAATAGAGTTTTATCACCGTTGAATAATATGGATAAAACAATTTAATTACTCGAAGCGTATGAGAGAAGTTATCGTAAAAGAGTGAAATGAGGGAATAGAGATTCGTTTTAACTCTTGACGTAGTAACGATTGATTTCCGGAATTTAAGGAATAGAAAATCTTCATAATCTAAATAAGATTTGATTCTTCAGGAATTAAGGAGATTAAGATCTTCTTTAATTAGATGTGGTCACCTGCCTCGATTGCTCTGTCTATTATTTCACTATAAATTAACCTCTTCCGTTTCATTTATTTCCACCACTCCTATAATCTTCTTCCTTTTTTCATACTTCTTAATAGATTGTGAAAATGCTTAATCCAGTTCTGATTCTTGATATTTTCTTGGCTATCGTATTCTTCATTCTTCTTTTTCATCTGCCACCAGAGGAATTTATTTTCTTCTACTATTACCTTGGTGTTATAGTGTTTTTCATTATCCCGTGTCTTTATATTACTATACGCATTGATATACACGGTTTGTAATTTCGGTGTTGCTATCGTGCTTTATATTCTCCATTATATTTCGGAGCTTCATGCTTTCATTTTCTCTTCCCGACCTTAAGTCAAGAGGATAATGGTCCAGAATTCGTAGGTACGGAGTTTTGAATGATCATAATATACAAAGTAGAAAGAAAGGTAATAGCACGATTTGATTTGTCAAATTACCAGAATATCCGAAAAAGACCGAATCATCAAGAAAATATTTTCTTGATACATTTAGAGATTATATAGAATGAAAGAGTTATGTAACATGGTTCATGATGAGGGTATGATTTGTGAACCTTTATCACGTTCCATTAGAAACTCAGCATGACTTACTGTAATATAATCACGTTGATCAAGTGTCATTATATTATACTAACTCATGCTTCAATTCCCAACACTACTTCAAAAACATCCATTTTTCGAAATTTTCAGAATTTAGAAACTAAAATAGTTTCTTTTATGATGTAACACAGATAGCGCGAAGAGATAAATAATTTCGGATGATAATAGTTATGAAGATATCTTCAGAAATATCGAAGATATTTATAATGAAAGATATGATAATATCTTAGAATTTCTAATATCGAAGGAAGATGAAGAAGATTTGTTCGTAACGGATTTTGAGTCAGGAGCAAGGTATTCGTTAATGACTTCAACAGATATTGAATCATTTGTATTCTTTGAAGGCAGGTTTAGTCTTTGTGATTTGTCCACAGCCTCCTTCATGGTCTGCTCAATCCGTTTTCCAGTTCCAAACCTTCTTTTTTTCTCAGCTTTACCACCATACTATTCTTTATCATCGAACTTTTAACTATTAAGGTCGTTTACAGTTTTTGCTGCTTCATCAGCATTTTTCTAAAATTCGGAGAACTAGTTTCGCAGTTTGGGGTGTTTTTCAGAAACTTCACATTCGAAGTAAGTAAGTCTAGGAGATGGACATTGTATATATATATATATATATATATATATATATATATATATACACATATATAACTGTTGATGTAGAAACACTGCGAGATTCAAAATACTGATTGCTGATTCCCGGTAATTGGTACGACAATTCTCGTTACAAGATGCGGATGAGTATATGATAGGGTTTTAATGAGTATAAGGATTTTTCGGAAGGTCAAGGATCAATGAAGTTGTTGGTAAATTTACTGCTAATGTGGTGGAACATGAAAGGTTCCCCGGTAACAAGAACGTATATGTCAAGGTTACAATAAGGCTAATTTGAAAAGTCAAAGTTGACTGGTTGGAAGTGTGAAAAACTGGATACTTTGAAAAGGGATTGCAAGATTATTTTCGGTAATAACAATGCTAAAGGATCTTTCACAGTTTTGAAGTCAAAGTATAGCTTTGAAAGATGTAGAGATCTAAGAATGATGTCACCGGTTCAGAGTTATGACTTGGATTCTGATTCGTCAATATCAGAATATGTAATTGAATTTGTATGAAATGATTGTGTATCATTGTGAAGATAGTGAGTATAGTTAATGATTTTTGAATCAAAATTGAAGAATGTACAGTGAAACATATCAATTGCGAACTTAAATATTTCTCCGGGTATTACCTACCCGTTAAAGATTTCACAAGTAATATTTTGTACAAAAGAATTTTTCATTACAGTCTTTATGAAAATATATGTATGTATATTTTTCTTTAGATGTAATACAGATTTTAATGAGTTAATATCATATTAAGCTCATTTGATTTTTGGCTTGAATTAGAAATAAATAATCTCTAGAATATTGGAGATTACATAATCTTCACGGAGTATTTCACTAATGAAATCAATACTTCATTATTTATTCTTATTGATATTCCTCGATGAAGGATGTTGGTGCTCGTGGAATTTTTGTGAACCTTACAAGGAACAGATGATGTTTTCTGGAAAGTTTCGAGTACATCGAAAATGAAAATGTAAAATCAATTATGTAATTGAATAATACACTTGGTTTATTAGGAAATGGAATTCATTGAGTTGAAACAGAGATTGTAGTTAACGATGGTTAAGTCGTTAATGAAAGATGTACATTATAGCATATTAGTAATATGAATTAACCGAGTAATATCTACCATTTTTCAATTCATACACAATAGCTTAGTACGAAAAGATTTATGATGGTTTCAAAATTTATATATATAAGATATACATATAAATTCTTCAGAGGAATTAAGTTAATGATTCATAATTCGTTAATACAATATAATCGTTGTTGATTCGTAATGATGTCCACGGTGATTCTTGAACTGGAGGAGCTTGCGATGTAGTAGATGCTGTTGTTGCTGACGATGCTGACGGTACTGTTGATGTTGTGATATAACAAGTCTAGCTTGTAAATCATACACCATTCCGATCAGGGTTTCTACTCTATCTGATTTATGGTTAAGGCTAGAATAGATAATCTCTAAACTTTAGAAATTACATAATCGCTGTAGAATGTTTCTCCGATGAAGTTATAAATCCATACTTCATCGTTTGTTGCTGTTGGTACTCCTTGATAACTATAGTGCGTATGATGTTGATATTCGAGGTACAGATTGTGATGTTGAGGCGTGTGATGGGGATGTTGTTATTGGTGGTGGTATTGGTTATGCTGCTGGTGTTTGTAACCTTTGCACCATATTCTCCAAAGCCACTACTCGAGCGCGAAGCTCGTTGACTTCTTCTATTATACCGGGATGATCGGTGGTTCAGACGACCGGATAAATAAGATTTAGAATATGGGATAGTATATAATCGTCACGAGATACTCTAGAGATGAGAGAGAAAATAGTATTACGAATAGGTTCGCCGGTAAGTGCTTCAGGTTCTTCGCCAAAAGGGGAATGTGGTGAATGGAAGGGATCACCTTCTTCTTGTCTCCAATGATTTAGTAGACTACGAACCCATTCCCAATTCATCCAGAATAGATGATGGCTAATTGGTTGATCTATTCCAGTTACGCTGCTTTCGGAGCTCGAATGGAAATCCATATCGGAATAACTGTCAGAATCTAAGGAATTTGAACTAGATACAGGATCCATTTTGTGTAATCAAGGAAAAGATTTTTGGAATGAAATAGATTATAGGACTAATTTGGTACTCCTCAATACATAGTTTACATATGTATTTATAATACCAGAATCCCATAAGTTAAGGAGGATTTTACGGAAGATGTCAGGCAAAGTTTACTGTAATAGATATGCCAAGATATGAATTTTATCTATACACTATCTATGTAATCAATGCAGTAAGACGCGTTTAGACTTAAGATGATAGACAGGTAATTTCCGACAAGAAATGATAAGCAAAACTTTTAACATGCAGACACAGTCGAAGTCCAGACTTACTAATGCATCCTAACAACTATCAGTTAGACACACTCATGCAAGACCTGGTTCGTTAGGACCAACGCTCTGATACCAACTGTGACGATCGTTCACCATCTATATGGACGAATATGTCATTCATCGATTTCATTGCGAGGTATTTGACCTCTATATGATACGTTTTATAAACATTGCATTCTTTTAAAAATGTATACCATAAATGAATAATTAAATCCAAGGTTTTCGACATTTGATGATTTCTACATATAGACAATCACCGTAAATAATAGTTTACAATAATACATCCGTTGATAATGCAGTCAAAATAAGATACAGGATGATGATTTTGTGAATGCAACGTTTTCTCGAATAAAGCATGTATGACTCCATGCACATAGCTTGTATCACATATAAACAAATAGCGGAAGACTTCTAGGAACCTGAGAATAAACATGCTTGAAAGTGTCAACACAAAGGTTGGTGAGTTCATAGTTTTAATGTTTCGCATAATCTGTATATAAAGGTGGATCACAAGATTTCAGTTGTTTCATTCGAAACGTTTATCAAAAGATTCTACGAAATTGAGCACCCTGGTAACTAAACTTTAACGTTATAATAAGTACCCCTATTTTAACATACATGTAACCAACATGTACAATACACGCAATCCTACGTGTATTAAACTCAAATAGCATACGTCTGTTTTATAGTTCATACTAGGGTTTCTATACCTGGAACAGACGAGGATGTCAAGCCCTATGGATCCATATATAACTACTCGTGCCCACCAGTTCTTATAACCGGCAGTTACTAGTTACCAAAGCTAAGAGATTTTCGGTTCAAACTCGTGTAGAATTTAGTATGTACTTGTATCCATTGCGTTTAAAATAAAGTGCATGTATTCTCAGCCCAAAAATATAGATTGAAAAAGCAATTAAAAAGGGAGCAAATGAAACTCACCTTAGCAGCACATAAAGTCGTTCACCGAAATGTGACCGAAACTCAGAATACCAAATAACCGTATATCTCAACCTAGAGAATATATGTTGGTCAAAAATGTTTATCAAGCTAGGTCAGGTCATAGTGTATCACAATCCTAATGCTCGAGATCGACATACAAAAGTTATCAAAAGTCGTTTCAAAAAGTTAATCTGACTCAATGCTATAGTTGAATGATCATGGCAATCGAAACATTTTAACATTTCACATAATTTCCCAATACTTGTAAAATTAAACTATAGTTTTTATAAGACTTTAAAATATGATAAAACAATCAATTTTGACAACTGTTCAATAAAATGAGACGTGCCTTATGTAAGAATTCATTTTACTCGATTAGTAATATTTGAAAATCCAATTTATTAATCTTATAAATAAGTTGTTTAAATATCAATTGCAGATTCAAAAGTAATTCAATTAAAGTCAATCATAATTCAGTTGACCATATCTTTTAATTCGTTTATCGAAATTACGCGATTTCTAAATGAAAAGTAATTGATTTTTCGCCAGCTTTCCAAAACATGCATATCATATATTTTTTATCAGTAGCATATGTATCAAATTCGTGATTCATCATAAACTATCTAACGACAAGATTTAGCATACAAGCATGCATAAATATATATACTCGAGCACTAGACATGGATACACTAATAATATATAAAAGATAAGATATGAATGCTCACGTATCAATATTGTGATTCAATATTGCAGGAAGTACGTAAACGCAACAGAGATGATAAACACTAGGTTTGACTTGCGAATAATACCCATGAACATTATCCATAACCTCCGCAGCTATAACCCATAGTTTCCTTAGCTCTATCCCGCTCGAAAACCCATATTGAAAGTGACCCGCTCATGACCTCGTCGTATTATTTTATGTATAATACTACTAATAATAATACTCCTAACCAAAAGATTAATAATAATATTAATCTTAATAATAATAATAATAATATATTTATATATATACATTTACGGAGGAATTAATATAGAAGAAGAGTGTGTGCTTTGTGACCAGATTAATCGAGCTTTTATAGACTTGTCCTAAAATCCCCTGCCATGTGATCGCATGGCTGTATAGGCATTTTCCCATGCGATCGCATGGGCCAACTGTCCAGCACACAAATATTTTGTAATCTAGCTCGTCGACATAATTAAATATAATATATATAATTTAAATTAATTAATTATATATTATATTATATTCTCGTGCCCAGTTATCTTGTAATTTTGGTTCCGATGTCTTGTACGTTTACGTTCGACTTATGACCCGCTTCTGGTTTCTCGAACGCATTTTCGTACGCTAAAAAAAACTAATACTTTTCGTTTCGCGAATCGTACCTTTGTCAAAATATAGTCTTAAATTATCCATAAACTATACCACTTGAGATATAACTTATACATTTGAGTGTTTTGATCATTTACTTCTATAAATCATTGCCTCGTTATTTATTAATATAATAGTATTTATCAAACGTTTTATAACCAAGTTAATATCTATTCTCAATATTCATAAACACGTTTTAAATACACGTCGCAAGTTATTCATACTATTAATATTCCAACTTATCATATATATTCAAATAGATATTTAAACCAATAAGTTTAATGCACAGTATCATATACTTAATACTTTGTTAACGTTTTCAAGTTGTAGCGTATATATATGTATCTATTTACATATAATTGTTCGCGAATCGTCGAGAACAGTCGAAGGGTAATTGAATATATGAAAGTAGTTCAAAAATTTTGATATTCAGTTTTACAGACTTTGCTTATCGTGTTGGAAACGTTAATCATACAAAGATTAAGTTTAAATTTGGTCAGAAATTTCTGGGTTGTCACATAGAGCGACTAGCCCGGTTGGGGTTGTCAAACCCGATAGATCTATTAATAGGATTTGCGCTTACATGTTCTTACAACATGTAAATATTAGTTACCAAGCTATTAGGGGAGATATGCAAGGTGGTACAACTCAACGTAGAATATATTTTAAGTACTTATGTCCATAGCGTAAAATATAAAATGCATGTATTCTCATCTCAAAATATTTTAAGATTTTAAAAATGGGACTATATACTCACGGTAGTAAAAGTATATTAATAATAAGTTTTCAACTTATTAAAAATATGGCCGTCGTCCTTGGATTCACGAACCTATAACAATAATAATGATTCAGATAGTAATACGACATGTGAATAAAATAAAACAAGTTCATAGAATACTTATATATTAATTTTTAACATTTTTATGTTAGTAGTCCTTTGTTAGTTGTCCAAAATAGTCCGAAATGTCCAACAGTCCAATAATCGGTATATATATAATCTTAGAATTACCCCACGACGTATTGTATACATATTGTCTTTGCATCAACCCAGAGACGTATTGTGTACATATTGCTTTAGAATTTATCAAAACATATTATATACTTATTGTCTTAGGATTTATCAAAACGTATTGTATACTTATTGTCATGGAATGTACAAAGATTATTATATATATATACAATCTCGGAATTAACTAAGATTATAATATTTTGTTATACTAATGATAACATGTCCAAATATATATAGGATATAAGAAAAGTTAGTAAGGATATGGTTAATATAGTTTTTACAATATAAATTTCGTCCATACAACGTTAATTTTAGCAGATTTTGTTTTGCTCGCCAAATATTCATTACAACTCCGTTTAAAGTGAATCAAATTGCTATGGATTCCTTAAGAAGTTAATTTTTCAAAAACAATTCGAAAATTTCAGCCCATGTATTAATATTCAGAGTTTTACCCTCTTTTTGTGCCGGTGGACAGATTTGGAAGAATCCCGGCACCCACCCAATATATGATTTTTGATAAAATACTTCCACTTTGTCTAAGATATTAATATATTTCCAAAGTCTTAGCCTCGAACTTAAATTCTAAGATAGGTTTTACTGAATGGAGATTAAACGATATATGTTAAGTTTCAAGGTGTTCTTCATATGTACAAGTTATAAGTTCTTATATTAACTTAATATAACATCATAATACATATAAATAAGTGTTATTAGAGTTAAGTTAGAAAGATTAGATTAGTTCTTCAAACAAGTTTAGAATCAACTAAACTATGTTCTAGTTTATAAACTCTTATATATATAGCTATAAGCATATGAATTGAACAAGAGTTGAAGTAGAGTTTTTACCTCAAGTTTAGAATGTAAAGTTGCTGGAAAGAAGTAGTAGAACAAAACTTGAGAGAGTTCTTGAAAGTGTGTGTGAAAATTGGAAGTAATTTGGAAAATGAATGTGTAAAAATGAGTTAGAAATGGTGCTTATTTATAGGCTTGAAAATTTGGAATTTAGTGAAAATATCAAAGAAGTTAAAATGTATTAAGTTATGGATGACATATTAAATTGATTAGGTCATGGATGACATATTACATAAATAATTGCAGATTTCTATTGGTATATACCAATAGTAAATACTTCTAGAAGCTGTGTATAATACGGGTAAAAATACCGTATGAATACGAGTAGAATTCTTGAGGAAATTGAACGAAAATACGAGTATAGTTATCCTTTATATTTATTGGTATATTATAAAGTGTATTTAATACTTGTAAGGATGTATTTACACTCGTAATACTTTATATGTAAATACATTTTAACATAAGTTAATTACGTCGTTTAAATAGTAACATATATATTGTTTAAAAACTCTTTAAATTAGTAGTATGAAAATATATATAATACTTTGTTAATATACTTAATGAGATATTTAATTATCATATTTTCAAGTTATATATATATATATATATATATATATATATATATATATACAAACACACACACACACACACACACATATATATATATATATATATATATATATATATATATATATATATATATATATATATATATATATATATATATATATATATATATATATATAATTAATACAAGTTATGACGTTCGTGAATCGTAAGAATAAAAGGGTGGTCAAACGTTTACATAAATTCCTTTTCAATTAATCAAGTCTTAACAAGTTTGATTGCTTAACATGTTGGAAACATTTAATTATGTAAATATTAATCTCATATATATTAACAGAAAAATTCGGGTCGTTTTACACATAATTATTCGTGAATCGTCAAGAGCAGTCGATGAGTAAATGAATACATGAACACAGTTCAAAGTTTTTGAGATTTCAACATTACAGACTTTGTTTATCGTGTCGAAAACATATAAAGATCAAGTTTAAATTTGGTCAGAAATTTCCGGGTTGTCACAGGCGTCCCAATAGTAAATGGCATGCATCCATTGGGACTACCTCACACCATACCTCATCATGGTATTTATTGCCAATAGAGAACTTCACCAAGCAACGTTTGTCTACTTTGATGTGGTTTCCGCGTTTTAGCCAAGTTAAGCGATAGGGTTCCGGATGGTCCTCCGCTTTGAGTTCTAGTTTATCAACCATTTCTTTAGACACAACGTTCTCACAACTACCTCCATTAATAACCATGGAACAAACTTTCCCTTTCGCGGTGACTTTTGTGCAAAAAATGTTGTTACGAAGCCAAGATAGATCATCCACCAAAGGTGCGATAGAGCTATTGAGTGCATGATGGATTACTAGACATTCACCCTGATCAGCATAGAGAACCTTTTCCTGAGCAGCTTGTTCAGTAAATAAAGGATCAGAAAACTCCCCCTCAACATCATAATGTGGAATATCAGAATCGTCCCACGTAGTAATGGTGTGTTTGTTAGGGCACTCACGAGCATAATGGCCCGTACCTTGACATTTGAAACACGTTGGAGCCTTAGGTGTCGGTCCTTGAGAGGTGGTACCTGTACGTGTATCAACAAGCCCTTTGGTTGTAGGTGTAGGTCTAACGACCCATCCTAATCCATCTGGACGAATACATTACATTTGGTTACATCGCGAGGTATTTGACCTCTATATGATACATTTTTTTACAAACATTGCATTCGTTTTTAAAAGACAAACTTTCATTACAATGACAGTTGACGGCATGCATACCATTTCATAATATATCCAACTATAATTGACTTAATAATAATCTTGTACTCAATGATTTGAATGCAACGTCTTTTGAAATATGCCATAAATGACTCCAAGTAATATCTTTAAATTGAGCAAATGCACAGCGAAAGATTTCTTTAATACCTGAGAATAAACATGCTTTCAAGTGTCAACCAAAAAGGTTGGTGAGTTCATTAGTTTATCATAAATAATCATTTCATAATTTTAATAGACCACAAGATTTCATATTTCCAATTCTCATAAACATACGTCCCATGCATAGAGACAAAAATCATTCATATGGATTGAACACCTGGTAACCGACATTAACAAGATGCATATAATAATATCCCCTATCATTCCGGGACATCCATCGGACATGATAAAACAACATCGAAGTACTAAAGCATCCGCTACAACGGATCGGGTTTGTTAGGCCCAATAGATCTATCTTTAGGATTCGCGTCAATTAGAAGATCAGTTTACTAATTCTTAGGCTACCAAGCAAAAGGGGCATATTCGGCTTCGATCATTCAACCATATAATGTAGTTTCGATTACTTGTGTCTATTTCGTAAAACATTTGTAAAAGCGGCGCATGTATTCTCAGTCCCAAAAATATACATTGCAAAAGCATTTAAAAAGGGAGTAATGAAACTCACAATCCAATATTTTGTAGCAAAAATATTCATACTACAGTACTGAACAATGCAGGGTTGGCCTCGGATTCACGAACCTATATCATTGGTTTATATATACATATATTAACACATATAGTTGTAATCAAATAAATTTACATATTATTAGTGATATAGTTGTTATTTTTAATATATTAAATGTGTCATTAATAACTTAATTAGATATATTTATTTTTATATACATTTAATAGATAATTGATATTTATTACAAAAATTGTTAATATTGTTATGTCATATATATATATATATATATATATATATATATATATATATATATATATATATATATATATATATATTTATATAGAAAATCTTTATTTAATATATTAATAATACTAATAGTAATAAAAATGATAATAATATTAATGTTAATGAAAGTAATAATAAGTTGTATTATTTTCAAAGTAATAATAATAATAATAATAATAAAAATAATAATAATAATAATAATAATCATAATTATAATAATAACAATAATAACAATACTAATAACAATAATACTTATATAATAATAATAATAATATAAAAGGAGACTACCTTCTAAGCAAATCCTAAAAATAAATGCCATAGCCCAGGCTCGAACCCGAGACCTCTCGCTAATTCGCCACACTATCAAACCATTCCTCCATTCGTTCATATTTGAACTAAACTCAACTGGAAACTTTATAACCCGATTATATCCGTTTCCTTTTTCCTCCATTTTAAATTCCCCATCAATCCGTTTCATCATCTAATTGTTTGTTAGGGTTCTAAATATAGAGAAAAATAAAACACAGCAGTAGGGTTTAATCATCATCATTCGTATCATACACTATCATCTTCATCATTTACTATCATTATAACCTATCATCATAAAATCATAACTTATCATCATTCATTCGAAAACATCATCATCATTTTATCTCGTCACCAAGTAATCATCATTGTCGTTACTTAATCACTATCTTCATCATCTTTGTATATCATAAGTGTATTATAACCAGAGATCCATTTAATACTCCAGTAGCCCAACGTCAACTAAGCATCGGCCCAACATAACATTAAACTCTCGGCCCAATGTTAGTCTCACGGCCCAACATGTTCATGAGTCTAACTAGAAAGGTTTAAAAGGCCCAAGCTGCAAGTTTATGTGGCCTAAGGAAATTCATTTGGCCCAAGAAAAACTTAACAAGCCCGATATACAAGTACTAGGTGTCTGCTACTTTTTGAATGGGGCAGAAACAAAAAACGTGGACATCATCTACACCTAAACAATCGCCTTTAATTAATCACAATTTCACAAGTGGGATAATTTGATGTGGGTTTTCGGCCACAATAAAGGAATAAGAAAACGTCCATATCTCCTTTTTTTGACTATTATCATTGTCTATCATTTTCTTGGACAGAATAACAACAAACATTGATGATGGTGATCGTTTGATATGGTTGCAAGGGTTTGAACATGGTGATGATGGTGAGCTTTCATTCGAACAAAAAAAAAGAAATATTTGCAGGTTTAAGTCTGATTGTTTTGTGGGTTTTGATCAATTTAACAGGATAAGGAAACTGTAGCCTCAGCAGGTTGCAAGTCTAATGATGGTTCCCTTTTGAAAACAGAAAAAAAAACGAGTAGTAGCTGCAGGTTAGGATTATGGCTTGGTGGTGATTTTTGGGGATTTTCGAATAATTTAAGAGAGAGAGAGATATAAAGAGAGAGAAGTGGTTGTGTAACCTGTCGAGCAGCAATCATGGTGACTAAAATCAAGAATTTTGGTGGTGGTTGTTTGAGCAGTGAAATCGAAACAAAACGGGAGCTATCAATAGTAGTATAATGGTGGTCTTGATGGTAGTTAATGATCATGGTGTGGTGTTTGGTTCTTGGTCTTGATTCAACAGGAGCACGACAACAGTAGTAGCAATAGCCACATCAATGGTCTCGATTTTTGTTTGATAATAACAAGGGTTCGGTGGTGTGCATGCGAGAAATAGAAACAGGAACGGCAGTAGCAGAAACAATCGTAGTCAACCAAAAGCAATAATAGTTTACCATCGTATAGCAGAAATAAGCACATGGTGATGACCGGTTTTCATGGGTTTAGAAGACGACGAGCAATTAATAGAGAATTTGTGATCGAAGTTGATGGGTTATAATGGTGTTACAACAAGAGAGATGAAGTAACAATACATTCAAGTGAGATGATGGTGATTTAAGATGGTGGCGGCTTCAAGTGGGTGTTGTGTGTGTAAATCTATAGATACATAAACGATGGTGATGTGTGGGTTTAGTTTGTATATACATTATAAAAGTGCAGTTTTTGAAGCAACAACAACGAATGAATTGATAAGTTTTGTGAAGGTTCTTTGGGTTTAGTTGTCTTGTTCGTTGCACAAAACAAAACGAAAGAGAAAGTAATAAAGACGATGTTACTTGATAGGTTGGTGATCGTTTAGTCGACATAAACAAGAAGTGGAAGAGTAAGGTGGTGGTCATGATTCAAGGAGGAAGATGAATGAGATGGGTAATGGAAAGTGAAGTGGGTTTACTAATATCACAGACAATTCAAT
The DNA here is from genome assembly GCF_046630445.1 of Rutidosis leptorrhynchoides. Lineage (NCBI taxonomy): Eukaryota > Viridiplantae > Streptophyta > Magnoliopsida > Asterales > Asteraceae > Rutidosis > Rutidosis leptorrhynchoides. The sequence continues at coordinate 641,232,623 of NC_092336.1, forward strand.
CGAGTTTATAGTCTAATTGATTTGATAAATAATTGGAGCAGATATATAGAAAAATCAATTTACAAAGTTTTCAACAAATTAGTACGATTGAAAAGGATGTAATTTAACTTTAGAGATATAACCAACAATCAATTACAGTGTTTGATTGAGATAGGGAACTGATTTTGGATCCTATAACTTGAATACGCATTTATCTATTCTTATATTACTAACTGTATTTATATACATATATCTATATTTGTTTATGTGTTTATATATCTACATCTGAAATTTGTAAATGTATATGTATTTATATATATGTGTACTTATATATCTTGATTATATATATATATATATATATATATATATATATATATATATATATATATATATATATATATATATATATATATATATATATATATATATATATATATATATATATCAATTTCTTAAATTTTGATATTTAACAAGTATAAACATACTAATATTATTAATAATACAAATAATAATATTATTAATGATAATATTATTAAAGTAACTAGTAATAATAAATGATAATATTATTAACAAAAATGATAATTTTATTACATTTAATTACTAATGATAATAAAAATGATAATAATAATCTTATTAGTTGCAATAATATTATTTATTAATGATAATAATATAATAACTTATACATATCAAACTATATATATATATATATATATATATATATATATATATATATATATATATATATATATATATATATATATATATATATTATATTTGAAATAATAATATTAATAATACAAATATTAATATCAATATTAACAATAATAAAAGTAATGATAATTATATTCGATCTTGCAATTAAATTTAATATAATACTATTTATTATTTATGTAATATTATATTATGTGATGATATTTACAAAATGGTTAATATTTATATATTTATATATATTTAATAGAAATCATAGGTTTATAATAACATAAACCTATTTATATATATTAACAGTACTTAATTATTCTAATTGGTATTTTACATTTTAAATTCCAATTATTTAAAGTATACTTTATTAAATCAAAATATTATATATTCTTATATTTATGTTTATATATACATATTTATTTACAAATAATTGTTCGTGAATCGTCGGAAGCAGTCGAAGGTCAATTGAATTTATGTAAACTGTTCCACAAATTTTGAGACTCAATTAAATAGACTTTGTTTATCGTGTCGAAACCATATAAAAATAAAGTTTAAATTTGGTCGAAAATTTCCGGGTCGTTACAGTAGGTACTTGTTTAGGTGTGAATGGGGATCGAAGAGCAGGTGGTTTTGGTTTTCTTTTAAGTTGTTTTTCAACCTTTAGTGCTAGCCTACACACATCCATGTAGGTCCAGTAAGGTTGTAATGTAACCACGTCAGCGATTTCTGGTTTAAGAGCGCATAAGAATCGTGCAATAATCTGTTCTTCCTCTTCGGTTATATCACACCTCATGCGTATTTTATCAAACTCGTAGATTAATTCTTCTACGGTCATTGGTCCTTGTCGTAAATTATGGTACTCGATAAAAGCCTGTTGACGATAGTTTTCGGGTAAAAACTTACCTCGCAATAACCTCTTCATCTTCTCCCATGTTGTGACTTTAGATTTGCGAGCAAGAGCCCGTTGTTTCCTAACATGGTCCCACCAAAGTGAAGCGTGTTTCCGTAGTTTGTGGGCAACAAGCTTCACCTTCAAATTCTCCGGTATATCCTTGACATCAAACACACGCTCCACCGTACTCAACCAATCCAAGAAGTCATCAGGGTGTGCCGTGCCAGTGAATTCGGGGATTTCAACTTTCATCCCTAAATGACGCAAGGGATCCTCGCGAAACTCCCTTCGATTGTCCTGATGCACATGCCAAATGGGTTACAATTATCATCACGATCATGTGTTCGTTCAGAGTCAGTAAGTTCTCGGTCATGGTGGAGTTCAAGTTCAGCGATCCGTTGTTGAAGACGTTCGATTTCTTCATCACGAGGATCGACATGGCTGCCTCTGTCGGCGTATCTGCGGCTGCCTTCACCTCGTGGTCTCCCATGGTAACCATGTTCAGCCATGCCTGGAGACTAATACCAAATGATGACTGATGATCGTGGCTAAACACCCAAAGGAGAATAAGAAACGAATGAGAACAGGAATAAGAGCAACCTTCTCGGTTTGCTAATTTAATTGATAAAGTGTCAATAATCAAAAATCAATCATCGACCTTATTTTTGAGTACAATATAAATACTAAATGAAAAGATAAGTTTAAACAACTAAAGAGAGAAACTTGGAGTTAACAAGCTCTTATTCAATCTAAAAAAAAAACGTGCTCAGCTTCTTGACTCCTCATCCATTTGCAAACTTCAAGCTTGGCCCAACATGTAAATCCACAAGATAATCATTCAAGGTAATTGGCCCAACGAGCAGCCCAGCAGGCCCATCTGTAACTGCATCACAATGTAAAAACATATTTCGTACGCATTTGATCTTCGCGTTGAGATCTTAACGAGCTAGGACAACATATATTTCCGGGGGAAGATGTATGATTGTAACGAGCTAGGACAACATATATTTCCGGGGGAAGATGTATGATTGTAACGATCTAGGACAACATTATTACCGGCACTAGATATAAATGTTCATTATTTTACGCTTTCATTATTTTTTATGTTAAAACCATATGAATAATTTGACATATTTTTAACACTTCACAAAGTTGTAAACAAGGAAAAATATAATGTAAAACATTGTAACTGTGAAAAAATATGATATAAAAACTTTTTAGTACTAATATTAATTTTTTTTTGACACTTTTAAGTTTATATTTATATTAAACAATTCGGTACAATGGTCATGTGGTTTGACTTAATTGATACTGAGTAGTTTAAAAAATGTCAAATGATATGGTATGTTGGACTCTATTGGCCTGTTTTGCAATAACAACAACTAGATGAAACCTAACTAATGAACTAAAGTCTAAGGTACTACATGAGTATTAATTTATTATTATTTTCTTGACATCAGTTTGAGATCACTCAGAAAGAACTAATCACCCACGTGTTTTATTATTTTTTATATTTATTTTTGTAAGAGAGGTATATAGTATGAAGATCCCCACAAAACTTTGCATATTAGAGAACCCAAAGAACTTAGTGTATTTTACACAGACTGAGCTCAGTATGTCGCAGATTAAAGTTCAGTCTGTATGTGATTTTTTGAGTTTCTCTCATATTAAAGTTCTCTATAGATCCTTTCACACACACACACACACACACATACACATCTTTTTCTTGGCGATAAAACAATAACATTAAACGACTGGAAAAATTTCATCCAAAAGATGAAGCCCAACAAAAACTTACAAATCAAAAGTGTTCGAGCTCAAACTAACACAAATGAACAAGAGCCCACAACCTACAAACTAGACTAAACAACGACTACCAAAGGTAAGACAAACAAAGAATCATGAATCAAAAAATGGATGACCGTAAAAATGGATGACCGTAGAAGGTGCCCATCATAAACATCAAGCTAGAGATTACACACCATCTAAGCCACATTCAAGCCACACAAGAAATACAAACAAAAAAACACAACGACCAACTCACATATTCATTATAAAATTATAAAATTCGTAAAATTCTTCGTATTCTCGCCTTTCACCGACCTCCTGTTCAGTGGCGGAAATAGACACTTTTTTCACTGGGGGCGATTTTTTTTTAAAAGCGCAGCATTTTTTTTTTTGACAAAATACGAGGTTTTTTGGCAAAATTTGAATTTTTTTTTGCAAAATTTGAAGGTTTTTGGGCAAAATTTGAAGGCTTTTGAGCAAAAATTGAAGGATTTGAGACAAAATCTTGAGACTTTGGGGACAAAATATGAAGACTTTTAGCCAAACAAAATTTCATTGGGTTCGAAATGAAAAAACTTAAATTTTTTGCACTAAAAAAAAATTTCACTGGGGTCGGGTGACCCCACTTGCTCCATGTCATTTCCGCCCCTGCTCCTGTTACGATTCTTCTTAGACCTAGGCACGAATTTATATTGCTGTATTTATATTGTCATATGGTAATGGTATCATGAACATTACAAATTACAATTGCAATGATAATTATACCTATCAAGATTTCAATTATTAGACTAGACGTCAATTTTAGATAACTACATGACTACATCCATTGATTTTTATATCGAATAAAAATATTAGAAATAAAAGAAAAATGTGACGTGAATTAGTGTAAAAATAATATAATATAATATAAATATTAGAAATGAAAGAAAAATGTGACGTGAGCTAGTTTAATAATGTTAAGATTCGTATGAATAGCAAGAGTGTAGATATTTGACTCTAACTTTATGATGATCATTGGTTACCTATATACTAGACTATTTGTTTATACATGACAATTTAAATTATGAAATAGTTTAAAATTGTTATAATTCAGTAGGCTTATAACTACCTTTAGTGCTTTGATTGTGTTATAATTCAGTAGGCTTATAACTACCTTTAGTGGTTTGATTCTTGATTAAGAATACTAATAATGAAGTGTAAGAACAAAGATGATAATGGAGAGAAAGAAGGAAACACTTTGTAAGTGTAAGAAATTGTGCAAGTGTTTTAGCTTGCAATACATGGCTATTTATACAAAAACAAAGCTACCCAATATTGACTAAGTATTAGTACAAAATTGACTATCCACATATAAATAATATTGTTATTATTATAACACTCCCCCTTGGATATCAATTTTGTTTTATTGAAGATCAACTATAAATTACTGCCTCGTTAAAAACCTTGCTAAAGAAAACCCAGTGGGAAAAAACTTTAGCTAAGGGAAAAAGAGTGCAACATGGAGTTGACTCCCCTCAAGTAGACATCATTGAGTCGTCACATCTTTTGAACTTGACTCATGCCAATATTGTGAACGTGTGTTCTGAAAATAGCAGTTGACAGTGCTTTGGTATAAAGATCAGCAGAGTTGTTGATTGAACGTATCTCATTTCAATCTGGTTGTCCTTAATGAGATTTTGAGTGTATGAGAAGAATCTAGGAGGTATGTGTTTTGTTCGGTTGTGATGCCCCGTACAAAACCATCGTGTACGAATCATCAACAACAGGATCATTACAAGGTTAAGTACTATATGCTGTAATTAAAGAAGTTGCATTCACGATAAAAAGGTGATGTCATAACCGACATCAAATGTTTTACATTTCAAAAGCATGCTTCACTAAGTAGAAGCAAATAATAAGTGTATGTGACCACAATGGTCGTTACAAGTCATAGTTCAAAAGTACGAATGTTTGAATGCAAAATAAAGTAGTTCATGCGATGACAAGTCTAAGCAGCGGGTGTCTACTCACGACTAGTACACAGCGGAAGCTAACCTCAAGCACCTGAGAAAAACATGCTTAAAAACGTCAACACAAAGGTTGGTGAGCTATAGTTTAAGTATGACAGTATGTAAGGTAGGCCACGAGATTTCAGTGCTACAAAGAGCGTTTCAAAACAGTATGATAAAGTATATGTTAACCGTGGGCACTTGATAACTAACTTAACGTTTATACCCCCTGAAAGTACACTTGGCAAGTGAGTATGTTAACGAAGTATTAAACACTCGTTATATGCTAGCGCTACTAGCCCGAGTGGGGATGTCAAACCCTATGGATCCATATCTAAGATTCGCGTTCACCGGTTCAAAAACCAATGACTAAACGTTACCGAGCTAAAGGGAATGTTTCTGCCGTTGTATAACCCACACATATATAAGTTTAAGTACTCGTGCCTAGTATGTAAAACATAAAATCCGCATGTATTCTCAGTTCCCAAAATAAGTTAAAGTAAAAAGGGAATGCTATAACTCACAATGATAATGTAGTCGTAAAGTCGGTTCGGAAAAGGTGTGCAAGTAATCGGTCCGAAGGTCCTCAACCTAAGGCAAATAATACTAAGTCAGTAAATCGTCTTAATAGGTTTAAAAGTATGTATTTAAGGTCTTAAGGGTCATCATCATTCATCATCAAACAAAAGGCGTAAAGTAAGTTTCGTTTATGAAAGTAGTTTAAAACAAAGTGTGACTTCAGTCAGTCACCACGGCCTCTAACCTTACTGAATTAAGGTGAGACCAGTGGCCATGGCTCCGTCTATGAGTCCTTTAAGTGTGGTAAAATTTACAGAAGCAAAATCGTCTTGGTTTGACCGTGGCGACGGTCTAAGTGCGAGTAGGTCAGAAATTTCTGCACAACGTTAAAGGACATAGTAACGATCGGAGGGCCATAAATCCTAAACCGTAACTCGGATTAAGACGAGTCCTATATGAAAAGTTATCTACTCGAAAAGTTATATCTAATAATCAAGGTTAGAACAGCCCAGGTCTACTGGTATGTTACAGAAACATCAGATCAGTAGCTTTTGGACAGAAACAGTGAGTTTAAAAGGGTTCCGGTGGTCTTGGTGCTTGATGTTCATCATGGTTCTGATCCTTGATGTATATAGCTTCAAGTGTACAACTCATTGATGTATCTACATCATCTTAACCAAGTCTTGACCATCATAACCCTAGTGCAAGTCTAAGACATGAAGCACAACTCACTTAAGAGTTGCATGTAGTTTGATGAACCAAAGTTACATCAAAGTCTTAGGTTTGACACTTACATGAACTATAAACTTGAAAGTTAACTAACTAATCAAGATCATAAGTAGTAGAACATAGTTCTTAGTTTGATCTTGAAGATCCATGACTCAAAAGTCTAGATCCAAAGTTATATTTAAAGAAAACTTATTTGTGTGTTCTTGAACTTTCAAAGTTAACTTAATTTGTTCAAGAGATATGAGATTAAGACTAACTTGTAGTACTTGACCATATAAACTAACTACATGAAATTAAAGTGCATAAATTGAAGAAGTAAACTTAAATAAACAAGAAAAGGTTCATGGTTGTTCATACTTTAAAGATTCAAACCAAAGTTTGATCTTTAGAAAGTAAGCTTTAAAGTTTACTTCATGAACTTCAAGTATGTCTTTCAACCATGAACTTTATAATCTTTTGAAACAAGTAAGGTAGAACATAACTAGATAGATTATGTTCTTGTTGTTCTTGTTATAACAAGATAAAATGAAGAATCAACTAGGTAGTTTGATTCTTGTAAACTAAGTAAGTAAGTAACAAATAACTATAAGTAAGTAACAAGATCAAGTAATAAACAACAAAAGATGATGATGATTAAATGGTGTTGGATTTCGGTTTTGACAAGCAAAAAGAAGAGAAGAAAATCCTCATAAACTTACAAGAGTGTAGAAAGAATTGAGAGAGAAATGAAGCAAGTATGTGTGTGTGTTTTGAGAGAGTAAACTAGTGAACGAAGTGATGAAAAAAATGAAAACCAAACTCCCCATATGGAGCCTCTTGGCTCACGGTTACAGCAGCAAAAAAAGGGGGGAAGGTGTTTGTTTTGTGGTTACATGCTTGTTAAAGTTTGAAAAGGTGGATAAAAGGGGTGGTTACATGGGGATTAAGGCATAACTAGATTCCATATCTCTTAACTAGCTAGTTCCATCTCTAAGTATTACTTACACTTGCAAGACATGGGCTAATAAACCCATTTAAGATGTAGGGTGGGCTTATGAGTCTTATTCATGAGTCCATTACACTAACAAAGCCCAAGTTCAACTAATTAACAATTAAACCCAATTAAAGCCCAAGTAACTAACTAACAACCTTAGTTAATTAAAATGATTAATAAAACTTAATCATGAATGCAAATAATATCTAGAAATATCATTCGTGAAGTTTCGTGTGTCACAAAGACGTTTCGGGCCCTTAAAAGTCAAGTACGGGCAATCATGGCAACATGTAAATGTAATAACATACATTCGTTTAATCATACGTATTAATAATAATAATAATTATTAATAAATAAATGTTGGAAAATTCCAGGGTCGTTACATTACCCACCTGTTAAAGAAAATTTCGTCCCGAAATTTAAGCTGAGGTAGATGGAGGAGTCGGGAAAAAGTGAGGATACTTCCGCATCATTTGATCCTCTCGCTCCCAAGTAAACTCAGGCCCTCGTTTGGCATTCCATCGTACTCGTACAATCGGAATCTTGTTGCGTTTCAAAGTTTTGATCTCACGATCCATAATTTCAACAGGTTCCTCCACAAAGTGGAGTTTGTCGTCTATCGTAAGTTCCTCAAGTGGTATGATAAGTTCAGGTGCAGCAAGACACTTCTTCAAGTTTGACACATGGAAGGTAGGATGAACTGAGCTCAATTGTGCTGGTAAGTCTAAACGGTAAGCAACGGGTCCAACACGTTCCAAGATTTCAAAAGGACCAATGTATCGTGGGTTCAACTTTCCACGTTTTCCAAAGCGAATCACACCCTTCCAATGTGCAACCTTCAACAATACAGGATCACCAACGTTAAATTCAAAGTCCTTACGTTTAAGATCGGCATAACTCTTTTGGCGATCACGGGCAGTCTTAAGTCTAGCTTGAATCTGAGCAATCTTCTCCGTGGTTTCGTGGACTACCTCGGATCCGGTGATTTGCTTTTCGCCTACTTTGGCCCAACAAATAGGAGATCGGCACTTACGGCCATACAATGCTTCAAAAGGTGCAGCATTAATGCTTGAGTGATAACTATTGTTGTACGAGAATTCGGCTAATGGCAAATGCCTTTCCCAGGCCTTTCCAAAATTAATAACACATGCACGCAACATGTCCTCCAAGGTCTGAATCGTTCGTTCACTTTGCCCGTCAGTCTGAGGATGATAAGCAGTACTCATGTCAAGATGAGTTCCCATGGCTTCTTGCAAAGAATGCCAAAATCTAGAGGCAAAACGGGGATCGCGATCGGAGATGATCGATAAAGGTACACCATGACGAGATACAACCTCCTTAATGTATAATTGAGCAAGTCTTTCCATTGTATCCGTTTCCTTCATCGCTAGAAAGTGTGCATATTTGGTAAGGCGGTCAACAATAACCCAAATAGTATCGTATCCGCCCACCGTCTTTGGTGGCTTGGTGATGAAATCCATTGTTATCCGTTCTCACTTCCATTGTGGGATTTCTGGTTGTTGAAGTAAACCAAAAGGTCTCTGATGCTCGGCTTTAACCTTCGAGCAAGTCAAACACTTACCAACATAAGTCGCAACGTCCTTCTTAAGATTCGGCCACCAATACTGTTCTTTAAGGTCGTGGTACATTTTGCCTGCTCCAGGGTGAATCGAATATCTCGATTTGTGTGCTTCATCAAGTATGAGGTTTCGTAGATCTCCATAGAGTGGTACCCAAATTCTACCGGCATAACATCGGAGTCCAGACTCCCTAACCTCGAATCGAGAGACAAGTATGTTCAAATGTTCATGAGATATATTCTCCTCCTTGAGAGCCTCAACTTGGGCTACTCTGATCTGGCTGTTGAGGTTCGAATGGATGGTGATGTTCAGAGCCCTAACACGAAGAGGTGCCGTCCTCTCCTTTCGGCTTAAAGCATCAGCTACAACATTGGCCTTTCCAGGGTGATAACGGAGTTCACAATCGTAGTCGTTGAGCATCTCGATCCATCGACGTTGTCTCATATTCAGTTGCTTCTGATCAAAGATGTGCTGGAGACTCTTGTGATTGGTGAAAATAGTGCTCTTAGTTCCATACAAATAATGTCTCCACAATTTAAGCGCAAAGACAACGACTCCAAGTTCAAGATCATGTGTAGTGTAGTTCCGCTCATGAATCTTCAATTGGCGGGAGGCATAGGCAATAACCTTTGATCGTTGCATCAGTACACAACCAAAACTACTCTTCGATGCATCACAATAAACAACGAAATCGTCACTGCCTTCGGGAAGCGATAGAATAGGTGCATAGGTTAACTTCTTCTTCAAAGTTTGAAATGCTGATTCGTGTGCGGGTTCCCAAATGAACTTCTTGCCCTTGTGAGTCAGCGCGGTCAAAGGACGCGCAATCAGAGAAAATCCTTCGATGAATCTTCGGTAATAACCGGCGAGACCTAGGAATTGGCGAATATGCGTCGGAGTAGTGGGGGTCTCCCACTTGCTGATAGCTTCAATCTTGGCGGGGTCAATTTTGATACCCTGGTCGCTCACAACATGACCCAGAAACTGGACTTCCTTCAACCAAAATTCACACTTGGAGAATTTGGCGTAAAGTTGCTCTTGTCTTAAGAGTTCAAGCACTAATCGGAGGTGTTGCTCATGTTCTTCTTTGCTCTTAGAGTAGATGAGGATATCATCTATGAAGCCGATAACAAACTTGTCCAAGTAAGGCTTGCAGACACGATTCATGAGATCCATGAACACGGCAGGTGCATTTGTCAAAACGAATGGCATCACGAGGAACTCATAATAACCATAACGGGTTCTGAATGCAGTATTCATCACGTCACTTTCCTTCACCCTCAACTGGTGATAGCCGGATCGCAAATCGATCTTTGAATAAACGCTCGATCCTTGTAGTTGATCAAAAAGATCGTCAATTCGTGGAAGAGGATACCGATTCTTGATTGTCAATTTGCTGAGTTCATGGTAGTCGATACACATACGGAAGGATCCATCCTTCTTCTTCACAAACAACACAGGTGCGCCCCAAGGCGAGAAGCTTGGTTGAATAAATCCTCGGTCTAACACCTCTTGTAGTTGACTCTGTAATTCTTGCATCTCGGAAGGTGCGAGTCTATAAGGTGCGCGAGCTACAGGTGCTGCTCCTGGCACTAAATCAATCTGAAACTCTACTGCTCTTTGCGGCGGCAATCCAGGCAATTCCTCTGGGAAGACATCAGAAAATTCGTTCACAATTCGAACGTCGTTCACGCTCTTCACCTCAGTTTCTACCGCTTTCACATGTGCTAGGACAGCAAAACGTCCCTTCTTCATAATCTTTTGCGCTTTCACGCAACTAATGAGGTTCATCTTCGAGGTACATCTCTCTCCATAGATAACCAGTGGTTCACCATCTCCTTGTGGTATGCGAAGTGCTTTATCTCCACAGATAATATCGGCCTTTATCTTGCTCAACCAATCTATACCGACGATCACGTCAAAACTTCCCAGTTTGATAGGTATCAAGTCAATTTCGAAATCTGCACCAGCTATGTTGATAACAGCTCCACGATTAATATGGTCCACCTTTTCAAGTTTTCCATTTGCGACCTCGACAAGCATACTTTCTTTTAACGGGACTAATGACCAATTAATCTTATCGCAAAAATGTCTACATACATAACTTCTATCTGCACCAGTATCAAACAAGACAGAAGCTAAAAGATTGTTGATTGTGAATATACCTGTCACCAAGTCGGGGTTATCGTGTGCATCCCTTGCATTAACATTGAAGGCTCTACCTAGGGGTGGTCCTCCGTCTTTTGGCTTGTTTGGGCACGCGTTTCTGAAATGGACCGTCTGCCCACATTCGTAGCACTTCTTCGGTCCATTGGTGTTCGGTTTCCCATTCAAAGTGGTGACCTTGCAGTCCTTTCCGATATGCCCAGCCCGTTAGCACTTCTCACAGACAACATTGCAATACCCAGTGTGGTGTTTGTAACATCGCTTGCATTGAGGTAGGGTTCCCTTGTAGTTCGGGTTGGAGTTGGTGTTGTTGTTGGGATTAGGGTTTCCACCGTTATTGTGCCTCTTGGCGGGGGTTTGATCGTAGTTTCTCCCTCTGTTGTTGTTGTTGTTGTTGTTGTTGTGGTTGTTGTGGTTGTTGTCCCATTTCCTCTTTTTGCTACTACCAGCCTCAAACTTAGCCTTCTCCGGCTCATCAATAAGAATCTGATTCATGAGAGTATGCGCTATGCGCATTGCTTCGGGAACACTCGGTGGCTTGGATGAGGTAACATTACCCTTGATGGACTTAGGAAGTCCCGAAAAGTATTTCTCCAAGCGCTTAAATTCGGGGGTGACCATGGTCGGACACATCAGTGCTAACTCCAAAAACCTACGATTGTAACTGTTAAGGTCGTTCCCTACGACCTTCAACTGCATGAATTCAATTTCCATCTTCTGGATTTCGGTTCTCGGACAATACTCATCAATCATAGCCGCCTTGAATTCCTCCCATGGCGTAGCATACGCCTCATCGATACCTTTAGCTTGAGCTAACGTGTTCCACCACGTTAGCGCGCCGTCAGATAGCGTGCACGAAGCAAACTTGGTCTTATTGTCCTCCAAACAGTTGCTAACTCGGAATACTGATTCAAGTTTCTCGAACCATCTGGTGAGACCAACTGGTCCCTCGGTGCCGCTGAAGTTATGCGGTTTGCAGCTCTGGAATTCCTTGTATGTACACCCATTTCGAACGGGTGGAATAACCGGTGGTGGTGGCGGTGGAGCTTCGAGATTTCTTTCTGCTAGGCTGAAGCGACCCGTTTGTTGATCATGTCCTCAATCTGGGCGGCGGTAGGTGTGGATCTTCCGTTAGCCATGATATTCTAAACAAAAATTTTGACCTAAGTCAAAATTCAGCATTCAATATAGTAATAATATAGTATATAGCAACCAACATGGAATCAATACATCTCATGTTATTAAATAACGCATCTAGGTACAAATACTACGGAATCATCGTACAGTAATGTAAATAGAACATCGTGCAAGAATTTAATAACGCAAAGTTCCATTCATTAATAATAATAAGTTTCATACATCTGAATAAGTCCGTACAATACATATGAAATACATGAAACTATATCTAGATTACATCATGAAATCTAAATACAAGGTCCTACGGTGAAGGCGGGTGAACTGCTCCTCGAGCCAACTGCTCCTCGAGCTCAGTGACTCGAGCTCGGAGAGTCTCAATCTCCCTCATCAGTTCCTCGTTAGAGGGAGCTGGTGGGGTAGGCGGTGCAGGTGGGGCGGGTGGTGCTGATGTAGATGGTCCGGCTCCGGATGTAGACGGTACGTCCCTAGATGTAAGTGGTCCGTATCTAAATCTAGGTGGTACGGTTCCAGGAATAGCCAATACGTAACGGGGAACCTTACGTATCTGTGGGTCGGCAGGGTATGGCACAACTCTTTTACGAGCAGTAACCCTACGACGATGGCCAAATGGGTCAGTAAAAGCACGACCTCCATTCACCCCTGGAATGACGGTGCCGTCGAAACGGTACCGCTTCTTTGGCGGGGTGGAGGGTGCCTGAATAGGTCTATCAGCAGGATCCTCATCATCGCTGGAGTCATCTGATGATGAAGAATCGGCGGATGATGAGTCATCCGAATCGTGTGGTGGTGACACTGGTGGCTGAGCTGGTAATCCAAAGCGTCCGAAGGCGGCCAACATCTGTCTGTGTCTGCCTGGCGGAATCACGACTAAACGTCCATCGGGAGTGCGTCGGCAAGGCGTGCACATGTGGTTATGAAACGGCCCTTCCCCAAACTCCGCGGGGATCTCAATACCACCAATGCGGGGCTGTGACCTCGAGGGTCCGGGAGCAGACACTGGGGCAGGTGCACTAGTACCAGCTCCGGAAGTAGAAGCGCCGGGATCACTAGTGGGTGTCAGGGCCGGTGTATCGACAGTAGCAGCAGCAGGTGTAGCAGTAGGTAGGGCGACGGGGTCTGAGTCTGTACTGCCCGAAATGCCAGCAGGTGGAACATCCGACATCTGAACAAGGAAAAATAAATTTTCCATGTCAGTATGTCATAAAGCAAGCAAATAATAGGCCAACAGTTTAAATCATGTATAACGGTAACTAGCATGGCAATAACAGTAATTCGTATGAAAGTAGCATGCAATCGAAAGCAAGTAGCATCATGGTAGTGAAATCATGTGGTAGCATACGGCATATAGCGGAAAAAGTAAGCAGTAGCATGCAGTAAATTCAACGGAAACAAGTAAACTAGCAAGTTGTAGATTAGTCCTATTAGTGAATCCTACTCGGGTCGGTCTTAGACTCACTAATGCAACCTAATTCCCAACAACCAATGCTCTGATACCAAATGTGATGCCCCGTACAAAACCATCGTGTACGAATCATCAACAACAGGATCATTACAAGGTTAAGTACTATATGCTGTAATTAAAGAAGTTGCATTCACGATAAAAAGGTGATATCATAACCGACATCAAATGTTTTACATTTCAAAAGCATGCTTCACTAAGTAGAAGCAAATAATAAGTGTATGTGACCACAATGGTCGTTACAAGTCATAGTTCAAAATTACGAATGTTTGAATGCAAAATAAAGTAGTTCATGCGATGACAACTCTAAGCAGCGGGTGTCTACAGCACGACTAGTACACAGCGGAAGCTAACCTCAAGCACCTGAGAAAAACATGCTTAAAAACGTCAACACAAAGGTTGGTGAGCTATAGTTTATGTATAACAGTATGTAAGGTAGGCCACGAGATTTCAGTGCTACAAAGAGCGTTTCAAAACAGTATGATAAAGTATATGTTAACCGTGGGTACTTGGTAACTAACTTAACGTTTATACCCCCTGAAAGTACACTTGGCAAGTGCGTATGTTAACGAAGTATTAAACACTCGTTAAATGCTAGCGCTACTAGCCAGAGTGGGGATGTCAAACCCTATGGATCCATATCTAAGATTCGCGTTCACCGGTTCAAAAACCAATGACTAAACGTTACCGAGCTAAAGGGAATATTTCTGCCGTTGTATAACCCACACATATATAAGTTTAAGTACTCGTGCCTAGTATGTAAAACATAAAATCCGCATGTATTCTCAGTTCCCAAAATATGTTAAAGTAAAAAGGGAATGCTATAACTCACAATGATAATGTAGTCGTAAAGTCGGTTCGGAAAAGGTGTGCAAGTAATCGGTCCGAAGGTCCTCAACCTAAGGCAAATAATACTAAGTCATTAAATCGTCTTAATAGGTTTAAAAGTATGTATTTAAGGTCATAAGGGTCATCATAATTCATCATCAAACAAAAGGCGTAAAGTAAGTTTCGTTTATGAAAGTAGTTTAAAACAAAGTCTGACTTCAGTCAGTCACCACGGCCTCTACCCTTACTGAATTAAGGTGAGACCAGTGGCCATGGCTCCATCTATGAGTCCCTTAAGTGTGGTAAAATTTACAGAAGCAAACTCGTCTTGGTTTGACCGTGGCGACGGTTTAAGTACGAGTAGGTCAGAAGTTTCTACACAACGTTAAAGGACATAGTAACGATCGGAGGGCCATAAATCCTAAACCGTAACTCGGATTAAGACGAGTCCTATATGAAAAGTTATCTACTCAAAAAATTCTATCTGATAATCAAGGTTAGAACAGCCCAGGTCTACTGGTCTGTTACAGAAACAACAGATCAGTAGCTTTTGGACAGAAACAGTGAGTTTAAAAGGGTTCCGGTGGTCTTGGTGCTTGATGTTCATCATGGTTCTCATCCTTGATGCATATAGCTTCAAGTGTACAACTCATTGATGTATCTACATCATCTTAACCCAGTCTTGACCATCATAACCCTAGTGCAAGTCTAAGACATGAAGCACAACTCACTTAAGAGTTGCATGTAGTTTGATGAACCAAAGTTACATCAAAGTCTTAGGTTTGACACTTACATGAACTATAAACTTGAAAGTTAACTAACTAATCAAGATCATAAGTAGTAGAACATAGTTCTTAGTTTGATCTTAAAGATCCAAGACTCAAAAGTCTAGATCCAAAGTTATATTTAAAGAAAACTTATTTGTGTGTTCTTGAACTTTCAAAGTTAACTTAATTTGTTCAAGAGATATGAGATCAAGACTAACTTGTAGTACTTGACCATATAAACTAACTACATGAAATTAAAGTGCATAAATTGAAGAAGTAAACTTAAATAAACAAGAAAAGGTTCATGGTTGTTCATACTTTAAAGATTCAAACCAAAGTTTGATCTTTAGAAAGTAAGCTTTAAAGTTTACTTCATGAACTTCAAGTATGTCTTTCAACCATGAACTTTATAATCTTTTGAAACAAGTAAGGTAGAACATAACTAGATAGATTATGTTCTTGTTGTTCTTGTTATAACAAGATAAAATGAAGAATCAACTAGGTAGTTTGATTCTTGTAAACTAAGTAAGTAAGTAACAAATAACTATAAGTAAGTAAGCTACAACAAGATCAAGTAATAAACAACAAAAGATGATGATGATTAAATGGTGTTGGATTTCGGTTTTGACAAGCAAAAAGAAGAGAAGAAAAGCCTCATAAACTTACAAGAGTGTAGAAAGAATTGAGAGAGAAATGAAGCAAGTATGTGTGTGTGTTTTGAGAGAGTAAACTAGTGAATGAAGTGATGAAAAAAATGAAAACCAAACTCCCCATATGGAGCCTCTTGGCTCACGGTTACAGCAGCAAAAAAAGGGGGGAAGGTGTTTGTTTTGTGGTTACATGCTTGTTAAAGTTTGAAAAGGTGGATAAAAGGGGTGCTTACATGGGGATTAAGGCATAACTAGATTCCATATCTCTTAACTAGCTAGTTCCATCTCTAAGTATTACTTACACTTGCAAGACATGGGCTAATAAACCCATTTAAGATGTAGGGTGGGCTTATGAGTCTTATTCATGAGTCCATTACACTAACAAAGCCCAAGTTCAACTAATTAACAATTAAACCCAATTAAAGCCCAAGTAACTAACTAACAACCTTAGTTAATTAAAATGATTAATAAAACTTAATCATGAATGCAAATAATATCTAGAAATATCATTCGTGAAGTTTCGTGTGTCACAAAGACGTTTCGGGCCCTTAAAAGTCAAGTACGGGCAATCATGGCAACATGTAAATGTAATAACATACATTCGTTTAATCATACGTATTAATAATAATAATTATTAATAAATAAACGTTGGAAAATTCCAGGGTCGTTACCAATCAAATCTTGTTTTGATTCGTTAGAATAAAATAATCCTAAATCAGTAGTTCCTCGAAGGTATCGAAATACGTGTTTGATCCCATTCCAGTGTCTTTTGGTAGCAGCAGAGCTGAACCTTGCCAACAAATTAACTGCAAAAGAAATGTCAAGTCTTGTACAATTTGTAAGATACATAAGAGCTCCAATTGCACTAAGATATGGTACTTCTGGTCCAAGAATATCTTCATGATCTTCACATGAAAGAAATGGATCAGCTTCAACATTGAGTGATCTAACAACCATAGGAGTACTTAATGGTTTTGCCTTGTCCATATTGAAACTTTTCAAAATCTTTTCTGTATATGTTGTTTGATGTACAAGTAAACCATTAGGCATATGCTCAATCTGTAAACCAAGACAATACTTGGTTTTTCCGAGATCTTTCATTTCAAATTCTTTCTTTAGAAGTTGAATGGCTTCATGGATCTTTTTATTTGTACCTATGATGTTAAGATCATCGACATAAACGGCTATGATCCATATCCGGATGTTGTTTTCTTAATGAATACTGTAGAAGAACTATGGACCTTAGATCAAACGTATTAACCTAGATTAACGGCGGAAACGATAACTAGGGTGAGTCGAATACTTAATTAACTATCGGGATTAATCTAACCAACAAATAGTTGATATAATCGATGCCTAGATCCTTGTATTCGGTTGGGGATTGGTCTGGGACGATAAACATAGAGTGATACGACGGCTAAAGGGTTTGTGGTGTGTAACCTTACAATGAACCACAAAACCCGTATATATATATATATATATATCTTTAGTGACCATCGGCCGGTGGTCTGAGACCTACGGCCGATGGTGAGATTCCCTCGACCGATGGTCTCTACCATCGGTCGATGGTCTGAGCAGCCAACCAACTGCTCTTAACCATTTCACGACATTATACTAAGCAATTCAAATACAAAGTATTAATGACGATGTTCATACATGACTGAAATACGAAATACAAAACTAATAGAACTTATTACATAATAGAACTCGGGATTATGCACCAACAGACTCCCCCTAAGACCTAGTTCTATTTCAAAAATCTTCAGTCATCATTTACTTCATTCGTACAGATCGATTACCATGTTGTTCAAGTAGCACAGCTTAGCTACTTTCACATACTGTTCAGCCTGTACCCTGTTCTCACGACGATAGAGCATACGGTTGTAATACAATGTGAAAATATCAGCCTCGGTACAGTTTCTTAACCAAATCGGATCCAACACACGAATGCAATCAATATCATCTTCTTTCAGCTTATCCAAAACAATCACAGCTTCTTCAGAACGATCATCATAAAACCACCATCTGAATCTCTGACTCCAATTCTGTGGCAACTTCCTTAAAGGTACCTTCTTCATAGTCTTTGCTCGCTTATACTTCACAATCCTTCGAGATTCACCAGTTCTAGGATTAACTTTGAAACTAATCCTAGGAAATTGTGGCCTAAAACCTTCCCAATTCTTTGAATTAAAAGCAATTCGAATCTTCTTCACCAGCAACGAAGATCGATCACCAAATCCACAATATAACATTCTTAACCTGGTAATCTGCATTAGCTCAAAATACGGCAGTGATTTGAATTCGTGACCATGTTTAATATATTCAACACCAAACTCTCTCTTAATCGTAAACATGTTGAATTCTTCAATGTACGCCCAGGCAAGAATCCTTCCTTTCGCACTCTTTCTCAAATTAATCATCTTCAAATACTTTGGCTCAAGCTTCAGTTTCTCACAGTACTTTCTGATTCTCAATATATCACGCCAATCAGCTTCTAACTTCTCGACAACTTCATCATTATACTTAACCGGCAAGAAACCTTCAGGCAAAACCTCTGTCCTTTCCTTCTCTTTACACATTCTATTCAAAATCTCATCATCAGTTCTAAACAACTCCTCAAAACCCGGAAGATCTTCATTCTTATCATTTTGATATATAGGAAAATCTTCATGAGTAACATCCTCAACTAAATCATCAACATCCCGATCATCAAGATCTTCAGAAATCTCAGGCCCAAAAGAATCATCCTCTGATGGAGGATCATCGGACTGTGCGTCAGCAGCTTTAGCTTCTTCTTGCTCTAGACGCACCATTTCGTCCATCTCAGCTCTAGTGAAGTTGTGAGGGATCTCTCCCTCTTCTAAATCATCATAAACAATAGAATGCTTGAGCTCATCCTGTTTAGAAAAGAAATCACTAAAACTATAATCAATTTTAAGAGGAATTACTGACAGTGCTGTAGCTTTGTAGGAACCAGGTGCCTCCACCATTTGATTATCAGTCTCTCCCTCAGGCAATTCAATCAAATCAAACTTTTCTTCCCAAGCTGTAACCTTTGCTAGAGCAGATTCAGCCAACTTCCTAGCTTGAGAAGCCTCTCTTTTCGCATCAGTCAATAACAACGACTGATCACCAACCTTCTTCTGAAGCAATTCAACTTGCATACTTAACCGAGTAACGTCCTCGGACTTCACACGATTCTCTTCCTTCAAATTCTCAATCTTCTCATCCATCTCCTTTCTCAACCTCAAGTTGTCAGCCATCGCTTGAATATATAAATCATTCAGATTCTGAAGAGTAGATGAGCCAACACCTCCTTCTGCCCCTGTACGTGGTGGAGCACTAGAAATTGGAGTAGAAACTGTCTCCTGTGACACTTGTTGAGCTATAGGTGGTGATTGATGAGTCGATTGGGTTTGTTGTATCGGTTATTGTTGTTTTTGTCCTTGAGTTTGAGTGGGCGGTGTTCCTTGGGTAGCACCAGTAGTAGATCTACCAGCATCTTTATAAACCAACTTGAACCTTCTTTTCAATTTTAGCTTAGTTGAAACCTGAGAACTCTCATCTTCAACCATTCTTCTTTTTGATCCCCTTGAAGCTTCTTCACCAACATCAGGATTAATATCACCAATCTCATTAACTAAACCTTCTGCACATGAACCACCTGCAGCTTGAGTATTCACAGGTTGATCAACTTCTTCATCACTGTTAGCTACCTCAAAATCAGGCTCTCGATCAGAGAAACTGTTTTTGTTTCTCCACTTCTTTCCTGGTGGACACCGATAATCCTCTCGAGCAAGATGACACACCAGCTTGCCATCACTAGCACTTTTCTTCTGATTCAATCGGTTGAACATAAGATCTGTCATATGTTTCAAATCAATGGCATCTTTCCTCAATCTTGGCAAATCAACAGTTTGCTGGTTGATCATAATTTGTAAGAACCTTGGATAGATCAAATATAACTTGCTCGTCACATTCTCCACCAGTAGATCAAAGATGACCCCGGAGAAATTAAAATCAGCTTTTAAGACTAAAGCAGCAAACATTCCTTGATAGATTTCACTCAGTTCATCAAACCCTCCTTGCAACGGACTTAAACACCTCAGTACAACAAGTTACAAATATCTATACGGTGGTGTGAATCCACTTCTTTTAATCGTTGCTCTCGTAATATCACCAGAATACTTGCATCTTAACACACATCCAGTAATCTTTGTCTTTGACAACTTCTTCGGCATATTCTCATCATCCTCAAACAAGAAAGTGTTTCGAATTGTATCTTCAGAAATCTGAATCTCCTGACCACAAACAGTACTTATAATTACCTTCCTGTCATCTACAGTCTCAACTCTTGCACATTCCCAGAACTCTCTCTGATGTGAGTAATATGCTGTACAGGGCATAGAGATAGCTGCAAATACTCTTGAACGTTTCAGAAACTCAATTACCCCCTTGTACTTACCAGCATTAGGACCTTTCTCATTTAGACATGCAGTGAGATTAGAGCCACTGTTAGCTTTCAATCCTGAAAGATCAATAGAAAACGGACCTCCCGATGACTCAGTATCGGATTCATGTGCAATGTTTTCTGGATCAGCTTGAACACCTGACATTATGAAAATAACTGCAAACACAATTCAAATCAGCATCATAAAGACAATATCACAGTATGATCATCACAGAAGATATTACATTATAAAGACTAATAGATCAGGATCTCAGTTACACGATTACATGTCCGAAGTAGAATTAATACAGACATAGAATAGTGTATTAATGCTAACAAGCTAGCATTATCAAATTACATAACATGCTGAAACTAACAAACACATGAACATAAATTCAGAATCATTTATCCCATAATGGAATCCTCTGGCACTAGCTTTTCCTCATGTTGAATTACACCAAGTTTCTCAAACAAGGTATATAGTAAAGCTGCGTATGGAAATGGGTCTTCCATCTTAAGAAGATCTTTCATCACATGAATGAGAAAATGGCCCATATTCACTTGAATACCTTCTAGCAGGTAATACAAAAGCATAGCTTCAGTACCAGACAACAAATTATCTCCTTCTTTCCTAAAGGTCACATTCCTTTTGATGATTCTCAAGTGTATCTCATGTTGTTGTGACACCTCGTCATCATTAATTTCTACCCTACCTGCATTAACTACTTTCCCTGGCTTGAATAACCTTGCAACTATGTTAGATAGTCTGAATCTGTTGGGAATCTTTCGTATATCTTTGCTAGGATACAAAATTTTAACCCCAATGTGCGGGACATTCAATAGGTTTGAAAACTCCTCCATAGTCCATTTAAACTGATGGTCAAATAGACCTGAGTGCACAAACTTCTTCTTCCCATCTTCTAAGGCAACATTAGCATAAAATTCCCACAACAAATTAGGACAAAAGTAATCTCCAATGTCTAAAAATGCTTGACATCTAATTTGTTCCCAAAGACTATAGGTCTGTCGAGTAGCAATGACCTTTTGTTCCACTAAGATGGGTTGTCTACTAGCTAGAATTCTCCTACGGTCAATGTTAAACATCCATTGCCCAACAAAGGATCCACCTGACATCCTAATACAGACTATAAGCACTAGCATTAGATAAGCACAACAGAAATTACCAGAGACCAAAAGAATTCATTCAAATATAACATAAAAATCAACCATCGGTTCAATCAAGTGGCCATCGGTCGAGGGACTGGACCATCGGTCCGATGGTCTAGACCTACGGCAGTTGGTCTAAAGCACATCTACAAACTGATCAATTTAGGATCTACGGCCGAGTGAGGTGTCATCCGGCCGAGTGTGAGACACCATTGGTCGATGGTCAGAGACCATTGGCAGGAGGTAGTTCATCAGATCTGTTTAATTAAAAACCCCAATTCGACCAATCTGTGGTTTCTGGTTTGGATTTTGGTCACAATAGCAGCTAAAGAGGCCGATAAACATATATAAATCATCAATTTCAACAGATAGTTAACAAAAAGCACTCGATTGGCATGTTAACCTTTGAACACAAATTAAATGATTCAGAACAAATGGAAACGAATTAGATTACCTCGATTATGGCGCTGGAATCACGATAAAAAGATGTACAATTCACACGGACCAAAACTCCTTTCACTTAACTTGAAAAACTAGGGTAAAATCAATCAAACTTGCACAAAGTGACTGACCCGTTTGACTCTGGGTCCTTTTATACCCTGTCAGAGACCATCGGTCGATGGTCTAATCCTTCGGCCCGAGGGTCTTGACACTCGGTTGAGTGTCTTTGTCCATCGGCCGGATGTAATTACAGTCGGCCGGTGGTCTGGACTTTTGAAAAACTTTAAAACTTAACCCTTTTCATATTCAAACTATACTTCTTTTATCACATTTACTCCCCCTGGGACTGATCTCCACAGTATAAGTCAAACACGCTTTGTTCCTTTAAGCTCCAAACACTTTAATCAAATTTAACGAAAAACATAGGATCCTTTCACAGTAGACCTTTTCGAGAACTGAGTTGTTTGGTTTAAACCATAAACAGAAATGCTCATGCAACTAATCTTATGAATGCAAACAATTTCAGATATGCATGCACATGCAAAAATACAAAGCAAATAACTGTACAAGACCCAGTATGTCATGGTTAGCAATATTATAACAGACGTAATCAGTAACATTTAACCTTTTATATCTGTAGTGAATTAACTTCTAACACCAGTTTCATTAAACATTAACATTAACAAATGCATGATGTTATCGACATAAGAACAAGAAAAACTGCTTATCATGAATCACACTTTAAGGAGTATAGCACATCTTTTTGTGAGTTGATATATCAAATTGATTAAATCTTTTGATTCGGGGATCAGAACTGAACTATATTGACAAGTTATTCACAGTTCATTCATTAACTTATTTGATAAA
The DNA here is from genome assembly GCF_046630445.1 of Rutidosis leptorrhynchoides. Classification (NCBI taxonomy): domain Eukaryota; kingdom Viridiplantae; phylum Streptophyta; class Magnoliopsida; order Asterales; family Asteraceae; genus Rutidosis; species Rutidosis leptorrhynchoides. The sequence continues at coordinate 641,255,723 of NC_092336.1, forward strand.
GCATATACAGAACAACTTTCTAATATATCAGTAAACATTTATCAACTTTCACCCTAGACTTCGATGATCACGTTATATTAATTACCTTAACACTTTTCAATATTAGACTTTGATCACGAAGTCAGTCCTCATTTGAGATCGCACGATGTTTCAGGTAGAACAATTGAGCACAACATGTTGACGCTGTCCTCTTATCACATCAATGTACTTTCAATTTGATTGAACAGAACCATCTCACAATGTTTCTAGCAACCCTGTCAGCCATGAGCTTCTACCTTAAACTTACACTTTTCATTTCAGATAACCTTGTGAATCTCAAATTTATTGCATACTTTGAAAAGACGCATACCGGCCGCTATAAACCCCATACTTAAACGGAAATCGTATGATGTATAATGTTGGATGGATGGTAGTGATATATATATTTGAGTGATGGAACACTAAGATATATGTTGGATAGATGGTAGTGATATATATATTTGAGTGATGGAACGCTAAGATATCCTCCAGAAGATATTCCCCCTATCCAGGTCAATAGGCATAATCCCATACCACAGACAAAAGATGTGAAATTCACTAATTGAGATGTGAACTGAATGATTTAAGTTCGCTATATCTGATGATCTGATAAATTCTCCCCCTCGGATGTAGATAACTAAAGTGTTCATAATAAGTCTCCGATTGGAATATATGTTGTCGCAGACATAGAAAACCGAGGAATCTCTGAAGCTTTGTTCAATTCTTGATCCATGATTCTCTTGCAGCTAGGTAGCGCATCAAATTATTTACAACTTTAAATGAATAAACATAAACAAACCATAACTTGCAATTTTTTTTTTTTTGAATTTTTCTGATGTTGCCTTTTCTCTATAAATAAAACAAACAAAATAAATAAGTGAATACAACTATACATGATGATGATGCACCACTGTCTTTGACTTTATAGTAACTGCACGGAAAACCAATCTTCTGATATTGAAATCTAGAACCCGATGACATTGCAATATACAAATCATTCTGTGTCTGTGATACAAGACTGCACTTCTCAACCCTTCAAGAGAAAACACCTCCCTTTGGGTATCCGATATGTACGTTGTTGGATTTTGGTCCAAGTAATAAAGGTAAATAGAAACAAGTATGCATCCTAGACAAAGTATGCTCACCTTGGGGACTCATAAAATTATCCTTTTGCTACCGAGTATAAATCGTAGTAGGGGAGACCTCAACCGTCTGTTGAGTTTCTGAACAACCATTTCTCAGTACATATTCAGTGATAAGTAGGTGACTACCCTCAACCGCTGTAAACCTTTCCATGATTTTCTTATCATGATATTTACGCTTTGTTCGTGTGATCATCTCTATCTAGAATTAGGCCAATAAAGTCTACTAACACATTATCAATCATTCTATATTACTTTTATTTCATAACTTACATGTCAGTTCAGTATTGCAATCACTTTCCACAAACATAACAAGCAATTCATTTTCAGGTTTTTCAATTTTTTTTATGGATTTTCCATTTTCAATTTTTATTTGTTTTTCTGTTTTTTTTTTTTATGGCTTTTTGATTTTCTCTGTACAAAAGCATAAATTTATCTAAAAACATAAGCAAACATGCAGAAATATCAGGAAAAACTAATCTATCATGCAAATGAAAAGTAAACATGCAAATGATCTACAAACTACCATGCAAAACTATACATACTCTACAAGCAGTTTCTTAACAATTCACAACTCAGTCTCAGGCTTAGGTTCCTCTGTGTCAGGAACCTCAGTTTCAGGAACCACATCTTTAAACAACTTAATACCTATCTCTTTTAACAGAAATTCAAAACGTGGTTTATCAAAAGCTTTTGTGAAGAGATCAGCTCTTTGGGCTGTAGTGTCTATTTGCACTACATCTATCTACTTTTTCTCATAGCAATCTCTAATGAAATGGTATTTAATCCTTATATGTTTCGTTTTAGAATGGTTAACGGGATTTTTTAGTGACAGCTATGGCAGCAGTATTATCAACATAAATATGAGTGTTAGAGATTTGCAAACCGTAGTCACGTAGTTGCTGTTGAATCCAGATAACCTGTGATGTACAGCTGGCCGCGGCAATATATTCAGCTTCACAAGTGGACTGAGCCACTGCTGTCTGCTTCTTACACTGCCAAGTAACTAATTTGCTACCAAGAAATTGACACCCTCCTGATGGTGATTTGAAATCTTTCTTACAACCTCCATAGTCTGAATCACTGTATGCTGTGAGATCAAAACCATCCTCACACGGATACCATAACCCTAAGCTGGGAGTATCTTTCAGATACCTCAGAATCTTCTTAACCATGAACATATGATGAACATTAGGATTCGCCTGATAACGAGCACACAGGCAAACCACAAACATAATATCTGGTCGAGAAGCTGTAAGGTACATTAGAGAACCTATGATCGCCCTGTACAAAGTAGGATCCACTGGAGCACCCTCACAATCGGGTGAGATCCCATGATTAACCGACAACGGAGTCTTAGCTGGTCTCTCTGTATCTGCCTGAAAGCGCTTTAGGATATCAGCAACATACTTAGTCTGATGCAAGAAGATGCCTTTATCCAATTGAGCTACCTGTAAACCTAAGAAAAACTTTATAGTTCCCATGGAACTTATTTTAAACTTTCGTTGCATAACCTTCTCAAATTCATCAACCATACTCTGATCTGTAGACCCGAAGATAATATCATCAACATAGACCTGCACTAACATAAGGTGTTGTCCCTTCTTTTTGATGAAAAGTGTCTGATCAATGACACCTCTCCGAAAACCATTCTCTAGCATGTAATTGGACAATGTAGCATACCATGCTCTAGGAGCTTGGTGAAGACCATACAGTGCCTTTTCTAGTCGATAAACCTTTTCTGGAAAATGCGGATCTTCAAAACCAGGTGGTTGTTCAACAAACACTCTTTCATTGATCTCGTCGTACAAAAATGCACTTTTAACATCCATCTAAAAAACTTTAAACCCCATGAACGATGCAAAAGCCAAGAAAATCCTGATTGCTTCCAGTCGTGCAACCGGAGCAAAAACCTCATCATAGTCAATTTCAGGGATCTGTTGATATCCCTTTACCACCAATCTAGCTTTGTTTCTGATAACGATACCCTTTTCATCCTTCTTGTTCTTCAAAACCCATCGAAGACCATAGGGTACACAACCATGCGGTGGATTGACTAGCTTCCAAACCTTTAAGTGTTTGAATTGTAACAACTCCTCTTGCATTGCACTAACCCACTCGTCAAACTTCAATGCCTCATAAGCATCTTTAGGTTCAATTTGACACACATAACATGAGTGAGCATGCACAAATATTCTTCCTGTCTTATTCAACGTTGAATAAAAAGCTGTTGCCACATTCGCACTCTCTGTCTGAACATCTTCCGCTACTGTTGAACTTACACTAGTCACGGGAACCTCTGGTGTAGTCGGAACTTCAGATGTAGAGGATGCATTAGACTTCCCTAGAGGAATACTAATGTGAGGAATGCCTCTTGAATCCACATAATAATCATCAAGTCGTTTAGGTGGCAGAATCACACGATTGGATCTACGTACACCTCCTGCTTCAGTTGGCGGTTCAGTCACTGTTACAGTTGGTGGTTGATTATATAGAGGATTAAGATGTTCCTCAGTCAGTTGTGTTCGACTAACTTCCTCGTCATCTTCAAGCTCACTATCTTCATCTGTATATACTACCCCGTCCTTATTTGAATCAAAATCACCTCTAACACTCTGCGGACCTGGTTGCAAGCTAGAAACCGGATTCTGAACCTGCATTGGAGTAGGGATAACATTTTCAGAAGTGTTTTGAGAATCAAACAATATCTGAGTCAGGACTTCTTCATCTGTAGCGTCTGGCGGAAGATTGAAGGAATCAAATAACTTATCATATTCAAACTGCCATGCGAATCCTTTACTGACACGAGGTGGAGCATTGCGTTGAATATCAACCTCATAACGTTCTTCCACACACTTGGACTCAGTATTATACAACCGTTTGTTCGGATTCCCATATCCCAAGAAGATACCAGAGATCACCTTTGAATTAAATTTTCCTCCAGCGTCTCGTACCAGAATAGTACAAGGTGCACCAAAGGGTTCAAAATGTTTAATGTTTGGCTTTCTCTTGTGTAACAGTTCATAACATGTTTTACCATGTCTCTTCACCACTAGAACTCTGTTCATCACGTAGCATGCAGTACTCACGGCTTCACCCCAGAAAATAATTGGAAGACATGAATCTGCTAGCATTGTTCTTGCGATCTCAATTAGAGTCCTATTCTTTCTTTCAGCAACACCGTTTGATTGAGGTGTATAAGCAGGACTGAACTGTTGCTGTATCCCCTTCTCATTACAGAATAGCAGCATCTGATTGTTCTTAAATTCCGTACCATTATTAGTACGAATCTTTCTAACCTTCAACTTAGAAATAAAAGAATTAAGAGTAAGAACATTGTTGCAAGCCCATGCTCTTGATGTAATCTGCTCAATATATGCATCCCATTTCCAAAACAATCCTTCCTTGAGAACTTTTACAGCCTTAGTTTGTGTAAACTCAATTTCATAATTCTCCATCTCGGATATTAAATTACAATACCTCGTAATCGCTTCCTCTAAATTCTCATTTCTCAGTGCCTTAAAAATTTTCCATTCTTGTTTCAAAGCCCTACCCTTCTTTTCCTTCATTTCGTCACACGAGTTCAGTGTGTAACTCATTTTAAAATCTGATAAAAATCTCGTGAAATATTGACAAAAAGGCCAAGAGTTGACTACCAGAGTCAATTTGATAAACGTATCAAGTTTTCCCGTAAAAACCTGACAAAATTTGAATACCCAAAAAAAATATCTCGAAGTTCTGAGAAAAGGTCAAAGTTTGACTTTTAGGTCAAAGTCAACTATGATCAACCTAAATTCAACTCAAAATTTGAAAATTCAAAAATTAATTCCTATTTGAATATCAAAAATTAATTCATGAGTGGGGAACATGTGGAAAAATGCGGGACTCAATAAAAGTCTAACTTTACTAACATTACATAAAATGCCACGCAATGCTAGTATGTTTTACACCTACACTTTGTTTTATATTTTTCGTAGCCTCACAAAATCAATTAATCTCTAAGGTAGGCCCCACGATAGCAATCACCAACAACTATGTCTTTGTTCTTTATTTTTTTCAACAGAACCGACAGCAAACTTACCCCTTTCTTATTTCTTTGCTTGACAACAATCCAAAATGAGTCTCACTCTTATACTAAAACCAATAATCCAGTGAACTCATGCATCTATTTAAGTCACAAGTCTATTAATCCCCTTCCCACAACTGATAATTTCCACATTCAATACTAATCTCTTGTTCTTTCTTTTTTATCTTCGTCACAAAACAAACCCCCAAAAGAAAAATTGATTTACACTGTTACTTCTTCTTCTTCGCAAAAACACACATCAAAAACTAGGAATCCTCAAAATCAAACCTGCAACTAGCGAGATCGTTTCAACTACACCTTGAAAATAGACAGTCGGTCGATAGAGAAGACAATCGGTCGATGGAGAAGACAATCGGTCGACTGTCGATGTTACAATCGGTCGAGTGGTGGAAGACAAACGGTCAAACGGTATTACGTCAATCGGTCAAGTGAGTAGTGTCAGTCGGTCGAAGGTCGTGACTATCGGTCGAGGGTGTTGTGACAATCGGTCGAAGGAAGGTGACAATCGGTCGAGGGTGTTCTTGGTGAATATGCAGTTTCCGGTGAGGTTCAACGGCGGCGAGCGGTGGTTCGATGGTGGAGGAGGCCCAAATCAGCGAATTAGGGCCTGAAAACTTGCAGAAAGGTACGTGACACAATTTAAAACACTTTTGCAATATTAGATTTTCCAAAAACACGCTAGATCATACAAACCCGATTGATTTTTTAAAACGAAAAATATGAAACAAAAACTCAGATTTTTCAATGAATACTTAATGAAAATCGAATCTTTAAATTGGAGATTGTTTGTATGATTAGCAGGAACATATATCACTGATCAATTTCTACATTACCACCCAAAAATCGAATTTTTAATTTTTGTACCAAAAACGTGAAAATACCAAAAATTCATTTTTCTTTAACAACTCAAAAACGATTCTTCGCTGTAACGATTCGATCCTACAACTCCAACAGTCGTTTGAATGTCTCTTTTATCCAATATATCCTTGTTGATCCGAACTTGGGACTTTTCGTGCACCAACATACTCCCCCAAGGACCTAGTTCGATCAACATTCCTTATTTTCTCAGATTTATACACCAACAAACTCCCTTAAGGATCATTATACTCCCCCTTAAATGTGGCGTTACATTCAGTTTCACGAGACTTTCCCTTATGCACCAATAAACTTCCTTAACTGGCACATCTCTTCTCTCATCATCTTTATCTTTGTCATATTCCAATGATAATCGCAAGTCGATACAATTACCAAGAAATACAACTTGTTGAACCTTTGAGTAAAATCTCTTTTGATATCTGAAGAGTTATACTCAACAATCTTCAAAGCTCATCAGTCATCAGATTAACCCTAACTTATGACTGTTGTGACTTCAGGTTCTTCAATCTCTTCAAATCTTCTAAGAAGCAGCAGAATTTAAGATTTGACTTTGTTTGGCCCATAAATAATCAGAAGGTTCTGATTACCCCACATTAACTTCAATATCTTTTTTTAAGCTTCATAACCTGCACATGTAAACATCACAAAGTACAATGACATATATAATCATGAGCACGTTAGGTATAATCAATCTCTCATTTCTTTACAACATAAACATTACAAACATCGAGATGATTAATTAAGCAGCTTTATTCCTTTCTTTCACGTACGCGGTACGCCATTCCTTCACATCATCAAAACTCCAGAAGCTCCAACTTTAACTTCTTCTTGCAGTTGACATGGCTCGTACGTATATCAACTTTGACAAGATGTTGGTCATATCAAACATTTAGTTCAAACACACACTGGTTTAACCATTTTGACACAACATTCAAAACAAACATTCAAAACAAATTGTTTAAACATTTTCAAAACACTTTAACTTTTCAAACCAACCTTTAGCTACAGTCTGATACGTCAATTCGAATTCACATGAATAACCATAAAATAAATAAGACAGAAACTATTTTTGGATTTTTTAAAATTTATACTCAAACACACTAAAAAATCTTTTTGCATGTATTTTTCATAGTATGAATGCATGTATGAAAAGTTGATGCAATTACGCTAAAATACTAACAAACATTTTAACGGAAACAAAATCACATATTTTTGCGAGATGTTGATCTTAACATGGAATCAATACTAAACTATAGTAGCAAATCATCTTCGTTCAATTCTTAGGATAAAGTACCTACAGATTAAAACTCTGATTATAGAGATCAAGTCACATTAAGCTTTCATATTCTTTCCTCATAGACATTTTGATGATCATGTTGATTAATTACTTTAACATATTGCTATGTTAGATTAGATCGTAGAATCAGTCCTCATTTGAGATCGCACGATGTTTCAGGTAGTCAATTGAGCACTAAAGTCCAGACGCTGTCCGTTATCACTAGCACATACTTTTGATCTAATTGATCAGGAGGTACTCTCACAGTATTTTGAATATTCCTGTCAGCCTTGGGCTTCTACCTTAACCTATACCTTCAATTTATACAAACTTTCGAGCTTCAGAATCAAAACTTTAATATGATCGAAAGTATCTGACTTGTGTTTCAACATTACAACCCACGAAAACTGGGAATACTCATCTATAACCACCAAGCAGTAAGACTCTCCGGTGAGAGTTTTACAGTTAACTGGACCAAAGAGATCCATGTGTAACAGTTCCAAAGGAATATTAACAGAATGATGCTTTTTGGTAGTATGTGACTTTCTAGTCTGCTTCCCCTGTTTACACGGAATACATACTTCAGAAATATGAAAACTCTTAACATTCACACCATCAACTAATCCATTGTGGACTAGATTATTCATCTTCCTTAGACTCAGATGACCCATACGCTTGTGCCAAATAATCGACTCATGTTCAGTAGCTTTAGAAACAAAGGCCTGATGGCCTGAAGCTGCTTTCACATGAGCCTTACGCATATCAAGGATATAGAGATCCTTGCACCTTGGAGCCGTCATCAGAATCATGTCTTCCGAAATTACAAACTCTTTTCTCAAAATATAACAAAACGTATCATCAAAAGCAATTGAATACTTTTTGTCAGCAACTTGTGAAACTGAAAGCAGATTGTTCGACATCTGCTCTACATAATTAACTTTATCAAAGATGACGTTCTCATTAGAAATAACACCCTGAGCAGTAATAAATCCTCCTTCACTACATGCAAAAGAAACTGGTCCTCCATCTACTGTTTTCACATTAGACAGCAAAGACAAGTTCCCTGTCATATGCCTGGATGCCCCACTATCAACAATCCAAGTACTGCAGCGTGGATTATAGGCGACCTTCACATTAAAGTAAGAGGATTAGTTAGAAAGGGCCACCCATGCCCTAATGGCAGTGGGTTTCCCATCAACACCAACAACTGGCAACTCCACCCATTGTCCTTTAGATCCAGAAGGACCTTCAGGATGTTGAACACTCTTAACTTCTGATTTAGGTTTCCAAACTATGTTATTTCGGTAATGGTTTTCTATAATAATCATTAGTTTGAAAAACCTTTTTATCATTTGTTTGCACTGAAAAAGAATTAAACACCGGTGAAGGTGATCTCCTATTAAAGAACCGATTTGGACTAATATCAACCTTCCTTCTTAGTGTCTGCCGAATGGGTCTGCAATTCATAGCCTTGTGTCCCAACCTCCCACAATTGAAGCAGTTAACATTATCAAAATCATGAGAATTAAACACTTTGCGTCTAATTGGTGAAAACTGTCTCCTAGGTGGTTCAATATGTTGTCTAGTCGTAGGGGATGACGAGACTTGTTGCTTAACAGTCTGTCGATGACCAGGCGGAACATACTTAGACACACTCCCAGATTTGGAACTTGCCTCTGTTGGTGATTGTTCTACCTTAGGATCTGATTCATCTATCCTGCCCTTACTGACAAACTTAGGTGACACTCCCTGGGTGTTCTTCTTCTTATTCTGTTTGGGAGTCATAATTTTCTTAGACTGAGCCTTTTGACTCTCAGTCATCTTACTAGCATTAACAGGATTTTTCAGAATGGTAATTGGTTTAGTGACAAGCTCAAATGGTTTGCTGTCTTTCTCAGTGTCGATATTAGTATCTGACTCTGTTTCATAGACAACATCTAAAGGCTTCTTCGACTCAACTATCTTAACAGTACTCTCAACAGGTGCTTCTTTAGGCTTACCATATTCTAGTTCTACAACAGGACCCTTACTTTTCTCAACTGGTTTGTTAATATACTCACCTAAAAGTGGCGGGGCAACCTGGTTGTAACCTAAACCCTGCTGTTTAGGAGGATTCAAAGTCTGTTTCACATAAGACATCCTCTGCCAATTGTCGATCCTAGCTTTTTCAGACTCGTATTTCAACTTAAATGAATCCCTTTCAGCCTTAAGAGTCTCTATCTGTCCCAAATACATAGTAATCACTTTTCCATCATCTATAACCGTTGATTTTAAGTGACCCACCTGATTTTCTAAAGACTTAATCACATCAACATAGTCTTTCTATTTATTAAGGTAGAAAAGTGCATCATCATAGTTCTTTTTATTAGTCTGATTCTCCAAACTTAAATTCTTAAGGTCAACTCTAAGCTTAGGACAAGTCTCACATGTAACAGATATCTCATTAAACTTTGTGATAACACATTCAAGCCTCTCAATTTCCTGTTCATAACCAATGCATTTAGAACAATTAGAAACTAAGTCAATACATACCTTTTCATTTTCGGACGTGTTAGCCATGAATGCATAGTCATTTCTTCCAACCTGAGAATCTGCATCTGATTCTGACTCTGACTCTGACTCTGAGCTCGTACTATCCGAGTAATCAGCCTCATAACCTCCTCTACTCTCACCTTGATCTCCACAAACTGGACTCTGAACAGTAACAATCTTCTCATCATCACTCTTAAGATCACAGTTGAGCAAATGTTCCAGCTCCTCTCTGAACCAAGTACCAACATGACAACTCATCCCTTCTTCTTCATCTGACGAGTCAGTAGTAAACTCAAAATCTGATAAGTCCTGAGCTTTGCGAAACTTATCATACATCCTATCCTTAATCCTCTTCCTGAAGCAAAGTTTCATCAGCTCTTCTGCTCTCTTCAACCTAGCATCACATTTGCTCACATAGCATGTGCAATTCGGATTATCCTTACCCGTACAACCTGCATTTTTCCGAACAATTCTTTCCTCTTCAATTTCTGCTTCGCTTTTACCTACAAACACAACATTAGCCTTTTGTGTATCTACCGAGATGGACAAGTCACATACTTCATCCGCATATGTTGTAGTCAAAGCCTTGGATTGAACAGAACCCGAAGATTCTTTCTCTACAATTACATGTTGTGGTGTAACTGAGATAGTTGTCTGGTGAAAAGGATCATGAAAACCAGGCTTGGGTGGTCTCATGCAAGTCTTCTTAAAATGACCATATTCATCACAATTGTAGCACATAACCTTTGACATATCAAAACCAAATTTCGAATCTCGACTCAAACTCAACGATCTTTGTCCTGTTTTCTTCAAGTACTTTCTAGCACGTCTCACAATGCTACCCATACAGTAAAGTATATCCATTCTCTCAAGCTCGTCCTCATCAATCTGATCATAGTCTTCATTTTCAAGATGACTATTAAGCACCTGTCCACCAATCATATCGTTGTATGAGTTAACAACAATAGCTGCTAATGCCATATCTTCCTGAATAGATTCTCGAGATCTCTTCTTGATATTCTTAGTGTGAAACACAGGAGTTTGAGTCTGAGTCTGAGTCTGTTGAATCGGAGAATCCTCAATCATCTTAATTGTAGAATTTTGAGCTTGTAATTTAGCATTAAAGTAGCCCGACTGAGACGATGGTGCAGACATTTGTGAAGCATTGGCTGATATGTATGCTGTCTGTAGTGGAGCATGAGTACCAGAAGACGAAGCTAAAGATGATGCAGCAGCTGCTACAGAACCAAGTCTCTTTCTCTTTGCTTCATCTTGAATGTCCTTCTCCATCAACTTCGACGTAAAAGCTGTTAGTGTCAACGGATGACCTGATGAGCTGTACCTGTTCTGAATCTTTTCAATCTCATGATCCCACTTTTCTGGAAGACCATCTTTCAACACCCTTACTGCCTTTTTATCAGGCACCTCAATCCCATAATCTGCCATCTCTGCAACCAATAATCGATATCTTTCCAAAGTTTGTCCTAGAGATTCTGAGGGAAGAGCTGCAAACACCCTCCATTCATCCTTCAAAACCTTACCCTTAGTCGCACGATAAGTAGCTGTACCCTCTGTTGCTGATTGAAGAGTCAACCAGATAGTATACGATGTTTTGTTTTGGTTCTTAAATTGCTGAAAAATCTCCTTAGACAACGCTTGGGTTAGCTGAGCATAACATCTACACTCAAGATTGTACTCTTCATGCTCTGTGGGACTAAACTGTGAAGTTTCTTTGGGTTCACCATCTGCTCCGCATGGCCATACATACGGATTCTCAATACATTCCCAAAGTCTAGAGTCAACTCCGTTTAAGTAAATAACAAACTAACTTTCTAGTCCAAGAAATTCTTAAGGTTGTCAAGTCTAGGTACTTTATTCGCTGATCCAGATTCACTTTCATTAAGTAACAGTTTTTGTAGTCCAGGTGCAATTACTAACGCGCTGTATTCATTTGTCATTTGTTCATTAGTGTCAGGCATTTTGACTGATTAATATTGATTAAGATTACTTAAGTGAAATTAAAAGATTCTGTCTCAAAAGTGGATCGGCCGAAGGACGAGACGATCGGTCGGAGGACGGTGACAATCGGTCGGAGGTCTAAGACTGACGGCCGATGGTGAAAACTCAGTAGCTCAATCTTAGCGTAAGGACCTTCGGTCGATGGAAGAGTCAGTCGGCCGATGATAACAGACGATCGGTCGGTGGACAAAAGACGAACGGCCAATGGTTAAGACAAACGGTTCTAAGTTATGAAAGACTGTCCTCCGGTTCACTGATAGACGATCGATCGATTTTGTCTGACGTACGGTCGATGGTCGTGACGAACGGTCGATGGTCAAGGACGATCGGCCGAGGGTAGTTCTTACGAATTCTGGGCAGAAAAAACTAGGGTTTTTCGACAAAAACTTCAATCTTGATCAAATTTGACGTTCTAGACTTAAACAAAACCGATAGAAACCTCAGAAAAACACCCTTGAACAAAAATAGACTCGAAAACACAAGATTTAAACGTAAAAATTTCAACTTTTGATTGAAAACCCGTTTTGACCAAAACCCTAAAACAAGAAAACTATAAAATCGACTCAAAAACGTTTGGATCAGCAACTCTACGCTCTGATACCACTTTGTAGAAGAACTATAGACCTTAGATCAAACGTATTAACCTAGATTAACGGCGAAAACGATAACTAGGGCGAGTCGAATACTTAATTAACTATTGGGATCAATCTAACCAATAAATAGTTGATATAATCGATGCCTAGAGCCTTGTATTCGGTTGGGGATTGGTCTGGGATGATAAACACAGAGTGATACGATGGCTAAAGGGTTTGTGGTGTGTAACCTTACAATGAACCACAAAACCCGTATATATATATATATATATATATATATATATATATATATATATATATATATATATATATATATATATCTTCAGTGACCATCGGCCGGTGGTCTGAGACCTACGGCCGATGGTGAGAGTCCCTCAACCGATGGTCCCTACCATCGGTCGATGGTCTGAGCAGCCAACCAACTGCTCTTAACCATTTCACGACATTATACTAAGCAATTCAAATACAAAGTATTAATGAAGATGTTCATACATGACTGAAATACGAAATACAAAACTAATAGAACTTATTACATAATAGAACTCGGGATTATGCACTAACAAATACACATGGGCAAATAATATTATTTTTATACCCTTTGCTTATCAAGTAATCACTTAATCGTTTATACCACATGTGACCCGATTGTTTTAACCCATATAAAGACATTTGTAACTTGATTGAGTACATTTCTTTAGGTTTTGCATTGGATGCTTCTGATACCTTAAATCCTTTAGGTATCTTCATATATATATATATATATATATATATATATATATATATATATATATATATATCACTATCAAGTGATGCATATAGATAAGCATTCACAACATCCATGAGATGCATTTCTAAATTTTTAGAAACTGCCAGGCTGATTAAGTATCTAAGAGTAATTGCATCCATAACAGGAGAATAATTTTCCTCATAATCAATTCCTGGTCTTTGAGAAAAACCTTGAGTTACAAGTCTAGCTTTATATCTTGTAACTTCATTTTTCTCATTTCTTTTTCGCACAAAAATCCATCTATATCTCACAGGTTTCACATCTTTAGGTATGAGAACGATATATCCGAAAACTTTTCTTTTATTGAGCGATTCAAATTCAGCTCGTATTTCTCTTTTCCAATGATCCCAATCAGGTCTATTTTGACATTCTATGATAGATTTTGGTTCTGGATCATCATCATCATTCATGATGTCATATGCAACATTATATGAAAATATCTCATCAATATTTTTCATTTCATTTCGGTTCCATAATATTTTTGAATGTGCATAATTGATTGAAAATTCCGTATTGACATCATCAATCTTCTCTGCAGAAGGAGTATTGATTTGTGGTTTTTCTTGAACACTTTCTTTTACCTCATTATCAGCTGATTTTCTTTTTAGAGTATTTTTATCTTTGGAACCAATTGGTCTCCCACGTTTCTGGCGTGGCAAAGACTTATGAGTGACATTATTGCCAGCTTTTGGAATATAAATTCTAGCTGAAGCATTTATTGTTGGTATATATGATTTAGTCACTCTTTTTTTGTATCTGTAAATGCATCATGTAATTTATTTGCAAATTCTTGCATATGCATTATTTTTGAACTTTTGTCTCGCATTCTTTTGTGCGATGATCAAGATATATTAATTTATGTTCACCCCATGAAACATCTTTTTCTTTATTTTATTTTTTCATTTCTTCCCCTAATCTAGGGAAGAATTTTTTATTAAAATGACAACCAACAAAACGTGCTGTAAAAATATCACCCATCATGGGTTCAATATATCTTATGATTGCAGTTGTTTCATATCCAACATATATTTCCATCCTTCTTTGAGGAACCATTTTAGTGCGTTGTGGTGGTGCAATTGGAAAATACACTACACAACCAAATATTCTAAGGTGGAAAATATTTGGCTCTCGACCAAAGTTAAGTTGGTAGGGGAAAATATTTATGACTTGCACTTGGTTTAATGCGAATTAACGTCGCATCATGTAAATTTACATGTCCCCATATAAATATTGAGAGTTTTATACTTATTACCAATTGTCTAGTTATTAGCTGCAAGCGTTTATCTATTGATTCAGCTAAACCAATTTTTGAATGCACATAAGCAACTGAATGTTTAACAACAATCCTTATAGACATATAATAATTATTAAATGCTTGAGATGTTAACTCACCAGCATTATCAGGTCTCACCCTTTTAATGGTGTAATCGAAAAATGTGTTCTTTATTTAATAATTTGAGCAAGAAACTTTGCAAATGCCACATTTCGACTTGATAATAGATAAATATGAGACCATCTACCAAATGCGTCTATCAGAACATGAAATGTCTAAATGGTCCACATGGTGGATGAATTTATTCACATATCTCACCTTGAATTCTTTCAAGAAACATTTGTGATTCTTTTTCACAATATACTTTTCATTAATCACCATATGTGCTTTTCATTAATCACCACATGTGCTTTTCATTAATCACTATATGCACTTTTCGTCATATATCCTTTTCACCATATGCTCTTTTAATCATATGCGCTTTGCATCATATGCGCTTTTAATCATATGCGCTTTTCATCATATGCGATTTTAATCATATGCACTGCGCTTTTCATCATATGCGCTTTTCATCATATGCGCTGCGCTTTTCATCATATGTGCTTTTAATCATACGCGCATATGCGCTGCGCTTTTCATCATATGCGCTGCGCTTTTCATCATATGCGCTTTTAATCATATGCGCTGCGCTTTTCATCATATGCGCTTTTAATCATATGCGCTGCGCTTTTCATCATATGCACTTTTCATCATATACACTTTTAATCATATGCGCTTTTCGGTGCTACATAAATATTTCTCATTTTTGTTATCATTGACTGATAATCATATCCATTATGATATATATATATATATATATATATATATATATATATATATATATATATATATAGGGTTAGGTTCATTTGAGAACCAACAAAAAATAAAGAACCTCAAGAACTAATTATAGGCCATAGATTAGATAGATGAACGGCTAGGATTAAATGGATATTAAACCATTAAATAAAATTAGAAAAGAAACGTTAATTTACGAAAAGGGTAATTCTGTAATCTGAAATTTGATTTCAATTTCATATTGGGAACGGTTTATTGATCTGTGCATAATTGTCCCAAAATAAGTGGAGGAAAACTAGGGTTCTTTATTGTGAAAAAATGGCGAAATTGAAGGGATTTCAACTTCCAGTTTTGTTATCGAGAAATATGAAATAAAGTCCTGCAAAATTGACACAGATGATTGTTTTAAACTGACTGGCACGATTGAGTTCATACAATTTGGCGAGCATCATAAACGACAACAATCAACCGTTTTGAATCGATTACTAAACTATTGTGAACAATAAAGGTAGCATTTGTTATTTTTTTCATTATATTCATAAAATATGTCAATTAGTTCATGTATTTGCTCATCTTTGATGCAGATTAATCTCTCATGGAAGATGCAAGATGCAATGCATTGCTCAAGAGGAAATTCACAGGTTATCATACTCATTATTCGTTATTTGTAACCGAAATTGACATTGACGATTGTTTTTTCTATGGTTTACTTCTGTTTTACATATTTTTTTAGCAATGTTTTATATTGTCAGTGTTCTTGTATATTTAGTAAGAAAAAGGTTTTTAATTGTGTTATGTAATGAAAAATGAACAAAATAGCTTATGCATATTTGTGCAATTACACATTGGTTTATAATGATATAGGAGTATATGCTTTGAACTCAATTATATAATTATGATAAAATGAACAGAACCGGCGAATTAGGCTAAAAGTACATTTGGGTTTAGGTATGAGAAGACTATTATAATGTTATAATTAATCCTGGTTCCAAATGACATAGTCATGTGTGCTGGTGAACAGTTGCAAATGTATGAAACATAGTCACGTGTGCTTGTGAACATGTGATCATTTGTGTAAAATGACGATATTGTACAAGTGATCAAATGAACCGATGAGCATATGGAGTTTGTGGACTAATGAACGTTAATGTATAAATAATGATGTGGATTCAAAGGATGGAGAATTATCGAATAAAGATAGTATGAAAGTATACAAGTTCAGGTAAAGTATCTAATTGCAATGTTTGTTCATTAATTTTACTAACTTTGTGTGTTGTCGCGTTTTTTTGTGATCGGTTTAATGTGGTGTGAAGATTTATTGTGAATATTAATAATGTGAAGTATTTTTTATGTTTTGTAAGGTGCACATATTTGTAATTGTAAAGAAAAAAAGCAGAAAAATATTATGTACAAGTGATCTTGTGAACCAATGACCGTATGTACAAGTGATCTTGTGAACCGATGAACATAATGTATATTGTATGAAGTAGGTTCAAAGGATGGAAAATTATCAAATATATTGTAAGAGTACATACAGGCTCATTTGTACAGGATAACGGAGTACGTGTGAACCTTTATATAATATACTTAATGTGAAATAGGACAATGTAAAAGTTATATGTACAAATGAACTTTTGCACAATTGATCTTAGTGACACATTAACTACTTTGTACAAATTTTCTTTTGCACAATGTTAACTTTATATAAATATTAATTTGTACAAATGAACATGTGTATACACCATTAATTGGTAAGTTCAATTGGTATTCAAAACCAAGTTCAGTTGACTAATTTAACCCATACGACGTGTATACACCACTGTATAGACCAACGAGTTAAGGCATATTTTGGTATTCGCGTTGCAATTGATCTTACCTGTGTTTTAAAAATCTATGAAATAAGAACTCCGTTACCAAAACATAAATACGACAGCACCCAAATCTGTTTGTACCCATTGTGCCAATTTGAGGTTGTACCCAATATCAGAATTTCACACGTCACTTTCTACAATAGTACAAGGTGCATATTTTTTGGTTATTCTTATTCATGAACTTATGTTCTACTGTCCATATTTACAATAGTACAAAGTTCAAGACACTACATATAAGTGAATGTAGAAGATGTTACTAGTATTTACAGCAAGTCAATGAGGTTTATATAAACATAGTAAATTGTGTGAGCATAATAACGGATATAAAATGGGTTTAAACGATGGGTTGAACAAGGTATCAAATAAAACTATCCCAGGGACAGACTAAGGGCTTAAAAAATAAGTAGAAACTGACTAAAATAATGACAGAACTTTGAAAAAAAAAACATACTTAAACAACAATAAGTCAATAACTAATCATCAAGAGTTGCCACCCTTCTTCCCATTCAGTTTCTTCTGATTTGTGTGCATTTGTCACAATTTCGAGTGCCGTGGGAGTCTTGGGTGGCCCCACATTTTTTGCAATGCCTCATAAGGCGTTTGCGTTTCTGCACATGTTTCTCTTCTTTACCAGCGATTCCTTTCTTACCACTACCAGACCTGTAGTATGTAAATGTCGCTACAATAATGTATTTTGACTATTAATAGTATTTTGCATTCTTTTCTTCTGGAGAATTGACATCGACATTTACATCGCCTACAATAATGTTATAAAATATATTTGGTAATAGTAAACAAGTAAACTACAAATCATAAAGAAGACAATTAATGGTATTTTGTATATTATGGTCTGTTTGTGATTTGGGTAGAAATTACACCCCTGAATATATGTCTTTAGTTTTGTGTTTATTGGTTGAATTTGAACTCATGTACAATTGTAGGATGGAGGTTTATGTTTTATGTACCTGATTCATTAAACGATTTATGAATGTTCATAAAAAATAAGAATGAAAAATAAAAATAAAAACCAACCTTGATCATGTCCCTGTACATCAGAATTGTCGTTACAGTTGATGCTACCAGGATTGACTATTTGAAGTTGGTTGTTTACATCCATTTTACAAGTACGATTAAACAATATGCGAAATGTATGAAGGTGAAATCGAGATGAATGTTTTAAAAAAAATGATGAATGAAGAATTGAAATGGAAAATGTCAAAGTTTAAGAGGGAGTTATGCCTACAATTTTGAAATGATAAAAACTGGTTTATCCGAAGTTACATACTTGTTTTTTATTTAATTAATAATGTAAATTACTATTACAATTACTTAACTACCCTTACGAGATTATACATAAAAGGAGTTCTTGAGGTTCTTTATTTTTTGTTGGTTCTCAAATGAACCCTTGGCTATATATATATATATATATATATATATATATATATATATATATATATATATATATATATATATATATATATATATCAGAAAAACTTAACAAATTTCTCTTTAATTTGGGAGAAAACAAGCATTATTTATCACAAAATTCATACCATTTGGTAACATGAATTTTGCCTTTCCCGTTCCTTTTATCAAGTTTGCAGTACCTGATATAGTATTTATAATTCCTTCATTTGATTTAAATCAATGAAATATTTTTTAGATTTGATCATAGTGTGTATGTTACCACTATCTGCAATACATAGGTCTTTACCATTTAATTGATGTGTATTTCAGCAAGATTCATACTAAAACTTCAAATAAGATAAGCAAATAATGAGTTATATTTCAGCAAGATAATCAAATTATATTACCTGCAAACAAGTTACAATCTGAAGTACATAAAAGATAACACTTGATAAACATATGTGTTATGGTCTAAAACCATTTATTTATGAGTGATACATAACAAGCTAGGCATCTTAGAAAATTCAAACCATTCAAGTCTCAAGGTAGCTCAGGGTTTATTTAATCAAGATTTTTTCAACAGATTCACTCTCATTTTCTTTTATTCTGGGACTTATTTGTAGAGCTAAACAAGATGTTCATGTATTCAAGAAATACTAGACTGATGATCCACGTTACCAGATAATTAATAAGAATCTCCGGGATTCTAATAAGATCGTCTACTAACATCTTTAATTTTATTCTTTCATGGATCACCGTTATTTCTTGATAATTAATATCGTATCTATCTTTGAGTATTTTCCATAATACACTTGGATCTTCGATCATATAATATGTAGATTCTAAGGACTCGTCAATATGTTTGATAAGAAAAATACTTGCTATTGCTTTCTCTTGTTCGAAACAATTGTTATTTTCATTCAGGGTTTCTAAAATACTGATTGATTCGAGATGTTTTTCTACATTCATAACCCATGTTAAGTAGTTGTTCCCACTTGATTCTAAAGGAGCAAATTTCAGCCTTTTCAAATTCGACATTTTCTATTATCAAAAAGATGGATAACATAAATCATAATCATAATCAACTTCTATTCATAGACAAATAATAAAATGAAATTAGAATCATTTTAAATTCATAAGTACAAACAACAGAATAATGGCATGATTACAAATGATAAAACCACAAGGGCAGGATAGAATATAGGTTCACCCGGTGGTATATTAGCAACAATGATGATAGTTAGTAAGACCAATACAATAGGAAAAATCATCCTTGTGTGAATCATTTTTACAAAAAAAACTTTTGAGAGTGGTAATCTGAGAAAATGAAAATTGATTTGTGAAAATGTGAAAACGGAGATGTTTATTTTATATTTGAAAAATATAGTCGTTGTAACGTCATCAGTTGACGTTAACAACCGTTATGTATATATGACCGTTGTAACGTCGTTAGTTGACGTTAACGACTGTTATGTACTCGTTGTATTAATAATAATTTTAATAAAAGAATTTTATTAGTATAAATACGATGATTAAGAGAACAAACATATTATGCATAAATAATATATTTAAGAATAAACATTAGTATGCATGAAATAAATAATGATTAATTGCATAAGTAATCATAAATGTTAGATAACATAAATATAAATGTTAGTGAAGTTAATAAGAGTTAGATTACAGAAATATAATTCAGGCGGTATAACCGACCATATATAACTTAAATAACATAAATATAAATGTTAGTGAAGTTAATAAAAGTTAGATTACAGAAATATAATTCAGGCGGTATAACCGACCATATATAGCCTAAATATAAATGTTAGTGAAGTTAATAATAGTTAGATTACAGAAATATAATTCAGGCGGTATAACCGACCATATATATAACTTAAATAACATAAATATAAATGTTAGTTACGATGATAATAATATTTACCTTACTAATAAATAATAGAAGATATCGTTAAAGTTTTTTTTTTATTATTACCTTGATTAGTGACTTGTGCTTGCTTAGATAAACATTGATTATACGGAGCACTTCGTGCTGATAACGTGTTATAATTCAGTAGGCTTATAACTACCTTTAGTGGTTTGATTGTGTTATAATTCAGTAGGCTTATAACTACCTTTAGTGGTTTGATTATTGATTAAGAATACTAATAATGAAGTGTAAGAACAAAGATGATAATGGAGAGAAAGAAGGAAACATTTTGTAAGTGTGAGAAATGGTGCAAGTGTTTTAGCTTGCAATACATGGCTATTTATACAAAAACAAAGCTACCCAATATTGACTAAATATTAGTACAAAATTGTCTATCCACATATAAATAATATTGTTATTATTATAACAAAAATAACATTTAACCATAATATTGTCATGCATATCCAAATTAAAATCAAATCCTCATGTCTCGATGCCGTCAATAGTTATAACAACAATTTTATTAAAAAGAGATTAACAAGAAACTAAAGACTAAACGAAAAGATTGGGGCTAATCAAGGGAAAAACAATGTTTTTGAAGGAAGAGAAAAGTAATTTTTTTTTTCACAGATATTAAGATCAGGTGAAAATATGAATATTTAAAAAAAAAAACAGTTTCTGCTAAATGTTATTATTTTGATCAGCAAAATGCTCGAAGAAATAACATTCATCGATAGATGTTCCCAATAATATTCATCGTGATGAATGTTATTCTTCGAGCGTTTTTTTTTCGTCTTATGTGAAGTTTGTTTCAAAATTTAGCCAGATTTAGAGTTTAGGGTTTAGTGTTTTAGTCCCTAAATCCAAAACTCTACTCTAGACCGTTCGTGTTAAAAACTAAATCTAAACCATAAACCTTAATTTTTAAACCCTAAAAAAACACTCGAAAAATAACATGCATCACGATGAATGTTATTAGAAACATTTATCGATGAATGATATTTCTTCGAGTGTTTTCTTGTCAAAATATTAACATTTATCACAAAGTGCTTATTTTTTAATGTCTATATTTTCAGGTGATTTTAATGTTTATAAAAAAAAATTATTTCTTTCCAAAAAAGTGCTTTCTTCTTTAATAAATCTCAAGAAAAGATTATAAAGGGTTATATAACAACAATAAATTCTAACTAGGAGTATGTTTACTTCTAGTTTTAATCCTTTAAAAGCCATAAATTCAAATGTTATCAAACAAGTCACTTTTCTTAATTAAAGACGAATAAATTAAAAATACCATTCATTCTTAAGTCTTTCAAAACCACCAAATAGAAGTTGTCACGATACGATAGAATACATTTTTGCTTGTAACAGGCGTGTTGAAGTCATTGACTCAATCAAGAAGATCAACAATGGTGGCAATATTTTTTTTTTTTTTTTTTTTTTTTAAAGCAACAAACTTTTCATTACTATTAACAATAGGTACAAGAATACAAGAAGTATGTGAGGCATGCTTAAAAAAGAAATAATGGAATCAGAAAATCGAATATAGCGAAACTAAAACAGTTTACAATCCTGTACAATGGTGGCAATATTAAATCATAAAATAGTTAGAAGTTCTTATTTTCAAATGTATCAATTTACTCATTGTCAGTTTTGATTGACACAATTTAAGTCCATCCTTTTGAGAAAAATTAATCATTACAAAAGTGATGAAATCAAAGGTTTTATAATATACACTACATAATGTTAAAGTACAAAATACTATATACGTTTCTAAATCCATCTTTAAGAATCAGGTTCACCTTAACTACACATAAAATAAAAAATGATATATAAACTCTTGCAACAGTAAAAATAAAATTATTATATATTACTTCGTATGTTTTTTATTTCATGGAATGGGATCCAATGATAAACATTAAAGTCCATTAAATGTCACATGTTATTAAGACTTTGGAAGCAAGTAATATTTAATCGATAGAGCCATAAAGGGGTTGAAAACGATTATAATAATCTTGACAATAATACGGTGATTAAATAATAGTCATCACTCATGCGGATCATATCATATTGATGAATGAATGGAAGTCTACCTATACGACATATTTGCCTTGACAATGTTGTAGATATTTATATTTATTAATGAAAATGTTGATTGAATAAAACCAGTAAATAAAGTGTTACATAAAATAAGAATCAAGGGATCATGCGTGCGAGAGAAAAAATTAGTGTATCACATCCAATTAATATGTTGTGTTACCATTCCTATAACTAAATTATTTTTCATACGAAGCTAACTTTGACAAATTGTCAACTACGTCAAGCTGCTTGAAGATAAATGGTTATAATATTAAACTAATAATACGCCTACTTCAACTCTTAAATAAAAAAACATAAAATATTTACTTAAAGCCTCGAAAATCATTTTTCATAACTTTCTGTATAGTTTTTTTCCCCCTTATGATTATTCACTCATTAATAATTAATGGATTATAATTTGTAATCTTAATTATAATTAACTAACTTTATAACAAACGATTAAACTACCTATAACCTACTCTTAACCTACACGATCCATTAAAGTATACGTTTTAAGAGCTTATGGGTCACCAAACCATTTTTCCGGAATTAAAGCTTCATTCTTATGGGCATCCCAACTAGTGTCCAAGATTTAAAGGAAACCTCTTTCATTGCTCTTGTAAATGTGTCCTTAAACAACTTATAATTTATTTTAATTTAGATGTGTCCTTAAACAACTTATAATTTATTTTAATTTAGATGTAAATGTAAATAATAAATAAATGTAAGTAAATAAAAGTATAATATGTAACAATTAATCAAATAGAGATAGTCTTCCAATTCCATCCATCACTGACTCAATAATTTTGGTATTACCAGAGAAGTGGGTCACACATGTCATTACTTTAAACATCAATGTCTCCTCAAGTTTTTGTTTTTCTTGTTCACTTGACTGTTATTTTCTGATACCCTTCTTCCTTTTGGCTCTTCTTTATTGTTGTTTTTAGACATCAAATTAATTAATAGTAATATAAACAGTATGGTACAAATAATGTGATCCGATTACCTTTGCAGGCTTTCTTTCTTTGTTTTCTTTTTCATCTTTCCCTCATGCATTTCTTGTGAAATCTTTGACCAAAAGTGTTCCCTCAAAATCATCTTTTGGGCTCTGATTTTGGTATAAAAGTTACCACATTTTCTTGCTTTATATCATTAAAAAATTGTATATTGTTAGTGGGTACTTGATTATTTCAGCAAACAAGGGAATTGGGATATTGGGTCTCTTTCATTTTGGGTAAAAGTGTTGATAAACATACTTTTTGGGCACTGATTTTGGAAAAACGTTACCACATTTTCTTAGTTTCAGATAATTTATTGAAAAACAAAATAGAATCTGTTAGTGGGTGTAAAATTATTTGATCAAATAAGGAAATTGGCAGTTGGGTTCTTTTCCATTTTGGGTTAATCTTGCTATCTTCAGCAATTTTAATTTTTTTTTTTTTTTTTTTTGTTGGTAAATATTTTTAGTGCTTGAAAAATGATGAAGAGGCAAAAGAGTAGTACAGTTAGAGAACATCATGCAGGGGAGAGAGTTGTGCTAATTGCTGTGAAAGCAACCAAAGAAATTTCAAAAAATGCTTTGATTTGGGCTTTGACCCATGTCGTTCAACCTGGTGACTGTGCTAAGTTGCTGGTGCTCATCCCTGCTCACACTCCAAGTAATCCACTTTAACACAATTTAATCTGTTTGCGGTTTAAGTTGGCTTAATCATCTTTCTTTGATCTTGCATATGTACAAGTTTGACTTCAATTTTGACTTGTTAGGGTTTATCAGTCAATATCTATAATTCAAGTTGGTAAGCTCAAAAGTCATTTTTAATGAGCTTACTGGCTTATTGTTTAGTGTATGGTAGATAGAAATTCAAATAGGCAAGGGTGTTTTCATGACTAGAATCTACAAAGTAAATGCTATTGTTGATTTTTTAGGTCATAAATTATGGAAATTTTCGAAATTCAATAGCGATTGCTCTACGGGGCAATGGAAATCTCATTCGGGTGATATTAGAGATCAGAGAGACGATATCACCGAATCGTGCGCTCAAATGATGCTTCAACTCCATAATATATATGATTCAGACAAGGTGAGCCTAGTTAGTCAATTATGCATTTTTATTGCTGTTTTTTTATTTATAGATTCATGCTTAATTGTCTACTTAATTTCCTCTTGGTTAATGATTTTTGGTAGATAAAAATGAAAATAAAGGTCATTTCTGGCACCCTTGCTGGAGCTGTGGCTGCTGAAGCAAAGAAAACTCGAACGCAATGGGTTGTTTTGGATAAGTAAGTAAGAATACAAAACGATAGCGTTTGTTCGTTCAAAATGCTGGTCAAAATTTTGAATCTTTGGTGTTTGTTTTCCTATTTTGTCGACTAATAAATGTTTATATCATGATATGTGATGACAGGAACATGAAGAAAGAGGCGAAAGTATGCATTGACCAACTAGAATGCAATGTCGTTGTGATGAAAAAAACCCGCCCAAAAGTACTTCGCTTGAATTTAGTTGGATCACCAACAAAAGAGCCTGAACCATTAACTTCTCGTGTAGACACACACTCAGATTGTTTTAAAGAAAATGAACATGTTTGGAATACAACTAAAGTCCCAAACGTGACTCCCGTAAGCAGTCCTGAACATTCATCGTTCACCACAACCGAACATAAAACATCTTCTTTGTCAAGTTCAGAGCTCGGTTTCTCTCCGTTTTTGGTAGCTGATCACGATTGGGATACAAAGAAAGATGAGTTTCTTGATGAATCTGATTCTGATACCAATAGCGAGAATTTGAGTTCTTCGCCATCACCAAGTTTATGTTCTCCATGGATGGCTGATGTTTATTGTTCTTCAGATGAATTTTTTAAAGAAAAAACTTTTAAATCCAACGAAAAAATCTATAACAATCCGATTACGGATGCACTTCGTTTAAAATTCACCGAGCTTGACCACCAACTTGAAAAGTCAAACAAGAATATGAGGGAGATTATTCCAGTAACGAGACACCTACCTCCGAAATCTCCATCGCTTTGTACAATTTGTCAGCACAAAGCGCCTATGTTTGGGGTCCCACCAAAATGGTTCAGTTTTAGTGAGCTTGAAGACGCTACAGACGGGTTTTCGAAGACCAACTATTTGGCGGAAGGTGGGTACGGGTCGGTTCACCGAGGGGTTTTAAAAGATGGTCGAATGGTAGCGGTTAAACAACATAAGGTTGCTAGTACACAAGGGGATAATGAGTTTTTTTCAGAAGTTGAGGTTTTAAGCTGTGCACAACATCGAAATGTTGTGATGTTGATTGGATTTTGTGTGGAAGATGGACGGCGGTTGCTTGTTTATGAATATATTTGCAATGGTTCTTTAGATTCTCACCTCTATGGTACAAATCTTTATGTTTATCTACATTTAAAGGTGTCAATTTCAACCTATTCACTTATAAATGGGTTAATTTGGTTTACATTTAATCTTTGATCCATCTGATCCATCAAACAAGTCAAAGTAATTACTTAACCATAAATGTGACGGTTGAAAATGGGTAAAACACGATAAAAAGTGTTTGTGGGTTGGTTTAACCCGAGTTGACTTGCTTTGACTTGCATTAAATTAACTCTGTTAAAATGCAGGTTGTGATCACGGTGTATTGGAATGGTCTGCACGACAAAAGATTGCGATTGGTGCTGCTCGAGGTCTAAGATATCTTCATGAAGAATGCAGAGTAGGTTGTATAGTTCATCGGGATATGCGTCCAAACAACATACTACTAACTCATGATTTTGAAGCTTTGGTATGTGTTAATGTTACCTTGATGTTGAAAATAAGATATACACTTTGACTTTCAAACTCAAACCTAATGAGATCTTGTTTTGAGGCCAGGTTGGAGATTTTGGACTGGCGAGGTGGCAACCAGATGGCGAAACGGGTGTGGAAACGAGAATAATTGGAACGTTCGGGTAACTACATAACATATATGTTAGAATTTATAGTTACACTTATAACAGTAAGTGCAGGTAGAAGTGTCAAAATGGGAGGGTTGGGTATTTCTTTTTTTGTTATGGTCAAACGGACCTATTCTTTTTGGATATGTCAAGAACTAACATCACGTATATTCTTTTCTAACGGTTTTTTTTTTTTTTTTTTTGTATCTCTTTTGGTAGGTACTTGGCTCCAGAATACGCTCAAACTGGTGAAATTACAGAAAAGGCGGATGTATACTCATTCGGGGTAGTGTTGGTTGAGCTGATTACAGGACGAAAAGCTGTTGATATAAACCGGCCCAAGGGCCAACAGTATCTTACAGAATGGGTACACTTCATCTTCTTTCTTTATTATTACGTAGTATTATTTATTTTTTTGTTGTTTTTGAAGTTCATTGTTTGGTATTTTTGATGAACAGGTGCGGCCATTACTCGAAGAAAATGCCATTACTGAGTTGATTGACCCGCGATTAAAAGACAGTTACTCCGAGTCAGCTGTTCAATGCATGTCACAATGTGCCTCGTTGTGCATCAGACGGGACCCATATTCGAGGCCAAGGATGTCTCAGGTATGTACCTTAATATCCTTCCTTTCTCATCAGCTGTTTTTTATATAACCATTGTTAGTGATCATTATTTTACTTCTGGTTCGTTTTCGATGTAAGAAACGAATACTTAGGCCATTAATTAAACACCATTTTATTAATTTCATTCTAGAAAGAAAACAATTGAAGCGTAAAAAATGTCGTGATAAACGTACTTGGTATGAAAGGATTATAATCGATGATTTGATGAAGAACTCGGATGTAGACGAGGAGGATCTCAACGATTGTTCATGCTCGGGCTCGGACTCAGACTCAGACTCAGATTCGGACTCGAACTCGGACTCATTGTAGATTATGTTTGGGCTTCGAATTGTGCAGTTGTAGGACGATTTGGAAATTATTCTCGCGACTAGCCCTATGCTTGTTAGTTTTTGGATCATTTGTGGTGGTTTGTCGGGGCAGTTTAGTCATTTTGGTCGTGATATTTTTCTAGTTTTGTCGCGGGGCTTAGTTAGATCGTTTTTTGTCTGAATGTGAGGTTTTTTTTCGTGGTTTATTTGTATTTGCTAGCTGCTTGCTAGTTGTTTGTTCTTTTTTATTGATAATATTTTACTTCTTATTATTTAAAAAAAAAAAAATTATTATCGTATGTATATGCATGCAGGTGCTCATGATGTTGGAGAATGATGATTTCAAGTGATTCTGGCCACATTTTTCAGTCAGACGGTTGCTGGAGCAGTAGTTTTAGTACAAATGGTTCATGGATTGTTGAGAAATAAACATGCTATGCATTTATTGGAAATTTGGAATACATGTACATATATAATTAAACATAATTTTTTTATATATATATGACCGTTGGATTTGGGGACCGTTAAAGGGGGACTTTGGGGAGGGTGGTGATGTACGGAATCTGAAGTGGTGTGGGCCGTGTTGCAGAATGAAGTGGTTCGACCTATTTAATTGGTTAAATTGTTTGGACCCAAAACAAAGGAGGTCTATGTATTGTTATTGGGCTCCACGGAACAGGCTAAATTCCAAACTTGCATATATGAATTTTGCTAATTATTTTACTTGTATAACATATACTCCTTAATACTAATTAAATCTTGTGCATATTCTTGAACTTACATATATCATTTTTCAAAAGGAAAACATATGCAGAGTGTCGGTAACCATCAACGATAAGGGATCTTATTCGATTTGAATTATGGATGTAGGGGTTCAATCGTTTATTTATTAAAATGCATGGGGTAAATATGTAACTTTTTTGTAAAATTTCAAAACTCGTCCCCAATGTCTCATTTTTCAGAAAAGTCTGCTTCAGCCCTCAGAGTACAGCGGCAGGTCGCCGTTGGTCTACTCCGGTCAATTTTCCGTCGAAGGCTCTGTACTATCCACTGTAAAACTCTCTCTCTCTCTCTCTCTCTCTCTAAATTTCATATCTTTTTGACATCTTTTGTGTGTTTTTACAAAATAGTTAATGGTAATTAGTTTACGGATGTTCGTAAAGACATTAATGATACTGAAACAAACCCTAGTTTCATACATTTTTCTTCGGTTGTTCATCATAATTTGAGTTTAGGTCGGGTATGCTAATATATTAACTACTCCGAATGTAATATAATATATTCTGATTCGTGCTTGCTAATAGCTGCTGAGTTAGCTTTTATCTACTTTGAAAAAAGTCGACAAAAAGTACTCGGTGACAATAGTAATTTATATTTTGCCAGAGTGATAAAATTATAAAAAGTAGAAATTAAACATAGTGATAGAAATCTATTACAGTAGCTTGTAGGAACACCGAACTGGGAGATAAATGCATATTGATGAGGTTATTTCAGTTTGTTAATTCAATATAATGTACAATGACGAGAGGTGGCAAGTCGGTGGGTTTGGTTGGGTAACGGTCAAAATCGGCATATCATATTATTTCTGTGATATTATTGATATTTTGAATAAAGTGATTTAGGACAATTGATGCACTATATATACATGTGTGGCTTTCAACCCGTTTCCTTTTTAGGTTTTTTTCTTCGTTTTGCCCGTTAGAGATAAAACATAGTACTTGAACGATTCACAAGTAAACGGGTTGAAATTACCACCTCTACTAAACATTGTATTTCTAGTCGTAATTCTTATATGTATGCTATAATGGCACTATGTTATGATCAAACAGCGTGGTGGTGGTTGGAGATAACATTCTTGGGCTAACAATAGTGGATTGCAACAATGTAATTGGTCATCAGGCTGTGGTTGGCATCAAATGACAGGACATGAAGTTTAAGGTAGTTGGTTGATCATTATTAGACATGAGCATATATGATTATATACTATTATAAACAATTATTGTGGGTAAGCTCCATATTTTTGTCAAGCAGGTAGTGAATGCTTTCTTCAAGTTGGTGATATCAATGAGATCAGACAACATGTTTCTATCTATCGATCTTCAAAGCCTTGTGACAGAACAGTATGTGAATATGTTTTCCCTTTTTGCTATTTACAAACTTAAGTTAATCTGATTCTCCCATTTTCATGGCGTCTCAATTTTATTTTACTATTTCTTTAACAACAACAACAACAACAACAACAAAACCCAATACCACATGTGTGGTGTATGGGGGAGGTTAGATGTAGACAATCCTTCCCCTATCTTTGAATAAAGAGAAGTCATTCCTCCACCCAGAGTGATACACTCCAAGAAGTAGAGAAAGTCCTCCCTCTCTCTCTTCGACTGATAAAGAGATCGCTTCCGAATGGACCTCCGGCCGATAAGTAGGAAAATTTTTTTATAGAAAGATTAAAAAAAAATAAAAAAAAAAATAAAACATGAGACTCCATGAAAATGGTAGATCAAATTTCCATGAGTTTTAAATCTTGCACATTCAGTTTAGGCTCTAAGCGGAGGTCCAATCGGAAGCAATCTCTCTATTAGAGGGGTGACTTTCTCTACATTTGAGAGTGTTTTCACTCTGGGTGAAAAAACTTGTTTTTATTCTCGGATAGGGGAAGGATTGTCTACATCTCACCTCCCCCATACACCACTCATTGTGGTATTGGGTTTTGTCGTTGTTGTTGTAAACTTAAGTTAATCTGGTTTCGGAATAAAAAGATTGATAACATCTAAATAAAGTATGAAAAAGTTTGGAAAATAAGCGAGAACTTGTTTTTCATTTTGGCAAAAAAAAAAAAAAAAAAAAAAATCTTCTCATGGGATCTAAGTCATATATAGCCCACGATTGCAAAGTGGGTTGCAACAAAATTTTGCAAATAACACCCTCTTTGCAGACCGACCATGTATCGGTGGCGGTTAGTACCTTGTAACAATGTAATTGTTCTTGGTAGAAAGGATCCCATAGAAAAGACAAACTATCTATGTTCAAATGTATGCTTCATTCTGACCATTATGAGTGGCTTAATTAGGGTCATATCTATTTCTAACGCAGTCAAATAGGTAACATAGGAGAGAACAGATAGTTGGAAAGGAAATGGATCAATTGGTTTGTGAGTTGCTCAAAGTGTATTTTTATTGCATACAACCTCCCGAATCAGTTAAAAAGTTTAGATTTATTTTTAAGTAGTTTAAATGTTATTATTGTTAGTGCATGTAATCCCTAGTTGTAGGTGAATTGTCGTTAATACATTCGGTCATGTAATAACGTTTACTTTGTGAATATTGATTCAATACGTGTGTGTGTGCGCTTTAATATTCACTAAATCAATATGTTAAACTGCATACACAGTCGACCGAGTGTGTCCACACACTCGACCGATTGTGTGACTCAGTCGACCGACTGTGTCTGATATGCAGTATATATACGGGTTGAAACCTCATAACGAGGTTACACATTCTAATAACCCTAATCCGTTTGTCTTTCGTCTCAGTCGACCCCGATACCAAATACCACCGAATTACTACGTTTAGGAGTCGTTCTAATCTAGATTCAACCCTAGGTTCGACTAATTCGACCCTGATACGACCCAATTCGCGGTTTAACATCGTTCTAGTGATTTCCGCCACTAGATCGTAATACAAGCGACCTAAGATCCCTAGAAACATCGTCTACAATTATCAACACTATCCTCTTGAAATGCTTTTATTTCTATATGTGTGTTTGTTACCATGCTAAATTTGATTGGATTGGAGTCATTAAGGCTTTATCTTATTATTATATGTATGGTAGTTGAACAGTTTTATGTTTGTAATCTTTCTTTTGTAACAAGTACTTGATAGATTACTTGATTTAATAATACCGGTAAAGTTGTAAAGATGCATCCAAGTACAAAAGTGTTGGAATTTAGTTTAGTATTAAAATGGTATTGTACTTCTTTAGAGCCATTAATAAGATCAAAGTGCTCTTTGTACAACGAAAAGTATCAAGATTTGGCCCTAGTAATCTAGCATAAGTGCTTCTCCACATGGGATATGCATGAAAGCCAGTAGCATCGTCATAAAAATAAATAATTTTAGGCTAGGATTATCAGTGCTTAAAGATTGTGTGCTTTTACATTTTAGATAGCATAGTATTAGGTAAATAAGATTGTAATCA